>NC_133935.1:20615862-21263829 GCF_031877795.1 Strix aluco
ATGGAACTCTGAAGCCGTGATATCAAAACCAGTCCACCACATATTGTGGAAACACAGGGGAACTAATTAGTTTAATTATCAAAACAGCTAATTAAAATTACACAGTTGCCTAATTAGTTCTTTGCGTTTTTTCTCTGGTTTAATTGACAGGATGGAGTTAAATAGGTAACTGGTCTCAAAGAGGGAAAGAGAAAAAAAGAAGGGGAAAAAATGTGAGGACTAGCTTCTGCTGAATATTTTAGCTGATGATATCTCATTCATGTGGCAGACTGGTAACAGGAAAATAAATGACTCTCATCCTTTTGGTAAGCAACTCCAAATTTTCTGGACATAAATCTGCCCTCAGAGTAAGCTATCTAAACAGATTTTCATGAAGTTAAAAGGCTTGGATGTCTTGATGCATCCAAAGGGTCAGGGCTGGCACATAACTTTAGGAGGACAGTCAAGAGTTTTTCTTTCAGGAAGTTAATTTTTCTCTTTGTTTTATTTATGCCCTTCTGTATGTGTGGTGTTATAGTCATTGTCAAAGGACAGGCTGAAGAACAGTAGAACACAACATACTTTCTTTCAGTGTTTCATCAGAGTGGCCTCAAACAAAAGGAAATAAAATATGAAGTTTTAATATCTGAGACTCAGAAGGTTCAAAGTTCAAGTCTGACTCTTATCTATGCTGCCCAACACCCTTGTCTACAAAGTAGAGCTGGAAACCTTGAGAGAAAAAACATGTTAGTTGCATAAATGCTTGTAAGACTTGCAAAATATCTCTGCTTCATTCATAGCTCATCTGTTGATTTGATATATGTCTCTATTCTAGCAAAAAGATTTTTTTGCTTGTGTGTAGTGTCTTCTTCGATTTATGCCAGAAAAGTTTAAGCCTAACCAAAGCTGCAGTAAAGCTAATCCCAGTTCAAACACTTGTTCATGCTGCAGCTTCTACCAAGTTTATTAATGGTTTTAATAGAAACCTGGACTGCACTGATGTTAAAAAATAAAATAAGGAAATTATAATGTACTTATTAAATTAAAACCCTAACGTAGTTAAGGCTAAGATTTCTGGTTATGAATTGGGCTGAAAATACTACACAGCGTTACTTAGTTACTCTTTTAAACTTGGAAAAGCACAATGGAAAGAACTAAAACTGAAAATAGGCAAGCAGTAAGGGGTTCAATTCCTAAAGAAACAAGGAGAATTTTCCATCTTTGTCTTGATTTGTAGTGGCTCAGCTACTAGTTTTGCATAAATACCTAGATAGATGTTTTCTATGTTTACTTGCAGTTCACCAAAAGAAATAATTAATGTAAGTATTTCTTGCATTTAAATCATGCTTGCCCTACTTGTAGAACTATAAGGGGAATAAAACTTGATTTTACAAAACAAGCCCCTTTACCAAGGTTGCCGAAAAACGAGAGCTCACAACAACTAAGCATCGAGATTAGAGAAGTTACAGAAAGGCAAACGAGAAGCTCGGTGTCAGAATACCGAAACTTCAAATAAGGATGTAGAGGAAACCAACATGAACATCCTGAACCTAAAATACATACTGAAATCTTCCTCTTGAGGGAGTCTCCTGGGTCTTGAGACAAGGGTGAAATGAGCTGTGGGGCTGAGGGGGGTTGATGGAGGCAGAGGACGGCATGAAAAGGTTCAGTTCAGTGGTGAGATAGCAGATTCCAGTTATGATCAATATTGATGCCTATATTGATAAGGAGCTGAGATCCCAGATGAGAAAGGGGCCTTTGGGTCCAATTCCATGTGGGATCATGTAGGCAAATGAAATTCAAGTTACTGTTATCAGATCCTTTCTCCCTTTTCTTCAGCTGAAGAAGACAGCAGAGGCTGGAGATGCTCATGAAGTACCTTCCCTGCGGCCCTTGGACGGGGAAGAGTGCGTGAGTAGCTGGAACTACTCATTAATTAATTAAAGTGGTTCTAACTCCAATCTGTGTGATTTTGGGGTTGTTGTTTTTCTTGCTGTGAATATGGAAGTGAGGAGGAATGTAAATGCAGAGCAGCTGTTGCAGCGGCAAGGAGCGAGGTGAATGGTATGTGGTAGGACATGAGTTTTGTCATGGCGTGGTGGGAGTAGCTGGCTTGCAGAGGAGGTGTGCGAAGTGTGCAGGAGCAGTGCTGTCCATGTGAGGAGAATTCACTGTGGTGAAGGCGAGTGCGTTTCAGGACAGTAAGAGGAGATGTGCCTTTTGTTTTCTGGTGTTTTGCAGGACAGGTTTGTGCACTGTGTGACTGAGATGGGATAGGGACAGCACAGCCAAGCTTGAGGATGTGTCAAAGGCACTCTGGTGGCCAGAGAAGGTCTGAATTCACCATAGTGTAGGTATGTAGGTAAGAGGTGTAATACCCCAAAAGAACCTGCACAACCTCAATTATCCTGTCTGAAAAAGGGTACAGCCCCTCAATGCAGCAACTATAAGCCTTGCACAGTGCTAGTGGTTGCAGAGACATCATACTCCAGTGTGAGGCAGCCAAATCCCAATGTAAGGACAAGGCATCTCTGGGAGCAATATCAGCCTTGGAAAGACACAGTCCACTTGCATTAACACACAGCTCTCCTTTCTTGACATGTTGGCACAACCTACCATGCTAACATGGTGCTGCAGCTTCTCCTCATCTTCCTAAATGTGGAGAGTGTGGTCAGGAAGGCAGAGAGGTGCTGTAGCCTGGCACTCACAGGGAGAGGGAGCTCAGCTTGCCAACAAGCACCCAGCAAACAGAACACAGTTGGTCCTGCATTTGCATAGATTTACACAAATTTGCATACCGGTGTGCAAAGAGAGCAGCTGGGAAAGGAACAGAAAGACTCCAGAGTTTTATTGTTTTAAAAAACTTCTCCTCCTCAAGCACTTCATTATTTAACCCACCCCTTCCTCCTCTCATATGCTATTTTCTCCATTTGCTGAGGAATTGGGGGCCGGACAGCCCTAATCAGTGCAACTCCTTTTGGTAACCCAAAAGACAGATGTCTGGATTGTGGTCCTAGGGCATGTTCCCTGTTGGCTGCGATCCTTGCTCCTGTAATTAAGTTCAAAATGTTTTGTGTTTTTTTTTTTCTCCCCCCCCCCCCCCAAGGCTTTATGACTTTGTGAAATAGGAACTTCCTTTATTTTAGGACAATCCCTTATGTACTTATGGATGCCAGCTTTGGAGCAGGGGAATGTATGGATTCTTCAAAGAAATCACTGGAATTTTTTTTTCCTCTAAATATGATGTTAAAAACTAGTTTTCCTTGATGCTCTCAGGAACAGATTAACTTAATTACTGAACCCCTCCTCCTTTAAACCAGCTTGAGGCATTGTTTTTGGCAAAGTTATAAATGATTGAAAATAAGAGGTTATAATTGAGAATGTTAAGCAACCATAACTTTAGTTTTCATTATCAGCTCCATCCACAATACTTCACAGTACTTTTTGACATAAAATGTAGACTGAGGCCATGAAAAGAGCAAAGCAAAGAGGGCTTGTATTTATCACTTTGATATCATTCTTATTCAAGCATTACTTAACTCGCAGAACATCAGGCAGAGTTTGTTGCTGACTACAGCTTGCAATTCAGAACCGCTGCCTCCCAAAAGAAATGATGACCTGGTAAGTGTGCCCACATCCTTACATAACAGCATTTATAATCAAAGGGTAAAATTATATGGCCCCAAATATGCTTGGCAGACAGAGAGCTTTGTGAATCATCTAGTGATACTCTCCATCTAATAGAGGGTGGTAAGAATCATGTGAGTGGAGGGTAATGAAAAAATGGTAGTCACGTATGTTTCTTTTCAAGAGCCAGATGCTGGAGGCAAGTGATTCCACTCTAATTTTCTTTCTCTTGCTCTATTTTTTTTTTCTATTTTAATGTATATTTGTGGTCTTCATTGCTGTAGAGGAAAGCCGGAAAACATGACCCCCCAAAGTACTCTAGAGGCTCAAAATCTATTGCTTTTCTTAAAGAGAATTTCTTGATTTAGCAGACTGTTGTGTCTGACTTGTGATTTTAAAAAAAAGACCTCATAAGGTTGTGTTAGGAAGGGACATGAGACTTGACAGCATGAAAACAGAAGCAATGTTGTAGAGAAGTTAATATGTACAGCTGTAGCTAATACAGCATTGGATGCTTGAAGTTGCACTATAATGTCCTCAATAGAACATAAGATTAAATATCAAGAACATCTAGATCGTTGTTCTGAAATGCTGAGTTGCTGCTTAGCCACAAATCACACGCACTCTGCTATTCCTGGTTTTGTCTGGTGAATATTTTCCACCTGCATTGGTGTGATGTGGTTACTTGCTTTAATCTGTTCCTTTCTGTTCAGTCCTTTTGGAGGTATTATGTATATATAATCCTCAGTATCCACTTTAAGTATCTTACAAGAATACAGGAGAAAAGCCAAATACTTCCATCACAACTGCAAAGCAGTAACTGGGCTGTTTGGCAGAAGCTAAGTCAATGGGGTGCTGTATTACCATCAACAGCTCCAGCAAACTGGCATCTCACTGGAGGGAGTACTGTGGAAACTGTGCCCAGCTGTAGGTGCCGGGTGCACAGGAAGGTGGTGAATTTTAACTGCATTTCTGAAAGAGAGAAAAATTGTTTGCTTTATTTACAGCAAGGGGGATCTGAATAGTTTTACTGTATACCTTTATGATTAGCAAAGTAAGGCTGTGTTTATGAGGCAAGGGATTCATCACATGATCCACTATAAGCATGGGATTAATTCTGCCTGACATCTTAAACACAAGAGTTGGGTGTCTAAGTGAAGTGAATTGTCTAAATAGTATTTGAAGATGTGAGTAGGTGCACTGTAAGGGATGAATACATAGGTGCATCCCAAAGTGTCTAACTCTTCCCATTGCCTACAAAGCGAGATAGATGACGCTGTTAGAGAGTTGTGGTTAGGTGAGATGAAACTGGGCCTGAGTATCTAGTTGCAGGTGTCTAGGGGATAAGTTTTCTTCATAGTCAGTTGAGAGGGGATGGTTTCTTCTGAGAATAATTGAGACCATTTCAGGCAGGCTCTCATTCTAAACCATTCACTAAAAAAGCTATCTATACATTTACCTGTATACCTTTACCTATATAGGATGTCTAGATTCCTAACCAGGTGCCTAAGCTAAAAATGAAATTAAATACCCACTGACAGTGCAACTTATAACAGGATGCATATTCCTATAGTTCCTGAAGACATGCCTACAAAAGGCAAGGTTTTGTTGCAACACCAATTTCTAACCTTCTGTTGATAGAAGTTTTCATATCAGTCTCCAGCAAATAATTTGGACTTGACTGTAATTGTACTCTTAAAGAAAATGCTTGGTGATGATCGCACATGATTTTATGTTAGTGATTATCAACAAATAAACACTTTGGGCTCTTTCACAGTTCCTGCAGAAACTGAAAGAATATATTTTGTCTTGAACTCTTGCAAGTACCTAATTTAATGACTGCATGGAACTAAATAATCTAGGAATAGAATTAGGGTAACATCCATGCTTCCCTATCAGCTCATCTCAGGCTGCTGCGGGGCAAAGGGCCTTTACTGCATTAATCATGTCCAGTGTGCTGAAAGGTTTGGCTAGAGCCTTAGCCAATACAGTTGGCGAGAGTCTGACATGGCTAGCCAAGCCTGTCTCCCCACTGACTTGACTACCAGGGCTAACAGCTGCCAGGTCCTGTTGTTCTCAAATGGAACTTTTCGAAGGTTCCTTCTCAAACTGTTACCACTGACTGTCACAAAGTGAGCCCTGCTTTTTAGGTCATCGGTTTTGTGTATATTGCATGTATTTGCCAACACACCCTTGTAAATTCTGTGCCCAGAGAGACTGCTTTGAATGAAGTCACTCAGTAACTCACATGTGAACATGCACAACATTCAGTACCTTTCTTTTGTCCCAGCTGAGTTGATTCTTCAGACTTGGACTGAAGTATCTGATCTATATATCCCTAAGATTGTCAGGGTGCTGCATAACACAGCTCGCACAGCATATGGCCTGATGGTTTGAGAAGGTTCAAAGTTGTTAACCCTGTCCCTGCCTTCCAGAGGTGTTGAGTTTAGGGAATAAAAACCCAGCACTGCTGCAATACTGTTTCAAGCAGTTTTTCTTTAGGCAAAGAATCACGTCCCTCTTTTGGGATGACAGAATATGGTAATGTATATCAGTGGCCACCACCTGTGAGTCTGCAATAGTGTCTTTATTGGATAATATAACCTCCTGTGTCACTGTATGCTGAGAAAATACCTGCATCAGTAATCATGAACCCTGGCATAAGTAGGGCACTAGTACATTTCTTCTTTGTGGACAGCCAACCTCGAACTGTCCTTCTCTCATTCAGAATTCTGGCTTTCTTTATTAATCAGTGGTCAACTTTATACTGCCATTGATTAAGTTATTCATTAACACCTGGTTAAATTATCAGGCCAAATTTGAAACTTTAGTAATGAACTTGCCCTGAGTTATGGCATGAGGATGAAAGTCAAAATCAAACCTTCATCTAGGCAGGAATAGTACTTGTAATAAGGCAAAGAAAATGTTGGATACAAACATCTGAATTCTGCACTTGAAGTCTAACTTGATGAAAGATAATGAAAATGCAGGATGTGTGTCATGATGTGTAGTAGAAAAGGTGAGATGGCTGAAGATCAGTTCAAACTAAAAAGAGGATAAAAATCATCATCAGCTGTGAAACGATAGTTGCTGTCCTGTATAAATGGGGAAGTATGTGTAATGGCATGGTTCTTAATATGAGGATTCAGACTCATTTCAATATTTATCTAATTACATGAGAAGATGGTTGCAAGAGACGTTGCTTGGGAACAGAAGACTTGGTTGATTTCCTGAACAGGAAGGGTTTTAGCCATACTGCTACATAGTAACCTATTTCAAAAGGTACTGTTATCCTAAGTAATGGTGTATCTTGTTATTAAACTTGGTCTATCACTTGTTAAGCCAAAATATAGTTATGTTGGTAAGAAAAGGATGTTGCCAGCTTCGTGTGTCTTTCAGTCTGATGCAAGCCCTGGTGTCTTCTGCTCTCTTCTCTTGGTGAAAAGGGTAAAATGCTGCTCCGGGACTGTTTGCATAGTGATTTGTTCAGAACTTGAGATGAACAGAACCACTGGAGGGAAAAGAGCTCTCTGCTTTAGTCTGTGATGAACAGAAATGAATGGAGCTACAGAGAGGGCTTCATTTGCATAACCTAGGTAACCATATTTAATTGTGTTGGGAATCTCTGTAACTCTGAAATCGTTACATTTGGGAAAGGAACTTAAAGGGGAAGGAAAAGACTACTAACTAGTTGGAGACTCTACATCTCTGATAATGAGAGACATACTTGTAGGCTTGTATAATGATGTTTTTTTCTCCAGTGAAGATTGCACATAACTTGAAAAAAATCTTATGGAATGAGGGAAGTTGCAGAAAGGTTTGTGCAAAGAAATTAGAGCAGGGTCGAAGCCTTTGCCCCTGCTGACATCCAAAGTCATTGTAACTTTGCTATGTGCTGGTAAGAAGTTAAGACTAAGTAACACTTAGCCAGGGCCTGGGGTCAGATCTGAGTATATTCCTTGTCTTCAATGGTGCAAATATATGATGTTCTGTTCATTGCTTGTCATAGTGGCTGAAGAAAGGAAAGCAATGTTGTAAGGGTCACTTTCGCAAAAGACAGTTACTAAACCTCTGCTAACATTATTCTGTGTGCAAGTATGGATATGAAGCATAAGCTGCACTCCTCTTGATGATAACGTGTTTCTTTCACACTTAATGAAGGTTTTCTAGTTTTATCCACAACGGATGGTTACAAGTATAAAGGCATTGGATGCTGATGATATTTGAGAAACATTTTGGTGATCCTAGGGATTTCTTGGGGATCCTCAGAGGTGTTTGCACTGATAGTACTTCATTTTGGAGAGAATTATTGGGTTTTTTAAATTGATTAGCGTGGCTTTTGACTTGATTTTGGATTATGCTTTGGATGCAAAATGGTGTCATTTAGATAAGACATGTTTAAAAATACTACAGAACTGATGACTTTGTGTTTAAAGTGGCTGCTGCTTCAAAATAAGAACTAGCAAAAATACTCAACAGCAAACTTCTGAGACAATTGCTCCTAATGGAATCAATTTTAGGGAAGAGAATTGCAGGACATCCTGGAGTGATCTAGTGAGAGATAGTAGGATGTCTAAAGCCTGGTTTCATTTCAGAAAATTGTGGCAAATAACAAAAGTAGTATGAAGGGGTGGGGTGGGAAGATAAAGAAAGAGAAACAAAACAATAGAAAGAAAAGCAAAGAAAGTGAGATAATTTATCTTTGCAGAAAGTGCCTTATGCAGACTTTCACAAGAAATGCTGCCTTTTGTTGAAGAACAGTCAAGAATCAGGACACAGCAACAGACATAAGAGAAGAATCCCCCCAACTGTTAAGCTTTTTTCCTATTGAAAAAAAAAAAAGGCATTTCTAGGCATTTCCTCCCCTGCATAGCCCCCACTCTAATAACGTCCTGGTTCATGTAGTGCCCACATCTAACTACTGGGAAATACAGGCTTCTGCTTCTATTTGTAACAGTCAAGAAGAGCAGCAGCACTGTAGCATGTTTATGAGTGTGTATTGTTTTGCCTCATTGAGGGACACTTCTCCCTGGGGATAGGAGTTCATTTATCTTCATGTTAGCTCCAGAGGGAAATTGTCTTGAGCAGAGAACAGTTAGTTGTAGTTAAGCTGTGTATGTATGTGCCGTGTTTTGATGTAGTTCACTGACAGCTAGTAACCGGACCTAATCCGTCAAGCTCATTTCACTTAAGACCTAAAGTATAACTCCAGTTCTGACCTTTAAGGTAAAAGCATCACGAAGCTACTTGGCTCCTACCCTTCTGTTTTTCAGTAAATAATACCTTTTCTTCCTTCATTTTTTTTTTCCTTACTTCCTCTTCAGAAACACTGCTTCTTTCAACCACTGATGTTTTGGCGTTTTGTGCTTGTCTGGAAAAAAAGGCAGCCAGTATAGAAACTGTTTATGGAGTATAACGTGTTATCATACAGTCACTGCATTAATATATATTATGTAGCTGAATCGCTATCCTTACTTGTTGCAGAGTTGTTCCTAATTGCGTATTTTTTACCAGTTTCTTTAGGTTATACCTTTCAGATTAATTAGAAAAATTAGAGTTGTTAAAGATTCCTCAATAATTTTACAAGAGCAGGAGTCTTGATTGTAGGAACTGTTTGTTATTTAGGTAATAGCTATTAGTGAACAGGATTCCTAACTACAGGCTCCTTTTGGCTACTTCTGTTTCCTCTGGTGGACTAGGAAAAAGCAGAGAGAGAAATTGCTCCACACCTCAAATTCTACCTCTGAGTTTAAGAAAGAACTTTCTCACCCTCTTGAAACAGATTGTGTTTGTATAGTCTCTGTTTTCAATTTTTATTAACTGTTGCAGGGTTGGCAATGTCCTCTTTATTTTCTTATTTGGAAAGCTGTTAAAAATATTCTGGGTAGAAGCTGAAAATGCAACATGACATTCTCTTGATGCTGAAACACTTCATGACCAAAAACTTCTCTTATTCCTATACTACTTCTATTGTTTCTGGTGACACTATAGCACACACAGAGATTTGCACTAGAAAAGAGGATGAGCAGCTGACAAGGATCATTCTTTATAGACTGAACCTAAAAAGACCAACAGAAAATGCTGTTTCTTATCTCTTCATCTGTCACTTCTGAAAGGAAGATAAGGCTATTATATATCTTTGTGAATATTAATAAATGGGAGTGGCTGGTGGGATGATAAATTGGTGGCCAAGGGGCACTGCTGTGCTTCTGGAATATCCTCTTGCTAGTGCCAAAATTACCTAGATGTGACAGTTATTCAGGGTACATTGCACTTATTTCATCTGGATGAACCAAAGATTTTCAGTGTAAGATCTTAGCCTGTGTATGAAATTTAGGTGTTACCTCATAAAATCTCATACTAGTTTTTGAACTTTGGCCAAGGGCCGTATGATTACTTTTTTTTAATGGTTAAGAGACATAGATTAATACTTTTAAATCTAAAAGTAATTAAGGAGTAAAGTATACTGTGTTACTCTCAGAATCAGGCCAGGTAAAAGCTTTCTAAAAGTTTCTGTTCTACTTCTGTTGGATGCGTTATTCTTCACAACCTTTAATAAACAGATGAACTCAATGCATGTTACACGAATTTATAGTTTTCTCACATTAAATGATTGAAGAGTATTGAACTGGGTTTGCATCACTGTACAAGTTCTGTCCCATAAGAAATTTTATCATAAAACCTCAACAACTCATTTCTGTTAACAACAGGTTCTTTATTGTCTACTGGGCTGTCTTTCAGAAATGAGATTTTATGGGAGAAGTTGGAGGTGCATAGCAGTTCCATACACAAAGATTGCTATTAGCATTACATTTTAGTTCTGGTTAAGCATTGACTGTGTAAAAACAAGGGAATAAAGGATGAATTTTGCAATTACTTTGCTCAGGACATGGCTGAAGGAATCACGATAAAGTATATTACACTTAGGTTGATGATGTGAAGTATAGTTGCTAGATATCATTGTGAGAACTGTAGGAAAAAACAGAGATGATGTTTCACTGAATACAGCTGAGTGTATGAGTCTTGAGAATGCTTTCAACATGGAGGAAGCATAAGCGTGGTGACTTTTGGTACCATGAGCAATGCTAGCACTTCCCTGAGCTCAGGAAACACTTGTTGCAGCCTTGAGATTACTCTCATGCAGGAGACTTTCAAGAGAAAAGTGCTCTGGATAGTTCCTTGGAGAAGGTAAACCACAGTTTTTCTCTGAAGTTGGATAGCTGTGGGATATTTTATTGAAAATCTTTTATGATGCAAGACTTTTCTCCTGAAAGTCAGCTTTTTTATTACAAAATTGTGCTACGTTGTCATATTTACAGTAATTACACTGATTTAACTAATATATATATATATATAATGGAAGAGCTAGAATTAAAGATGCCAGTGGAACCCTAATGGTTCTCTTGCATATGCACTATAATATAATTATTAATTATGTGAACATGTACTATTTTATTCTTACAGATGTATCTCTGCATGTACTCAGAATATTCCAACTACAGTACTTACCTGTAGGTTCTTTACTGCTCTGAAGTACTAATATCACTTCTCACTTTAAATTCTGGTATGCAGTCGGACTTTGCTTGTGCTCTAGGAATTTGCATACCCAGCAAGCATGTTATTTCTGTTTTTATTTCATGCTTTATATAGGTATTATGCTCTCTTTGTTCAGCTTCCAGCTGAAGTTGTACTCATGTTCTGGATGTTTTCTGGAGATGTGAAGGCCCAGATCTAGTAGTATAGAAAGCATGTGGACAGGGCCAACTTGGTCAAGTGGGGTCATACCCAAAATGCTATGCAGTGTTGGGCTCAAACACATGCTATAGAAGTAAAAAGTTGGAAACAGGACTTCTCATGATGCATCATCCATCCTCTACCTAGAGATGAGTTGTAAGGAATTTTGTTCCAGGACATCACCCCCAGATAGTGCTGTCTGAGGTGTGATGGTGCTGTGGTTATGAGGGTGATGATATCAACTGTTTTATGATACAGTACCTGAAAGCCATGCGTTCTTTGATAGACAGGAGACCTGGCAAAGACATTGCTGTGATGGAAATAGCCCTGAAAGCTCTGTTTGCCATCAGCGAAGGCTGTAGGCAGTCATTATACTAACCTTAAAAGTTGTCTGCATAGCTTGACTCACACCTGATAGATATTTTTTCCTAAAAAGGGTTCACGTAAACCTCATAAAATCTCATACTAGTTTTTGAACTCTTGTTCCTCTTTTCTCTAAGTTGCTACCTCTCTTAACACATTAAGATGATGAGAATGTAGTTTGGGAAGATGCAAGAACTAGACTGACAGTACTAGTACATCTCTTTTTCTCAGTATTCTCTCATTCCCTCCAATTGAGCACCATCCGCTCCTGTTGATATTGGGAATCCTGAAGCAGTTGCTTGTTACTTAATCTGTCACCCTCCAACATGATGTTAATGCACATACTAACTGTACTAGATTAAAAATGAGCACTTATCACATCTGTGTTACTTAAGAATCACAGTGTGACCATAAGATCTCATAGTTATAATATACATAGTGCATTTTAATCAAACCAACAATTAACTTCGATTGTCTCTGCAAGTTTGTTATCAGGAAGGCTTTTTTATCAATATAAATCTCTGAATGTTGATTTTTATCACTGCAAATGTAGTTTTAAAAAAGCAATTGAAGTAATAGATAGGAAACACATTGCACAAAGCTATTATCGCCATTAAGTCCCACTATGCTTCAAAGTCATTGAAAACCTGCATTAACTATACAGCTAACTTTCAACATGCCTACACAAGATCTGAAATTTTAGATATAAAATATATTTAAAATATAGACATAATTCTAACTTTGCAAAATAAGGAAGCCCTCTCTGAAGCTCTCAAAACTGTGGCTGTACTCTTCCAAATGCCCACGAAAGTTTCAAAGCCTGGCAAATCTCTTAGATTTTTGGCCTGACTGGCCATAGAAAGGAAAACTTTATGGCCAGAAATGACAGTTGACTGCTGGTTATTTTATGCTTTATTTTTTTTAAACAGTCTAAGCTGAGCTGTCTCTTGCCTTTCAATTCAAGCCTTTGTTGTTTGCACAGCACATCTACTTTAAAAAATAGACTTTTTCTTAATTCTAGAATTCTTTTAATTTCTACTCTTGTCAGTGTTGCAATTCAGTGAAGCCTTATCCTTCGTTTGGTTTCACAGTTCCTGACAGATCCACAGAGCATGTGTACTGCCTGCTGACAAGAAACACCATCATCCCCAGGCTGTGACGCTGACAGTGCTGAAGCAAAACCACAAGTATCATCTATTTAGAAACACAGGAAAGCACACAATACATGTGTCAAGAACAGCAGAATGAAAACAGAGAGCCTCTAATGTCCCTAAAGGCAAGGTCATGTGTTATTGCTGATGTTCATTACCCTAGTGAAAATCTTATCTGCCTTTCTACATGAAACTACATGTTGGAAAAATGTTGAGATATCTTCCACCATGAATTGACATCCTCCATTCTGTTTAACCTTAAAAAAAGCCGTGCAGAATAGGCAAAATCAGTTCCACAGAACTTAAAAGTCCTCCTCTGGCTCATTTTGTTGAGGAAATTGTGCAAGTTCTGCCACAGATTTAAGCCACAACAGGCAGCAGAAACTGTTATACAAGGCAAATATCCAAAGTGTGTAATATTCTTTCCTCAAAGAATATGCACAGGCTGTCCTGCAGGAATTAAATTTAGATGGGGTATCCTATAAGCTGCATTGACAGAGGCTTTTAAGTTGCCTCTAGCTAATGATGAGGTTATGTCCATTACTCTGGTAGATTCTGAGCAGAAACCAGCGTGCAGGTGTAACGCAAGCTAGATTTTTGAGATCAGCTGCGTGTAGATGTTGGTCATACAGTACAGTGTAGAAGTACTTTTTTCTTCTGATAAACTGCAAGATCTTCTGCAAACAAACTTGGGGGAAATGCAAACTGTCACTGTCTTTCCAAGGAATGGCAAGACTTGCAAGACATAGATAGTAATGAGCTCTAAAAGGGAGGTTTGCATCTCCACTCTGACAGTCAAACTATTGAGATCGGCGGCTAGTAAACAAGGCTAGCAATTGGCTAGGCATGGCTGTGTATTTCTCACAGCTCATACAGTTCTTGTGCTGATACTCTGTTGCTACAGCTCAAGACTAAGCTACAGGCCTTCTTTGACATCAAAGGAAATATTTACATCAGGCTGAAGTTCTGCAGCTGTTCCTGGGCATAATATCTCTGCAGCACCATTCTCCAATGCCAGCTAATGCTTGTTTCATGAGCCCAGAAATGGCTTTTTGAGGAGAGGCCATTCCAGAAAACTGTTGCTCTTGAAGCCACTATTCAAAACGTGTCTTCACAGACACCAAAAGTGATCTGGAAATGCAAGTGGAGACAAACAATGGTCGTTACCACGGCTGCTCTCACTAACCATTCAACCAGGAATGCTTGGTGGTGTCATAGGAGCTGGCCTGAAAGCTACTGCTGTTTGGTGATAGCATATCAGAAAAAATTGGCGCGTTAGCAACTGCCAACACTGCCATATGGCAGTGTGGGGCATTCATGCTGATCTGCCAAGAGTCTAAGAATCATATTACCTACTTTGAGGAATGGCAAGGAAGATGATGAGGATCTGGGAATGTTGATCCCTAGATGCAAAAAGCAGTTGGTTCTCCTTAACTTCTATTCTTATGCCTTTATGCGACCAATCTGAGAAATGCTTTTGGCAGGCAGTAATGCAGAGGAGAGTAGGTTACCTGGTCACATAGCTGTGTTCATACATGAGAGAGCATCTTTCTTCTCCCTCCCCCTTCCTCATGTCCTCTCATATGACTCTTTGTAAACACAGCTGTTAGTTTGGACAGACCAGTTAGTACAAAGCAGTTAGAGCAAAGTGTTGTAGTAAATCTCCTTATATAGACAAGCTTTTGGATAAATAAATCAACTTCTTGTGACTTTTTGGTATGAAGGATCTTGTTCACTAGCCTTGGCATTCTGAAGTGATCATTTACATGCACTGTCTTGTTTCTGTGTGTTTTGAGAACTGCTCTGACACTGATTCTTGCCATTTCCTTAGGCAATAGCATAGACAGGTTTCTCTGTAATTTACTTAGGACCTGGAAAACTGATGCTGGCTGTATGATAGCAAATAAGATGTTTGCTGTCACTGAATTTCTCCTGTATACTGGAAAGTTGAAATTCTTGAAACACTGAAAAATATTTAAGCTCTTGTCTCTCTCAGTATTGACTTGATGGGGTCAACACTCTCCAGAGCTATTGGCTAAAAGGAGAGTCCCTCTCAAGCACAGGCTAAGCAGGCAATTCAGAGCAGGAAAACAGCCATGGTTTTCCTGTGGGTTTTGGTATATTCTAGGGCCCCAGGAAGCCAGGTTGCTACATCTGCTAAACCAGCAAAGAGTCAGTGAAATATAGCAACTTTGACTGGGAGGGTTAGTGGTAAAAATCTTTGTCCTCTTCTACAAGAGATCAGAGTCTCTGGAATTGTTCTACCGGTCTCCATCATTACATCTCTTCTCCTCAACCTAGGATAGTTGATCTGAACTACTTACCTTGTTTATGCTGCTGAGGACCCACCAGTACATGAACAAAATTTTTGTACAAGCTTTGCCTCCTTTCCTCCTCCTCTTTCTCTTCTTTCCTCACACCCCACCACTTTTGATTAAGCTAATTTTGCTGTCAGTTAGATGGAAGGACTGACTGGGTTTTGGCTCCTGCCCCTCATTCTCTACTTCATTCATAGTACAACATCAGGACGGAATCTTGTCTAGTGCTTAAAGTTTATACTGTTTCTTGGATGTGTAAAGGGATGCTGAGTGCGATCATTCTCTGTGCTTGAAAACCTAATGGTACTGATGAGTGGAGGGACTTAAGAAATTATAATTTGGAACCTGGTTGCCAAATCCAAAAGAAAATTGCAGGTGGAAAATTCCACTCAGACAGATGCTATCTGGTACCTATAATAGTTTCGTTTCACATGGACTTTTCAACAACACAGTACATGATCATAATGTTTCCTCGTTGTTTAAAAAAAGTGTATTTCTATATGCTAAAAATCATACTTAATGCTGTAGAAAGAGTTATCCTACCCTCTACTCAGTATATATTTTTTTATGTTGATAAATAAAATTTTAAGTGCATAATAATAAGTAAAATGTTTGCAGTTTTGTCCCCAGATGAGGACAAATGATATCCTATGGTTCTATGTAATAATTAGTTCCAAAGACAGATGTCCCTTAAAATACAACTACTTTTTGGGTGATATGATTTAACATGAACTACCAACCATAACAGCAATAGTATGTCTTGTACTGCCAGCTTTAATAGAAAATACATGCATAATTTAAGGTGAAGTCAACAAAGTTTTTATAATAGTTAAGTTCCAAATTAATTTCTCACTCATTCTTATTACTTAACCTGAATATCAATATTGTTTTATTTTGTACTAAACTTTTTTTTCAGTTAATAAGGAACATATTTTCTTTAAAAGGTGCAGGCAACCCCATTTTCCCCATCTCCCCATACACAAAAATAGCATATTTGTACTCAAACAAATAAAGAATGCATTGCAGATAAATTTATATTGTACCAATGGAGTGTAAGGATTCCATTAATGCTTTAGTGATATAATCAAGGAAGAAAAAGGCAAAATGGATCCACGGCTTTTACTCTGCTGGGTCTGTAATGAAGCAGTGTTGTAGCAGCTGCTGTCTATTTTTTTTTTTTTCCCCTGTAGGCATCAGTTGGTATATTGTGAAAGTTTTTTAAAAAAATAATTCCTGACATTTCCTTCTTTCTTTTTCTGTCTCTATTTTTTTTTTGAAAGAACAGTCAGCTTCCTTTTGTTACTGCTGTGATGTACTTTTCCCTACTAACTCCAAGACAGAGCCTGAAATGCAATATGGAAATTACTAATATGACAGAGAAATATGAGCTTTATACTGTAGAAAAAGTGGCTGAAGCAATATATCAGAGAAATTATTGAATGTTATCGGTCATAGCACAATTTATTATTTTACCAGTGTGCTGTGAAAAGTTGCTCAGCCAACTTAAAGCTTTCCTACTATGTTAGTGCTGTCTGGGAGTTTAACGGGTAGCATTTCACTAAATGCAAGCACAGTAATTATTTGTACATTAGTCCCTTGGATTCCTCTCTCCCCACCCCAACCTATCATCTTAACATACTGTATGTGCAGTAATTTGATTTACTATTTTTATTTTGGACTTGGTACGGTAAGACTTTCACTGAGGAAAGATGGCTGAAAGATATAAGGGAGGGCTGAGGATTTGGAAACTGTCTGCTCTGCAATTTGTGTATGCTCCCTGCCAAACTCACGTGTAACTCTCATTAATGCTAATGGGATTTAATACATGCTGCAAGAGGAAAATATCCTCATTTATTTTGCACTGAATCAAGTAGTAGCAAAAGTGCTGTATTGACAACTCTGAAGCCCTCTATTTATCCACAGAACAGGCAGTGTCAGAATAAGTTTTCTCTTACAATCTGGTGTCTCAATCCTCTTCTGGAGGGACCTCTGAAGGACAGCACAGTCACTGGCACCTCTGCCATTCTTGCCTGCACAGATAACAGTTTTGCGATGTGGACACCTGTACAATAGCAGCCCAGCCAAGATTTCCCACGTTTCACTCACAGTATACAAGTTTGGAGATGCTAAGCTTAGGCTGGGTTTGAATGAGTACTAGAAAGATGAACAGTACAAATGAGCTCTTTCAAATCACAGAAATGCCCCATCCTCACAGTTCTGCCTGTAAATTCTTCAGACCAACATACCTGTGAGAGGAAATTTTTCCTAGGATTTATGGGCTTGGACATAAAACGTTAAGTTGACTTTTAAGTAGGAGGTTACTTAAATAAGTCCTTTAAAATTGCTGTTGCTTCCCAGCAATGTCACTGGATGTAGGTGATGTAGTAGTGATGAGTTTAGTGGCACATAAATGTTATACATGGACTTCATTTTTCAGTATTATTGAATGGTAATGATAGCTTTGTAAGATGTCTTCTGATATATGTACATGTGTGTATACTAGTCAGCAAAAGCCATTCAGTTGAAACTCAAACTTCTGACAGGAATATGTTAAAAACGTATTTGGGAAAAAAAGTAGGGGGGAAGTTCTTAATTAAGATCAAGGCAATATTGTTTTCTTTTGATTGTGAGACAAAACTAAATAGGTATAATTATATGTGGTTTAACACACTGAAAGTCACATTTTGGTGAAATTTTTGGATTTTATCAGAGGGAAAATTTTGAGTTGACTTGTATTTTTATGGAAAACTGTTTTATTTATCTGTTTATTTTCACTATTATCCTGACTCAGCTAATCTTGACTGATGAAATTATTTCCATTAAATAGACAAGGAGGCTCACCTGAGATTCTAGAAGAGCTGCCTCACACCCCACAATTAGTCAGGGTTACACTATATTGTTTTGATCTTTTACTCTCGCTCCATATCAGCAGGGCTCTGGATGGAGTCTCTTTCTACCTGACTGGCCTTATACATCTTTCTATTGCATCTTCAGTGCCATCTGTATAAAATACTCACCACCACATGCAGCTGAACTGGCTGTCTTCCAAATGGCAGCAATGTTAATTGTTTTCCAGAAACTTGTTATGCGAAGGTTATAATGAAGAATTTCAAATATAAGTATTGTTGCTTTTTCTCCTTTGGGCTAGAAGAGAAGGCCTTTAACAGAGGACATCTTGCTGGGGAGGAAGGAGTCAGAGCATGCATAATATCATCAAGCTTGCTGAAAGTCAAGCTCTTATTGCTGATGTAGCATACTTCAGTTTGGCTGAGGTTTTAAAAAAATTCTGGACTTCAAAACTTAATTTGAGCCTTACTGCCAAGGAATTCCTTGTTGAATGTGTCTCCAGGGACATGTACTTTGTCCCACCTCTCTGCCTTCTGCAATGAAAATCTCTAGTTCCTCAGGCTTTCATAACCCTGGATAGCAGTTACCCTCCCAAGAGCAGGGTAAAGTTTGAATAAATTTCTCGTTCTTCTTCCCAAGCTTCATCCTATCTTTCCTTCTCCATCCCATCAGACAACAGCAGATGTCAATGTCTCTATGTAAAGAGGTGCTGAGAGGTATGAGTTCTTGCTCTTCTATTCTTTGCACTACCCCACTGTTTGTAAAGCTTGCTGCTGCTTCCTCCTGAGCCCCTTGGAAATTTCCTCTTGGTTTCCGTTTTCAAGGCTTAGACAATGGAGTAAACAAATGTTTTTTCTTCTTAGCCCCTCTTAAACCTGCATCATCCCCTTCTAATTCAGTCAAAATGCAGTGGTTAAATGTAACTTCCCAGTCTGCTAACGATCATGGTCATTGGAACATGACTTTCAAGTCACTTCACAAGCTGCTTCTCTCATGTTATAAATCACACATACTGCTTAGCATCACCTTATCCTGTTCTTCCTTTATCTTCTTCTTTCAGTAATGCCAGTTTGTTGTCTCATTTAAATCCACCCATCATTGGGTTCTATGTGATTTTTACTTTCTTTTTTAAAAATTTTTATGCTGGTGCCTATCTATGGAAAAAATCTCTGAGTACTACTGTCTCGTTCTACCAGATGTATGCTCTTAACCTTCAAATGCTTAGTGTAAAATGGACCTTATGTAACAAAAATCTTGAGTTTTTATATTGTTCAGGTTCTCATCTCAAAAGTGGACTGAAGTAAACAAATAAAAATGGAATCAGCTGGAAGTTAACACCATCCTTGGGGTCTCTGAAGTCATCTTGTAAAACCTAAACCGGATACTAAGTAAATAGCGGTTTAATCAGTCTCTCTTTTGTTTTGTGTGATAGCAAAGAAATGGTTGATTCTTAGATAGTAGATAAAAGGTATTGGAAAAGGAAAACAATAATATAAAACTAAGATGTGTTTTAAAAGTTGGCTGCTAGTCTTTCCTGTATGTTTTCATCTATAATGTTGCAGTTACTGGTTATTTGGGTCATTAAATCAACCTGCAGATGCCAGGAGGGGGACCTCATTTTGAAACTTAAGTTTTGATTTGGTTGAGGGTCATCTCACTTTGTAGTTGCAGTGGATCTTTGCTGATACTACAGATGATTACCTGCTGAGCTCCACTTCTAATATATAATTCAACCACCACAACAAAAACAAGTGCTTTCATTTGGGAAAACATGTGGTTAGTTTTTACAGATTTAGGCTGGTCACCTATGCCATATCTGCTGGCTACATGCTTTCCCATAAAAAATAAACTGGTCGGCTTCTTAATGAACAGAATTCTGACTTGTAGAGTGTGAGGCTTGTTTGCCAGGCTCTGTAACTCAGCTAAACAGTTCACTTCTATTCTACAATTTATTTAATTAATGTCCATCTCATTAGTAGGGATCTATCTTAGCCATCTACCATTATACAGTAAATTGCTTTAATGAATTCTGTGATTCTCTCAAAATTCCCAATCAGACGAGAGGCGCTGCTAATGTAATAAGTCAAGAAAGTACAGCATTGGAGATTCATTAAATTATATTTCTTATGAATTGTCTCTGGAAAAACTCTGAAAGAAGCACAATGCTAAAAAGTGGCCGTTAGTAGACCTGCTTGTTAGAGATGACCAGAAAGTACAAAGTTTAGTTTGACTTTGAACATCATTAGCACACTGTTGGTTTTTGGTTTTGTTGGTTTGGTGGGTTTTTTTTTGTTTGTTTGTTTTTTTAAATTTAACGTCTTGTAGGAATGGGGGTCTACTGCAAAGTATTATGGTCAAATTCCCTTTAAAATAAGCTGCAATGTCTGAATTTCTTTGGCTTAACTAGAATGACAAAAGAACAAGGTGTGTTCTAAGAAAAGTCCACACAAAATTGTGTACTAAATTCAGTTGAAATGTGTTTACCTGCATTATGTACTGGAAAGAATTGGACAATGTGACCCAAAAAAAGAATGTGGGATTGATAATTTTCCACTTAATTAATGTTCCTGATCTTTTCTCTCTTCCCTCCAGTTGAGTTAGTATTCAACCTGATCAGAAAATCATGTGGAAAGGAATTAGAGAATGGAATGGAATGGAATGGAATGGAATGGAATGGAATGGAATGGAATGGAATGGAATGGAATATTTTGGTTGGAAAGGACCTACAATGATCATCTAGTCCAACAGCCTGACCACTTCAGGGCTGACCAAAAATTAAAGCAAATTATTAAGGGCATTGTCCAAATGTCTCTTAAACACTGACAGGCTTGGGGTATCGACTACCTCTTTAGGAAGCCTGTTCCAGTGTTGATCACCCTCTCGGTAAAGAAATGCTTCCTAATGGTAATTCTAAACCTCTCCTAGTGCAGCTTTGAACCATTCCCATACATCTTATCACTGGATACCAGGGAGAACAAATCAGCATCCCCTTCTCCACTTCCTCTCCTCAGGGGGAGGAAAACTGTTCTCAAGCTGCTTGAGAATAAAACCAGAATAAAGAAAATTATTAATAAAAACTATTTTTCTTCATTATTATGGGAAACAAAGGAAATGCTTCAATTAAAGGTATCTGTTCTACTTTTTCACTTATTTTTCTTTATATTTTTTACAGAGAAGGGAGGCCCATGCCATGTATTGGAGCAGTGGTTAGGGCTGATAATGCACTATTTAAATAACAGCTGTGAAGTAGAATGCACTATCTCATTGTCAGTTATTACTTTAGTCACAGCCTCCACCTAGTTGAGATCTCTAAATCTTAGAGGTGTCTTCTGCTACATAGTGAGCTCTTATCAATATCTGCCCAGTTTTCTGTGCTTAGAAAAGTTCTTTTTTTTCCACATTATATAGTTTATGTCCAGTTTATGCTGCCTCCTCAAACTCTGCTGTCAATTAATGCTATGCTCTGATACAAGTAGTTTAATTTTCAGACAACTTGAGAACACCCATTTGTTTACAGGCTTAAGTGTCTAGATACTACTTATTATGTCTTATTGTCTAGATACTTTTTAATATGGAAATATCTTGCAGCCATATTCAACCAGTAGAGGTTTACAAGTCTTCATATTGATAATTGTAAAGATACTGAAGCAAATATAGTATGCTTTACATTAATACACACAAAACAACATAGTGCCCCTTCCCTGAGGGAAAAGTGCCCAATACAGAAAAGCTCACAAGCTTCCACAATGATCATTACTTAGTGCCATTTGGAACTATAGCGATTTAGTTAATACAGTACTATTTTATGCTGCCAGCAAAATGGGTAGTTCTACTTTTTCTCTTCTCCCTCTTTGTTCCAGTGCCCTCCTCAAAGCCTTGAAGCCCACTTGTTCTCTGGAAGGTGACTGTGTAAAAGTAACATCATACAGCTAAAAATATGTGCTTTCTGTGTGTGTGCAGAGACACATAGCTGTTACACTGTACAAAACAAAGCCTTCAGTGCTTTTTTTCTCTTGTCAGTGCTGCAGAGCTAATACAGAGGCAGAGTGAAATACGACTGTGCTCTTGTGTGGCATCAATGAAAATGTTTATTTGGCCACAGTCTAGTTGCTTTTGCACAGCCCTGGGAACTGCGAGTGTTGCTCAGGTGTTGGCATAGGCAGCCCTTGCAAATGAGGTGTGTGATAGAAAAGAAGCCGCTCTTTGACTCACAGCTCCCAGGCTGCCTTTCCAGGGCTCAGGAACATTTAGGCTGCTACCTCACTGAGAAGAGATAAACATAGAGACTCTTCTGCCCCCTTTTCAAAGTTGAAGTGTATTTAGTTTACCAGGAAAAAGAAGAAATGTTTTGCAGCCAAATTCTCCATAAACACAGCTCTGTTTTCTTGTTAGGGTCAAGGATGTATGAGTCTGCATAGATTACATGTATTTTTCAGACACTAGGTTTCTTGTGTAGGGAAGTATAGGGGTAAGTTAAACACTTAAACTTTTTTCCTGTCCTCTCCCTCTCTCCCTAGGAATTATCCCTTTCTTTAAGCTCTTTGATAGTCCTCATTCATAGGATAGTAGAATGATGTTCCAATAATTTCCCTTCAGTAGCAGGAGACACACTGCTGTATATTATGCCCTTTAGCTAAAAGAAAAATTGATTCTGTCATGTATACATTTATATCTCATCTCTTTTTTTCAAGGAAATTTTTAACTCTTCTTATGAGACTGAGGTAGGAAATAATAAACTACTGACATACACGACATGTTTCTCCCATCTTGGGAAGACTGTCCACCTTCAGAAACAGGAAATTCAGAATTGGTTAATTCACTGGGCTAATCAGGCCATCTGGCTTCTATTCCTGGACTGTCCTGTGTGGTGCTGGCCATCTCACTTAAAGTCTGTTTCTTCAGTTTTCAATCTGAAAAACTGTGATAATAGTTTCTTTGCCTCACCAAAGTGGTAAGTGAAAGTAAAGTAAAATGACAATGCTTGGTGCACATACAGTTTGTAGCAATGAGTGTTTCCTATATTCTGTAGAAAAACAAATGCAGGCTGTATTACAGTGTTCTCGTCCCAAAAGGTGATACAAAGATTTGTATTAAACATTTTCCATATAAAAGTGCCTTTCAAGTCAAAGCAATCATTTTTCATGAGCAGTTGGGCATTGATCAACTTCCTACATAAAAAAGGGAGCAGAATTACATAAAAATATTCAAAATGACAAATTTTTCACTTTCTTGAATTACATTATGAAATATATAAAAATCAAATACTTTGAGCCAAAAAACACTGAATATTTTTTTGCAAATGAAACTGAATATTTGTTTAGTGTGGTAACTTTTAGCTCAGATTTAGTTTGAAATCAAGTTAAACATCCATTTTGAAGAGGTAAAACAGATGGTCTCTGATCAAGCACCCTGTTTTATAACTTTTTTCCAAAACTGTTTTTCTCATGCTGACTTTGTCAGCGTAAGAGGCCTGTAACTCTGTAGTTATATCGGTTCTTTTCCTGAGAATATTTGCTATTCTTGAGCCATGCTCCTAATTGAAAAACATTGTTAAAGATTGTTACTTCCAGATCTATAATTTTGATATTCCTGTTGTTCTGTGGTTTTTCTTTTCAGGTATAGATATCAATGATCCTGCCTTTTGTTATATATGGGCAATGGGCTCATTAAATCAATTCTCTCTGATTTAAAAACTTTATTTCTAAACATTCTGCAGTTAATTCCTCAGTCATCATCTTAACTGCAAACTGAGGCAAATGTATCTGTTTTATTTTTTGCTCATATTTGTATTGTGATTAATGTAAAGAGCATTTCCAATCCTTTCTTTCTCTGTCAGAGAAAGAAACTACTTGAGACTGGGATTTTGAAAAGGAATTTGGAAACTATGAAGAAAAATTAATCAGAATAGGGAAATTATTACTATCTAACTATTTTTCAGAAAAACTCTTGAGGTGGAAAACCTAACCAAACTCAGAAAATTTGGAGTTGCCAGCACTGTCAGGGTTCAGTAATAATTTGTGAGCTGGATGTCTCTTGTTCAGTTTCCCCTGGCAGTCTAGATGAATTGTATTTCCTGTGATTTCACACAGCCTCTTCTCATGTTGCAGAAAAATCTGAAATTGTGGGAGTTCCTGGTCATAGCCCACTACAGGGAAGTTGTAGTCTAGATATCCAACCCAGTGTGTCTGATCAATATTAAGCAGACAACCTCTTGCAAGATCAAGTTTCACTTAAGAAAACTCAATAAACACATTTTCTTTAGCTGTTTTTCAATGGTTAACTTTCATCCTCTACAGTGAAGAATAAATGGATGAACATGTAGTGAAAGGACTTAGAACATTTCTGTATGTGAATACATAGACAAACATGTTTCCCTAAACTGAATTATTTTTGTTGTAACAACAGAGGACATGGTGTTGCTGGGAGAGGAAGCTTACCTGATACAGGTGCAGATCCTTACTTCAGAATGGGTTCTATCCTCTTAACTTATAGCAGGCCCATGTGTGTCCCCCTGACTGAGGATCCCCAGTTGTATAGTTGTCTTTTTTTTTTAGTAGTAGCACTTCATGTTATCTGTGAAACAAAGCGAGGCAAAATTGTTTAAGAACATATGTTTGATTATTTTATTTTACCTTAATATGTTAAACTTTAAAAAGCATTTTAGAATTAATTCATTGTGGAACCCCAGGGATAAGAACCACATGTCACAGGTAACCAAATTAGAAGTCCATGGGTTATGAGATCACAACCCTCTAGAGAAATATTTAGCGGTATGTTTACTTAATATCAAACAGCATGTGAAGTTTATTTATTAATATGCCTGCAGGTTTCTCTCTAATCCCACTTCTCAAAGATGCTCACACATAGATAGAAAAGCCAGGAGGTGGTGAATTGCCCTGGTACTATTTCAATCTAATAGAATAATGTATCTGTTAAAGAAAAAAGTTACGGTACAGTATATACCTTACTGACCTTGACCAAATCTCAAGTCCTCTTTTGCACAGAGCCTGTTCTGTGCTGTTTACAGAGAGCAGAAAAGCGCATGGACAGCAACTTCCTCTTAGGGTTATGAATCTTTAAGTAAGAAGAAAATTTATTTTTTAACGTAGTCAGAAGAGCAATTGCTTTCAGCTAAGCAATGAGAGAGAAATTCACCCCTTCTTCCTCACACCATGCTACAGTAATTGAGCTTAGTGGAAGGAACTCCACAGCAAGGAAATCTTGCCCCTTCCCTCCCCATTAACAGTGGTGGAGCTCCAGTCATCACTCACATGCCAGCCAGGGACAGCAAATGGAGGACTTGGTGTGGGTCACCATGTGCTGCAGGGCCAGGTGCTGCTGCTTGCCCCCCTTTACCTGCTGGATGTTGTCCACAGCACTGATGGACTCAGAAGGTCTCTTCTGCACAGGGCTCGGGAGGTGCAGAAGTATGTCTGTCTGTATTGGACTTGGCTTTGCTGCCTGGGACTGCTAGTGCATTTTGGAGGCAGCATTACCAATGGATGGAGAGATGCTCTGCAGTCCAGGGGATCTTGGTTGTACTCTCAGACCTGCCACTGACCCAATGATTTTTCAACTGATTTTTGTGGGTGTCTGTGCAGGAATACTAACAATTACCTCCTTAATGAAGCATTCTGAGATTTACTGACAAAAAGTTGTATGTAATAGCAAGAGGCATTAGGTAGCTGATTACATTGCTGCAGTACTATGAAGGATCAGTTCTTCACTTTTGCTAGAGTAACTTCAGCCTTCTAGATCATTCAAGGTCCTGTTAACACACTAGATAAAACATTACATCGAGGCGTTGTTAAAAAAATTTGAATCAACATTATCCCTCCTCTCGTTCAATGTATGCAGCAGATCACTACCTTAAATGTTAATAGGTAACAGCTTGGATTTCCCCTGAGTTTGTAACTATCAAGCTCATAATATACCTGAAAACTAAAAGCAAGAGAAGTGGTTTTATATTCTTAAAATGTTAAAGCTTCAGAAAGTTTTAGAAAATGCTGAGCCCTTTCTATCTTCTGTGTCAGGGGCTATTACCAGAGTAGGTGCCAAGACAATCTGGACACCTGCAATTTCCAGACAGATTCCATCAAGCTCCTATCTGTTAGAAGCTGCAGTGCTTGCGTTTGGATTTGATATCTAACAATAATGTGGTATTCTATAAACATTAGTGGGCCTGATTTTGCACTGGTCAGCAGAGGTAAAAAATAGGTACTTTTGGAAAACAAATAAAAAAGGAATTTGAACTGTCTCAATAAATAGTGTAAATTGTAAATTTTCCAAAGATGCAGTCTTTTGCTCAGGCACAAGAAAACAAAGCTGGCAATTACAATATTGAGGAATTGCACGAGCTGTTTCTACAGTTAAGGCCTAATATTTACTTAACAATACCTTTATATTATTATTATATATAGCATTATGCTCTTTTAAAATATAGAGTTGCAATTTCTTCTTTTTGTTGCATCAGAAAAAAATTATCCACTATCTCTGTATATGGAGTAAACCCAAAGATTTCCTGACAGTTTATATCAGTGATGATCTTAATGCTTCTTTTCGATAATGCTTCAAGGGAATAAGTGGAATATTCATGTTAAGAAAAGTACAGAAACGTGGTTGAAAGCTGGAAACTGATCTTCATAAGTTTTTCTTTCACAAGCTTTTTTGGTATGATCTTGATTAAGGAATATGCTCCCTATTTTCTCTGAGACTAGTTCCCCAAACCACAAAATGAGAATGAGAATTTTTTACCCAGAGAATGTAGGAAATGTTGAAGTTCTGAAACATGATTTCAAGGAATACAGTAACTCATGCCTCCGAAACACCATTTTGATGAAAAATATCATAGCCCTATTGCTAAACACCTGTTTCAGAGTGTGATTTTTGGCAAAGAAGCTCAGTGAATATTGATGTTTAACATATTCCACATTACCCCAACGATGGAACTTGGTTTCAAACAGTGTTGGTTTTCATCCAAAAATACCTTGTAAGTGACATATATATATATTTGAGATGGATATTGGGAAACAGACAGATACGGCCATCTTTAGGTATTTAGGCTTTTCAGAGGAATTAGGCACCTCATTTTCTCTGAAGCCTGTGGCTGCTGAGGGCATTTTGAATGCTCAAACTCAATAAAATCCAATGCACATTAATTTGAAGTAGGATTTGGTCAAGTGTAATTGTAGAGTAAAATGTGGTTGAATTACCAGCTATAACATAGCTATTACAGTGTAAAAAGTTGCAGACTACGTGTATAAGGGAAACAGTTGTAAGGACTTTCCTCTCATTCAAAATGTGGGCAGGTCATCTTGTCACACGATTTTGGTTTAGTTTTCATGTGTTATTGTCTTTGTAGTGTGCCTACCCACTAAATGATCATAACTTTTTTTTAATGTTTATTTGTAATTTGTGGTTCTTTGGTTGTCTGAGTTTTGACAAGTTTGCAGGGGTTTGCAAATCTATCTTGCAACTATTACTGCAAAGAAAGCTGACAAAGACTGACTATGGTCACCTTGCACAGCTTTCATTATTAGGTAAAGTCTGGTTTTCAATAAAAGGAAGCACTTATGAAGTAAGGGAAAAGGCAAACAGCATCTACACAGATCTGTTTCACAAGTAAATGAAATGCCTCTCAAGTTTTCTTCTTCCTTCACTAAAGAACAGCCCAACTTTTGCTATAGTTGACCTAGAGTTTCAGATCTTTTTTTGGTGAATGTTCTGTAAAAAACGTGAAGTCGTACTTACTTTCACTTAGCTCATATCCACCCCAGCAAAAAAGTGGGCTTCTTGCCAGACACTTTTCCTGCTATCTTACCAGAAGTGGTATTAACAGGCAGTTTTGGGTTAAGGATATGGACTAGGGTGATATTTAGTTAGATGGCTTCTGAGCAGACAGGTCACAAGCAGACAACAAGCACAATTCAGAAGACTAATTGACCATTGTCTTAACCTATCAATTGCTTTGAATTTGCACAGAAGATGGAACTATGAGCTATACCTCAGACTGCGTTATATCAGCATCTAAGGAGTAATCAAAAAAACCTATTATTCACAATAAGTTAAATTTCTAATGAAGGAAAAGGCAGAGTCTTAAGCAGAAAAAATTTAGAATTTTTTTTGTGAAGGAGATAGGAAAGCTTCTTTTACCTTTTGTTTATAGATTAGCTAGACCATCTAGAGCATGTCAGATATAATCTATGGTAGATGCTTTTCTTTTAGAAAAATACCTTAACAATCTCAAAACTTTATTTGAGCTTGTACATGCAATCGGCCTTAGGCTGCAAATAGAATCTGTCTCTAGGAACTTTCAGCAGAATTTCCATCTGTCAAACACAAGCATTAAGGTGCCTTAGATGTTCGGGAATTTCCATTTCCATGGGAAATTTCAGCATTTTTGTAATAGTACAAGAATTTTACATTTTTTACTTCTTTAGACTGAAAATTCTAAAATAGATACTGATCTGGGAATGCTATCTGTTTTTTTGACATTTTGATTAAAGCATTTAGTTATCCCTAATATTAGAATACTTTCATTTTTTTTGCTGATCCAAATCTCTTTGCTTTGATAAAGTTCTACATTGAATGGTACTATTTCCATTATAGTACACACTCACAGGAGATCTGGAGTTCAGCAGTCTAATCCCCCTTTTTAATCCAGATGAATTCATTCTCCCAAAATACATCTGAATCATAATTCCTATGACAAACCAATCAGCTCTTTCTTGCTCGGCAATCTACATTGCACAAAGACATAGACGAAGATGGAGAGCATCGGGAAGGTCAGTCTCCAGTATTAGTCCAATATTGGTCCACACAAGTTTTCTTCTTTCTGCAATGTTTCTGTGGTACGATTTGTCTCAGACATTTTGATGATTTAGTTAACAACAAATGGACATCAGTTCTCGCCCCTTAAGTGAGTGTATAGTTTACCTTGAATTGTTCTCCAGATAAAAAGATACAATAAAGCAACATACAAACGGTACAGTTGCTAAAAGTCAGGTTTGGTTTTTTTCTTTAATGTCTTGCAGCAACTATTATAGGCTATATACTAATATACTACTACAGTAGTGAAAGATCTTTAGTAGTCCAAAAACATCACATTGACTTCATAGTGACTATATGCAGGGAGTAGGCATTGCTTACTGAAAACAGCTTTCTGTATGAGATGTTATAGTGAATATTTCTAAGCAGCAGCAATACATATCATGATAAAAGAGAGGCATTAACACTCTGAGAGATGGAGAGTATCATCATTAGTCTGGAATGCACAAATTATCATGGCATCCCATAACTACTAGTGTATGAAAGGTCTTTGTAAGAGTCTGATTTCTTTTCTTTTTTTTTTTTTTTTTTTTTTTTTTTTTAAATCCACAAGCTTTGCAAGTGATGGAAATATCTTTTTTTGAACTGACTGACAAAGTTGGAGGAAATTATACTGAACTAGATAAATTATTTTCCCAACAAATCTGTTGATAAATTGATCAGTCTTCCTACAAAGCTCATCACAGATATCACAGCACTACTACTGTTTTAAACTGTATCAGTTTAAAACCTGTGCTGCCAAATGTGTTGCCAAATTCCAAATATTTGATATTTGGTTAAAAAGAAGTGTTATAAGTCAAGTTACTTCCAAATGAGGGAGCTTTAACAATGATTTGTGTTATATTTCACATACTTTCAGTCTTCATGTTACAAAAACCTCACATTGTTCTACATAAACTACTAAGAAGTGCATGGCAAATTGCTGGGGTTTTTGAATTAGTGGGTGAATAAGAAAAATTTTAAAAGCAGACATTTTGTTTTATAGCAAATGCTCTGTAAGTTTACTTGCCAAGTGTAGTTAAGCTGTAATTATTTATGAGAAAACGTTATGCAAGACTTAACTGAACATTCCTCAGTGTAGTTTGCACAATTCAGAAGAGAGATAGTGGAATTACCTCCTACTGTTCTCAGTTTTAGTTGCACACATTTATTCTATGCCTGCTTTAGTCTTTAAGGTCTTAGCAACTACAGCACTCTGCTGTTAAATTGTGATATTCAAATGGAAACTGAGTCTGTTGTATGCGAAAAAAGGCAAGGTTTACAAATGTTATTGTACACAAAGTAGTTATTCTGTATGATGATAATTTTTGATAGATGTGATATAGGAAATGCATATTAATGTCTTGTGTAATTTTGAATAATTTAGCTGAAGTCAGTAATCACAACTTCAGGGGTGAATTTTGTCCTGATGTGCAGCATAAATAAGAACTGCTAGGAACCTTTCATGTCTACCCATTTGCCAAATATTTCTGCTTGGGGAAATAAAGACAGGAGGTTCTGGTGTCTAAACACAAATGTCTTGGCTGTTTTAGGTGCTACAGGCCATGAAGAACACTTACACATAGATGGCATATGCTCTAGCACAAACTGGAGATCCGTGTCATTCCAGACTGGCAGCTAGGAGGTTTGTAGGGTACCTTAGGGTGACTAAAATGATGCTAAAACCAGGTCTAGGCAGCTGAGTCTGACCCCAAGTTTCCAACTGTGTTTATCAGAGCAGGCATCTTAAAGGTGGTCTCCTGAGCCCCAAATCTTTTCAATGATATATCTGCATGCCTGCATACCAAGTGTTTGGAAAAAAGGTGCTACTTAGTTTCAGAAAAGATATATAGATGCCTGATTTTATGTGCTCATTCTAAATATTTTCAATGCCTATTATAATTTTAATTTACAATTTCATCTGAAGGAAGCTGATTTATTATTTTGTTTGTTTTCTTTTTTTCACTTTTGATTTAGCAACAAAAGGTTCCAGTCCCTGGGTTGGACATGAACACTTCACCCCAAGGAGGCTGTCCTTGCAGGGAGCAGAGCATCCATTCTATGCCTTGATTATTCTTCTGCTACCCCAGTAGAAAGGGAAACTTATTCAGCCCTCATCTTTGAAATGTAGTTAAGGCAAGATAAGTAATATAGCTTGCCAAAATCTGTATGTGTAATGGATTGTAACCAAGGTCCCCTGACACTGAGTTTGTGGCTTAACCACAAGACCATTGTCTTCTATTAAAGAAATGTTAACCTCAGAGAAGTGAAGGAGCCTATAAGCTTTATTATCTTTCAAAGTCCGGCTTAATGAGCTGTAGTGTCTGATTTTTCAGTAAAGAGAAAGGCACCATGGAGGAGCCTGCAAAGCAGCATGAGACATGAGTTAAATACTGCTTTTGTTTCATTTTTTATTAGTGGGTTGAAATAGTTAGATGAAGTGCTAGTTTGGGGGACAGTATTTCCTCAAGCATTTTTCATATCTCTCCATCCTGTATTCATCTTGCTGACCACTGGGCAATCAATATTCTTATAACAAGTACCAGAAGTCTAGATTATTAAAATAAAATAAATCTGTAAGGATAAGTACAATGTTCTTATAATTGGGGCTGATCGTTAGCCATCACTAGTAACAAAGGCCTATATCAAAGTTACTGAGAATAACTACTTATGGTCTAGGGTTTGATGACTTCTCTTTTCAGCCTTCTTAGTTTCACCAACTTGAGCAGAGCTGTTATACCTCAGAAGCCAGGGGAGTCATGAGGAGACACAAGTGACTGAGAGTTGGCACAGTTTTCTGATTATTGAGGAAACATATTTTAAAATTCTTCATCAAATATAGCATTACTTAAAATGGGCTTGCCCTCTAGTGTCAGGAAACCTGAAAGATGATCTCATTTTTATCATTTTTGTCTCTCGAGAAATATTCTTTCCTATTTCAAGTGGTGGAGCTCCTGCTTTGCAATCTGCGACTTGCCAGGTCAAACCTAAGCAAATCCAACAGCTCAGAGAGGGTGACTCCTCAGACAGTGGCTAGAAAGTACCACCTGTCTGCCAGTGAAATTTCAAAGACTTACCATTCTTCCAGACTGGTGTTTACTGTTATTTTCAAAAATCTCTTAAAGCCTTTAAGTGAGGAAAACCACAGTACAGTACTCTCTTTCAATGTTGTGATTAGAAACCAGTTGGTGTCAGGTTTAAAACTCCTGTGTAGAAAAGATGCCATACTAAGACTGGTAATAAATGAGATGGAGGACTTTAAGGGACATCGATTCACAGTGGGCATGCTATAAAAACATATGATTATGATGATATTACAGTGTTTGACTCAACAAGCTGTAAACAGGCTCCTTGTCTTCAACTCCCTGTCTTCAACCCTGCCTTCTCCTCCTCTGGAAAGAGCCCAGATCTGAAACTGTCAGAGTTGATGAGAGAAGGAATCAAACCAGAAAGAACAGGTCTACTCTAATTGAAGAAACGCAAGATCAGCTTTCTGGCTGATTTTGTGACACAGCATGAATGAGACCCCCCGCAGATTGTATCTCCTCCATTCTGCAGTACTGCAGAGCAGTATAGGACAAACAGGAGAAAGCAGGTTTTTTGCTTGATGAGCTGAAGGTAGGGGTGATGATCTGAAAGCCAGGGCCAGAAGGACTACATGAGTGAAACCATGCAAGAGATCACAGAAAACATGGCTTAAAGACCTAACCTTGTGAAAAAAGATTTGGGTCCCATCAGTCGACTTTTGTGAACTTTCTTTGTGGACTGCACATTTACTCACTATGAGTGCACTGGCTGGACTGAGCTTTGCCTCTGTGCAAAGCCTTCTGAGTGGAGGCAAAGGTGTTGCAGCAAGTGATAGAAGAATGTAGCCAAATAAATGAGGGTCCTAAGGTGACAAAATTAATGAGCTGCTATTTTCCGCAAGCTTCCAACAAAAGGAATAAGAGAGGAGATGTAGGAGATCAATTCCAGTGAAAGATAACCTACACTTTCTGTACTATCATTGCTAGTTTGTCTCCATTTGGCCTCTGGATTTCCTGCTTACCAGTTAGCTACTCCTCTTGCCCTTGCCTTTATGGTACTTTCTGCCTGTCAGGTAGTGTGAGGATCTGTGGACAGGCCGTGAGCAGCGGCTGATGATAAATTCCCAACACCTGGGTTCCCATGAAGTCACAGGATGGATATTAAGAGTGTTGGATATATGTGTGATTAATAGTATAGTTGCCAAAATGACTGGGAATGTCATTATAGGGGAGAAAAGGAATGCTGAAATCTATTTGCAGATTTGAATAGAATCTGACAAACTGAGATGTGAAATTTGACAGAAGAAATAGGAAGATTTGAAAATATTTTAATTCTCGTGAAGCAAAGTCTAATTTCAGAAAGAATGTACTTTTCAATTTAAAAAAATAAGCTTCTAATTTTAAATTGGCCCTTACAAAGTTATCTTCAAGTGAAAGACAGAAAACTTTCACAAACCAAATAAACAAAAAAATTTTATTCAAAAGTTATAATAGGTTACAACCAAATGTTTAAGGTTGAACGAAGTAGTGCAGAAGATCAATGTTTCATGGAAGCTGCAGAAATAAGGGAGATGAGCTTACATTTTGGTGTGCTTCATTCTGCTTTGCTCTAATGCATTGCTAGAACAATGCTGATCTGTGGAGCCAGCAGGGTTTATGGTAGGGAAGGTCACAAGAAAATGATGTTTTATACTCTGTAAGGTAGACAAAGATCTGACCCAAACCCCTGGATTCCAGCTCTTCCTTTTTCATTCTTCCTTCTCCTTTTCATCTTCCTTATCTTCCTCCTTTCTGCAAATCTCCTAATGTTTCAAAGCTTCAATATCCATTTTTTGTTGAGTCTATTTAGCTATATGTTTTGAAATTTGACAGTTATCTGAGAATGAGGAAAAACATATGTTATATTCATAAGCATGTCTGGTCAGAAAAAAAGATTTATATTTGATAAGAAACTAATACATTTCAGATTTTTAAGAAAAGAAAATCAAGTCGTCTTATTAAACAAGTTCTTAAAAATGTGAAGTTGTAGTCTGTAACTTAATTTGGGTAATTTCTGATCAGTTCATTTTGCTCATGGCAAAACACTGTCATGCAATATATCACATATAAATACGTTTATCTCGATCTCATTAAATATCTGCTGTTGTATCAACACGTTTGGCATAATGTGAAATTTTAAAATAAATATTATGATATCTAAACAAAATATTTTTATCTCTCTGAAATTAATCACCTCAGTGTTGAAAGGATCTGTATGGACTTCTCTAGTTTTAAAAACAAACAGTATTCTAAACTATAATTTTCCTTTTTTTTTAAAATTAAATTATTTTTTTCTTGGAAAATGGTTCCATCAAAGAAATTTTTTTAGACTAGTTCTGCTTATAGTCTTATCATTGACTAGACTGAATGGGAAAGAACAGCAGGAGGCCTGGTTCATTTGCGTCAAGCTTGTGTTACAAGATGTCCATGATGCCTGTTTGTTTGCCTAAGATGTGAATGCTGTCCTCCGCCTCTACACAGTCAGTCTGAAACATCGTCCAATAAATTAAAGCAAAACAACAAGCTGAATCTGAATCAAGTTTTCTTTACCCACATTATCCGTTCTCACTACTCCTGTAATAGTAATGAGTACTATTACCATGCAAGTTTTCTATTAACTTAAGAGATTCATTTAAATCTACTTATTTTCTCTGTGCCTAAATGAAATTCATCATCTTCGTTGCTTTAACTGGCTTAGTATTTAACATAGGGACATCTTCCCTGTCAAGTTGTTGTTTTAGAAATATATATTTCTAATTCCTTGCCTTTTTATTTTTGATTGTGCTACATTTTTTAATCTCTTTATGTTTGTTTATTTTTTATTTGACATTCAATGAATTTGCTCTAGCTCTGTCTTTTTAATACTGGTTGATGTTTTATAATGTATTGATTCCCAATATTTTAAACTGACCCACTGTTGATATGAGGATCACACTGGGAAGTAAGATGTTTACATCTCACTATGAATAGCAGATAAATGAAATAATAAAGGTTGTCAAAAGCTGAGAAATAAAATGCACTGGGTTCTTGTTTGCTCTCAAGGATATACGGCTGTGCAACTCAGAGTTAGCAAACTTCAGATTTAAAGGCAAGTAGTTATGCACTCCAGTTTTCTCTTTAATTCCTTTTTTTTTTTTTTTTTGGATAAAAGAAAAGTAATACCAGTCTCCAGGACTATAATTTACCCAAAATGTTGCACGAAAATAGCGGCTTCACCAGCGATTTTGTCCTATAGTTTTACAGGTAGTTCCTTTATAAATAATCCATGTTCTAATGAGCACATAAATGAAGCAAACTTAACTTTCTTTCCTTGATATATTTGATCCTGTTGACTAATTAGAGACTTACAATATGCAGAGATATTGATACAGATTTTTACTGGTTTCACTTCGCACTTTCTCCCATATAAAAGCATTTATTTTAAAAAAAAATTCTTTTAAATTGCAACCATTTCATATTGAGTTTAATTCCTTCTGGTATTTACTGCAGTAGCATTAAGCATGATGAACTCATCTGGTATCTAATTTTGATGCAATTTCAGTATATACTATTTCTGCATTAAAATACTTATTTTGTAGACAGTGAAAAATTATTTACTGATTATAGCACAACTGTGTGTGTGTGTGTAGATATAGATATATTGTATACATTAACGGTGACATGTAATTTAAATCTGCACATTTTGCATTATTCAGTAGTTGGATGCCAGCTGCTTTTCTTTTGTACTTTGTGATTAATTTCATTGTCAGTAGATTTTATGTTTCTGAAGAATCTTTCACAGAACCTACACAGGATTCAATGAAGAGAATATGAATACCCAGTTGTCAGTGGTGTTTTAGCCTGATCTACAGCACTAAAGTTCAATGGTCAGAGTTATAGGATAATGAGGGAGGAAGAAAAAAAATGAACTGTGGCATTATTTTCAAAGAATACTTGATTGACTTTTATCACATAACTAAAAAGAATTAATCCTCCCCATCACCCTTTTTTAATTTCTGCTACAATATTTTGTCTGCTTAATGGAAACAAATGCAAGGCAGGGAAATGCTTTGTCTGAATTTGCATGTGTGTTTTTCCATGCAACGAGAGAGGCACCTTCAACTCTGAAAAGCACATAGTTGTGTGCTTTTAAAGAGTTTAAATGCTGGAGTTTTCAAGTCTGTTTTATATGTTGCATTCTTGCTGGCTTGATCAGGACAACTTGAAACAAGAGCATGTGGAAACAAAAAGCAAGAAGTAGTATGAAAAAAAAAATCAAAAACAACAGTCGCAGCTCTTAACCACTACCAGCAATTATGAGTTCTAAAGTTCTGTCTTTTGTGTTTGTTTTTAAAAACAATTCAATAAAGTACAAAATTTTGGAGCAGTCTAGTCAGGGAAGTTGCAGGTAGAATTTATACTACATTTCTCAATAGACGTAAATTCCCCTTTTTTGTAAAGCATTAAGTCCCTCCCTTAATTAAGCCTTCTGGGGTTTAAATGTGTTGATCTCATTTTAAACAGCTCAGCACAATTAGACACACTGAGAAGATAGCAGATAATCAGCACATACAAAAGCATTTCAGACATAAATGCTTCATCCTGCCAGGCCCAAAATTACTATTTCAGGTTGGTTGGTTTTTTTTTTGGTTGTTTTTTTTTTTTTGGTGGGTTTTTTTTGGGGGGGGGGGAAGGAGAGAGGAAGAAAGGAAAAAAAAAATTGATTATTTTCAGCTCGTCATACATCTCATTTGTAGTGGGTCAGACCTTCCCCATTCACAATTACCACTAGTTAATCTTATCAGAGAAAAATTCAATTACATTTATCAAGGTTATTCCATACACTCAAGTTATTGCCTCGGAAAAATCGGGTTTCAGTGTTAAGAATGTTGGCATTGTGTATGTGTATGGAGTTTGGTGCTTTTTTTTCCCTATCTTTGCAAAATAAATAATTAAATCATGCTTTTACACTGACGTTACTAATATATAGTTATAATAAAGTAATATTTGACAGCTTTGTAAAAGGGATCATTAATACATAGATTATGGAAGTTTAGGAGGGAGGCTCATAACTGTTAATAGACTTCAATTCTCAGCCTACACTGACATTTTAAAAAATCTAGTTTCAAATTTGATAACAGATTACCAGCTAGGCTGGGAGCCAGCCACCTGATTAAGGCAATTTAAATGCTTGCAAAGTGGTGAGATTAAAATCAAATAAGTGCCGATTTTTTCCCTGCTTCACTTATCTTTCCCTGGATTCGTTCCTTAACTACCAGGTGGCAGAGGACTCTGGGTAATTTTCCTCTGCGCCAATTACCCCAGGATGGTTTTTAGGGTGAAGCAGAATAATTACTGCACTATCAATCCAAAATGGGCTGCTTAATGTGTTTAAGAGAGATTTTGAGCCTTAGCAGGGAAGCTGCCTGAAGCGTGCTATGCTTGTGGTGCCAAAGCCCGCTCGGCCTGTTCGGGTAGTTAACTGTTCACGGAGAAGGCAGCACACACCCAAGGTGAAAGAAAACAAGGAAAACTCCTGGGAAGCTGTGGGAAAGTTAATGAGCTGCTTCCAATGCGTGGCAGGCTGTAGTTGCAGGTGGCTGACAAAGCTAGGCAGGTTAAGAAAATAATATTTATCATCCAGCTGCCAGGACCATCTTTATCAAAAGTCTTTCTAAAATCCATGCAACACACAGAAAAATGGGTGTGAAACAACAACAACCACCAACAAAAAAAGAGCAAGTGGTGGGGTGGAGAAAACAGGGAGAAAAATGCATACAGTCAATAAAGCAGCTTATCCTTGATGGGTCATTTGCAAAGCTTTGTAAGAAAGCTGATCTGATATGAGGACACATAGATTTTAATCTTATTCTATTTTTCCTGAGTAGGAGGAAGCATGGGCTTGTGATTACAACGGAGAGGGGAGAACTAGGGCTGGCACGGGCTCTGCCACAGGCCCGCAGCGTGCCTGGCTAGCACCAGAGCGCTTGTAAAAGGCTGCTGAGGGAGGGGTGCCCGGCTGAACCCCGGCTCCCGCTCTCTTTCAGGCAGCTACATCGGCCCATTGTTTTTAATTGGCGCTGCGCTGTAAAACGAGATGCTCCCCCATTGACACCGTCTAGGTAGGAGCCAGCTCCCCCCTAACCCTGGGACTGCTAGCAAAAAATTTGGCCATAATTCCCCTGCTTTATAGCTTTCTCCCTGCATAACACAGCAAAAGCAACACTTGGCTAAGCCATAGTATAAGTAACTTGTTAATTATTGGTTCATTAAAGCATTTGAAGATCATTGGAGGAAAGACAATACAGAAAAGCTCAAGTGTGAGGTGAAGAAGCCTTACATTCTGTCATCAGACTGGTGTGTGGTGGGGGAGGGATGGAAGAGGGGAGCAGGGCTTAAACTCAGCCGAGACTGAAGTGACATTCCTAAATAGTATACTGTAGCAGCCACAAATTAAGTATTATCTTCCATCTGGTGACTATGCACTGGATTTCTTTAATTATTATTATCTGAATACAAATTGTGAGTTTTAGCCAAGAATTCTGGAAGGTTGTCTTTAGAAATAGAGAGATAATTTAAAAAAATTTTATATTTGTGAAGGGTTTGCAGCTGTTTCTTGCCTTTCAGTGATTTGCTTATACAGTTTTCCGTGTGATCTCTACCTTGATATACAGACCTTTTTTATTATTTAATGAAAAATTGATCTGTGATTTTGTTTAGCAGGTGATTTGGCTAATGCAAGTTAAAATGTTCAATTTTAAAGAGAAAGACTCTATTCTGAAATTGTTTCAAGGTGCTGAGTGACCTCAAGTGGACTTCAAATATGTCTAATAATCACCAAATATTCCATGAAAATATTGATATCTCCCAGGAGCATGGGGTATGGGTGTGTGTTTGTGACTGGGGCTGTGTAACTTCTGGGTTCATTTTCCAGGCCAATTTCCCATGTAAAACTGATGTACCTGTGCAGCCACCCTCCACTGCCTTCCTCCAGTAGAACAGTGCCCTTCCAGGAACAGGAGGAGTGGAAGATCAGCTCGTGATTTTGATGGCAATTTTTAAGTTGACCCTGTTTTAAATCACAGGAGTCACCTGCCGCTGAAAATCGGTTCGTGTCCATCTTGCCAGATGTGACAGTTTATGCAGAATTCTGTCTTGTTAGACACATGCAATCCATTTAAAGATTATCACATGAAACCATACTTACTTCAGAGGCCTGTAATAATTACACCTTCACTTGAAATATCCCCAGGACTTTGGCTGCTGTGCCACAGATTTATACTCAAACATTTTCATTTGATGCGCAAAGTGTGAAGTACTCTTTAGTGGCAAGACAATTATCTGATTCTACTAATAAATGAATGCACTAGTAGTCATTTTTAATTGAACAATTATAGGATATTGCACTGTCAGTTGATTATAGAAGTCATTTCATAAATGTCAAAAATCTCTTTAAACGAATTATGGAGCTCCAAAATAACTCCGGCAATCAGCCAGCAATAACACAATAATCTGTTTACCCTGTTGTCAAGAAAACTACCGCCATTTTTTTTTCCTTTTGAGGGGGGACTGAATCTTAAGGATTATACTCCTGCTCAGTCTGCGGCAGCTACCGAGGCTTTGATTAATAGAGATTGTGAGTGTTGTCAAGTGCTCTGACATGTATTAAATAGCAAGAGAAATTAAAATTGTTTTAGAAAGATGTCAATAGCAAACAGGAGGACAGATATTTTCTGTGAGCAAAGAAGGTGAAAGTCTGAAAGGTTCTTCCAACATGTTCCTGCTTGCAGATGCTTCAGCTTGCTTTAATTTTTATTCTGTTGTTGAACACAAATACTACTTTTTCTGTTGTTATGTGATAATCTGTTTCCTCTTTTTTCCTTGTTGTATGTACAAATGATAGGCTTGGGCACAAAAACAGGACAGATCTGCTTCTATCTATGAACACCTGTGTTCATGAACATCAGTCACACTATTTTTTCTGCCTACTTATACAAAGACAAGAATTTGTCTCACAGGTATTATGGTGTCACAAACTGTTCATAAACAAGAACTTGTTCATAAAGAGGATGTCTCAACTCAAGTGGGACTCCCTGTGGGAGAGAAGTGGAGTGAGCTCTGCGGAGGCGGGGCGGTGGGCCGTTTCTCTCCCCCTCCTTCCTGATGTTGCCCAGAGACAGAACTTGCCTAACTGTGCAGGTACAAGCCAGAGAAAATGAGAATGTTCTGGAACAACCTATTGTGCATGCATAAGAAAGACTATATAAAGGCAACACCCCATGTGTGTCTTTGTCCACCACCTATGGACCAAGCTGGCTACTGTGCGACAACACGAGATCCAAGGGTGGTATGATTCCTCTTTTCCTATCCCCTCCTCTCTTTTCTCTTTCCTCTTTTTACTCTCTCTCTCTTTCTTAAATATATTAATGTATATAAGTTTTGTACGAATTGAATTGCAATCGGTTGATCATTGATGGGTTATTAGGAAAATAGTCTCATTGCCAAAGTGCCTTTGTTTGTTCCCAGATGGTTATCAGCTGATTGTTGTCAAATTGTTTCAATTCACTCACTAAAGTGGTCAGTTAATAGTCACCAGCACAATTGTTCCTCTGAGTCATTGTGGTGACTTGGCCTGCTCTGTGGCTCTGCTGAGCAGAGAGACCAGCTCTTCCACCAGCACACAGGCTCTCGAGGAACTCAAAAGATTCACCCCCCTTGTAACCCACTGCATGGCACAAGACATATGGGTATGACATGTCCTTCCCTAGTGGATTGGTCTGCTTTCTGTCCTGAAGTAGGGTAAAGTAATAGTCCCAAGAGCAATTTAGGTAGGTCTGTAGGGATGGGTTCCAGCCATATCAGAACTACTATTCTGGTCAGAGAAAGGTTAACAGAGAACATCATAATAAAGGAGGTTGGACCATTGGTGTGGAAGAGACTTGATCCATCTTTTGCTTGCTGAGAGACAAAGAGAGGGGGACCATTTCAGCCCTTTTGCTTTTTGATCAAAATAACATGAATGTGACTCATAGTTTTGGTAATAGTAACAGGCTTTGAAATAAAATGCAGGTGAAATGTAATCAAACATAGAATTAAAATAAATATATTTTGATAAGTGTTCACTTTCTGGAGATTTTGGGTGTGTGGGTGTAGTGGAGGTTGTTTTGTTTTCCTATTTTAAGTGCTCAATTCCAGATACCTTTGGTCTGAATAAATTTAATGGTATTCCACTACTTGAAACCATTTCTGGAAATCTGACACCCAGTTCTAAAGCTGGTCATCTCAAAATGAGTGATCTTGAAATAGTGGGTCGTATTTTGGGGACTGATGGTAGTAGAGTTGATGTACTGCTGGTATATGACAAAATCTTTAATCTCTCTTAATCCTTAGCAGTATAGGAAAGATACCTACAGCTTTGGGTCTGCTTCTTGGCGTATTCATATTTTCAGACATTGAAAACTGAAACCCTCTGAAATCAAGCTCAGAGGGATGACAAGAACAGGGGATTTTTACTCATAGGTGGTGGTAGAAAACTTCAGTCTGGAGTCTGCATGACCTCATGATGTGTTTAAGGGAGTCATCACCATAGGAGCAGAAGAACAGGGGCGCTCTGTGTTGTCTGTGCCTCATGGAGTAATCCTCTGTCAGCCCTGCATGAGCTAGCACAGAGGGTAGTTTTGAGAATGAAGCCAGAAGCATTACGCAGATTCAGTGTCATAATCATCCTATGCAAGCTAGGTATGCCTGTGGCTGTGGCCATACTTCCAGCTCTGGAGTTGGCAGTAGTGATACCGCGGTATATTTTCATATTGACCTCTTATTCGCTTTTCCCACATGAGGACTGCTTGTTGGGATCAGATGCAGAGAAGCTAATAGAAGACATAAGGAAATGTCTGTGTGTAGGGCTTGATTACTGGAGTCTGCAATTTGTAAAAATGAATACTGTCATTCAAGTGCAGTTTTAAGACAACAGCACTGCAATAGTTCGATATGCTGGGAGCTTCATGTTGGCCACACCTGGCCCTTTAGGCTGACTACTCTCTAAATAATAAAGCCCAATATTCTGTCCCTATTAATAAGGCAAGGTGTGCATCCCTATTTGCTGTGTATTTCCTGAGAGTAGTGCATCTATGTTATAAAGAGTTACTATGCTGGCACAAAACGATAGAATGGTCAAAAGTATTTGGTTAGACAGAAAACTGAAAAGTACTAGGAATAGTCAGAGGATCATAAGAAAATAGCAAACAGTACTAATATTTATTCACTTTTATGGTGAGGCTTTTGATTTATGGTTTAGGTAATTCAAGGTGAGCTGGATGGCATTTTGGCGGCCCTAAAACCAGTGATGATCTTCTCTGACTTACACCTATGCTACCATATATCTATCTATCTATCTTTGCCAGGTCTGTGCCAAACATGGATGGTTTGGCAGCTTTCTTGCACACACTTTGTTCTGAATTTAACTGACTACACAAAGTGCAAGGCAGTCAAGAAGCAGCCTCTGACATTTTTAATTGGCATTGAATTTAAGTCATCATCAATTATTCTGCTTTAAAGGCAGCTTTATTCCTTAGAACTGCCATGCATGCTATTCAAAACTCTTGCAGGGATCCATCCCTGGTATCTGTCTTGGCTAGTAGCATTAAGCCCTTATGGCTAGTAGGTGGCTGAGACCTTACCATATGCTGCTGGTAGACAGCAGCAAGGCTTTAGCCTGTGATAAGCATACTAAAAGCAATCTGTTGGGCTTTTTTTTCTTTTCGTTTTTTTTTTTTTTTTCCTATAATACACCAACACGTGGTTAATTGGCATTCATATTATTAAACTAACTTGTAAATAATGTGATTCTCTTGAGAATCACATCAGTTGCACTGTGGGTAAGTTTAGATTTCAAAGGTGCCACAGTGCCTCATTCTGTGTTGACGGAATTGAACAGCATTAACCTTTTCACTTACACTAACAAAGACAAGTTAAGACAAGATGTGCTATGACTACTGCACATCTATGTTTTGTTTTTGCCCAGGGCCCTGTACAATTACCCAGCACTTCAGAGCTAATATTGGTTGGATGTTTACCTTCCCTCCCCTCCCCTCTCAATATTTCTACAAAATCACAGCCTCATTGTTTGACCAAAAAATAACCAGTTACATAATAAATATATTCTCTTCTTAAAAAAAAAAAAAAAAAAAAAAAAAGCTAAAAAGATATTCCAGGCACTTATAAAGAGATCTAGCAACAAGAAAAACACATAGACTCCACAGTACAGTTTAGTTAGCATTTTTTCAATGCGAACCATTCTGCTGTCATTCTAAATTCCACACTGCATACGATATGGTATTGATAGCAATGAAGCACCATGCTGTGTATGTATCCCAGAAAACAAGGGGAAAAAAAATCATCCTCAACTATAGGCAAAGAAACCTATTTTATTTATTTCTTTTAACATGCAGGTTCTTAACATGTGTGTAACTAACTAGTTCAAATACTACCAGTATTACTCGGTTAGCCTCAACTGTGGTACTGAAGAACCCAGTGCATCTACAAAAATCTCTCTGAGAGTCTGGTGGCTAGTTAACTGTAGCCTGACCTGAGAGATTACAGGTTTTGAAATGGGTCTAAAAGTTAGAAAGAATGCATATATGCAAGATGCAGTAATTGTAGGGCTTATATTTTCAGGATATTCCTTAGCACTAAATATATGTTTTGACTGCTATATAATTCAGCTGAGAAGAAAAAGCTTCCAAAGGACTGACTGAAGAATAGCCTTCTCCCTTCCTCCCTGTGGTGGAGAAACAAAATGTGGAAATGGAGCAGAAGCACAGAGGGAATTAAATGTCTTCCTTGAAGTCATATAGCGGTTGCACAGTGGCCAAGCCAGGAACAGAAAACATTCCATAACACTGATCTGCTGCTCACTATGTACCTCTGTAAAACTTGGCAGATTTACAGGGGCGATATTCACGTAGCTTGTTGAGACCTGACTTGTTTGGTATATGTGAGATTGGTAACCAATTTTTATCCTAGCTTCCACAGGACACTGTCTCTCACAGATTCATCATAGGCAGAGCAGCACATATGATGGGCTTTCTTTCACTTGACTTTAGACATCTAGAAAGTAAGCATCTATCTTAAAGGTACTGAAAGTTTCCTGTTGTGGACAACAAGCAGGAACACAGGTTCTGCTTATAGTAACGCTCACATCTATGATGTCATCCAGTTATATCATAAAATAATCTATTTTTCTCTCTTGACCTATGGAAATTCCAACTGCCTCTGTATTACAATGTCTGTATTGTAAATATATCCCACCCCTTATTTCAACATTCTTGGGAGATTAAGTTTAGAAGAGTAAATATAATACTGATCATTTGTGAATTAGCACAGTCAACCAAGAATTTATTCCTTAGATAATTATCAAAATATCACATCACAGAATCTTGCAGGGAAGACAGCAATGCATATTCTAAGGTTGACCATTCAATGCCTTTCATAAATGCTAGTAAATCTGCCAAAATCTGGAAAGACATAGCATACAGCTTACATAAAAAGCACCTAGATCCCACCAATTGTCCCTGTAAGACTGAGAATACAAAATGTTCTTTCAACTGAGATGTGGATCAACCTATATGAATTTCTACTATGGACTGTAGCCTATAGTTATGATGTATCATGACTTATTTTAAAATTGGTCGAAATTTTAGTAGGTCTACAATGGTAAAAGTGAAGAGAAGAGAGATTGGCAATGGTGTAAGGGTTGATAAATGCAAGATGTAGCCTTGGTTGCCTTGGTGGGTATCCCTGAGGAACCAATTTGTTCATTTGGTAGTCAGCTTTGTGTGCAAACCTTAAACATGAATGTATGCTGTTTTAATGTGCTGTTAGAGTCAGTCTTAAAATCATAATTAGTGAAGTTTACGTCTATGATATTTCTCCTTGCCATTCCATAATGTCTTTGCACAATTAAAAATGTTCACTGAACTGAGGTTTGGGAGTTCTGTCTTTTTTCTTTTTTTTTTAAAAAAAATTATCTACAAACTTCCCACTGACTACAAATGCATTTGGAGATAAATGCCATGCATTTTGCATCATAGGGAATATGGTAAAGCCTTTATTTTTTTTGTGTGGTCGGAGAAGTCCCACACCTTAGACCAGTGCTAGCTGAATGATGTACTAAAATTTGAAATCTGACTCCACATTAGTTTTTGTTCTTTGTTTCATTGCTGTTGGTCTTGTAAGACTTCATTGTTCAGAGGACTAATTTCAGCTTTACACTGATATTACAGCATTGAATCTGGCCTTTTCTGTCTAGTCAAGTCACTTTTGAAATAAGTGGAGTATGTGACTGATGTGATGCAGCAAGTCTGTTTTATTCAATCCAAAACTGAATTATTTTTAAAGACCAGAATAGCTGGAACTCTGAAAGGAGTTGGGTATGGCCAGGTAAGCAGGCAGATGATATTGATGGCAAAAGGTCTTAGGGATATGAAGATGATGTTCAAGTGAAAAAGAAAGAATGAAGTCCTAAAGAGAATTAATATTCTGTGATCTTGACTTTCCATTGCCTAAATCTCTTGAGCTATCCATATCCCACTCATGCCACTGTTTATCTCAGGACAAGTGGAGTGTTGCGATGAATTGAAGCTTCCTTCCTTTGGAAATTGCCACTATGCTTTCTACCAACATGGTAGAATGAGATGGAAGTAATTTACAGGTCAGAAACTTGCTGTTATGTGTTTTTTGAGGCTGTGGTCTAGAATAAAAAGGTAATAAAGCAAAAGTAGTTGTGAAATTGTTTTGGGACTTTTTGCTTGAAGATGCCACTTTAGGACTGACATCAAACTGCATTGCTTAGGAAGTAAGGAAGAAATTTTTGAGGTTACCTACAGGCATTTTAAGGTAACAGGCATTTAACTGTCATTTATCTTCCTAAGTCTTTGAATTGTCAAATTTTAGAGAAAAAATATTTTTATATTTCTTCCCCTTTCTTATGATAACCATTGTATAGTAGAACCTTCTTTAATAAGGCAAAGCAGGATACAGAGATCTACCCCCACTGACCCTTGTATTTCTGGATTATTTTGATCAAATTCAACTATCTTGATTACAGCAGGCTTTTGATAGAATAACATACTTAAGTCAACACTTTATCAGTTCAGGTATGGATGTAGAATTGGATAGCATTCGGGAGACAGACTACTTTTTGTAGTGGGTGGTGAAAAAAAATGGAGTGTCATTCAGGAAATGGTGGGAGAATAGTCAAGATGAGGAGGAAGGACTTGGAGAGCACACTGGAAAGGAAAAGCAAGGATTTAGTGCTAACAGGGAAAATGGCCTTGAAGAACAAGAACTGCAAGCTGAGATAGTCAGAGCAGCAGCAAGGACCAGTAAGAGAAACAGGTTAAAAGTACACCATTAAAGTCAGATTAATTTATCAAGAGACACAATTATTTAAAATTAAGTGGATTCTACACTGTGTCAACTCCTGTACTGAATAAAAATAAACAAGCAGAAGATAAATGAACAGGACTTAGGGAACCAAGACATTTTAGTCTGTTGTCTCTGTGTTGTTTTCACCCTCCTAAGAAGAATCTTGTATTGACAGCTCTGGGACCAAGTCTATCTAACTTTAACTGTGTTTTAAGGGATCATCTGGTTTAAGAGTCCTCTAGGTTCCATTTATAACCTCCAATGAGATTAATCTCCCATATTCTGATTTCCCCATTCAGCTAATGATGTAATTAATTGTGTTCTTGAGTTGCTTGTTTCCTTTGACTTTAGAGAAAGTATAGACAGGTAACTTTAAATAATATGTAGAAGTTAGACATCTAAAGCCAGGTGAGTGGCATCCTACCTTGAAAAACTGTATTATGGGTGAGATATGCAACTCAGATAACCTGGGAGAGCCATTTTTCTGTCTGTAACAAAAATATTAATCTCAAATATATTCTTCCTGAATGTGTGATAACTTTGATTAAACTACCAGATTAAATTCTCCTGGTTTAGATTTTAAACTTGTTTGAAACAAGGTTAGTTGGCATTTAAGTTCCATATCACTGTGTCTCCAGTAATGAAAATTAGTCTAATAGGTTAAGGTAGCCATTACTCAGGCTAAATTAACTTCCTGGGAAAGATCCCTGTAAAGTAGCCATCATGTCCAAGAATGTACCAATTAAACAAAGTAAACAAAGACAATTATTGACATATTCTGAATTTCTTTTAAATCTTTTTCTCTTTTACATCCTTTATGCTTCTGCCAGTTGTAGAAGATTGAACACTATCGAATGGAGAGAATGATAAATAAATGTGGAAGAGAAAGGGAGGAATTGCCCCATGTCTTGTTAGTGCCATTGTTTTGACTATATATGAAATCATTCTTGAAAGAATATCCTTTCTAGATCTTCTTTTGAGATCATACAGACCATCCCCTTCCTCAGTGGCTGCCTTTGGGATGATATGTCCTGACTACAGCAGCTGCTCATATGGAAAACTAATCAAACAAAAGTGTTAAATACATTTTTCTAGCTGCCTATTAATGGAATTTTGTATCTGGAAGAAAAGAAAACCAAAAGCCACTTGACGAGCTAGCTTTTGACAGATAACAGAAGAACATAAACATGTCCTATTTCTGCTGATGATGCAATGATTGCTGAGATTATGCTAATGATCTCAGAGACTTTCTAATGATAGATTTTCTTCTGATTAAATGAGGAAGTGGGATTTTGGAAGATCTGGATTGCATACTTGCTCAAAGTTTCAGAGGGTGAAATCAGAAAGATACACTGGAATCAGTTTTTAGGAGCATCTGTCCCATTTTCAGAAGTCATTTGGACTTGGGGGACCTTTTCTTGCAGAGATGTAAAACATCACTGTCTGGTAACAGCAGAATGAAAATTGTACAAGTGGCTTTGCTGCTTCAGGTCAAAGTAAACCTTCTTAGTTCTGATACATCTTCACTAGCAGTTTCAAACCATACACTGGGCTTTGCATTGTAATGGCTAAGGGACAGGTATATGTTTGTTTCTGCTGTGGATGTGGTATGCACCACTGAGAGGTAAGGTAAGAAATTGCATCAATGCCCTTACACGCTTACATCCATATATTTAGGCATTACTGTTTTAAGCATATCCAAGACAAGGTGACATGTCACATAAAGGTGAATTAGTCATGACTTCCAGAAAAACAATAATATTATTTTGAAGAATGGTCCTCAGTAACTTAGGTGGTCTTGCTACACCCTGTATCTCCATTTCACATCTGTGAAATGGGAAAACAACACTTACCTACTTCTAAGAGATGTTTCGCTGAATAGTTTTTGTGAAGCACAAGCCTCCTGTGGAATGAGTGCAAAGTATCACTCTATTTATTTTTATGAACTTTCTGTTTTACTGCAGTAGGAAAGCTTAAATTATCCATAGAGTTCTTGAGCACATTGGGGAAGCCAAAGATCCTGATTTTGCCCACTGTGCTCCTGGCAAAGAAAAGACCCGAGGGAGACTCCTAAATGAAAAATATAAACAAAACCCTGAAGCTACTCAGATCCTTAGAAGATTAGATTTTTGAAAATATGTTCTTTATAAGATAAGTTAAATGCATTCTTTCCCTTATTTTTTTCCCTGTTTTGGTCATAGGTTGCTCCAGGCATCCAAATGGGAGTATTCAATCCCTTTCTCTATTGATTCTGACAGGGACACATGCTAAGGTGCCCTGTCCTCCCTGAGGCCATCACTAACTGCAGATTTAACAGGTCCAGCAAGCAGAAGGAGAGGTTTCAGAGGCTGTCATTCAGCCTGGAATCCATACTTCATCCTTTCAGTCTCATCTGCCTCTCTGTATTTTTCATTATTGTCAAGGTATTTAATACTTGACTTTCCAGTTGTACTGCAGAGCCCTTTCAGGGCTGGTAGTTGTGGGGGTGTTAGTGAACATCTTGTAAATGGGAAAATTACCAGTGAGACCAAGAGGTGCTCTTCATGTCACTCACATTGAGGAGGGACAGGAGGAAGAGTAGAAGTGTATTTTTGTATGAATTCTTCTTCCTGAGGCACTTTTGGGCTTGGTCACATAAAAGATAAAGATACGTGGTCTAGATGTCATTTTTAGATTTTGACTGCACAGAGACATTTAAAGGCATTTTTCTTTTCCTTTTGCTGATACCAGCAATTTAGAATTCTGCTGTAACTCTTCAGTTTTAGATTTCTGAATAAGTGGTAAACTCATTCTCTCACATTTGGATTTATAGTGTCTGTCTTCTGCTTTTTTTTTTTTTTTTTTAAAAACTTATGAATGTTATATACTTGTAAAAGTTACGTACCTTGATAAAATGCTGCTGTGGATCACTGCTTTTCTGTTAACTATGTCCTAGACTTCATGAGTCAGTGTGTTACTGTGGAATTTTGTTACTTGGTCATCATACTGAAAGGTACATTCTACGAAATAAACCAAGATTTAAAAAGATCTCAAAGCTCTTTACAAATTAATACACAGGTTTCAGGAATGTATACACTGTCTGTGTGGAGCTCTGAAGTATAGTATGAACAGTGTCTATCTAATGCATAGCTCTATTTGTATCAGTATTTCTAATTAGTTTTTTACTGATATAGGACAAAAAGGCAAAATCAGTATCTGAGATGAAAACAAAAGAGGTGGAAATTAAACTGAGGGTGAAATCACATTGTGGTTGAATGTATCTAAGACACTTTCCCCTGCTCCTTCAGCTTCTCCCCTTGTCCTTGGTGATTTGTCACTTCCCTTATGTTGGCTCTGGTGTGTCAAACCAATGAACCTGCAATGACTGTTATTCCAGGTGAAGGAGACAGACCAGCTCACTGAGGGTGAGAAGAGCACTAGATTTTGTGAGGAAGGAGAGGACGTTAAGAGTGCATGGCTAGGAGCAGTGTAGGGAAGAATGATGCAGGTAGGTGTAAAGTGTAGGAGATCCCCTACCCAGTTTTCACAGCAGAAGTCATTGAAGTGTCTAAGTGTTGGGTAAGAATGCATAAAGGAAAATGGGCTTTGCTTTGGTCCCAAATGCATATATTTCACATATCCCTACTTCTCAGATTGTTACAGACTGGTATGGCCAGGAAATTTATCTTCTGTTCTTCCCATTTACAGACAATGCTTCCTATTGCTAGTGCTTTCCCACATACCCCTGGACAACATATTCTTTTCAGAAGACTTGTACTCAAGTGTCAATTCAAGGAATTGAGTGACTACTCAACCATGAAAAAAATCTAAAGCAACTAAATGCAACTTGGGTGAATACCTTAAAATTAGCACTTATGTGCTTATCTACAGTTATGCAATGGAAAATGACAATTAACACTTTATAGATTGTTTAAAGAACAACATCTACTTCTCTGGCCTCTGCTTCTCCTCTTCATCCTCTGCCCACCGTATATCAGGAGAAATGTCTTGTTGCTGCCAGTACCTTGTGCCATGCATTGTAAAATACAGGGCTAGTAGGATGGGTGCTGGCTGTATGCTCCCTGACTCTTTGAACTCCACCAACAGTCGTTAGTTGAAGACAGGTGGTAGTCAAACACTAGCTACTCTGCAACAGTAAACGGTATTTACAGGGAACTTGTCACTGTTTAGTAGCATCCACAATGATTTTGCCACCCTTAATATGCTTCCACACTTGAACAGCAACAACCTGTGTTACACACTTAATCTTGTACACCAAATTCCTTTGTCATCAACCAATTGGATCACAGTGGGTCATAGCTGTGGCTGCAGCTCTGAGCACCACATCACATCACTTCTTTTGTACTGACCATTTTCTTATGGGTTAAGATGTAAAAACTTTGGTTCCATGTTCGTAAATAGTCATTAATGGCACTGTGTGATCTACTGCAAGATCTTGTACTTACAGGACAGATTAAACTGGTGTTTTTTATGGGCATCAGCAGAATGGGACAGCTTATTGAGAGTTTATATTGTCTTCAAGATTTTATTCAGTGTTTGTGTTGCCTTTATGTTGGAGAACAGTTGATACTTAGTCCAGTGTGAAGTTAGAGAGATGAGGATAGATTATGCATAGTCTAGCATAATGTCTATTGCTACAAAATTAAGCCATTAAAACATTTTCATTACACTTGATGGGGCAGTGTGAGCTTATAAAAGATCAGTGGTTTTGTGTTGTGTGATCTCAGAGATTTTGACCTGGTACAGAGCAGACCTAAAGCTGGATGCATGATGTTGTCACACTGTGGCCTTAAAAAGCATATACTTTCAGTCTTCTCTGAAGTCTTGGGAAGCAATCTAGCCACCACTCCTCAGGATGAGCCCCCATGTCTCCATCTGGGAATAATGCTTACCTGCTCCATAGGGATCTGTAAAAGTAAACTGATTACTCATTTACTTGGTGTTTGTACAGCACTTTAAAGATAAAAAAGCTGTGCTATGATTGTAAATGCTATTTGCCACCTTCCATTTCCTATGTAATTATATATTTTTTTTCCTGAGATTCTTAGATATATCTTAATCTTTCTAATTGATACTACATGCAGTATAACATTATTCTATCTCTAGCTAAACAGGGTACTGTAGATGTGTAGGGAAAGAAATTGATCTTCTGTGTTATCCACTCTGTGCTCTTAGGATATTTTTGTGAACTACTTTCATCAAGCTAGTAAGGATTTGTCAAGGTGTTTACCTGTTGGGAATCTCAACATGATTTCTTGAGGGTGCAATCTGGGGCTGAGTTATGCATTCTCCTCTTCTGCTCTTCTAACTATTCGTACATCAAAGTCTCCACCATTGTAATTCTTTTTGGCCTGCTCTTTATTCAGCAGTTACTGTACAAAACAAATGTATGTTGTGCTCAGACAATACTGTATATCATATACATTTATCCACCCAATGAAATGAATACATTCAGTAAGCATAAGCAAAAATGTCTTATTGGGGAAAGTTAGTGGTAGCTTGTGCCTCATGCTGCAGAATGCAGTATAAGGAGTAGTGTATTGGTGGTGTAAGACAAAATTAAGCAATGGAAATTTTGGATGAGTATCACGAAATATTTCTTAATACTGAGTTCAGGCAGTGGAACAGCCTCCCAAGGAACATGATGGAAAGCCCATTGCCTGTGTCAATTAAAACTAGACTAGTTTTAGAACTCAGGAATATACTGTAGAGAACAATCCTGCACAAGTCTAGGTGACCTAATAATTCTTTTCCATCTGTAATACTTATGCCTGAGTTTCAGAGTTATGTATTGAAATATGATTTCATCCTGACAGAAAGAAAAATATTTCAGTCTTTCTTGGACTTTTTTCACACTATCCAGAATTTTCATACCCACTGAAAACTAGTAGGGGAAAAGAAAGCAGAACCAGGTCTACACACGCAGTACTCTTAAACCACGACTTAGGCAAGAAGTTACCCCACTCTATTTGTACCTGCTGTCTCAGGGTGGTTGCATCATTCCCACGGATGACAACTTGAAGCAGGCCAGGCCTCACAGAGACCCTAGGCAGGGCAGAAGAATGTTTTGGAGACAGACAGCCTCCCTTTAACCAGCAGTCCCAGGATTTGTCTTATTGACAACTGTTGAGTCCTGTCTCATCTATACCAGCAGTCACTGTTGGAGAGCCAGGGTTGATAAGAAGGTGCAAAGATGTGCAGTTTTGGGGGCAGTAAAATGTTTCTAGCACATTGTAGAGTTCTTTCTTGCAAGGGCCCTGGCAAAGCTCTAATATGACGTTATTTTGAGATACAAAGAGGCATTGAGAATAATCAGTGATGCATCACAGAAAGGCCCATTTGTTTCCATTTAAGAGGGAAAAGGTTAGAGTAGTACATCATCTTGATGCTTCCATTCTGTTCATTTAAGAAACAGTCTGTCCAGCCACTAATTGAGAAGTGAATTTGTATACAGAGAAACCAGTTTAGTAGTGTCAGTAAAGGAATTGGTAATTTTTCCACTAACAAGATGTTGCACTGGTAAAATAAACCCCTATCAAACTGAGACATATTGTCTATCTGCTCCTTAAAGATTTCTTGACTCTGAAATATGAACTCCTGAGTTTTCCTTGTTTTTCTTTCCTCCTTTTGACTTTTTTTGTGGCATCCTTGAGGAGAAACTTGTAGTAGCATCTGACCTTCTTTCCTGGATTTAACACACCATAAAATAGTTGTTGTGCTGTAAAGACCTCCTTATACTCCTAGCAAATTCAACAGGAGTTTGGCCATAAACTTTGTGGACAGCATGTTGAGTACCTAAGGCTTGTACAGTCGCAGTATGGGCAGGAGACCAGACAGGCTAGAACTAGAAGTTCGTTTCAATCCCTGAAAGTTTGCATCCAAACTTTGTAGCCTGGCAAATCTCTGCAAACAATCTTTCTATAAAACATTCTTCTACCCAAATCTGTTAAAGTCTCACTCAGGTTGTCCTCCTTAACACTTTGTTTAAAACCTGCTCCTTCAATATTATCTTAAATCATTTTTTGAACGTTTGCTTACATTTATTTGGCTTTCTCTCTTTACCTTTTCTATTGTCCCTGATCTCATTTTTTCATCTGTATGACTCCATTTTCATTTGCATATATGCTGCTATGAAAAAGATAAACTAATGATGCCAGCCCTCCAACAAGGACTTTGAGGGACTTTCTTGTCTCTGACTAATTCTTTTTGTGACCTTGGGAAAGTCACTTGTCTTAATTTTCCCATATGAAAAACAGAGGTAATGTACACTGATATCCAAGAGATCCTGTTTGTGTTGCACTAAGGATTCAGCCATCTCCAAACACAGGTTTACTCTATGTGAGTATGTGAGTTAATTAAAACCTCAGATGTTATAATATTGTGGATTAATTTTAACCTCTGTGGTCAGCGCTGACCACATCACTGAGGGGAAAAATTATGAATTAAAATGAAGAGCTGGAAAAATATTAACTTCTTTTTGTTATTAATCATTGTATTATTTATTACTGTTTATTTAGTAATTATTGCTTGGGAAATAAAAAGTAAAAAAATCTATCACTGCTCTGTGCCAGCTCTAACTGCAGCTGCGGATTTAGAGACGAAATTCAGGCTTCAGCCTTTCCCTGGGGCTGATGGACTTCTCCTTTCAAAGTAGGACACTTCTATCTGATGGCATTAACCATAAAATCCCCCATTTCAAGTCTATGATATCCTGAAGGACAACGGCTCATTTCATTTCTTATCAAGAAATCGGGCAGATCAGTCATATTTCCCGAATCAAATGACATTTTCAGAAAATTCATTTGAACCAAAAATGAGGTTTCCTCTCCACAGACTCCAATTAGTTTAAAAGTGGTTTTCTGATGAAAATTCTTGAAATAACTGAGCTGTATAAAGAAAAATCTATATCTATATATGTATGTATATAGATATATGTACACATGCACAGTCACTGTGAAAGCCACAGCCAGAGTACCCTATCAAGCAGTATAAATCTTTAATTTTGGTGATCAGCAGTAACAGTGAAATACCTTAAGATCTCTCCTTGCTTCCTCCTCATTTTTCTTCCTCTCATCCCATCATTCTGGTTATTCCAGTGGGAGTGTGTGCACTCATTTGCTCCCTAAGTACACAAAATTAGCTGCTTATCTGTTGATCTTCTTACATGATCCTTTAAAAATCCTTTCTCTGTATGTGTGTCCAAGGCCGCTTTTGCCTTCAGAGGAAGCCCAGACAAGCCAATCCTCAGCCTTTCCCTTACCCGCTCACAGGGGGCCTCGGCCTAATTAAATTGCTCTCAAAGACAAGAAGGGATGAATTTCCTTCTTTCCATCTCCCTTGTCACCCATTTAACTCAGCTGAGATCCGTTTGTTCCTTTTTAGTTATGTTAAAATGCAAAGGGGGGAGCTTGGATTGAGGGGGACGTGCAGGGAAGGGGGAGGAAGGTAGGGGAGGAGGAAGCGACGTGTGGATTGTGCTTCTGAGGTGCAGTGTCCCAGGCACAAACAAAGGAGCAAAACCCAAATAAATGGGAGATGAGCAGAAAAGAGCATCAGAACAGCAGCCAGGCTTCTCTAGCTGGGGCCTCCTTTGGTTTTGTTTATTGCCATTTTTTTGTACTCAAACAGAAGAAAAAAGTCTTGTTACAAAGACAAGAAAATACCTATGTACCTTTCTGTGTATTTATGCACTTTTTTAGAACGACGTTTACTCCTTCCTCCACCCTTCCCAAGACCTTTCTCCAATGAATGAGGAGGCCTGGGAAATTAGGATGACCCTTGCCTGCCCATGTGGCATCACGCAGGAGGGGTGGAGGCAGCCGCTTTGGCTCATGTATGGCTAGTTGCACTGGGAGGGCAATGGGGAGAGCTGGGGCAGCAGGGCCAGTTGAGGTGCTGGTGCCTGGGGAAGGACAACCCCAGTGCTGCCAGTGCATGAGCTGAAGCCCAGCAAAGGCCTAGGAAGAGTCAAGCAATTAGCCTTTGAAGGTCATCCAAAGTTGTTGGTTTTTTCTTTTCTTTTTCTTTTCTTTTTTTCCCCCCCTTCCTCTCTCCCTTCTTCTCTCTTCTCAGGCTGCATCCTCCTCCTCCATCACCCAAACCCCAAACACATCTGAGGAAGCTGTTCAATTAAATCTCTCCTGGCTCCATCTGGCTTCTGAGTGAAAGGTCAGCGGCGTCCGGGAGGGAGAGGAGCGTGCGAGGAGGAGCCGGAGCTGGTGCTGCTACCGCAGCTGCCTCCGTCTTCCCCTCACCTCCCTCCCTCCCTCCCTCCCTCTCCTTGCCTCCCCTCTTTAATGATACCCAATGGTCAATCACTCCCCATCAGAGAGAGAGATGCCCTGAAGCATCATTGTGGTCGGGAGCGATCGATCAGGTTTTTTAAAAAAAGATGGTAATGATAACCCGTGGACATAATGTCAGTGAGTTTGCCGTGCCTCTTGGACGCTGCGTGCGCTCTGTCTGCCAGCACCAAGGAGAGGCTTGGAGGGGCCCAAGAAAGCCTCTTCCCCCCACTGAGCCCACTTAGCCCTGCCTTAAAGACAGCTAATTAGACTGAGGGCTGCTATGTCTGCTTACACCAGTGGGGGAGAGCAGGAGCGAGGAAGGCCTTGCACCAATGGCAAGCAGGATTAGAACAACCTTTGTTTTAAAGAGGCTTCAAGTTAACTGGAGGTAATCATACAGAGACACGGCTATAAATAATACATACCTGTGCTATGCGACCTGGATGCAGGCCCTCATAAGAATACTGTGGTATGCAACAGTGATCCACCGTTTGTTACCTCACACGCTCTTTGGGGCCTTTATTTTAAGACAGATTAGTGCTTTGTATTGCCAGGCAGAGAGGTAATCACTGGCCCATGCCTGAGACAGAGATCTGAAAATCACCAGGAGGTACTTATCAACATGCGATCTGAGCAATGGTGGATGTGTACAGACCTTTTAAAATTTTATTAGTATATGTATGAGTAGATTGTGGTAAAAATACAGTTTTCTAAAGAAAAACTGTCAGCCTCTCTTCCTAAATCTCCTACCCTGCAGCCTAAGCATGGGCTTCTGTTTTTATGGATAAATGTGATTTGTCTTTTAACTGTTGAGATTACACACTCACTGGAAGTATTGCAGGCTCTGCTTGGAAGAGGAAATCTTCCCTTTATACCAGTGTATACTTTATCAGAAAAATAATAATCAAACCTTGGGGCCTTTGTCCCTTCCTTCCATTGAGGTGATATAGGACAAATAACTCCATAGCAATAATTTCCCATCCCAACACACAGATTTTTTGTTGTCACGTTATTTTCTGCATCATTTGATGAACAAAACTACATTTTCCTCTGCACCTATTAAACTATTTGATGATGCCTTTTATTTTGCACTATAATTGGGAAAGCAATCATGTGATAAAATGTAAGTTTGTTGTGAAATAAAATAAGTGATGTTGAAAATATCCAAATTACATTGTCCAAGAAAGTTTCTCAGACGTTCTGTTCATTTATAGAAATTATACTATTATTATTTTTAGGTTTTCTACACTTTTGGGAAGAAATCTTTGAGTATTAGAAGATACTTGTAAGAGACATAACAGTAATGACTCATGATTCTGCCATCACCTCTCCCTTGCAGTATTTAAAAGGTGGGTAGAGAGTGTTAAAATAGCTATGATCTGAAATAAGATGTTTATCTTGTTTCTTTCTTGGGGAGCTGGCTTGTGTATGTGAAATCTGGACCCATTCGTATGATTGAGCTAGCATGGAAAAGCTGCCAGAAGTATGTATTAACATGCACTAGAAGGACTGAAAACTTTGTGTAGGTTTTAAGAGAAACATGCAGAACAACATTTGATGCCATTTGGTATTCTGCACTAAAGAATCACAAAACGCCCACGTTGCTTTTTTTTTAATAAAACACTCTTTAATTAAAAACAGAGGCATAATTTCAGAGAAAGAGCTGAAACTTGCTCTGACCACTTTGAACGCCAGCAGACGATACACAGCAACTTCGTCCTGTATTGTCTCATTAGAGATCCAGGTTTCATCTAGAACAGTGGTCACAACAATTACTTGTGTTTTGTTCTTCCTAAGCTAGTGAATCAAACTGAAACTCCACAACTTTATAACCATGCAAGTTTAGAGTGTACGTAGGAAGCATATATGGGACTCAGTAATTCTTTAACGTATTGAAATCAAGTACTGCACTAACCATGATGAGGCATCAATAGGCTGGGCTTAATTTCTGGGTAAACTGTTATAAACTCATTTTTCTATAGGGACAAAAGGCTTTTTCATACCCAGGAACCAGTTAGTTACAAATAACGATGTTGTACATAAGGTCAACGATGACATAGATTTTAACCATCAGTGACAGTCTATCGTGTGCAAGTCTGTTCCAGGGAGATTCCTCTGAGCAAGAAGCCCAATAAAAAGGGGGAAAATGAAGTGTTTGGGAAAGTCTAGGTAACCTGTTAAAGAGCAGGACTTTTCTACTTAATGAGTTTTGAAGAACTTCAGGTGAGGTGCAAAGCATTCCTCCCTTCTCCTGCGCCCTCCCTCATTCCCCAGACCTTCACTGTGAAGAGCTGCTAGGTGATAGTGATCCAGGCACAGGTTAAAAGTGTGGAAGTGTTTTTGTCTTCCAGTCCAGCACTGGGGCTTCAGGCTTAGATTTTGCTCTTGAATCTCCTGCTAACTTCCTGTATTCTATATAACAGGGATGGTGGGGAAAGAAGAGGCAACTTTAACACTCCTCAGAACCCTTTACTATACTTCAGCTCATTTTTGCTGTTAATGAACTTTGAAATCTGCAGATGGTAAATTCTTAAGGCCTCATCCAAAGGCCACTGAACAAATTCCATTGGGCTCTGCTTCAATGTACTCTTATTAATATTTTGTTATCAAAAATATATGTAGAAATGTAAGGACGCCTTTCTTCCATAGCCATAGACTTCCAGACTAATCCCATTTGCAACAGTCAAACTACTAGACAAGGAGCAAAAACACCACACACACAAGCAGTCACTGACTCCCCATTAAGCTTTAGAATACCATGCTCTGCTAGACACTGTTGAATTATTTCATGGACACTCATCTCCCTTTAGCAATATAAAGTAACAGGTTAGTTACTCTGATACCATCCCATTAGAAACATCCTAGCATGCTGTAAATAGAAGTACGAAATCTTCAGGCATATTTTTGTGCCAGAATAAACAACAACAAACATATGAAGCCATATGCTGCAGAGTAAATGTTTGAGGATGAAAGGTGTTTTAAAGACTTTTGAAAGCTTCCCATCCAACACCATGTGTGGGATATTGCACTGTTCTCTTTGTGAAACTAGGTTACTAGCTGCTGTTACAACAGTAAATAATTTCAAACAGTGGTACCTCTCATTTTGGTTCCTTTGTCAATTTTTTTACTACTTTGTTTCTGCTGTACTGAACAGAAAAGTGCATTTTGTAGACTAACATCTAAAGCACTTTTCTCTTTCCTGCTTTATTCATACCTCCAGTTTTATCCCATGTTATCTTTAGACACTTCAGCACTGTCCAACACACTGATTAGTTTCTCAGAGAAGTAAGCAGGTGTGAAGTAATGTGTGAGAACATTTTGATTCCATTTGGCTACAAACCATCCTGGGAAAAATGAATTAACCTTAGCACTGGTACAAAATTTTCTATGCATTGAATTTGCAAATTATTCACCCAAATATTGAATTGAGTACTTGCTGTCTGAACAGATAACAGATGCTCAACGCTAAAAATATAGGGCTTTTTGTTATTAAAAGTAATTTTAATACTGCATTGCTTACACAGTATAACACAAGTGATGCAGAGATGTGGCATACTTAGTGCAGAAAAAGCTTAAAAAAAAGTGGTTGTATGCATGACCTCATAGTGGTTTATATTTATTTCTTCTGGGTGATTCCATGTCAGATTTACTCAGATTTAAAACCAGAGCCTCTCTGCTAAATGCTAGGGCTGTAAAAAACAAAACAAAGCAAACACCACTATCATCCCAATCCCCCCCAGAAACCTAACTACTTAAAGAAGAAAATCCTATGATGTTATTTCTGTCATTTACATCTTTGTCAAACTTCAAAATTATGTTTGTCACTGATGTCTCTAATCACATTTATTCTTCCATATTTAGCAAGTAGTTTTGATTATAGTAATACATACAGTGCACAGAGTGCTTTTGCACAGTTTCAGTTGAATTGCATATGGAGTTTGATGCTATATATTATGGACAAGGATGCCAGAATCTGAGCTACTCTGACGTGTTTGATGATATTACTCCAGTTGTCAGAAAGCAGTGATATTTTAGAAGAAACAAGTCCTACCTCAAATCATGCTGGTTAAACTAAGTGATGTATTCACACGTTTGTCTGTTTGCTTCTGTGATCACCTTCTGTGAACCTATTTGTCCTAGCAAGCTAAGTATTATTGGCTTGGGTCATAACTTGAAAAGTTTCTGAAAACAAAGAAACCAAAAAAACCAAACCCAAAACACTGAACATGTTTGGCATTGATCTGCAGATGAACATTTTTAGAAACTGGGCCCCTGCTGCAGCCCAAGGATTGTGGAGTGTGGCCATTGCAACCTTGTCAATGTTGGCTTGTTGCCCTGGTATGGACACAGTGCCAATGGCTCTTTAAGCTGTGGTGAGGGTCACTTGCAACAGCAGGTTCAAACAGCAGGTATCCAGTTCGTACTTCGGTCTGTCTGAAAAATATCAGGCTTCTACCTTTTTTAGAGAGTTAAAGGTATCGTAACCACCCTCTCATGGTCTTCACTGCCTAATTCGATGCTAAGTAAAGTATGTTTGTACGATTATGGTGCCATATATAAATGATCATTGCATTAAGCATTAATAGCAAATTTTACTCTTTAAGGCTCCCAAACTACTTTAAGAATTTAAAACCAATGTAAATGATAAAAAGGGATAGATCTGGTTGAACTACTTATAATGAATAATTAATTTGACAAATCTATTTCTTTTTTTCTATTTGCAAATTATCCAAGTGCAGACTTGAATTCTTTTGTTTGTCAGTTGAAGTTATTTGATTAATAGTTTAGGCAAAGAATTTCAGTCTATGGATTGCCTGCAAGCTGTTTCACATGACAATTATGTCATACACTATCTATTTATAATTGATCGTTTTACCTGCAAGACAATGACCTCCTGTAAATAAAGTATTGTATTTCTCCATATTGTTTGACTAACTTGAAGAAGTCACTTTTGGATTAACATTCAGGAAAACCTTGAAAACGCCCATGAAAACATCCTTAGCAGGACATTAAAATGTAGTCCTTGACAGCTTTTTTGACACCATACTAGGAAGAACCTACAGGACATTTTGAAGGAATAGGGAGATAACTGACTTTTTTCTGGTTTTCTAGATCAAAGATGAAGAATTTGAAGTCAAGCTTAGGTGAGATTTAAATTAGCAGGGTGTAGGCTGGTACTAATACCTTGTCAGGCATCATGTGACAGGCTGTTGATAATTTCTTACCAGAGGGATGGGAAACTCTGATTCTGTTGACCATCTCAGTAAGAGCTATACCAGTCAATGAAAAACTTCCAGAAGTACCTTAAACTAAGCATGGAGTTGAGTAATAATAAAGGGAAATTGTGGCAAACACGTACTTGAGTGTCTGCACCTCTGTGTGTGTGAATTACAGCCAGGATACCTACCATACATGCAACAAAACCAAGTGATAAGGGACATATTACACTGTAAGATAATCACTAAACTAACATTCAAGCATCTTGGTAATAAGTGGGCAGAGGCAGTAATCATATATGAGAAGAAAATTCTTATACTTGATATTTCTGAAACTTGGTAAGATGTCATAGCACTGGAATCTCACTGAAAATGGTTAAATTTTTTAATCCTCTTAAATTAGGAAGAAGGACTGGAGATGGACTGTTGCATCAAATACAATGTCATATATTGAAGGGTACAAAATATTGAAGGGTACAAAATAATCAAGTAACAGGAACTCAGTACTTCTGAGTCAAAATATAACTATAGATAGGATATCTATGTACCTTATAGAGAAAAAACAATCTGTGGACAGTAGGATGTCAACATCTTTCCTTCAGTTTGGGGAGAAAAAACCCCTCTACTATGATAGCAGAGTTTAAACTGTGGAATGTTTTCTGAGATTTTGTTTTGCCAGCATCAGGATTCCCTAAAGCTTCTGAAAATAATAGCAGATAATCTCAGAGTGTAGAGATTCATCTTTCATAAAGAAGCTCAAAACTGAACATAATCCTGAGGGCCAAAGAGATAAATATTGCCCACCAGTGACCATCAAACAAGAAGAAGAGTTAAAGACTAGTGATCACATCCTGGTTATATCTACTTTGTGACTATGAACTGTATATCACACCAAGTAGGCATACTTAGATGTTTTAGAGGAACAGTTTATCCAAGCTTGAATCACGTAGCATACTGAGCAGGAATATAAATTTTAATTAGGAAGTATTAATGAATACTGGGAATTGTTCAAGGACGTAAACTTGAACACTAAAATGTACAGTAGTCAAAATGTCCTGATTAAAATACATAAATGTAGTGTAAAAACATAAAATAATGATGTATCAAGAATGGAAAAAAGAGGATAAGTTATATACTGAGAGTTAAAAGTAACTGATAAAAGAAATTAGCAGCTCCTTGCTTAAACATCAATGGCCAATATGGTTAAAAACAACAAGAAGGCAATTTAAAAACATTTTAGCATCAAAAAGAATCTTAGGTCAGATATAGTTCCACTGAAGATGCAGATGGTGGAAATCATAAATAATGATGCAGAAAAGGCAGAAATGTTTAATAAATATTTCTGTTCTGCACTTGGAATGAAACAGGAGGATGTATCCATCCCATATGATGTTGTGGATGGAAATGAAAGTTTGCCATCTGTAACAAAGAAAGAGGTAAGGCAGCAACTGCTAAAATTGAACATATTCATACCAACAGTCTTAGATTATTTTAGACCCAAAAGTCTCAAAAGAACTAGCTAAGAATCTAAATTTAGCCAGCTTATCAAAATGTAGAAAATGAAGGTATCAATCCTACCCTGTTGTCTTGTAGGCACCTAACTTCCCTACTTTGGGAGACTACTGGATATATCTCTCCCCACCATGTGATGCAAAACAAGTTTCCCTGAACAAACATAAAACCTTTCTCATCTCTACTTGTAATGTACGAGTACTCCTTAGGCTGATACAAACATAGTGTTGTCGATGGTCTTTAATATATATTAGGATTTCTTTAGGTATATATACCATCTTTTTAAAAAGCAAGCAAACAAAAAAGGACCCCAAGCAATCTATAACAACTTGCACTATACAGGATTAAAAAGTCATATTAAACAGATTAAAAACTGCCCTAGTGACAGATCTTGAAGTGCAGTTGTTAATGAAGAAACATCAGTGAGTTACAACATTACTGGTGGTGCTGACCATGGATCAAGGTTTGATCCAATACTATTCAATATTTTTGCCAACCATTTAGATAAGAGTTTGGTGAACATGAAGTTGGATAGCACAGACTAATGAGAAAGATGAGCTACTTTTATAAACTGATTTGAATTGCCTGGTTAACAGTCAAGAAGCAGCAAAATATATATAAACACAGCCAAAAGCAAAGTAATACATTTAGGAGGAACACTAGGAAGACTATCTTTGAAAACAGTGACTCAGAAGAGGACTTTGGTGGGTCCTCAGATATTATTACTGCAACATGAGTTCTCACTGCAATTCATCCTTAGGTGGATAAAAGGGAAGATTACCGCCAGGAAGAGGGAAGTACACATCATACTGGAAAGACAATGTTCACCTTTTGGACCTGCTCTTTAGGAAAAATATGGAAATAAATACCAGGACAAAGCAGAAAGTAGGACCACTGTATTGTTCTAGACACTGGCAAATGAGACTTAGGGTGTGATGTACTTTACAGGTCTGTGTATGTATTGATGTGAAATGATATAGAAGAGACACGACAGATGAGGTTTTGTTCCTTTGCAGATACATTCAACAAATTCTACCTTGCAAAAGATGTAGCTTTTTATAATTAAATATTAGAACAGTTTGTTGAAGGAAGTAGTAGACTCACCATAGGTTGGCATCTTTAAAGAGGCCTTATGGAAAAAGTTCTATTACCTATGCACACCAGTGGTCAGACTTGATTATGATAGTCATTTTTTTCTAGTAGAGGAGTTTATAAATCTATGAAAAGAAAAAAATAATTTTGAAAATTATTTTTGAACTAAAATGTAGCAAAAATGTTCAGGTTTTTTTGTTGGGCAAATCCTTAGGCAAATTTTTTGTAATGCTGTCAAAGGGGCCTGGTTTTACTGTTAAAATGCAGAAGTTCTGTGGTGGAATTCAGCAGCTGTGGACTCCGCAGCACTCATGAAGTTGGAATTGGGAATGATAGATTCATCTTAAACCAAAGGCAAAAGAGAGATGACAGAACAGATATGGTTGACATATGGGTAGGGCACAGGATGATTTTAGTAAAATTTCAATGAGGGCTTGAAATAGTAAGTCACTAGAAAGGTTTTAGCTATGTTTAGTATATCTATGTTTAGTATATCTTTTTGAGATTATACAGTGCATTGACAGAGAAGCTACTGCTTAATTGTTTAAATGGAATAAATTTTATGGTTGAAAGTCATAAACTTGTTTGCTAGGATGGAAGGTACTTCATGTGGATGCTTCTGTTAGCAGAAGACTCATAAAAGCTTATACAAACTACAGTATCTAATGTTACTGGAGAGTAACAGCACCATCTACAAAATTTTTGAAATGTGTGTATATGCAGCCAGTGTTCAGATGTTACCAAGAGCAAATGTTCAAAACCTGTGACAACGGACAGATTTCAGAATTGTCTACCTTCTGTCTAAGTGAGAGCAGGTTTTCAACAGTGCTTGTGAGCTAAGAAACACTAAGTCTACCTGAACATTACTAGAGCCACACAAATGAAAAACTGATGCTAGGGGAGAGCCAGACCTAGAATATAGTTTTGTGTTTAACAGCAGATCACTTTTTCAGCATCATCAATGAGTCATCTATCTTTAAGACAAGATTTCATGGCCTCCATATTCTCTGTAGCCAAACACAAGTTCAGCCAGGCTAGCAGCTGTGAGGAAAAGGGCAGCAATAGGTCCAAATTCATAAATGTTCATCAAATTGGAAACAGTGTAGCTGACTTGGTGCCATACTAATCAGTTTCTAGTTGGTTTGAATTGTAGACAAAACTTGTTTCCATCATCTTGTAAAAGATTACACAGCTGCACCAGTAGCAGTAGAGCTTAGAGCATACAGTTACAAGTGATGGGACTTACCCACATTTCAAGTGAGTTCAAAATATTTCTCAAAAATTGTCTACTTTGTGGCCATCATAAAATCAAATTATTCTCTTGTTCTTCAGAATATAGATGACAGTACAGTTATGGTAGGGTCTCACAGACTTTTATCTCAGATCCACTGTGGGTGGGTGGGGAAAGTTAACCCTCAAAAACATGTTTATAGAATTGTTTTACTGAGTCTGAATGCAAGTGAACTGGCAAAATGAAGTTAGACTCTTAAACAGCGCTTTTAACTTTTAGGAAGAAACTTCCAGCTTTTTAAAAGAAATTTTTGGGGGAATTCTAAAGGGCACCTACTTTCTTGCTGACCAAAATGGAGGCAAGTTAAAAAGTCCAGCATGCAGCTGAACATAATGAAGACTGTGTAGGAGCCAGTGTATGACACTGGTTATGCAGCAACAATTGATGCTCTAGAATAATATCTTCTCTGAGTCATAGCAGCATAATCATTGCCTAGGTGTGGAGATTTACAGTTACAGTTTGGCTCTTCAAATGATTCATTGTGTGGCCCTCAGCAAACTACTTAATTTTGCCTTTCAATTTCCTTGAATATGAAATAGAGATAATTATATTTCTGGAGCTTTATAAACACTTTGGAATCTATAGCAGGAAAGTACATAAATGTGCTAAGCAACAATACCAGATTTTTTTTTCTCTAGTTAAGACACATACAAGGCCAGCTTCACCTAGTTTTCATTGTGCAGGTGGTCTACCTGAAGCTGATAGAATACAAAATTGCTCTAGAGCAAATTTATAGTAAGACTTCTTTATTATCTTTATTCTTTTGTTTGTTAGAGGTTTTTCCTTGTTTTTCTTTTTTTGACTCATTTTTAAAAGGCTTTTATCAAGTCTCTCTACTTTTCAATAGAAATAAACATACCACTGTTGATGCCAGACATGTCTATCAGACTTGTAGTGGCTGCTGCTGTGCAAGATGTGTTTGGAAGAGGAGCAAGCCAACTGGAAATCATACCATTGGCATTGACAGCAACCACAAATTTGGCTAAAATTTGGGTATATACAGGGACTAGATCTTCCTCCATCGTTAAGTCAGCCATTTCTGGGATAAAATGTTAACAGCAAATAGTGATTTTGAATTTAATCATTAAACAACACTTTGGGGCAGAATATAAAGATGCTAAGAAAATTATGGAGACATTGAGTTAACTTTCTGAGTTATAGTTTAGCTGAGACCTTAATGATAATACCTATATTTATTCCAATGCCCTGCCATTATTCAAAACACATACTATGTATGGTATCATTATATCATTATATGTTAGGAGCTGCCATTAGCTAAGGATTCTCCTCTACCTCCCACCTTTTCTTGGCACTTCCCTCTCTCCCAGGCAGAGGGTCATGCATGATGATCAACTCATAGCGTTGACATGAGAAACATTGTTGTGCAAGGACATTTGCTACACAGCTCTGACTCCCACTGACCCCTCTGTAGTTGTCACCTGCATCTCTCCCAGACAAAGGTTTAAAATCCAGTGCTAATGAGAAAAGAAAGATTATGTGTTAATCAAAGTCTAATGCTTTTATATTCACAGCCATCGTGTCCCCTGTTGGCTCCATGTTACTATTTGCTAGAATGTCTATATTTTAACTGAAGATCAACTGTTATCAAATAGGATATTTCTGTTTCTACAAAACTAGTGATACTGTTGTTGATTTGCTGTAGCTTCTTTTCCTTCCCCAGAAAGGAGAATTGAATATATTTTGATTTAATGTGATTTTGATCATAGAATCATAGAATCATTTAGGTTAGAAAAGACCTTTAAGATCATCAAGTCCAACTTTTAATCTAGCACTGCCAAATCCATCACTAAACCATGTCCCTAAGCACCGTGTCTTTTAAATACCTCCGGGGATGGTGACTCAACCACTTCCCTGGGCAGCCTGTTTCAGTGCATGATACCCTTTCAGTAAAGACATTTTTCCTCATATCCAGTCTAAACCTTCCCTGGCACAACTTGAGGCTACTTCTTGTCCTATCACTTGTTACTTGGGAGAAGAGACTAATGCCCACCTTGCTACAACCTCCTTTCAAGTAGTTGTGGAGAGCGATAAGGTCTCCCCTGAGCGTCCTTTTCTGCAGGCTAAACAAATCCAGTTTCCTCATAACATTTGTTCTCTAGACTCTTCACCAGATTCGTTGCCCTTCTTTGGACATGCTCCAGCACCTCAATGTCTGTCTTGTAGTGAGGGGCCCAAAACTGAACACAGTATTCAAGGTGCAGCCTCAGCAGTTCAGGGGGACAATCTCTTCTCTAGTCCTGCTGGCCACACTATTTTGATAGGCCAGGATGTTATTGGCCTTCTTGGCCATCTGGGCACACTGCTGGCTCATGTTGAGCCAGCTGTCAACCAACACCCCCAGTTCCTTTTCCACCAGGCGGCTTTCTGGCCACTTTTCCCCAAGCCTGTAGCATTGCATGAGGTTGTTGTGATCCAAGTGCAGGACCCAACACTGAACTTCATACAATTGGCCTTGATTCACCCTGTCCAGATCCCTCTGTAAAGCCTTTCTTGCCCTCAAGCAGATCAACACTCCCACCCAACTTGGTGTTGTCTGCAAACTTACTGAGGGTGCACATGATCCCCTTGTCCAGATCATTGATAAAGATATTACAGAGTTGGCTGCAATACTGAGCCCTGGGGAACACCACCTGTGACCAGCCGCCAACTGGATTTAACTCCATTCACCACAACTTTTTGGGTTCTGTCATCCAGCCAGTTTTTTACCCAGTCAAGACTACACCCGTACAAGTCATGAGCCGTCAGTTTCTCCAGGAGAATGCTGTGGGAAATGGTGTCAAAGTCTTTACTAAAGTCTAGGTAGACAATACCCACAGCCTTTCCCTCATCCACCTTATCACAGAAGGAGATCAGGTTAGTCAAGCAGGATCTGCCTTTCATAAAGCCATGTGATTGGCCCTGATCACCTGGTTGTCCTGTACATGTCTCATGATGGCACTCAAGATGATCTGCTCCATAACCTTCCCTGGCACCAAGGTCAGACTGACAGACCTGTAGTTCCCCAGGTCCTCCTTCTGGCTCCTGTAGATGGGAATCACATTTGCTAACTTCCAGTCAACTGGGACCTCCCCGGTTAGCCAGGACTACTGATAAATGATGGAAAGTGGCTTGGTAAGAACTTCTGCCAGCTCCTTCACTACTCTTGGTTGAATCTCATCTGGTCCCATAGACTTGTGTGTGTCTAAGTGGTATAGCAGGTCACTAACCATTTCCCCTTGGATTATGAGGGCTTCATTCTGCTCCCTGTCTTCCAGCTCAGGGGGCTGGGTACCCCAAGAACAACTGCTCTTACCATTAAAGACTGACACAAAGAAGGAATTAAGTACCTCAGCCTTTTCCTCATCCTTTATCGCTATGTTTCCCCCTGTATCCACTAAAGGATGGAGATTCTCCTTAGCCTTCCTTTTCTTGCTAATGTATTTATAGAAACTTATTTTATTGTCTTTTATGGCAGTAGCCAGATTAAGTTCTAATTGGGCTTTGGCTCTTCTAATTTTTTCCCTGCATAACCTCACATCTTTATAGTCCTTTTGAGCTGCCTGCACTTTCTTCCAAAGGGCATAAACTCTCCTTTTTCTTCCTGAGTTTCACCCAAAGCTCTCTGTTCATCCAGGCTGGTGGTATTCCCCACTGGCTTGTCTTTTGGCACATGGGGATGGCCTGCTCCTGCACCTTTAAGATTTCCTTCTTGACGAAACATGTAATGTTTCTCTGGGTAATTTTGCAACTCATTCAGGTTTATATATAGAGGGTTCAAAAGCAAAGTAGTACCAGCCAGATTTAATGATAAACTATTTTTTCTTTTCTTTGTGGTGTAATTGTCACAGGATGACACAGATGGGTAAAAAGAAAAGGACTGCCTGTGTAAAAGTAGGACTATCCCTTTTAAAAGCTGGACTTAGTAAGAGGAAAGTGTCTGGAGGCTACAGTTTGTTTTGGTCTGGGAAATCAGTTTGTTTCCTATTACCTTCTGGTAATTTGTTCTGTTTCTTAAATTGAGCCATGAGCTCGAGGTTAAAAGGCAGGGATACAGGCTCTCTTCTAGGCTGGAAAGTTTCCAGTAACAACTGCAGAATATGGCTGTCTTATCCTAGTGCTTTCATTTTGATGACAAAAGATACCAGCTTGTGTCAAATTTTTATCTTAGTTAAATTGAGACATCTCTGCTGTTACAAATTTTGCTGCAACTTAAACTAAGTAGAAATCCAAAGTATTTATTGATCTACACCGTACTGACTTCCTTTCTCATCGTTTTGCTACAAGACTAAATAGTCCCGGTTCTTCACTTCCTAGGAATCAATCCATGTTTCATCTTGAATCTGAAACACTGGAGAATTAACATTCATTTCACTTGTTCAGGCCAGTGTTTATGAGGCCTAGCAGTTAATGACAACTGGGTCCTGAGTGTTTAAACTTTCATTGCACTGGAGGAGTTAGGTGCATAGCAAAAATTAGTCTTTCAATTTTACAGCACTAAAAAAACAAGCAACGGAAAGTTAGACTCCTGTTTATAACTAGATCACTTGGCTTCCAGTATCATTTGACTTGCAAGTCTACAGAAAGGGAAAAATCCTAACTAATAATTGTCATCCCTCTGATTTAGTTTCCCCAGCAGCCCAGCACGTTGAACTAAACCAGGATCCTGGGCTGCCAAGCTCTAGTTAAAATCCATATGTTCACCAAAATACCATCACTTATGTCATGCAGGTTCTGAATCATTAGGTATGATGTTCACATTATTACTCACTAAACAGTTTCTTATACTGTTCAAGCCAATGCATATCAAAATTCATGAATTCTGATGGTTACAAAGAGCTTTTAATGATACTTTCAGAAGATGAAATATATAGGTTTCAAAAAGGTATGTGAAAATATGGATATTAGGCATAATAGTTAGAGGTAGGAGGAGCACACAAGATCAACAAGCCAGACAAGTTCAGAAACCTTTAGTGATTGTGTAGCGATCTGTAATGAAAATTCAAGTACCTTCTCTTTAATGATCCATTTATCTCTTCGACATGATTTTCTATCATTCTAACTGGCATGGCTCCTGTTTTCTGAGTGTTTATTGCAAATTTGTTTTGCAATAAACAACTTGCAGTACTAATCTCACATACTTTAACTTGTGCACAAAGGGAACCCTGTGAGTAGGTAAGCTGGGGTGTAAATTCAGAGTATGCTGGCACTCCACGATATCTTTCTGTGCACTGTCTTCCTGTGGGTACCTCACTCCATTTTGAAAGTGGTGCATCACTGCAGAATGAGAGAGCTGCTGCAGAATAGCTAATAACCTTGTAAATTCAGACTCTGTAGTACAAAAACTTCCCTGAACCATTAGTAAGTCATTTTTATTGATTTCAGAATCCCATTAACCTTAAAGGTATTCCTCACACATGGTAGAATCACTCAGGAAAGCAAGAGCAAACACTAAATTTGAGGCTTTGGGCCCTAAAAAGCATTCCCTTAGTTCTATCCCTCCTCTCAACTTTGCAGATTCTGAATATTTCTATTCCCCTTATCGTTTCTTACTCTGTAGGTTATTACCACTATTGCTTCTAGTGGCTATCCAGTAGCTTGAAGTATTTGAGAGACCTGGGGTTCAGAACAAAGAGAGTAAGCTGATGACAGCAAGCTGGAAAAGCAGCACCTCTAAGCTTTGTGACAGTGATATACAGTAGAGTATGGGAACACCGATGAAGCAATAGGATTTCCCTATCTTTCAGCCTCAGATCCATTGCCCACATTAAAAGTAAATGGGAATTCTAAGGGGGAAAAAATAATGTTGTATATTTTATATATTGTATAAGCTTTTAGTACAGCTTTGGTTCTTCAAACTGGAATGATGAGCATCCCATATCTTATGGGATACCTGATAAATCTAACTGCTATTGAAGTCTAGATTAAGAAAGTCCTCTAGAGTGATTTAGATGAATTTGGGGAGTCAGTGTTGGGAAAATTATTTTCTGTATTATATTCAACCTGGACTTGTGGTAAGATTTCAGCTTCCTAAGGATATACATTGGATGTAAATCCATATCCCATCTACTTCAGGTTTTACAAAAAACATACCACAATCGGAGAAGTCTTAAAACAGGACTGATGCTGACTGTGAGTCATTTTTACAGGTTTTAGTTACACTACTGTTGACTTTGATGAAGATATACCAGAATAAAGAATGCAGCATTACTTGGGAGAAAGTAAGTTCAAATTACCTCTGATCATAACTTCAACAATAAAAGAGCAATAGTAATGAGGACAAACATTTCCTTTGTGATTATATATTTATCCCCATACTGAGAATATAACTTTATTTCCTTCAAACCAATAATACCCTTTCTTCAATTATTTGCAAATTCCCAACATTATGTTTTTATGCATTGTGCTATAATCCTTACATATTATCTTCTTCTTCTTTCTCTCACTCAATAAATTGAATAAAAAAAAATAGTGGGGACAAACATATATAGAGTTACCCATACCTTTTCCCAGCAAGATGCCAAATAGAATTTTATCACATTTCTCTGTTCAGGGAATAGGTAATACCCTTGTAAATTGGGAACCTAATATTGCAGATAAATTAACTGTTTTTTTAAAGATTATTCTTAACAAATTCTGTAGTTCATATATCAGTTGTGGCATACAAGGGAGGCATAAGCCATGATCTAGCACTGGACCCAGCTCTTCAAGTAGACACACTGAAGTCACTTGTCATTATTTCTGTATTCAGATGCTTTTTACTGCATCGAATCTCTCCCTTATTGTCTCTGAAGAAGCTTATGAACCATTTTTACAATTAGTAGACTGTCAGAAAATATAGAAAAATGTAAGATGGTGCTCACTGTTTTAGCACAAGTTCAAATGACCTAATTTATTACTTTGATGTGATGTTTATCTTATGACTCAAGTATTTTACAGATTAATCCAAAAGATGTGATTAAAACAGAAAACAGCTGCAATGTTTGATTAAGGTAAATTAGACTCAGCAACTGTGTCTTATAACCAGAGTCCTTTTAGGTATTGCACTAAGCATTTTTTGTAACCCTCTCATCTTACTATATCATTGCAGTGCCCAGATCCACCAAATACTTGCTTAACTTTAAGTGTTTAGACTCGTGCTTTAAGTTAACTGCATGTTTATACCTCTTGATGAATTGCCTGCTTCTAATGCAGGATTTAACAGTCCTTGTACAGCTGACATTTTGTTAGTTATTCTGTAGACTGAATTTGAAGATTTTTTTTTTTTAATTGGGTAAAATAGAGCACTATTTTCCTGTTAGCAGCTTATTGGAGGTATGTTAAGCTCCACTGAGACTTCAGGGATCAAAAAAACAAGCAAAGATAGAAAGAAGAGAAAAGTGAATCAGCTGGGTTATATTAGTAAATAATTTAGATAGCTTAAAATAACAATGTTCACACATTTTTAATTTAAAGCCTGCTAAATCCTTTTAAAATTCATTTGTATTTGCAATTACTTAAACTGTGAACTGTTCACTGGAGGGAGTGAAACTATAGATTTTAAGTACGCAGCTGGAGGTAATATATAAATTCAATTGATCAGTCTGGCAGAGAATTGATGCCACAATTTGTACCCAGTGGCACTTTCTCTTTCTTACCCGACTGGCTTAGAACATTATCAGAAAGTCAATATGATACGCCAATATAGTGATATACTTGCAGTCATAAGTCCCTTGTTTAGATTAAACCCTAGGTGCTCACAATGTGGATTGTAATGGACAGACAGCCTGACTCCATCCCACTATAAGCTGTTCTGAAAGCACTCGACTCAACTTAACTCCAAGGTTTCATATGGTTATCAATGGCCCCAGCAGCCAGCCAAACCAGTAACAGAGGATGTCTGTCTCTGCAAGGCAATGCAGTGGGCAGGGAATAGTGGGTATGCAATGCTCCAGTCTGGCTGCAGTCCCCTCTCTATCAGCTGCCTGTCTCTAACAGGCTTTGCACTCATTGCGATCAGGTTTCCTTTATAACTCTTCTTTAGTCTCATGTTTTGGTTCTCTCTCTTCCTTGTAATTTATTAATGATTTCACCTCCTCTGCATTATCTTTTGAAATCCTTCCATTCTATAAAAGGCATCTTTATGAAGCCTGATGAGGAATGACTTCCAAAGTCTGCCTTTTGAGAACATGCCTTTCTGTACATACAGTAAATATAGGCTTGTATTTGTGGCTGCATTGAGAATCAGATCAGGCCGCTAGCTGTTAATTTCATACAAAACACTTATTTGAGTAAAAACCCATTATGTCTGGTGTGACATATAAAACTAGAAGGTCATCCACAAATCTGCCCTGCATGTATTTTCCTCCCAGGGATTTCAGTTGTATATAGTATGTACAGCAACATCTGACACATCACCACATGTGTTAATTTTTTCCTGCAGCAATGACCCTTACCTCTCCACCTACATAGCATGTGATGCTTCAAATCAGAGACATGGTGAAGAGAACTGTTGGGTCAACAGTTATTTAACCCTCTCTGTGATAATGCAGAATTACTCTAGCTAGTACACCAAAGGTACTTTGTTTTGTGCAGATTTGAGTGACACAGCTGATGAGCTCTTCCACTACTTTCCCCTCCTGATACTAGACTTCACTGTTAGGAATCATTTCCTGGTCCTTGAACTAAATTCTTCTGTGCTCTGGTTTATACCTAATATATTCATAATCATTTGCTCTCTCTAAAACAGCTCCCACTTTTAGTTTTCTTTTTGAATACTTCTCTGTAATCCCTCTGGATTTTATTGTAATCTTTAGGAATGAACTGCTTTCAGAGGCATGGGACTACTGGTTGTTCTCTTGATGCAGTGTTGGTGACAAGGGCTAGGAAATGACTCTCAAGTTACAATTAGTGTATAGGTGTGAAACATTTTATACACTGTCTCACCAATGAAAGGGAATTGTGTCTAATTTCTTAGATGAAAAGAGATAATTCTGAAACCCCACAGTACAGCTATATTTTGTGGTATGCAGTATTATATTTTCTATTTCCACTAATCTGATTCCATGTAATATCTGGAAAATGAAAGTTTCATAGTTATTTGGTGACCTGTTAAAGTCAATTGTAGGCAAGACCACATGGGTAAAGCTCTCCTGCAAATATTCATACACGCACTTGCCTTTATGTTCATGAGTAGTTATGTTGTTTACACGGATAAAGGAAAGCTGACATGTAAGTGTCAAAAGGACATGGTTTTAGACCACTGCTATGGGGCTAGGCAGTCAAGTGTTTGTGTACTACAGAAGATGTACATAAATTTCCTGTGCCTTGCATATGTCCATGTCAATGACTTAAATAGAGTGTGGGACCTCTAACCTTCAGGAACAAGACAAGCTGTACTTGTTCTGATGCTGTTTCATACTGATCTCTTCAATCATCTGTGACAAAATCCTCTAACTGTAGATTTGATTCTGCTCATGACAATAAACCCTTTTTGTTAGACTGAGATCAGGGCAGAACCAGTCTCTTAATCCATTTGGCTTTTCTGTTTTTGTGCATTGATTGCTTATCAGGAAATAAATAAATGTGAAGGTAAAGGACTTGTGCACATCAGGGCAAAAACCAATAGCCATTAAGCCTGTAACTTACAGTATATGCCCTTTTAGCAATAAGGACACTGCTTGAAATTGTCAGTGTGACAGATTTACTCTTAATAGCTTAAGCAAATTTCACAGTTTACCCCGGTCATTTTGAAGTAAGAAACATTAATGTGTTTGGAATAAAAATTAAAAATTATAAACTTCACACACATCTGCAGAGAGTCAGCCATATGTTTCATGTGTTTATTTAAAATATTAGGAGGTTCTTGTTGGGATAGAATGTTTCCTCTGTGTGTATAATATAAATAACCTAAAGGCATTTAAACACATTTTGACATTTAAGCATATGTTCAAATCAATTTTAATGTATTGATTCAGTCCTGTTCTACCACCACAGACCCAAGACTAGAGAGCGTAGAACTTTCCCTGTATAACTGCTTGTACAATGGACAGTACTTTAGTAGGTTCTTATAAGTCATGGAGGAAAACAAAGAAGAAAGGGTAGAGACGGAAGACAAAAAAGGGTCGAAACAGTGAAGAGGTGGTCATCTTCCCTCACTGGGCTGCTCTTGCCTCTGCTGTTTTAATTTCCTTGTGGCGTTGGATGGGCAGTCACCATTTTGCAGCAATATGCTATGCTTCCAGTAGCAGCAGGCTTATAAACAAGCATAATTTACCCAGAGCATACAGCTGGATTAAGTACAAGTTTTGCTTTCGATATGCTTTTTTTATTTCAAGTTGTTGTTGCAGCGGTTTTGGAGTTTTGCTCTAACTGGTTTGGCTCAAAAGTGATCACTCTTTAAGTAGTACAATAATGTTATGTATACTAGTTTAGTGAAAACCAGCACCAGTTGCTGCTAAAAGCAGGGTGCCAATAGCTTAGTTTACTACTGATGTAAGTTTTGTTCCTACAACAATAACAGTGGGACATTTTAGAGATATAAAGGTGACATAAACAAAGCTTTAGGTCTATTCTACCAGATGCTGAGCCTGTGAACCCAATCCTGGAAAATAATTCAACATGTGCTTAAGTAGAGACGATGGTTCACCTACTCATAGCTAACTTTTGAGGGATTGCTCAGACATTTACAGTTAAGCACACACCTAATCACTCTTCTGGACTGGGCCAGAACACAGAATCACAGAATCATCTAGGTTGGAAAGGACCTTGAAGGTCATCTAGTCCAACCGTTAACCTAGCATTGGCAGTTTCCAACTACACCATATCCCTCAGCGCTATGTCAACCTGACTCTTAAACACCTCCAGGGACGGGGACTCCACCACCTCCCTGGGCAGCCCATTTCAATGCCTAACAACCCGTTCTGGAAAGAAATACTTCCTAATATCTAGTCTAAACCTTCCCTGGCACAACTTGAGGCCATTCCCTCTTGTCTTATCACTCATTACTTGGTTAAAGAGACTCATCCCCAGTTCTCTGCAACCTCCTTTCAGGTAGTTGTAGAGGGCGATGAGGTCTCCCCTCAGCCTCCTCTTCTCCAAACTAAACAACCCCCATTCCCTCAGCCGCTCCTCATACGACATGTGCTCCAGACCCTTCACCAGCTTCGTTGCCCTTCTCTGGACACGCTCGAGTAATTCAATGTCTTTTTTGTAGTGAGGGGCCCAAAACTGAACACAGTAATCGAGGTGTGGCCTCACCAGTGCCGAGTACAGGGGTAAGATCACTTCCCTGACCCTGCTGACCACGCTGTTTCTGATACAGGCCAGGATGCCATTGGCCTTCTTGGCCATCTGGGCACACTGCTGGCTCATGTTCAGACAGCTGTCAATCAACACCCCCAGGTCCCTCTCTGACTGGCAGCTCTCCAGCCACTCCTCCCCAAGCCTGTAGCGCTGCTGGGGGTTGTTGTGGCCCAAGTGCAGCACCCGGCATTTGGCCTTATTGAAACTCATACAGCTGGCCTTAGCCCATCTCTCCAGCCTGTCCAGATCTCTCTGCAGAGCCTCCCTACCCTCGAGCAGATCAACACTCCCACCCAGCTTGGTGTCATCTGCAAACTTACTGAGGGTGCACTCGATCCCCTCATCTAGATCATCAATGAAGATGTTAAACAGGAGTGGCCCCAAAACCGAGCCCTGGGGGACACCACTCATGACCAGTCGCCAACTGGATTTAACTCTGTTCACCACAACTCTCTGGGCCCGGCCGTCCAGCTAGTTTTTTACCCAGCAAAGCATGTGCTCATCCAAGCCTCAAGCAGCCAATTTTGCCAGGAGAATGCTGTGGGAAACGGTGTCAAAGGCCTTACTGAAGTCGAGGTAAACTACATCCACAGCCTTTCCCTCATCCAATAAGAAGGTCACCTTGTCATAGAAGGAGATCAGGTTTGTCAAGCAGGACCTGCCTTTCATAAACCCATGCTGACTGGGCCTGATCATCTGGTTGTCCCACATGTGTTGTGTGATGGTACTCAGGATGAGCTGCTCCATCAGCTTCCCAGGCACCGACATCAAGCTGACAGGCCTGTAATTTCCTGGATCATCCTTCCGACCCTTCTTATAGATGGGCGTCACATTGGACAGTTTCCAATCTGTCAGGACCTCCCCGGTCAGCCAGGACTGCTGGTAAATGATGGAAAGCGGCTTGGCGAGCACCCCAGCCAGCTCCTTCGGCACCCTCGGGTGTATCCCATCAGGTCCCATAGACTTTTGTGTGTCTACATGATGCAGTAGGTCACTGACTGTCTCCTGGATTGCGGGGGGGTCGTTCTCCCAGTCTCTGTCCTCTGGCTGAGGAGGCTGGATTCCCTCAGTACAACTAGTCTTGTTATTAAAGACTGAGGTAAAGAAGGCATTAAGGACCTCAGTCTTCTCCTCATCACTTGTTACCATGTTCCCTCCCGCATCCAGCAGGGGATGGATACTCTCCCTGGTCTTTCTTTTGCTGTTGACATACTTATAGAAACATTTCTTGTTATGCTTGACTGCTGAAGCCAGGGTCATTTCCAGCTGGGCTTTAGCCCTCCTGATTTCCGCCCTGCATAGCCTCACAGCCCCTTTGTAATCACTGTGAGTGGCTAGTCCCTTCTTCCAAAGGCTGTAAACTTTCCTTTTCTCCCTGAATTCCAGCCAAAGCTCCCTGTTCAGCCAGGGGCGTCTTCTCTATCGCCGGCTTCTCTTACAGCACCTGGGGACTGCCTGCTCCTGAGCCCTTAAGACTTCCTTCTTAAAGAGTGCCCAGCATTCCTGGATCCCTATACCCTTCAGGATCGTCTCCCAAGGGATCCTTTCAAGCAGGTGCCTAAACAAGACAAAGTCAGGCCTTTTGAAGTCCAGGATGTCAGTTCTGCTTTGCCCTCTCCTGGTCCCTCTAAGAATAGACAACTCTATTATTTCATGATCGCTGTGCCCTAGTTGTCCTCCGACCACCACATCGTCCACCAGTCCTTCTCTGTTTACAAAGAGGAGATCCAGCAGGGCACCTTCTCTGGTTGGTTCTCTCACCAGCTGCGTCAGGAAGTTGTCTCCCACACATTCCAGGAATCTCCAGGACTGGTCCCGTTCTGCTGTGTTGTATTTCCAGCAGATGTCTGGGAAGTTGAAGTCTCCCACAAGAACAAGGGCAAGTGATCATGAGATTTCTCCTAAATACCTATAGAATATTTCATCCACCTCTCTGTCCTGGGTGGGTGGCCTATAGTAGACTCCTACTACAACATCTGCCCTGTTGGCCTTCCCCCTGATTCTAACGCAAAGACACTTCACCCTGTCTTCACTACACTTGTACTCAAAGCAATCATAACAGTCCCTAACATACAGTGCCACCCCACCACCTCTCCTTCCTTGCCTGTCCCTCCTAAAGAGCTTGTAGCCATCAACTGGTGCACTCCAGTCATGGGAGACATCCCACCATGTTTCTGTAATAGCCACAGCATCATAATTTTCCTGTTTCATCATTGTTTCAAGCTCCTCCTGTTTGTTACCCACGCTGTGTGCATTGGTATACATCCACTTCAGATGGGCTGATGTTTTGCCCCCTTCCCCTTTCAGATCTAGTTTAAAGCTCTGTCAATGAGCCCAGCTAACTCCTGCCCAAGATCCTCTTCCCCCTCTGGGACAGGTGCATTTCATCTACTGCCAAAAGGTCTGGTGCCCTGTATACCAACTCATGATTGAAAAATCCAAAGCCCTGATGGTAACACCAGTCTTGGAGCCACAAGTTCATCTGTTGAGTTCTCCTGTTTTCTTCTTCATCCATCTCCCCAGCTGAAGGGATGGAGGAGAACACAATTTGTGCCCCCAACCCCTTAATCACTTTCCCCAAGGACCTGAAATCTCTCTTAATTGCTTTAGGACTTCTCCTAGTAATGTCGTCACTACCTACTTGAAAAACCAGGAGAGGGTAGTAGTCATTGGGTCTCACTAGAGCGGAGAGTTTTGCCTTGAGGTCCTTGACACAGGCCCCAGGGAGGCAGCAGACTTCCCTATGAAACGGGTCCGGTCTGCATATGGGGCCTTCGGTACCCCTCAGAATGGAGTCGCCCACTACAATGACTCTTCTGGGGTTCTTTTTAGAACTGGTTTTAATACCTGGTCTAGAATGACCCGGCCTTGGTGGACCTTGGTCTTCCTCCTTGTTTGTCTCATTTCCTTCCTCCTTCTCTTCCTCACTCAAAAGTTCCAGGGTCCCAAATCTATTGTGAAGGGACACCATGGAGGGTGAGGGAGGTTGGGAGAGGATTTTCCTGCCTCCCCAAGCAGGGACCTGTTTCCAGCCTCCCCTATCTCTTAGGTCCCCTCCTTCTGCCTGGTAGCAAGAAGTTGAGGGATTACCTTCCTCCTTTGGAGCCTCCATTTGCTCCTGTTGCTTTAGGGGTGCTAGGGTGTAACTCCACCAATCAAGTTCCCTTTCACACTCCCTAATACTTCTTAATCTCTCGACCTCTTCTTTGAGTTCCATCACCAGGCTGAGCAGGTCATCCAGCTGATCACAGCGCACACAGGTGTTATCACTGGTGCCTTCTGACAGGACTGACAGTCTCAGACACTCCCTGCAGCCCTGAACCTGGACCGCTGCATGTTTGCGTGGCAGTTCCGTCTGGGTCGCCACGTTCTTTCTGGTGGTGGTTTTGACCTGAGTGGAGACCATGGTTCAGTCTACTCATGGAGGACAATAAGAGAAACTAGCTCAGATAGGCTCTAGAGCCCAGGGATAGACTGCGCCCTGTCCGCGCGAACTGCCGCGCAAACTGCCGCGCCTCACCCTTCTGACGCGCCACGCCCTGTTCATCGCGCTCCTGGTCGCTCGCACTCCCAGGGGCTGCTCTTGTACGTGAGGGGTGTAGGGTGTCACTCCAGTCTCCACCCACTCTGACTCACCGCCGCCCTCGTTAGCGGTAGCTCACTCTTCCCGCTCAGGGGGGAAGGCGACTTGAGGCTCTCCCTCTTCCCTGGGCTTCTGCCTTCACGGCTTGTGGTTTTGCCGTGGGTTTTTGATGCTTTCGGGAGGGTCCCCCGTCGCTATCCTCCTCCTCGGAGCCTTGGAGCCCCTCTCCTCAGCAACTCAGCAACACTTAGCATTCTGTAGGACTGAGCCCTGAGTGTCTAATTACCATAAAAAATATATGGTGAGGAATGATTATGCACTAGTAGTGGGGGTGGTAGAGTAACCCTAATAAATCTTTTTGATCTTTAATTTCTCTACTAAAGTATAAATCAGCTCTGTATTTTTCTAAAGCCTGGGTTGGTAACAGATATTAATGTAGCTGAGGCTAAAATTAAGATGATGTGTCTGAATATTATTGGAAGGAGTTCACTGTATCACTGAGGGTGGGATTTTGTGAGTAGATGAAAACAGTATGTTGAAATACCACAGCCTTTACTGTGAAACAGGATGCATACCACACCATGTACTTCCAGTGAAGGAACAGTCTTCCTCTAGCCCCCTTGAAAATCTATCCAAGAGAGTGTATTGATGAAAACTAGAAGATACCTTTTTTGTGGAGGAGAATGAGTCTGAATGTTTATGTGCTAAGACATGGACTGAGATTACTCTGGTTGCTCATCTCAATTTTATTATTAATAGTCCTTGATGGCTGTAGGTTGAGATTTCCAGTTAGCATGAATTTGTCTAGCACAGTACTTTTTATGTAGGTTAGACTTAAGAAATGAATATAGGCGACCTTAATTCTCTGTTAACGTTTTTGTGCGTATGGGAATATATTTATATGCACACATACTCACAGACATACAAGTAAAATATAGCAAAGATGCATTAATTTTACATTGATTCAAAATATTTACAGTTTCAGTTAAGATGATCGTGCTAAAGTGACAGAAAATAGTAAGTATTAACATTGCACTGTAAGTAATGACATGTGCTGTAGATCCTCACAGAAAAAAACAATTGCCTGTGGCATCCACACAGTATTTAAATTGGTAATCTCAAAAGAGTGGATGCTTAGATTTTCGAGTGTGTTTTCAGAAACTTTTATCTTAGCTGAGACTTGTAAGTTTAGGGGGAGTTGATAATTTAGAGTCTTTTTTTTTTTTTTTTCTTGAGAGCTAAGAGACTGATGTCAAAACTTCTTGGATAAGAGCAGTTTTCACTGTCTTTTTGATGTATTACTATTTGACTACAAGGTTGAAATCTCACAGAAACCTCATGCCTGGGAGAGTCTCAAAAGGTGAAGGTACGTTTCACCTGCATAGACCCATTTTGTCATTAGATATTCCTTTCATGATCTTTGCTTTTTTTTTATTTGCTTCTATTTTTTTTATATTACATGACAATTAAGCACGTCTTGCCACACCCATGAAAGCTGTCCTTCAACAGATAGGTAAGATGATGTGTCAGTAATGCTTCTTTGCAAGTCTAAAAGAGTGGAAGGAATTTCATATGCCTTTGTTTGTGCCTTCCCTGGGTAAGTTCATAACAAGTGGTTTCCTACAGCTCTGCTTGGCCCTGAGTTAGAGGAACAGTTCAGCACACTGTAAAGTCAGAGGTTTATGTTCCTCACAGTCTAGACAAAGGATGGAGGATGATGTCTCTCTCTAAAATCTGAGCACGGGGTATGCAGAGAAAATAAATAAATAAAATACTTGTAGTTGTCTGGGAGTATGCGAAGAGGTTTGTTAAATGTATGTGACATTGCAGTTCTGTAACCAAGTTCCGAAATACTTCAGCGCTGGGAGAGCAGCTATAAACATCTTACAGCATTGTCTAACAATGTATTTTGTATAGAGTAGATACCTTTTAATATTTTCCTATTTAAGTAGTTGTTGCTCAGTCAAGGAGTCTCATTGATTATTTACTTGGGTAACAGCTAAAAGAGAACTGAGGATCCAGTCCTGTGATGTACTGAGAAACTCCTCAGAGGAATTAGGTTGCTTAGGGTAACTGAGATCACTCTGTGCCACACGGGTTCAGTTTTTAATTGCTGAAGTGACCCACCTAGAGAAGGTAACACATACAGAAGATGGAGCCGGAGCTGATGGAGAAAAACACCAAGCCTACCGTGTTTAGTGTTATTTACAAGCATGTTTGACATTTCTTAGTTTTTAAAATTATATTTAGGTTATTAATAATGATAAAAATCTCTGATTTTTTTTCTTTGCTTTAAGGATGCCAGAATAATTATTCAAAGTAACACATCAGGTCAAGTGTTAACAATATGTGGTTTAAATGAAAAAAAAAATAGAGAAGAGGAAAGAAAAGCACCACACAAGAACCAACCATCTGTTCCAAAAAGCTCTTACAGCAGCATCAGTCTTGGTAAGGATTTAAAAAATACAGTACAATTTCTGTGTCAGGATTTATTATGAGAATTAACAGATTTAACTCAATTAAATGATCCAGAGTAACTTCTGTACAACATATATTTACAATGAAATGATCATAGCCAGAAAGTGCAGAATGAACAGATCTTCTCGTATGGCTGGTTTTGTGTGAAAATAACATTACTTAAAACAAACAGCAGTTTTCAAAAGCAGTATCTTCAAAATGTGATGTAAAGTGACTCAATTCCTTTGGTGTAGAGTCTATGAAATATTAAGAGAACTTGGATTTTCCTGCCATTGCTGAATGAACAAAGTACATTAAGTGTCAGCATAAAAGTCATTAAAGGGCAAAAATGTCAGAAAAATCCTCAGCAATTCTATTGTCCATAGATGGGGTTGCAAGGCTACAGTTAGTTCTTTTACTCAAGGCTTAACTTTCTTCTGTGTTAACTGTAAAGTAAAACAACTGTGGGCTAGGCTCTCAGTGGCAAAGAACTGTAGGAACTACAGTATTAGCTGGTTGATTCAGGTCTTGAGGAAGAAAATAAGCAGTGAACATTATTTTTTCTGGTGATCCTGATGGTGTAAAGATGTTTTTAAGGAAAAGAAAGTGAGGTGAAAAAAGGTTAGCACACAGACCACTCTGAAGGAAGCACTGGACAAATTAAGCATGTATGACTTATCTTTTCAAGGTACATTCTACAATACAGTCATTGCATTTCAAGTTACATCTTAAATCTGAATTGGGCAACATTATGGAACAAAGTCCTGGGAAACAGTGCATTAATTCATGTAATCTGTCTGCTCAGGGAAGGGCCACAGATTCAGGGGCCTGGAGAACATAAATCTGGTGCTCAGTCAACATGATGTCATGTTACATCCTATATCATAGGGTGTTACTGTGGCCTTGCGCTCCCACTCATACAACATTTGGCTTGTAGATTTTTGCTGTGTGCGCTTCTACTAAACAGTCACACCATATCCATCCCTTGACCTGCGTACTCTCTGCTCCTCTGTTTTTTGTGAGGGTCTTCTGCTGAACTCTCTTGTGATTTTAGTGCTTATTGGGGGTTTATGGGACTCCATATTAATTAGTCCTTCCAGCATGAAGCCCCTCAGTATAGTATTACAGCAATGAAAATGTCCCCACTTGCATAAGTGTTTGATTTTAATCAACATATCTGGTAGGTTTTGGTATGGACTTGGGGTTAATCCCAGACTGAACATCTACAGATCTGAGAGGAATTCAGATCAGCAACTGTATAGACAGTTCAGGTTTATTTGTAGTTATAAGTATGATCAGACTTGACTCTTCTGTCTGAAATGATCCTGAAACATGCTGATCTTTTGCTCTTTTAATGGAGCTGGAACAAAAAAAAAATCAGTGTGGATCTTTGTGAGAGGCACTGTATTGCCTCTTTTGTTCAGCACAATGAACTGAACATGTTGTGTGCAGTTCTCCATATTTAATGGCTGTTTTATCAGAGTTTCTTTAAGCAAAGGAACAAAATTAACTGTGTGCAAGTTGTTTCCTTAGCTTCCAATATCCCCCCTCAATCCAAATATGCTGTTCCCCTATTGCCTGCAAATCAAACTCCACATATAAAAAGGGAATGAAAAGGTTCCTCCGGTTCCATTAGCAAACACTATATCTAACAAAGAGATTCATATACTGAATAAACACATAGGAGGCACACAGATACTTTGCCTATTTTTTTAAAAATAATTTCTGAAAAACACAGTTGAGTCTCCTTAATTGGCACAGGGACCCCAGCAGAGAGAGAAACATGACAATTAAGCAATCAGTCCAGTAATCAGAGGCGCCATGGAATATCCATGCACCTTTTACACTGGTAGAAAACATGCGCCAAATCCACAGCTCATGTAAATTGGCATAGATTTGTTGAACCATGATATTCTGGCCCTTGATTTGAGCGTTTGCGTACTGGAAACACTTTAACTTCCCCTGCCAATGTCAAACATTTGCAAGCAGAAGTAAAGAATAGCAGAAGTGAACCAGGACTTGCATGCTAGGACACTTATGCCTGCTTCAGTGTCTTTGCAGGCACTAAAGTAGCTTTCTGGATATTGTTTAAAATATAGGCATGTGTCCCAATCCAATATCGGGGCGGGTTCTTAAATGATCCCAAGAGCGAGATTAAGACACAAATGAGGTCAGATGCCATACAATCTTGTGAACTTTATTTTCTATAACAGCTGATAACAGCGATAGGACAGAGAGAAAAGGAAAGAGAAAGTCAGAATCCCTAAGCCAGAAAAAAACTGTAGAGATGCAGCTAGTTACCGCCACCACCAGGGATCCAACGATGTTCTGTAGGCTCGGCCTCGGTGGAGGTGATGGTGCTCCAAGCTCCGCCGAGGTCCCAGCTCCAAGTAACAGGTGTCAAAGAAGGTTGCAAAGATGGTGGCACCAAGAGAGGAGTACGCAGTCCTTTAGTCCCCACGATTTCTCCGAAGAGTCCGCCCATTTCCACGGAGCTCATTGTAATATGTGCCGCCCCGTGGTCCTCCATACGCGCGTGCCCAGGTGTTCATAGTGGTCTGGCGGGGGGCGTCGACCTGCAGTGCCTTCAGCCTTTGCACGTCTTCCTCGCCCCGCACCCAGCTCGCACGCAGGTACAGCTTGGCAGGCACTGCCAAGGCTGTCGTTGTTCTCGCTTTGAGCGGATGTCGTGGTTTTGTCAGGGACTCTGTAGCGTACTCCTTTAGAACAATAGGATGCTGGGGGTGGGAAGTGGTGGTCGCAGAGCAGCGATGTTGAGACACACAATGTCTAACACAGTTCCTTACAGCATGGAAGAAAGATTATCTAGTTATAATACCTAGCTCTGTCATTGACTTTGAAGTAGTAAGTTTATCTCTTGGTAGCAGATACTACTACATTCCAACCTGTAAAAGTAGAATTATGATATCACATCATTGTGCTGAGGTTGTCCATGTCTATAAAAAAACCTGTCAGTGCACTGAGACAGAAGATGTTAGAGAAGCTAAAAAGTCTATAATTTTTTATTAGGAATTAGACTTTGCGATTTATGACTTTTGGATTCACTATGTGTGTGGTCATAATCTTTCATCTGGCTCCTGTGACTCCTGTAATAGGTTAATTTGTAAGGGTTAATTCTGAGAAGTTGTTATGAAAATGTGTCCTCAGGGAGGGACTGAACAATTAGAACTTGCTCTTATGGTACAGGATTTGCAACTTCATAACCTTTACTAAGCCTTTAATATGGCTTGAGGAAAAAAATGAGTGTGGTTGGTTCTCAGGGAAGATCCTAAGGTACATAAATATGAACTGAATTTTAAAACATTACTTGAACTTAGGTTCTCAAATCCATATTCAAGCACTTAAGGAAGTGGAAAGATTTTCAGAAGTGCTGAGAATTAAAATTTGAATCCAGTCTGATCTGATGGGTAACTCACCAATTCTGGAACCCAGCTTACTTATCAGATATGTAAATATGGATTTAAACTATAATTCTCAAGCATTTATCTTGACCTAACTTTCCAGACCATGGGAAATCATGATTTTTAAAGACTTACTTTTCCTCCCATTTCTTAATGAGTATTATTGCAAGCAAAGGTGTTTAATTTTGAACTACCTACATCTGCCATGTCTCAAGGTGCCAATGACAAAGTGGATTTGTCTGGGCTACATACCAGCTACATCTAAGGGTATTTGCAAAAAAAGGAAATTCTTTTCTTCTCAGATAACAGCTTTCCTGTAGTATATGAAGCTGATACCTTTGGTGCTCAGCACTGGGCAGTCATCATGAGACGGATGCAAAGATACATTCTAAACCTCACTGATTTTAATTGGAATGAGGTGGGTAAGTCAATTACCATCATTTGAAGATGCTACCCTGAGTACTTTGAGACCTCTTCACATTCTGAAAACATTGTATGTTTGGATGGTGTTCTCATTCACAAATGCGTCATCTCCTATGCAATGTGGTTCTGTGTATTTTAAAGAAAATGTTAAACTTCTTGGTGTTTTTATTTTTTCTTCTTACTATTTTTTTGTTCCTTTTTAGTTTTCTTGGACTTCTCCTATTGCTTTCCTCCCTCTGCCCCATATGGCAGTGGCTTCTAATTTAAAGCTGACCTTTGCAGGTGTCTGTGGTTTTTAAGAGTGCATTACCCTTTGTTGAAGTGGTTTTTAACTTTACTTTATATTTTAAAAAAAAGATCAGTTGGGAGATTCTAATGCTCCCCATTCAGCTTTTTTACTAACAGTGCAAGTTAAAAGTCAGCATGGCTGCGAATAAGGGATAGAGAGGGAGAACATGAACAAAGGAAAGTGCATATTGATGCATCAGAGTAGTGCATAGAAGCCATTATCTTTGAGATTGTCTCATTGTTTCTGAGTGGAGTTCTCTAAGCAAGGACTGAATATATTTACTGCTAAATCATACCCAAAAATCTCTTGAAGTTGTTGTAAGAAAGCACTGAATCCTCATGACCTGTATTAAACTTAGGAACCCTTCTGTCGTCTGGAATTTTCATCTTCAGATATATATTGAAATGGCTATAATTTTTATTGAAAAAACATTTATCTATAAAGCTCTCTTGTGTCTCTGATAATATCTACTATTCTCTCATCTTTACCAATCAAATCCATAAACAGCCTGTAGAGATACTTTTCATAAAATTCGAAATTCACTTGACAAAACTGGGGAAGGGACATGGGAGCAGTGGTGGTGAGGAGAAGGAGAGGAGACTGGGATTTTGTATCGAACTGAAAATTCAATTTTTATGTAAAGTAGCAATTTATATATTTCTTCAGATCAAGTTTCTTAAATAAGTCTACACCAAAAGTTTAGGCTTCTCAAAACCCATGACTCCCATTCCCTACATGTGTATTTGTTTTGAGATTTATTAGGAAATAGATGTGCATCTGGTGGTTTCACACATACAAACTATTTTCTTCAGATAAAAGTCTTCTGAAGGACACAAGACCTCATGGGGTCTCATGCTGACTTGGATTTTATGACAACACCATGTTGAATTTTCACAAAGGTTTTAAACCCACTACCTAACATCAAAAGGAGCCTGATTCATAAAACATTGCTTCTATCACGTTTTTCCTAGAATCTTGCTATAGATCTTTGGGAAAGGGAGGTAGATATTGTGTGTTGAATTGATTCATAGCAAAAAAAAAAGAAATCCAGCCCTGAAGTGTTTGTCAGTATTGGCCTGAGGGAAGCATCTTGGCAATTGGACAAATTAAATTTTTCAAAAATCAAAAAAGAAGGGTAAAGAACAAAAAAGTGCCCATAAAATACATGAAACAGATACATTTCTGTAACTGAAACAATAATTTATCAACACTGTCAAAAAGTCATAATTGTCTCAACACTGTAACATTATTTATTTAATATTGAGAATCTATTATTGCACTCTAGTTAAAAAATCCCAAACTCTTACCTTAAAAATGCATGAAAATAATATTAAAAATTAACACTAAAACTATACAGTGTGGCAGTAGGAGGCTCAGCAAATTGATAATGAATAAGGAGACTTTCAAACCAGGTCAGAAAGTACTATGTGATATCTTTTTGATGACATATGAGAAATGAGACATTAGATATGCCTGTTTTCTAGAAAAAAATGAGCCCATTTGTAGAACTCTGTCATCAAAAAAAGGCATAAAATACTGAAGGATGCTTATGGTACTAGGACCAAGAATGAAGTAAGGGACTTTACAGAGAGAGTTTGGCTTTCTTCTTCAGGAGTAAGCATTAACTAAAACATGCTGATGGAGCAGCATAGTGAGCATTCATGGCTCAAGTAAATGTGATATGGATGGAAGTGTACAAATCCAAACCAGGCATATTTCCACTGTTACTAACATTTAAGTTATGCTTTAACTAACCATGTTCACCTTGCAGTAGGGCCTAAATGCAATCAGCAAATTTGTCTCATTGTGCTAGACTTGTGAAGTAAAGACCTGTCATAAAATCCATATGCTTGTTTCAGATCTGTATTCAAAGGGTAAGTCAAGATTTGTGTCAGCTTTATCCATAGGGAATTTTCATCTGTGGCATTGAGTCACTGACCACAGTGGAAGTTCCAGGTTCTCAGGACAATGGCTTGGGTTTCCTGTTGCTACAAGTGTTCTAAATGGACTCTGCTAAAATATATGTGCATGTGGCTATTTTTTTTCTGGAAACAGTACTGTCATGAGAAAATGTCATCAAATATTTTTATTTGCAAGATGGGAATGGTATCTCTCTAGATCAACCTAAAGACTGGCTCTGTCCTGCAAATTAGGACTGTGTAATTGAGAATCTACAGGAAAAGGGAATGAAAATAATTGTTCATGAAAGTGAAGGAATCATTAATACACATGGCATGTGTAGTTTGTAGAATAGTTAGAATAAGGCTAATGGCATTCTGGAAAGAAGAATTTACCATTTTCATGACAGAATGATGATAAAGTTGTAGTGACAGCAGAAAAGTAAGTAGCAGGCTACTACAAACCTGTATGTGATAAATCACTTCATTGCACAATTAACTATACCATTTAACATATAAGCCTGCCTGCTGTTGTTCCTGCACCCACTGATCCATCTTTTATGTTGTATTGTTTATTCTTCCAGGTAGTGTTTCAAACTAGCATCCACAAAGCATCTTCACACCTTTCAAATTTCCTTGAAGAACTTTTTTGGCCTTGCACAGTTTGTTCTTGAGTACTTAAATTTGCAACTCTTTCATGTTTCTCCTCTGCTCTGGATTTCCCTGGGTTCAGTTCTGAAGAAATATTTGTCACCCAGAAATAAGACTTTTCTCTCACCTAATTTTGAACTTATTTTTACATTCCTGAGCTGAGAAGTCACATGAAATGATTCTGAGGTTTCACAGGACATAAAGATGCTTTAGTGCTAAATTGATATCTCATTTTAGAAATATTTAAGTTTGGTTTTAGGAAAATGGTTCTTAATGTTATGAATAAACACAGCAAGGAACAGTATGCTTGTATTGATACATGCAGAAGTAAAAAGAGAACAAAACCCCACCTATTTTTATGTAAAACATCTTTAAAGACAAAAGAAAACACAGTTGGAGGGGGAAGGATAACAAAATCTAGCAATTGCTTTCTGTTCCTTTTGTAGGGGGTGCTGCCCTGCCCTTAACACTCTGATCCCAGCTGCTTACAGCTAGAATTATCCAGTAGGCTCTCCATTATGAATATGATTTCAGTGGTACACCCAGTATTTGGGCTCAGGTTTCAAATGCCTCTGGTTTAGAGGAACTTGTAGAATGGATTTTTGCTTCAGAATGTCTTTGTTTAGGTACCTTATGGTCGGTATTATTCTTAAATCAGGAATAATTATGGTTCACAGAAAGTGCATTATTACTTTAAGTTACAACTGTAAGGAAAAATGACAGTGGTGTTTAAATGAAGCTTGACAGTCTGCATAGCAGGCACCAACCATCTGTGCTATGGCAGCACTGTTTGTATTTTAATGTTTAAACATACAGCAAAGATAATTAAGAATAACTATAATTAAAAATGATTACAACAAATTACGTTTCCCTCAACAGTGATGTGTGCCTGTAACTTATAAGTTACTTGATGAAGTAACCCTTTGGTAAAACAGATAGGATAGCTTTGCATTTCTCACCCTGTTTCTGACAGTTCATAGATTTTTCAGGGGCTTTTTTTTTTTTTTCCCCAAATGATGAAAGCATTTTACGTACTGGGCTTCATACCCCTATTTGATGCACAATAATTATCACTGAAATTTTATCCTTCATATCAGTAGCTTCACTCTTTTTATTTTTTTTCTTTTCCCTGTGACAAGATTAAAAGTAGCATATTTCTCAGGCTGTGGAAACAAAATGACAAGAAAAGAACACAAACTCACACAATTATTTTCATTTTCAAAGGAAAATATTAATATTTGCTCTTGAAAAAGCAAAGCAAAATTTTAAACAGAAAAACGCCCCCAACTTTTAGGATAAATTAATGTAATTTCTGTTATAACTTCTTATGCCTAAGAATAATAAGCCTATTTGATTTTGAAGCCCCATTTGTATAAAGCTCTAACTCTTCCATCTTGTGTTGAGTTCTAAATGGATTCTGTCCTGTTGATGGGTCCTGCTATCTGTCCTCACGGAGATGGACATGTTTAAAGTGCATAAGATGGGTTAAAGACAAATTTTTCTTAACTGGTCACGACAAGAATTTCAGTTTCTGAGTGACTCCATTTTGAAGATATAAATGGGCCATATAATCCATAATTTCTGCAGCTGGCTGTGGGAAGCTGTTACTACTGTTACTTCAATTCTACTATGTTCTTAGCAGCAAGGTGAGATCCTATGTAGAGGCTGGATGTGGCCAGACCATTGTTGCAGGCTCAGAAACCAGAAAGTCCTCTGAGGTTCCTGTAGTATAGGCATAAACTACATCATCTATGATGTTCCACTGTCAACATTCTTAATCATTTAGTACATCTTTGGGTTTTGGTCCCAAAGCCCAGATACAAAAGGCGTTAGCAACAGATTCTGTGAGGGACAGTTGAATTTCAGAATCAAGTAATTTTGGTTCAGCAGGTTTTGGCTTTCTTAGAGAAAATTGAATTGTTGCTTTATTGATTATATATGAAACCATTTGTCTGTCTATCCATCACATATCAGTTTAGATGGAATATTTTTTAGCAACTCATTTGATACTTAAAGTTTTTAGTGATGCTGTAAATTTGCAAATTTGACTTAGTGTCACAACTACCATGAGGTCTCTTGCAATAAATTCAGAAAGACTCCAAAGTCTTTTGGCAGATGAGTAAACAAAGGCACATCATTTGCTTATGCCTACCTAGCATTTTTGAGGCAAAATCACAATGATATCTTAAGATATTTTGATTTCATTAACTGATAGGACAAGAATAAAATAAAAGAGAGAATTATTGCCCATGTTTCTGATTATTAAAGACAACATCTTTGCATCATTTGCAAATCTCTTAAGATAACTATTTTGGACTGCAGCTTTCACTTACTTTCAGAAAATTGCTATTTGTTATTTTGCAGAAACTATCATTTTGAAGGTTGCTCCAAAACTTACCAGTGTTTTACTTGACATTAGTGATGCGGCCTGGTGAAAAGAGGTTGATAGACGAATTAAAAGGCACAGCTTTGTAAACTGAGACTGCCATGGTGGCATTCCTCTTGCCCTGAAGGTGATGGAGGTGTCGTGCAACCTCAAAGGAAGCAGAACTATGTAGAACTGCACGGTTTGATCACATGCTGGTCACTTAGAATAACAGAATGAAGAGAATATGTAAGTGGGATATGAATAAAACATTGCAATAATGTGAGGAAGAATCCAAATACTTTTCCAAACTAATGTTTTATTTACCATTCTAAGTAGTTTAATGCTGTTCTGGCATGTAATATTTGATGGATATTATGTTTTATAAAGTTTGCATTGATAAAATTATCTGTCTTTCATAGAGAGGAATTGCATGGTCTTATTGCTTGAGAATAATATTACTCCATAAGGCTGATTACAGCTATGTTTGAAATTCATTTCATATTTAAATAGTGTGGGCCAAAGTGAGCCCTGGTGCAAATGTGCCTGTGCCAATGGAACTCCACCAGAGGAATGTTTGACCCTATGGGTTAATGTAATAAAAAGATAACAGCATACTGTATGATCACATAAATTAAAGATGGGAAATACCAATTAGGTCAGCTAGTCCTTACCTCAGGGACCAATTTAGAGTGTTCCCTACATTCTACTCTTGAGTGCTCTGCATTGTTTTAAGAAACTCATGCAATAAGACTGATGTCTTGGGAGACTATGCTGTAGTTCATCAGATCTCACCACTAAAAAATGCTTTCTGAAACCCAGCCCAATTTTTTTTTATTCTCAAGACTTAAGTCTCAATATCCTTGTCATAATCTTTCTGTTTCACTGTAAGCAATAGTATTTTGATTTTTTTCTATTGGCTTTTCACAAGGTATGCCACACATGTTTTCAATAAACACTTATCTTGGATTCACTCAGAAATAGAATGTCAGAGAATTAATTTTTTTATTATTATTACTTTTAGGAGTGAGTTAAGTTGCCTAGGTCAAATAAGAATTAATCAAAATGCATTTTTACCCTTGTAGATGAAAAATCCATTAAAAAGAACTGATATTATTTCTGGGTTGATATTTTTCTTTTTTTTTTTTTTTTTTTTTTTTTTAGAGAGACTGGAAATAGAAATACACGAGCAATTAGGAAAGGTTTTACTTTCATCCCAGATAAATCTAAGTAGTACCGAAGATTCCAGGCTTAGATGAGATAAAACCCAATTTCCAGACGTGTCTCCAATGTTGTACGCTTCTGGCTACAAAACTAACACAGACTTTCAAGCTGTCATGTACAAGAATGGTGTCAGCCGGTGACTCAGGCAACAAAACTTGGTGCATAAGCAGTGCTATTACCATGAATGTTTTCTTACAGTGTGACTGGGTCATCACACAAATACATTTGTCCTGAATTTGACGTTTTGGTGAAAACAAGACCCTACATGTGGGTCAAGTACTCTCCATTCTCTAAATGGAGCAAGTCCCCTTGTTTTTAACAAGAGAGACTAGCTTTGATCCAGTGTGTGCCAAATAGATTCAGGAGTTGTTTAGAAACTCATTGGCTAAATTGTTTCTTATGCTGGCAGTACTTTTGGTCTGAGACAGACTTAAAAAATTTGCTTTGGACTACCTGGCTTTTCCCACAACACACTATACTGCAACAAATAAATTAACTTTTGGGGTTTTTTTAGATTATAACAGGTTAAATATTCGATCAGGAAGTACAATGCTTACTAATGCCCATTGTTAATAATTTGAGGGGCATTCATACAGCCTAACTTTAACACATAATTGTTAAATTATTTGGTTTAGATTAGGAGCCTAATTTCACAAAAATCCTAGTATAGGCAATGTAATGTCAAAGACAACTTCAGAAACAAATTTTAAAATAATTAAAACTTCTTTTGCTATGGCTCGCCCCCAGAGGACTCTTTCTGCTTTTACCAGAAGGGTCAAGCGCTCCTAAGATAGATGTTTGTAGATATCATGAATAATTTCATTGTTCACATGCTTTTTTGAAATGGTGGAAGAAGGTGGTGAATCATGTGTATGAAGTCCTTTAATAATAATGACAACAGTAACTATAGCAAAAGTTTCTTAAAAAATATACGCATCTATCTGAAAATATAATTGATTGAAAAAAACAGAAAGAATGGAGGAAAGTGAGAAAAATACACGGTAGGTCAAAAACCAGAAAAGAATAATATCCAAAAAGAATCCAAGCAAAATCAATTAGGGAAACTGGAAGAAATTATAAGCACTGGAATATTAATGTTAACAATATTTTTCCTTCAAGGCCCACAAAAACAGTAATGAAAGCATATTAATATTACTAGTTATGTATTGCTCAGAAAGCAAAAGGTTTTCCTTGATTCACGAACTCTTTCTGAAGGACTGTCACTAGCCAAAAGCTCCTGTGGCCTTAGCCACATTGTCACTGAAACTAATAGAACTGTAGTTTGTTTTTTTGTTTTTTTTTTTTTTTAATTTGAATTAGTTGAAATTAGACTTACAATTTTAGAACCATTATTAAGATGGCTGTTGGGCAAAATAACTGGCAGCCAGTCAGATTGTTATGTGCATTGAGTTTTGTTCAGTTATGAATGGGCATAGTGCCATTACCTACATCTCCCCAAATCTCAGGTCTGGCACCAGAAATGATAAAATAACACATGGCTGCCACAGACTTCCCCCCATAACCCCTCCTGCCCCAGGACCTACCTCTGTGGCTTCTTCCTTTCCGAAGAGCAGCAGAGAGGCATGGGCAGTTAAGACACACAATCTCTTTTTTGTAACCAGAAAATTCCTGAACAGATTTTACAGTTTCTTTACAGCCCTTTTTTTTTTTTTTTTTTGTCACCTGAGTATCACAGAGGATGATGCTCAGCCTGTGATTCTGGCCAAGTTAATTTATGTAAGATGTATATGTTGAGAAGTGAGAACAAACAGTTTAAAAATGACTAGTATATCTTCAGACAGACTGCCAACATACTTAAATTACCTACCTTTTAGATCTACGTTCATGAGAGATAGGAGAAAATCAGATGATGACACCTCGCATACTACTTCACACATTCTAATAATACACTATAGACTCTTAGATTTGCACCAGGCATCCGCTGAGTTTCCATATCAAAAATTAATAGGAAGGATAAGATGTAAGGAAACAAGGTAAAGAATAAAAATTCTGAAGATAAATCTGATTTACTGTAGACCTCCCTGCATAACCATGTTGGTTTTTAGTCAAGTCAATGGCCATGTCCAAATACACAATTAAAAATTATTTTGGGTCAACTCTAAATTAAAAATGCTCAATGTTCCTTTAACATTCTGAAAAGCTGAAACAAATTATTTCAGTTCAAATTGAAGGTGTTGTTCAGATTGAAACAAAAGGGTTTGTTTAGCTTCTTGACTTTCATTGACTTTGCCAAAGCTTAGAAATATTTAAAATACAGAGATCGTAAATTTGTAACTAAAATCAATTCTAGTGAAAATGGGAATGTTTCTTTCAGTTATCAGAACAAAATACTTCCAACTTGCTTTTCATGGGTTTTTTCACTAAAAGTGGCCTAAATTGTCATGATCTTCTTGACCCAAATAAGCATTTTTTGTTTTGTTTTATTTATGAATAGCTTTTTCAGCTGTGACATATAAAAGGAAAAATGTTGAATAAAGGTCATGTATTCAGTAGCCTGAATACAACACATGTAAAGAGCAAATATATAATATCTATGTATAGGTATTTATTCTGTGATTGTAAGGGCTTACTGATTATCAGTAAGCTTTGTGAAAGCTTGAAAACAAAAGGTATGTTTTTAAAGAAAATCTTCTGCCTAATATGCATGTTAAAAGTAAATGAACACATATAAGCTTTATTATTTGTCATATGGAATTTCAGGAAGTAGTCATCAAACAAAATAGTTTTGTCAGGATGCAGGACTTGCTCACAGTTCAAAAGAAATGCCTGTAAGTATTGATGTTATACATCCATGGCTTTGTATCCTGCCTACCTGCTTCACTTTCTCTTATAATTTTTTAAAAAATTTTAGTATTCTTGAAAGTGTTAGAATGAATTTTCTTGTCTTCAGCCATAAACTATGTCATATGGAATGGTACCAAGTTCTCATAACTCACCCAATTAGCAATTTCGTGGGGGACCATCTCTAAGGAAGACAAATTTACCAGACAGTCCCTAGTTACTGGATCTACAAAAGATAAATAATTGACTCTTGAGCCAAATGTTCCCAAAGAGGTACTTTTCTCCTATGAACTTCTCAAAGTTTATAGTGCCTTTAACATGGGACGCTTGACAAGTTTTTATGGCAGGTACTTCCAAAAGTTGGTAACCCAAGGCTGACTGGTGCTAGATTTCAAATGTGAAGGAGACTGATTTCCTGAGCTGTAGAGTACTCATTCTCATTTTGCCCTAGCAGTTTTTCTTTGCCTTCCTTTGTAAAACCTTCTTTGTGTTGACGTACTACAACTTAATGTATGAAATCTAAACATTTATTTTGTGCTCATTTTCAGTAGCTTATTGTAACTTTGTTTGTTCTGATCTTTGTCCTTTTTTTTAATCTTTCACTTACATATGGTGTGCTTTCTTTTTACCCTATCTTTAATTTTTATGTTAATACATGTTTCCTATTTCCTTAGGCTCTAAGACTGCTGATTGTTGCATAAGATCATATTACTGCTCCGGTGAAAAAATCTGTAAGAAAGCTCAGAGCCCAGAGCTGAGGAAAAGGCTGATTTCTTGTTTTTCTTTAGTTGCTACAAACCTTGGTTATTGACAAAAACTTCCTTGTATACAAAAGCACAAGGGGGCAGCATTACATTAAAATAAATTGTTGCACTGTGTACGTGTGTGTGTGTGTGTGTGTGTGTATTGAAGAATAATCAGCTAGGTAATGCTAAGGTTGCAGAAAATAATGTTATTTGAGTATGTCCAGACTGCCTTATTAGTTTACTTGTCCTGATGGCATTGATAGGTTAGAGGAAGAAAATTCTGAGACTGTGGCGAGTTTTACTTACTTTCTGTTGTGTGGCAAATCATTCATACCTCTTAATTTCCCTGCTATTTATTCCCTGTGAATAAATATTTATTTGTTTTTTAAAGACCAGCACAGTTTTTCAAAAGACTTTCTTTCATGACTATCTGGCATGAAAAACAACTCTTTGCTCCCTCATTGATATAGTACAGTGAATGCACTGTAGAGGATTTCTGACAACCTTTGAAACTTCAAAATTGATCATCAAGGACCCATTTGGAAAAGACCAGTTGAAATGGCCTGTTCTGTCATGGTGACACTTATGTCAATGCAATGAACAGACAGGCAGCTGGCTTCATGCAGAATTCTTAAAAACTCAATTTTGGATGGAAATTCTTTGCTGTAGAAGCTTGACTTCAAAGTGCAAGAATGTTTGTAATGACTTTTCAAGAATCTGGTCATGTCCAAAATGTTCTGTATGGTTTTCCTCTCATCTATTGCAAATTGTTATTTTCCCAATTTTGAGTAATTAAAATCCCCAGTGTCTTTTTTTATGGAATTAAGCATCTGAGCAACTTTCTAAAACCTGAATTCTGCTACTGTAGATTTGTCACTTTCAGTTTAAATTGACTGCAAGGTCTGACATATCTTTGCTGGGTTGGGTCATTTTGATGCTATGCCCAAAGGTTGTAATCTATTAATTTTTTTCCAGGAAGTGAGTGTCAAGGATTGCTAACAGAAGTGGCTCTATAATGATTCACATACTCTGAAATATGAAAATGTGTTGTCAGTATTTTGTATTTTTCAGCTCTACCTAGCTTTAGAAAAGAGCAGTTATACACTTAGTGACAAATCCTAATGCCCCTTGAAAGAAAAATATCAATGATTAGGGAAGGGTGTCAGGATTTGGTTGCAAAGACGTAACTCCCGACCTTATTTTGGTTTCTTCTCTGGGGATACAAATAATTTGCATATTATTTGATAGAAAGTATTATGTGAATCTACTTGTGCGAATGACTGCTTCCACCTGTGTTAATATATCTACGCTTCCTTCTCACAGTCCTTCATATAATTTACTTCTGAAAAAGAGAGTTAAAAAGGCTCTTCCAGGGCCTGACTATTGAGAGACTGAGACCCCTCAACAGTCAAAGAGGCTGATGGGATTCACTGCTTCCCAGGGCTGTCTCAGAAGATAAATATAAGTTAATGCACAGCATAGGTATTTGCACCTATTTTAACTAATATTTTGCTCAGATGATATGTAAAAAAGTGGTCCCTGGCTGTCAGCCAAATAAGTAACCGGTAATGCCATTAATCTTTGACAGTTGTTAGTCTTCCATCTAAGAAATTGACTGCTGCTTCCTTTCCATGCCAGAAAGGCCCGAATAGTTTATAAAATGCAGACTGAACTACATAAAATTGAAAGGCTGGTAATGAAATTTTTTAAAAGTGATTATTTTTTTTTCTCTCAGTACACTCAGAACCTAAAATGATGAAAGACAATCTTGTTTTAAAAAGGAAAATTTATGATAGTACTTTTAAGATAAAAAATATTTGAGAGAGAATTATATGATCTTTTGTGGCTTTTTTATTTCTTTCATTAAGTGAAAAATACGCATTTGTTTCGAAGTAAAAATGAACAGATCAGGTCACTCAGTTTGGATTCTGCCCCCATGTTTCTATTAAAAGTAATCCAAAGATGAACTTTGGGCTAAGAATTGGTTTTAATACTAAAAAAATGTGTAATTTCCTTCCAACAAAATTGTATCTTTGTATTTCACTCTTTCAGCTGTGTTTTGGCCTGTTGCTATGTTAAATTTCATCTTATATATATGGACTCTTTTTCTGTGATTTTTGAGCTTGGCATCTGTGAGAGCCCTTCTCAGCTCTTCTTTGTTTTTTCTCCAAACATACAAAATGCCATCTTCCCACCATTTTGACATCTAGTTATATTATTGTAGCTGTCTGTTCTTCATCCAAAAAATTGTAAGGAATATTTTTTGGAGAATTTTTCTCTTCTTTCTACAAACAAGACATAACAATTGATGGCATTTGCCCTTGACATTGGCATGTGCCCTTGACATTGTCTTTTACATATGTCAATAGCTGTTGGGGTTATTTGAGTTTTTTAGTCATATCAGATCGTCAAAGAGATACATGCTTTCCTCAAAAGAGATGATTTTTATGTGTATCTTACCAATCATATCTGTTTCTGTAAGACATGGTTTATATATATGGTCTGGTATCTTCTATCTGGAGATTTGAACAGGAGTTTATTTCCGGCTCTCTGTCTCCCTTCTCTCCCAAAAGGCTTATTCTGGTATGAAGCAGTTTATCAATTTAGTGGCAAGAGTCAGTACACACTTTGTGTCACACTGCTTCTACAGCAGACTCATTGTTGAGGTAATGCCCAGGACTCATCTCCTCTTTCCATAATATCTTCTTATTGAAATCCAGCTCTAGTTAGCTATTCCAATAACTTCCATTTCCCACAGGACTTCCTTTAGCTATTTGGGTACTTCAGAGATCACCTTCCTATAAACATAATCTTTCTTTCTATATAGATCTCATTTTAATGGACATCATTCATTGCAGTCCAAAAATTACCTCTAGTGCCATTCAAATTTGGTGACTTCATATGTTGTTGGCATCTATTTCCACAAAGTAAAAACTGCTAAATAACAGTTGGAGAGAGAATTATTTGTAGCAAAAGGACTACCCTTGAATTTTAAGTCTTATTTGCTTCTTAATGATTTTTTTTTAATAATTAATTTTGATTTTTTTATCCACAGTGTTGGCCTGTGTTTGATCCTGGTAAAATAGTATTCCTTCTACATCAAAGTACTCTCTTTCCCATTCTGAGCTATTAACTAATGTCAATAAGTAGGGTTAGGAGTTAGCTTAAGATTTAGGACATGACATCTATAGAATAAGACTCATACTAACTATTGAAAGTCCTTTGTCTATACATATGGAACAAAAGCTAGACAGCTGAAAGTAAGGAGGAGTTCATTTGTTTTGTTTTGCCAACAAAAACAATTTTGACTTTTTCACATTTTTTAGGACCAGATATCAACTCTTATCTGGGACATTTTATTTTACTGTAAGTTTGGGGTTTTTTTAAGGGCTGGGTTGGACTACATTTACCTCTGAAAATGAATTTAACACTGAAGTTTAATTCACAGTTTGTTTCTTTGGCTTAGCTCTTCCTTCCACACAAACAAAATATGCTAATAATGAATTTTAAAGTGTCTACAGGCAGTATCCCTTGTCCCCCATTTACTGATCAATTTATATCTGTCATACACTGAAGGAAAAGGGGATGGCACTTCCCACTGTCTAGACTCTGAAAATACTGCAATATTAAGGTGAAGCAACTCATAAAAATCTTTAAAATAGGGTGGTTAAAGAATAAGTGAATTATGCAAATGTGGAAAATAATGTATCCTCTTTCACCCTGTTCATCCTGAAGGTCCTTCAGCTTCAACGTTCTCCATCTTTTCTGTGTCTATCATTGCAATATAAACCTTTCATAATAAGCATTCTCATAAATGTGAATAAACGCAAAACAAGCCTCCTCCCTCCCAAAAGCCCCTGAAGTGTTGAGAACTTTCTGAAGTTATCACTGTAAGAGGCAGGGAGCAGACAGAGCTTTTCTGCTTTCTGCACCTGCAATGCCAGGGGCAAAGCACCAGCTCAGAGAGGTTCCCTCCCGCTGGCCTTGAAGCTGTTGTGCTCCCCACCTCTGGAGCGGGCTGAGCACTCGGGCCGAATGTCTCACTCCGGTATAACTTTCTATTAATTTTTATTGCCAGTCTGGTGGTCTGCTTAGCCCTTGTTCTCCCCCTTTGTCAAATAAGACACTGCTATCCTGCTTTGTGATAAAGCCTAAAATGTATGTGCTTCCTTGTTTGCAGCGGCTGAGAGTGAACACACCCTCCCTGCAGCCTGGGTGCACCATGAGCGGGGCTGGAGTCAAATGCTCTTTGAGCAATTCCAGAGACGTTATCAAGACTGCTGGGAAAGCATCACTGCATGGTGTAGTATAATACATTTATTTCTTATTACGCATATAAAACTAACATGTTATTGATAAATTAGGAAATGTATTTTTTCCTTGATTTTCCTTTTGCAAGTGGCATGACATAGCATTCTGAAGTGAGTGTCCAAAGACTACTTAATCCTTACATGTGATTTGAAGGCAGGTTTTCTAATTTTATTTTTATGGAGAAACTTTATTATAAATTGAGTTATTCTCTAAGTAAAAAAGAGAACTATTTGGTGTTCAGTAAGGCTGGTGATGTAAAGGAAGAGTAAATAGCATTTGCCTTATGTCTATAACTGAGAAGAGAGATAAAAAAGTGATCTATTATTCAGAGGTGATGCCCTTTACAAATCCCATTGACTTTGAGCTACATATCCAGGTATTTAAATGAGATAAATTCTTAACATGTGAATCTATAAGTGATTTTTTTAATTTATTTTTTAGGCATAGAGTCCCATTATTTTTTTCCCAGATTTCTCCCTTTTCAAATTTTCACTTTCTTTTTTTAGTTCTTTGGTTTTGCTGAACATAACCAGATCTTAAAATCTTAATGGAATATTTTGTTGCACTTTTTTTTTTTTTTTTTTTTCTTTTCAAATTAATGGCTATACTGGCTAGATAAGTTCCTCAGGTTCTTTCAGCTTCTGTAAATTAGGCACAAGTGTTAGGACAAAATGGATAATATTGCGCTGTGTTACATTCATTTTATTCAATCTTCTAAATAATGGAAAAAGGCTGATATTCTAATTAATGGAGAAAGGCTGATTTGTAAAAACTTGTATGTTCCTTTGGGGTTTTAAGAGGAGCCAGTGAGCTATACATCTGTCTTTAAATGCACAGGCATTTTTAACTTGTGTGTATTATTCAACTGTATGAAGCAAGTTTCTGATCTAGAAAGTCATTATGGTTCAAACACATAGAAAAGATTTCCTTAATGATCTAGAAAACACCTTCCTTAGCCCAGGCTGAGTGAGCTGACCACCTCTGCCAGCACTCCTCACTGCAGCACACACATGGGGTGTATCTTATTTTCTGATTCTAGGTCCAAGGGTGGAGACATGGTTAAGGGTTTGTGAGTTTAGAATTAAGACCCCTCTTCACTGGCAGATTTAAAGTGTAAGCTTGGGCAAAGCACCGAGCCTCTTTGTGCTTTGTTTCCCTATGTGTAAAAATGGATAACCCTTCCTTCAGGGGATGGTATCAAATGCTTCATGAAGATGAGACAGTTCTGTAAGACATTCTGATACTACAGAAACGGATGTTATACAAGTAAATAAAAATAGTCATTTACCTGAACTGAAGAGGGAAGGAGATAAGGGAGCATGGGAAAGGAAGGTAGACATCAAATTTATCGTAACAACACAGAAAGCTCTCAATATATATGATGGGAATAACTAAGAGAATGAAAGCTCTCTCCCTTCTCCTTTCCCTGAAATCTTCATGGCCTATGCACAGGATACTAGTTTCTTTCTATTTCTCTTTTCCTAAGTTTAAGAAGAAAACTCTGTACTTTCCTCAAAAGGGAATATTTCCATTTCCTCTGCATTCCCCTCTCTTTGGCCACAGACATTACTGGACTTATTCCCTTAATGGAAAACATGTTTCAGGAAGTTGATGTTGCTCAAGTGTGTCAGTCCCCTGTGCTAGACCCTTAAAAGCAAGGAATTACCAGATTCAGAGACACCTCTTAACCTCCCCTCACACCCACACAGCATGTCTCTATTGACAGTGACAGATACTGCATCTTAATAGGTAACCTACTTCAGCCTCCAGCAGAGAAGGAAGCACTCTACTCATTAATCTCCCTCATAGTATAGTATGAACCCTTATTTACAGCCTCAGCAACATTAGCAAGCATTCTGTGTTGACATATGCACACAGGTTAGGCATGTCAGACAGTATGAGCTTCTGGGGGAAGCTGATGTTTTAATGAAGGTTTTGCCTCCTCCCCATCAGAGGGAAGTACTGCCTGCTCTGCTGCTCACCATCTGTAAAGTAGTATCCCAATAGCATTCCTCATCAATCCAAACCCACACCTCTGAAACAAAGTACGAAGGTGTTTTGGTGAAAGGCTTCAATCAGCCCTCAGTTCTTAAAGTCACATCTACTTGCAGAAAAAGGTCTTGTTTCTACAGTGATGGGTAAGACATGAAAAAGTGAAAAAGAGTAAATGTCTGTCCAAAGTGTCCTACATTTCTGTGGTGTTTAGATACATGATTTGTGTTTGGGCCCTTTCCCTTATCTTCGATGGGAAGTGTTGCTTTGCACCACTCACCAAGAAGGAAAAAAAAATAACTTAATTTCAGGAGCTTGTATGAGTCGGTCTGTTGTCTAATGAAAATATGATCTGGGCAAAACCAGTGCCAAGTGTATGTTCTGCAGTTGAAAATCTAAACTTTGAAACCATTATGTGGGAGATGTACTGAGAAAGTTGGATAAACAAATAGCTTGGTGTTTTTACCACCTACATTTCAGAGTATGTAGCGCTAGGAAATGTCTAGGTGTTAGCTGCAAGCTTATAATATGCTAAAAATGTAATACTGTCAATGCTACAAAAGGGCCTGTTTGTTTTGAGCTAGTTATCTATACTAAGGATTAGGAATGACTTATTTTGGTAGGGCTTAAAGAAAATTGAGTGATGCTCTGGAAAAGAAAATGTTTAATTTAAAAACAAATATTGATTACAGTATTAGAGGGATTCGGTACACTTGAAATATGACGCCGGCACTCAAAATCAAAGGAGCAGCGTGGCTGGTGTGTGAGACTTGGACTGAGATTAGTGAGAGTTAGATTTTGCTTCTGGCATTTACTGCGACTAACTTCCTGCCTGTCTGTAAGAACTTCTCTGATTGCCTTCTCCCTCCTGCCTGAGGTCCATACTCCCAGGAACAGAGACTGCCCATACTTGCTTTTTGGTACAGAGCCACTCACAAGAGAGCCTTGGCTTTGGTGAGGTCTTCTGCTTGCTATGATGCCTCTAGGAGCATGTCTATGCAAATGTGCCGACTTGGGGTCGATTATCTTGCCAGTAATACTGACTAGCTAAACTGTTCTAGGAATAAATAGTACTAGTTTCTTTTACAGGATGGGGACAGACTCATGTGAAATTGGGAAGTAACCTGTATGTCAGGTTTACATTTAAGGCTATGTATTGTGAACCCATGACTCTTGGCCTTGCTATGTTTTATATTAACCCATTTAATTTAATCCAGACAAGTCTCTATCTCCTTCTGTGAAATTCAGTTGACCCTTCCTTGCTCACCTATATAAATTCCAGTATAGATTTTTTGAGGGATATCATCTAAAATGTTTTATTCATAGTACAAAATCATACATTAGTATCACAGTGTCTGATCCTTTGAATAATGATTGTTTGAAAACATGCTTTTTATCTGATCAAATGCTTAGCAACTCCTTACTGGATATGGGTCATGGGCCATTAGGCACCAGATAAGGGACACCCTTTAAACTGTAGGAGGATAGTCACCTTAACTTCAAATTTATCTCAGATATTCTCTAATATTTCAGTAACTCCATTAGGGTTACCTGCTGTGCTTAACAGCGTTAATCTATATTGTTCTGATAGCTTTCATGGGATAAAACCAAGATTTATCAATAGTCTTAATTAGCAAGCAGTAACAAACTGACTCAGGGGCACACTAATTTGCCACATTTGCTTGTATGTCCCTGCAATTTTTCTGAAAATGCTCGCTACAATGAGGTGTATGAAAGCAGATTTCAAAGAATGTGCCTAGCAAAGGGTCTGGAGAAGAAGCTGCATTTTCGATGAGCTGAGCACTCCTTGCGTAATGAACACAAACCATCCACGAGGTGTTGCTGCCATGGCCCCTCTTGCAGACGGGCTGTTTGAAATTCAGTTCTTTTGCCTTCACAAGTGCAGATGGTAGTGAGTGGTATCAACTGCTTTACTTTGCAGGGAAGGATTAATCAGATGCAAAAGTCACAGATTGGTATCACTGGTATTTAACAAGACTCAGATATTAGGGAGAAAAATAATGCACTTCGCTCATGGTTTTCTCTTTAGCTGTAAATTTCCAAGCATTTTTTTAAAAAATGGTAATCATTACTAGCTTCCTTTTCAGAGTGCCAAAAGAAAGTGAGATACTTACTTCTATTCTGATAACATTACAATGAGTTAAAGATTATGAAAAGAGCAGAAATGTCCAAATGAACTGTGCCACATTGCCAATAAGTCTTCCTTCCAAGGACCCTATGGCAATGAGTAAGCTCTCAGGACACTGAGGAATAGAAGAGAGGAATGAAGTAGTAGAGCCGTGGTGCTGAGGAGTTTGAGCAGGATGATAGGCCTTGGGGCACCACAGGGAGGGATCTACAAAATGGGGCAAGTGTGCTTTGTGTTTTTGAAGACGTTCCGGATATTCGAGCCACCTTCAAAGCCATGCAAATAAACAGACAAACACTTTTACTCAGCTTCTTAGATGGATTTTGCAAACTGTGCTTGAGACCTTCACTGCCAAGGTCCCTTTACCTTCAGTGCCAGACAGTATCTTGTACTATGAAACTAGCTGGTAGCTCATTTGGTTGGATATATACTGCAGTTGCAGTGTGGAGATACCCTTTCAGAGGCCTGTTGTGCTGTTTGAATAATCCTGCAGGGGTACTTCCAACCCTGAGAGCAGTTCTTGGGGCAAAACACCACATTTTCTGCTACCCTTAGCCCACAGGTCTTGTGGTGTATATCCAGGGGCCTGAAGGGTGGTCAAAAGGACTTATCTAAGGTGATGTGGAGTCTTGTGGCAGAGTTGGATGCACACCTCAAGCCACTTTGACATCTGAGGCTGTACCTTCCTCCGCACTGTCACTGGAGAAGACAACAGCCATGTCAAGTCTGTTTGCCTAGTCAATATCTTTTAAAATTAATACTGAAAGAAAAGTAAAAGCAGTGATTACAGTGAGCTAGTCAGGTTATGAAAAATACACTCCTAAAAATCATATTTGACTGTTAATTTGACTGCCCAGTCTTGATTAAACTTCTTCTTTGTCATGCTCTGGTGACTTCTGCCCCCTTACTTGGTTTTTTTTGAGAAATCATGTTATATTAGCTAGTATAATATTATGCTTCTTCTATGGCACATGAGCTTTTATATTTGCTGCATAATAACTGATCCATCACTGGTTTCTCAGCACTTCCAGGGTTAGAAAATCAGTCCTTCACTGTTTTAGTTCTGCAAATGCACATACACATGTTCTTTCAGACACACACACACACAAAACCATGCACTCATTTACTGGCTCACTCCAAAGGACAATGTGTTTGTGGGTTTTGGTTTCATCATTTTCATCTTCTGGCGTTGGTAGGAAACACAAGATGAAAGAAGCACGGACATGAGCGCAGCATTTGGCATCCTCCCTAGCTCCCAGCATATGAGCTCCAGAATCTGCTGTTAAACACTGCAGAAATTACAGAAAAGGGAACTGGGTCTGCCACCTCAGAACCAGCACAGGATTTGTAAGACAAGCCTTAGTATCTGTGGAAAAAATACCTAGCAGAAGTACTTGAATACTGACAGCTTGTTTCTAGTCAGCATCCCACAGCAAAGAATTATTATATCTTATGATTATTTTTTATTTACATACACATCAAACTGACAAAATTAGGTTTATGCTTTCTCCACTTTTTAGTTTCCAGCTGACTATCATTTTCTTTTAAGATTAAATAAGTAATTTATTGAACTGTGACATCAAGTATTTATTAGGAAATTGCTGGGTAATTTTAACCGTATCTTTTTTAAAGCATAAATCTGCATCCAAGGCCTCCAGTAACTTTGTGCGACTCTGCACCATTAATTTCTTCCAGAGTGACATTCTGATATGAGCTGAACAGATGGAATTGCAGGATTGTTCTAGCAAATTTATCATAAAAAATGCATCCGACACCTGTGTAATTTGCCTAATCATTTTCCTAATAAGCTCCCACCATTAATTATGCACGATTTCCACAATGCAATCAAGATAAAAGTAAATCTGATGACTTAATACCCTTCAAAATAATTGGTTCACCCAACACAAGGCCTCCTTTGCTTTCCATAGCCATTCCAGTTAATTAGAAAAAGGGTGCACCCTGTAGGAGTCAGCAGAATGGAGGCTGATCGCATGGTGGGAGGCAGGCCTGCTGGTTTTTTGGGCAGGAGTCAAGGATATTAACTCATGAAAGAGAGGAACGGGCTCCCCCCTCACTCCCCCGCCTCTCATCGTTGCCTCTCTCCCCCTCTGCCCACCCCAGCAGCAGCAAACAGATGCGATTAGTGTTCTTCAGCCATCAGAAAACTGACTGCAGGACTCCGAGGGTCTAATGAGAATCAACTTTTCGGCGGCTGCTGTCTTGCGGTGCAGCCCACCTGTCACATCATTAGGTGCAGCATGTGCCTGGAATTCACTTTGCTAAATGAGATTTACAGGCCCCAGTGAAACCCATCCTGCAGCATTCCTGCTTCAATTAGCTAAAGATTAATTGTCTGAGAAAGGGAATAAAAGTTTTACTTCAACTGACCTGAAAAAAGGGGGGAGGTGTGTGGGGAGGTGGAGGGGGAGCCGGGGAGGGGGACAGAAAGTATGGCTCAGGTATTCCACATAGGCCTCAGGCAGTGTGGAAAAACGTGATAATTTAAAGGTGCTGCAAATTTCCTACACCTCGTCTGGATGAGTGAAATTAACTAGCACTAAAAGCTGTCAAATTAAAGGTTGACTTCCAGATATTAGCACCTTAAATGTCACCGAATATTCTCCATCTCTCCCCTCCCCATCCTCCCTCCTTTTTCTCCCTCGGCCTCTCTCCCCTCTCCCCCCACTTCCATCCTCCCCCCCCTCTTTTTTTTTTTGGCAAACACGCATCAGCACACCTGCACATGCACACAAACATTATCCTACTGCTGTTCCTGCTAACTGCTTGTGCGTGCTCAGGCCGGAGTCACTTGGTATAAATTTCTGATGTAACCATGGCTACAGAACAACTGGCAATTACAAAATTTCCTCCATTTTTAATGTTACACTAATTATATTTGAATGTGTTTTAATGGAGAAAGGAATCGAGGAGATGAAACAGTGTTCTGTACACGAAGAGCGGGGGGAGAGCCTGTGTCTCCCATCTTTGACAGCTTGAAATCCAAGCCCAAGAAAGATACAGAGCATCTTGAAATGAGCTGGTGCACCTGGGAGTATAGAATATACACACCAACACATGAAATACATGGATTAAAGTTTGGAATCTGGATGGTACCACCTAAACAAGACCACGCCCACTCATAAACTCAGAAAACAAAATCAAAGCTTAATTTGAACTTCATTTCAAGATGAAATGATGGTTCCTTGTACTGCCACACAATTGCTTTGGATGTCCTGCTGGCCAAAGGCGGGGCTTCAAATCTAAAGCTGGTTTTGTGGTTTTTGTTTCATGTGATTTTGAGTTAGAAACTGTTTATCTATTCTGCATGGTGCAAAATGGTGGGGGGTGGTTTCCAGGCTTGTACAATGCATAAAATGGCATGCACTGTCTGCAGAAAGGTTTATGGGATCAAAAGAGCCAAACCATTTTGTTACCAATGGTACTCTCAAACTATAGGTCTGATGTGTCTACTTGGGTTTCATCATAAGGGTCTATGTCATCCAAATGCATGTGTCACGTCAACAGATTTTGAACGAAGCCAGTAAGTTCTTGCAAGTGAATGCCTCCTGCCCCAACTGAGGTGTGAGTGGCACATTCCCAATGCCTCTTTTTGATTTTAATGGTATGTTGGAGGACATGTCCTGCCACCCAGATTATTCTGGGGCTGGGCATCAGCCTCTGAGATTTTCACAAGCAGTACCTAGAGGATACCCTGCCAGGGTGCATTTATGGCTGGATCCTGTGCTAGTACTGGCAGAATGACTTCAGGGCAAGATGAGACAAATAGAAGTTAGGAAGAGAGTAGCATACTCCTCCTGGCATTTTGAGCTGGGGTCACAGGGATGGTTTTTTTCGAAGACCCTGATTGGGTTAGATTTTACTGGAGGAGGGAACAAGGAAAAAACCCCAGCAAGCATTTTGCATTGTACCGCTCCATCTTCTTCCTTAACCTGGTAATTTAACATGCATGCACACCCACTGCTGAAGGTGGGGTGGGAATACTGTTACAAGTTTCCTCACAGCAGTGAGCCCTCGATCCCAGCTGTGTCTTCAGTGGCATGAGCCAGCTTGGTTACACTAAAGCACCCCTGGATCCCTTCCTCTTTTGTTTCATTCTACCCAGGGTTTTAAAGCTTAAACATTTGATATGCTTGGGTAGTTTCTTCTCTAATTTTATCCCAGCTGACTGTGCAATGAGTTTAACTCAGAGCCCTTAGGTGCAAGCCACTTTCCACAATGTATATTAAACCTTACAAAACTAGCCAGTATGTCATTACGTGGAATATAATTACCTATATTGGAATTTGGCCAGGATAGTGGGGCTAATATTGTTAGCCTTGCAAAAATTGGCGTGGGACTTTTAAATGACCACATGTGGTCAGTGCCATATGTTTCTAGCTCATCTAAAGGATGGTACCTCTCACGCAGCCATGCCCTCTTGAAATCACTTCAGGGTAGGAAAGCAAAAGCTTGGAGGCCAGACAGGACAGACAGCTGCTAGTTCAGAGACTGATGATGTCTTTGATGTGGGGCAGGAGAGAGCTCTGTAGAAAATCCCAGCGCTGCATGGCCAGAAGCTCTTACTGACCCAAGCTTTGCATGTTCCCTCCCTCTCTTTTGCCAGCCATCACACCTTCACAACCTAGCCTGGTAAGAAGGATCACTGCCCTTTCTGGAGATGATGTATTTTATGTAAAGCTAAATTTTTTATCACTCATTATGTGAGTGATTTCATCCACTGAAGATATTGGTTTAGACAAGATTGGCCTAAACCACAAACACAATTGGAAATGTTCTATAAAGCCCTTTTATTTTTTTAAGTTCCATGTGTTGTGTGTCAGACAGTCATAACATGTCCTAACCAAGGATGACTATGCTTTAAAGTTATTAAGCTAACATTAATATTCACATTAAAAGGAAATCCCATTTGAACATTTGGTGCAAAGTTTCTGTGTTTGCTCAATATGCCAGTATGAAGTTTGGGATAGATGCTTTCTCAGAGAAAACAGGTGTAGTTTACCACTGCTCTGGTCAGTCTGATGAGACTAATCTCCATCTCATTCTTCAAAATGTTCATAAAAACATAGAAAAGCATTGGGCTTTGAGCACCTCTGGTAGAATGTCATTACAAGTTTCAAAATGAAGGTTGCACTACTCTCCATTTTTCCTTCTTATCCTGACAAGAAGGAGTATTTGGTGCCCTTGTCCTTTCTCAGTTTCTTTGCGACTCTCCTGAGCCTCTTCTTAAAGAGGCCAAATGACTGACATTTTGTGCTGCCTATGTGCCTGAGGTTGTCTCCCCACTCTTTTCCTTCCTACTTTCCCACTAAACCATATTCTCTCTAAATTGTACAATGAAACCCTCCATTTACTTTAGCCTGCAATAAAATAGATTTTCATTATAAAACATTTGATGGTACTGCACTACTTCTGGCCTATGTGGCTTGTTAAGGCACACTAGTGTTTGTAGAAAACTGATGACCTACCACCTCTGTTTTAAACCTAATTCTCTCCTGATTGTCAAAAGTTGTGAAGAAGAAATCAAATCTATTATTGGACAAGGTTATCATTAAGGAGGTTAGCAAGCCTTCATCTTTACAACCTTCAACTTTACAACTATCCTTTGCTTGAGAGATCACTGTTTGGCTTTAACAACCTGTCTTGCCACAGGTAGTGTTTATCTTCCCTTTTTGATTAGACTAATAGAGGTGGTTTTGCCAAGTCATCTCCAAGACTCTGTTTGCTTCAGATGTCCTGGGGTTTTGACTTTGCTATGGCTTTTATACCTGAATATAAAACAAAGCTGGTATTTGTGACTTTGGTTTTTGATCTCTTCCTACTAATGACAAATGGTAAATTCATGTAGTTGTGGCTTCATTTACATGTAGTGAAGGTGTGTCAGATGACTAGAAAGAAAGAAATAGATGTTACCAACAGTCATTATTGTCACAGGGGTTAAGAAGCTCATAATTTCAGCATCTAGTTAGACCAGTCACTGTGTTTAGATAATTAAATGGTAGCTGTGACAAGGTAAGCCTTTTCCAGATACACTTGCTGAGGAGGAATCTTGCTTCCTGACTACAGCACAGTGACATGTTGTCTAGAGGCACCCCAGACCTGCTGTGTTTTTTGAAGCCAGGAATAAGCTCACATTTCGGGCCTCATCACAGGTGGAGAGGCGTGGGTTGGCTGTAAACAAGTTCATCCCCCGGTGTTAGGAGTGTGTCTGGGCAGGGTTTTCATGCACTTGGAGGGTGCTTGGCTGAAGAGTGCTGCAGGGCTGGAGGGGACTCTCTGACTCCTCTGCAGGTGGCTTGGCCACCGCCAAAATGACTTGCCAGTAGCAACTTCATCCATTCTTACTGAGATCTCTGCTTCTCTAGAACTAGCCCACTTTGGGACTTATGCTTTATAACCTGCATCAGTTACCACTAAACTTCTGCATAAAATATCAGAGATGGATGCTAACCCTTAAAAAACTAAATGACCTAAACCAAATCTGATTTGAGGAGGGGGGAAGTTTTAGGGTTATATCCTTCTGATATTCCAACCAGGATTATTTCAGTCAGTTTGACAGAAGAGGGCTCTGACAGAGGTATGTTTTTGCTACAGACTCCAGAGCTTTGAAATTCACTCCTTTTAGAGTAAATTGAAGGCAGCAAGGGGTGGGAGGGTAGAGACATGGTGATTTACTGGGAAAATATGGATCTTTTTGGGGAGAAAGGGCTGCCAGCATTCAATATAACTGGATGTATATCTAATTAATGGCAGAATGCCCAGTGCTTTTGGAAAGCACTTACAGACCCAAAGAAATAATTCATTGTACGATGGATCCCTAGCAAAGGACCTAACTGTGATCCATGCCAGGACCACTCTCTAGCTTGGTTTCTCCCTGCATTTTATGTTGTGATGCATATTTGCAGCCTTCCTGAAGCCAAGATCAATGGGCTAAGAACCTGTTTTGTAGGAGAATTACATCCAGTTATACTTATTCCATCTTAAGCCCATAAAATTAATTCTTTGTTATTGTGTGACATTGTTTTGAGGTGTTCTAGATCTATTTACTAGGAGCTTTTACACACCCATATCTCTGGTACATTGAGGTTGAAGAGATATACAGCAAATATTCTAAAGGCCCTCTATGCCTTCAAAATATATTTCAAAATTGATGATTAACTCTGCATAATAGGTTGACTACTTCTACAGCAAGGTGGTATGACAGACTGGAACATCTATTCGTTTGTTTTCCTTAAAAGAAAAATAAGTGCAGAACCATAAAAAAGGAGGTGAAGTATAACCACTTAGCACACAAATGCATATTAAGCAGCACTTGATGGGAACATTTTACAATTTGTTCCTGAGAGCATTGCTGACCTGTGTAATTTTAAGTGTGCAGTAAAACAAAGGCTTTCTAGATTGATCTGGTGATATCAACTCACAGGATGCACTGCAGAGCACCTGGACAATTGCAAAGGCAACTGTAAATTCTAAAGGTTGCTTTTCAGTTGGTATCTGAGGAAAATGCTATTTTGTCAGAAGTTTGAAAACAGATTTTGGTTTGGTTTTGTTTTGGTTTTGGGGTTGGGTTTTTTTTTTCCCAGAACGATGGTAGGATTTTCTCAAGGGATTTCTGAGAGCTGCTGAGCAAAAATTTAACTTCAGTGAACTTTACTGGTATTGTTATTGTTGTCATGTAATCATCACTTTTTATGTGCTCTTCTACACTACCTCTGAATGGTCTTCTAAGGATTTTCTTTTTCAGAATGTAGGTCCCTTCCATGTATCCCATTAAATCTTATTAGCTTCTACTGATGTTTAAGTGTCTTCTAAGAAAGAGGTAAGGGGTAAGAGAGGCAGTGTCTTGAATCATTAAATGTTTACTTTAAGAGACAACTTTCCTGTACTAGTATGATACCCCACAATTATTTTTGGTTTTTGCTACTCTGAATTAATTGTTCAGTTATGTTGGGTTTATTACTACAGCTATTATTTGCCTTTTAGATAGTCAGGCTTAGAAAAGGCAATCTGAGGCCATTGGCCCCATGACAAGTAAAAGGACCAGAGCTCCTGCTGGGACAACCTTGCTCCCAGCCATAATGCACACTAGGAGACTATTCTCAGGTTTTTTAAGCTCTTACTATTTCTGCTGATACCTAAATAGTTTGCTGAATTTTTGAAAATGTCTGTCTTGTCTTAGCATCCTCAGCAAATGGGAGATTAGCTCTAGCAAAAATTTGGCTTTAGGTCTGTATACTTACGGCAACTTCCTCTGTGAATAGTGAGCTCTGTTGTTAATTAATGAAAGCTGTGTTATAATTTCATCTACTGTTGTTTGTTCTGTTAGGCAAATTTTCTGTTTATTATAACTATCATGGTAGTGTTTATAGGCCTTAGTCAAGAACTTGAGCCTCGTATACAGAAATAATAATTACTAATAATTTCCTTTATTAGCTTGCTTGCTTAAGGAAACATGGATTGTGATGTCATGCTGTTTGTCTGGCAGCCTTCTGCACATAACTTTGGAATCTTTTAATTAATTTCAGCTGAAGTTTACTGTGAGAGTTCTGCGGAAACTGGCTACTGGCAAGAGGAGAAGATGATGCAAATTAGGATTCCTGCTGCAAGGAAGACTCTGTTGTGAGCTTGTGTTATTTTCTATCTGGGAGCAGGCATGTGCCGGCTGGCCAAGCAGCATAAATATAGTTCTTGTGCTGCCTCTTCCCTGTTCAGTCATTAGGAAATCTGGGAGAAAGGTGGCTGCACTGTATCCTCATTTTGAACAAGAATGCAAGATCGGAGGGAGGTTGTAAGTAGCATCAAGGACTTGGATATATTGAGTGGGGATTTGGGAAACAGTCTTCATTAGCTCTGCTGCTCTCAGATTAACTAGATTTATTTTTTAGTGTACTTTGGAGTACTGATATTCACTAGGATTTTAATGGAAGTCTTCCTAAGGAGAACTGGGAAAATCCACGGGAAATCCGAAGTGATGATGGTAATTTTCAGGATGAGTGATGGTAATATCATTTGCATATAATGTACAAGTAGATCATTTAAATTTGTGCACATTTTATAGTTCTCATATATATTTGTCTGCACTAGAGGTGTGTAACAACCATAAGTGTCCATTTGCATTAGTTTTGGGGGAGGATTTTTTGCATATTTAAATTGTCAGCTCCTTATTTTTATGAGTTTCATTTAATTTATAAAGTCAGCTGAAATTTTCTTAAAGCCAGGAAATTTTCAAAATCTCTAATAAAAATCATGAGTGTCATATGTTTAACTAGGAGATTATCATGAATAAATGCACCCCAGAGAACATTTCATAAATTTTTTTCCCCTTTTCTCTACCTTTAGATCTCAGAGAAACCCCATTTTGGGTATCGCAATGCTCTGCATTGGTCAGATAATAAAGTAATGTGATCAAGAAGTAAGAAATTCTTCTTAGATTTAGATACTATTAAGGTTTTTTGGTTATTATTTTTATTTGATTTTATTTTATTTAGTATTTTAATGTTAAACTAGTCTCCTGGCTGAACTCCAGCTTCTGGACAAATTCCAGCTGAAGTAATTGCATCCTATCTAATGAATTTTCTGATCTGGCATTAATTGGAAAAGCTATTCTTCACTTCCTGTCCTAACCTGATCTATAATGTTGCTGTGTGCTATAGGTTAATATGATCAATCCTGGAAATGACTGCATTTTAATAGATAAATATATATGCACTGGACAAGTTTAGGAACAAAGCAGCTACACATGTATGTCCCACTGCCATCTTCTATGATGCATCACCTGTGAAGCATGAATACTGCCCTTTTTCAAATAAAAAATATTCTTACTCAAGCATTAGTAATTACATTCTTCTCCAGTAGCTGGAAACTTTTAAAAAGAGAGTATAAACTTTCCTTCTACTTGCATGTATTAGAAGGGTTCTTTTGAGCTGGAGCAGCAAAGATCCAGGGTTAAAGGTTCTGGATTTACTTCACAGTGTCACATGCACCTTTTTCAGGTAAGGCCTGTACATGTGCAGCTGGCCATGTCTTTGTTTGTGTGGCTTTCGGGGGAAGGAGGAAACCTTGCACAAAATAAATCAAGTAAGAATTCTTTACTACTGTTTTTGTAAAATTAAATTAAATTTTTCTAATCTCAAGTGGTATTTACATTATAAATTATCTATATATATTCAGCCTGTTAGCATCCAGTATAATTAAAACCAGAAAACTTGTTTCTATTCCTGCTTACTGTTTACACACCCTCATAAATTCTTGGGAGTTTTTGGCCATATTGGCTGTGTATTCTGAGTTTGCCTTCCTGGAGTTCCATGCTAAATTTAAATATGCAGCTTTAACTATTTTACATTTTATTCAAGTTTCCTTTCTTTTGCAAAGCATGCTGAGATCTACATATGAAGACAAATTTGAAGAAAAGTGGTTTAATAATGTTATGCACAGCAAAAATGTGCAAGCTCTGGGACCACTGTCCTGATGTGTATGTATATACTTGGATACACAGAACATATAATATCATTTTTTTCATCTTTCTCAATGTTAGCATTGCTGTGGAGCAGAAGGCTGGTTTATGGCAACATAGCTGATTATTTTGTATATGTGTTAGGTTTCACAGACTTTTTGAAAACTCACATGAGGTAATTTGATGACCATCTGATCTGTGTTTCATATCACAAGCCACCAAGATTCACTTGACATTCTGCCATGACAGTAAAGTCACTGTGGGCTACAATGTCACCTTTGCTACAAGTCCTGATATAGACACTATGAGTGATATGAGAATTGACTACAGTCCTACTGTCCTGTACCTTATTAGGCATGTGCACTTTATTTCCGAGCTGAATTGGTGTACCTTCATATTTCAGAATTGTGTCTTATTACAGCGAAGCCTTGCTGCCTATCAAGAACATCTAGCACCAGGAATTGGGTTTGGGATGTAAAATTTGGTTAATTTGGTTTTTAACTTCCATCTATACTGTATCTGAGGTATGCTGAGCATGTGCTTCTTGTTAAGGAACTAGAAAACAAGAGTGAAAAAGTTTCTGTGTTTTGTTCACTCAAATGAGAATTCATGATGGCTAACTGGATACTAGCACACTTCCCATGACTATCCATGTAAGTTAGCTGATAAGAAAATCTAAATTAAAATTTTATTACACAGTAAAACAAAGAAAAATCCCTACCCTTAATTTTTTTTGTTCATAAATATTTGGAAAGTTGTGTTGAGCCTTGAATACTGGTTGTTACAGGGTATTAAACATGTAATTAAAACAGTCTTAAGAGTTTGTTAAGTTAAACAATAAGACTGACCCTCAAACAGCCTAATCATGGCTTGTTTTGCAGGAAATATGTACTCAGGTATAGGCTGGCTGGCTGTAGTACAAAACTGGAGGTTTTATTGATTAAAGTCTTCCTACAGTGGTGTTTAAAAAAGTATGTCTTATCTCACCATCTATTGGAAAGATATAGATTCTTATTATTTGCTGAAGTAAGGGAATGTTGGTGGTAGCAAGTTCTTTACGTGAGGACTGACATGACTAGATGCTCCTTTGAATATTTAACTCACTGTGTTGGAGGAACAGTCCAGCCACTCTGTGAAAAAAACCTACTGCATCTGGGCAGTCCCTTCCCTAGCCATCTGACCAGCATTGAGATGGTTCTGAACCCATGAGTAGGTTGTTTTGGAGTTTTCTTTTTCGTTGGGTTGTTTGGTTATTGCTTCCCCCCCCCCCCCCGTTTTGTTTTTTGTTCATTTGTAAATAAAATTGAGTGCAAATTTGTTAGCAGTTACAGTCTTCACTTAAACCATTGCCATCGTTGAGAAGACATCCAGAAGCATACTTGGCCTAGAGTATGACCCTGCATCAGTGCAGCAGCAGGAGAACTGGGTGAAGCATTAGCATGTCCCGTGTGAGAGTACTTAGGGGATGTCATATGGAGCAGGTTCGCTTAATTTTTGGACCTTACTCAACAAGGACCAATGCAGACCTAATTAACAAACACTTACTTAGCAAAAGTAACCCTTCATCTTTTCAAATGTGTCATGACTTTTTTAAATGAATTGTTGGTAGTGCACAAGTGTTGGACAAATAAAACATGCAAATAAATTACAGGCAGTGATTTTGTGACCACTAGCATTAATTTCTCCTGAGAATAAACTTCAAAACTTCTAAGCGAGGTACATCCAAGCCCTCTTTCAGGGTTAAAGGCTTATTTAGATGTTTCCATGAAACGTAAAGTGTAACTACAGTGTGTGGAGTTACAATATCAAATGAGCGAGTGGGGCAGAGCACCACCCCATGCAGGACAGGAGCCACAGCAGGCAGAGACCACATGCTGGTTCCCCTCAGTCCCCTTGATCAATTCACGCAGCTGGAAATCTCGCATCAAACATGACTGTTTATAAGTCTTCATAAAGGTTGTCATTCCTACTTCTAGAGCAGAAAAAACCTCTGTGTCTGTGAGGATTTACACTTCTGATATTTCTTTTTTACATTCAAACTGTACAAAACAAAATAACTGTTCTCTGTTCAGTGTGGCTGGGCTGGAGGCTGAGAGCTTGGGACCTTTGACTTCAGGAGCTGTCTAGGTTTCTGAGGAGTCGGAGAGCATTGCTGGCAGTAAACCAGTGTCTGGTTAGAAACCAACTGTTAGGAAGATTTCAAAACCTATGTCCTGTTACAGTCTTGCAATCCTGACTGAATTTTGACAGAAACTTATTAAATCTGGTTTTGTCCCACAGGCATGTTCTGATGTCAACAAGTAAAATTTATTTTTTTTTTTTAATTTGCTTATCTTCGTATTTAGGTTTATATAGTACTGGTACAATACTAAGTAGTTAGCATCAAAACCTGACTACCATGATCACAGTAATGGAGAAATGCACATCTTACTGGATTTTTGGATCTTTCCTAAACTATTGAATTTTATGAACTATTCATTTTGTCTTTCCTGTTTCTTATTCATGAAAACTCAGGTATATCACAGGGTATTGTTTCTACTTTCTTGTCTAATTTTTCTCATTTATTTGAAAATTTATCCATTAGTAGTCATAGTGTGCTAATATGTGCTTTATGGAAATACACTGTGAAGCCAGAATAGTGTTGTACCCATTGTGCTTTCATCCTTTAGCTTAGGGATGACATGCAGATTTGGGGTGACCACCTTCTCTGTCCACATACAAACTGAACTCCAGAAAGGAGGACATAGCACAGAAAAAGCTCTGCCACAGAGAAACAGTGTTAAATTTTTCTCTCTGAGTTCTAAATTTCCCACAAATAGATTAACTTGTTTTTTCCTAGTCCATAAGGGCGTTCTATGAATGACTAACATCCTTGTGTAGGATATAACAATATAGATTATAAGCCATGGATTTACTTCTACGATGCATAACCATGGCATGCTTTTACTAATCACCCTATATCAGAAAAGCTAGCCATCTTATTCAGTGGGATAGGCTTAGATCCCCTGAAGAACTTGAATTAGAGACTCGGTAACTCTTTCTGTATTAGTAAATTTGCGGTCTTAATTTAGCAGCAGTACCTATGCTATGTTTTTCCCCATACTGCATTCTGCTCAGTCAAACACTGTCCAAAAGAGTTAAACCAGAAGACAAATGCAGTGTAAGCATTCATTTTGAGTTCTTATGATTAATGTGATTGATTTGTGAAAGGATGAAATTATATTGTAAAGTTAATCATTAGAAAAAATAAATGCCTGAAGGATCTAAGCTTAATATATTGGGCTTTTCTTTTCACTGAGTCAATATAGATTGACAAGCCATATTTTCCATTCAAAGAAATGTTAAACATGTTTACAGATTTCATGAAAGACTCTGAAGACAACATCACTTTAACAATGTTTTCTGTCAAAGGCTACAATAATAACCTGATTTCTGCTCTCAGTCATACTGAAATAACTGTCAGAAATGGTAGAGCACATTGGTTAAATAGAGTAGAATTTAGCCTAGCTATCTTGTAATGCTGCAAAAAATATAATTGTTTGGGTTTTTTCTTTTTGTTATTTCGGTTTTGGTTTTAATCCTGCAGGTAGAGGTAACTGTGAGGTGAAGTAGACACGTTGTTTAGAGCTGCCAGTTATCACAGCTTGTCCAGTAAGGTACACTGTGACATGAACAAGTCACTACCTTGAGTGGAAATATCACAGTAAAAGGTGTTAATGTTTTTGGCACAGCATCGCATTACAGAAGATGCTGTTGTGCCTCTGTGGTGTTAATAAGTGTCCTTGTAACACAGTAATGTTTCCCCTTGTGCTGACACGTTGTGGATCTCTGTGGAAGTGCACAGTGCCCCTGTGAGCTAGGGGGGGATAGGTCCCGCTCCGCTCACACCATGCCTTGCACTGTTCACTGTGCGTTTTGCACAGCTGCTGGTCTAGGTAACTTATCTCATCCTTCCTGTCCATCAAGTAATAGAAAGCTATGTGGCCCTTACCTTGTATAGCTAAAATATTCCTTTGTAAGATACCCCTGGTCCTTTTTAGGTATGTTGCCTTTTTTTTTAAAAAAAAAAAATAGTAAAATTGTATATATTCAAGACCCTTATTTAAATATTAGGAGAGAACTGGAGTTAGAAGTTCAAGTGTTTAGAAGGCCAGAATTGTTATGGTTAATGTTTCATTTGCTTTCCGTGGCAGTTAATCAGTTACTTGGGATCTTATGTTTTGTTAACAAATATTAACAAGCTAAACTTGCTTGCTTGAGGCAACCCAGTAATCTCCAGGCAGTCCACAAGTTACTTAAGACTCTATACGACTTTAAGGACATCTTTACTTCTCTTTGACTTTGATGTGACTAAAGATTGGAAGCCTTCAGGAGTCATCATGGAATCATATATTATTTGTCAAATACTGAATGGTAATAACATAAATTTTTTCTTAGCACTCTTGTGATATATGCTGTGTTGTATGACAAGCTGTGTATTACAAATTCTTTTCATGCACTTCTGGAACACACAAAATCCAACACATGTAATTCTAAGACTGTCACCATATTTTATATTGCACTACAGTACTTCAGTAGAGCCTGCAGTCTGAGTTTCAGTAAGCAGAATTTGAGAACTAGGAACTAGTTCCAACTCTGGCATTAGCTTTCTATGTGAACTTTATCTGTTTCTTTATTCCATGTAGAATGGCAAGACAGTGTTTCCTTTCTACTTACAAGTATGGTGTAAGGACGAATTATTTGGAAAGTCCTTTGAGATTACTTAGTACTGGAAAATGCAAATTATTAATATTCAATTATTAAATTCCACTATTATAGTTGGTGATAATAATAGACTATATCCTAAATCAAACAAATGGGAGAGACTGATTTTAACTTCCAATTTTTCTGACCTTATAGTACACCTATGCTCATTTATATCATCTCAGGTCTTTGATGTTTTCTGGGGTGTTACATGTTTTGAGTAATGCGAAATTTTTTTTTGTTTGTTGTGCTTACTTTTGTTGTATGTTTTGCAATTTCTAGTTTTGAGCAGAAACAGAAATACCATATTGCAGAGAATAACAATTTTCTACACATGCATTGCTTGGGTTTTGTTTTTGTTGCATATGTAACCATTAGAAGAAAAAAAAAAAGGAAAAAAAACTTAATTAAAATATCTCTGTTGAGCTTTGAGTAATTAGATGAAGTTTGTAATACTTTGGCACTAGGGATTATTGTTTGCTTGCGTGCTTCAGGGGCAAATTTGTATATGGAGAACAAACTTTATTGGTGATAGATTCAATTTGCTGAAAAGAAGGCACTATATCTGACAAGAAGCATTTCTTCAGGCACTCTACATTTACTCCCAGGTAGATATAACTGTCTAGAATAGCTCCATCTGGTGAGTCACAGCATACAGCAAAGCCCACCTCTCTGCTTACTCTTGTTAGTTCTTTGACACTAATCTGGATCTGCAGAGAAGTTGTCATGTTGTACTTCTGTTATGTGAAGATCTTATTCTAAAAATGTGTATTGTAGAGACTGCACTGAACTGATGCAACTGTTTATGTTACTTAAGCTTCTTTTTTTTTAATATTTTCTTCTCCTTTCTCAATGAGGAAAAAACCAAAGTGAAACAGAGTGGGTTTCCTTATTGTATTCCCAGACCAGAACAAATCAGAAATGTCAATATCTTGAAATATATAATCTGATCTTTGAGACCCCAGAGCTTCTCTATAGGCAGCACTTCTTAGTGCTGATGCCACCCCAACCAATGAAGATGTTTATTGATTTAGATTTGTCAATGTTTAATTATGCACCATTACGGAAATATATGATGTCAATGAAAAAGAGTGATGTATGAATAAAAAATTCTTTGCAGCAGAACTGCATGCAAGGCAAAGATTTTAGCTCTGGTTTTTAAAGTTGAACAGTTGGGTTTTTTTTTTTTTCATGTAAACAATTTTATCCACAAGAAGGGTATGCATTTTTTTGAGGAGGAAGAAATAGCACATCTAAGAGCACAACTTCTTGCTTTGCGTATTCAGATGTCTGCTTGCATACTAAGAAATATATACATGTCCGCTCTGTAAATACCATCGGTTCCATGTATAAATATGATTAAAGACCTGAAATAGTTCTTAGACAACGGAAAATGTATTCAGAAAGAACTGACGCTGCAGTGATGTGACTCCCATCAGGGTGACACTGAAGTGGTGTCATAGGATTTTTCTGGAAATGAATAAACCCTGAAAGGAGCCCAAAAAGTTGAGTTCTGCAGTCCCAATGTTATTAAGTGCTGAAGAAAGCCCCAAACCAATAATAGAAAAGAGACATTGTTGTTAGTTTTCTGGATAAACAGAATTTCTAATGACTTCATGAGGATAACTGTGTATTCATGGGCATTAAAAACACATAGCTGACAGAGGAGACTGCCAAAGTCCATTTACATTTGGTTCACTTTTTCTCAAGGGTATGCAATGTTGTCTTTTCATGGAATTTTCTGGCTCTCACCTCAGTGCTATAAACATCATCTTTTGAAGAATTTCTTCTGCCTTTAAGACGTCTGCAATGGGTGCTAGAAGCTTTGAGAACTGCTTATAAAAAAATGACACTGTCAAGGCTTGCAGATGGGGTCTCAGGAGACCAGTGGGGCAGATGGCCTGGGGTGCTGGACGCTGCAGCAGCAGTTGCAGGACTGGCTGCACCAGCTTGACCTGGTGGGTGCATGGGTGCTGCACAGGATTTACATAAAGGGGTGAAAACTTCCCACACTGAGGATGTGGGCTGCAGACCTCCATTTCTCTGTGTTGTTACTTTCTCTCCTGGTTTTTTAGTGTAGGAGTTTCTTGACATCAGAGATATGCCCAAGCTGCAGTATCCAGATCTGGAGAAAAGCCTCCTTAAATTATTAATTTATAATTTATTTTTGGTTTTAATAATGGAGGAACAACAAGGAGGGTAACACTTTGAAAAGCCCTGTGAGATCTCCAGTTAGTCAGTTAACACTGTTGACTTTCTCCTTCTAAGCCATTATGAATTCAGTGTGTGAAATCTTTGAAAATTATCTAATTGGAGAAGGTTGTCTTGCATTTGACCATTTTCTTTTTGCAAACCATTGATCTGCTGATATATTACAGTCAACCAGCTCAATGCACCGTTGAGATATTTTATTGAAATACATTAACAGAGCAATGGTCATTGATTGATAACAGGGGAGCAAAGGAAGATTTCTTCTGTATGTTTTGTTTAAAATAAAATATATAAAAAAAAAGATATGCTGGGCAATTTTCTGTTCTCACTCCATTACAAATTCAATACCATTTCATTGACATCTGTGGGGATTCTCCAGAGTTAAGATGGTGTGGCTGAGAACTGAATTTGTCGTGCATGCATTAACATCTGGTCAATATTCTCTTTACCAGGCACATATTCTAATCTTGGATGCTTTGTTTGTCTTTAAATGGAAATCAGATATACAGTTATAATTTGGGACTAGAATGATATTGGTTAGTTTTTAGTCAGTTTGTTTTTAAATATGTGCACATATGTCTCTCTGTGTGTGTATTTTTTTGAATAATGAATGGGATGAATAAAGACACGCTTTACCTCCTGGAAAAGAACCTGACTTTTTCTTATTCAAATTCATGTCTTAAGCCAGTTTTTGATGCTTTTCTTTTTTTAAGGATATTTTTATAAGGAATGGCATTGTTTCACAGAGAAACATTGCCATGCTCATTGTATCTCAGCTCTGATCTAAAGGGAGCATTTCCACTGGAAAAAAAGCGCATTGTTTAGTCTTTAGGTCAATTGAATCTTTGGCCTCTCTGCCAAGTCTGTCAGCACTGGTGCCAGTTACTGAGCATGGTGATTTTTATGATATCAGCACTTGTCTTCTGGGGATTGGGCTGCGACCTTCATGATCATTTTATACAAACCACTACAGGGTAGAGTCCTTCTAATCCGAACACACTGGGACTGTTTTACCATTCAGATTAGCAAAAGTTCATGCTACTGCAATGCTGATGGGTGTGCATTCTTGAGATGTGCAGTTCAGGATTTTTGCATGGAAATTAAACCTTTTAGCAAAAGGCAAGTTAAAGAAGCAGTGACTTTAAAGACCATGTAGTAAGAGCAGTAATGCACATTGCAGCATGGAGGCTGGAGTGTGTGTGGCAGATGTACAGTTTTCTGACCAATGCGTTTGGGACCCTGTGTTGGAGCATGGTGTTCCATTGTACTGCATGCACTGGAAACTATGTTCAACATTTTTTTATTAATATGAAACCGAACAGGTTTTTTTAGTGATTTAGGAATCTAAATTTAGAATGTAAGAAAGGATGAGATATTTAGCATCTTAAATGACACTGAAATTCTAGGTTAGAATATGTAAATTGTAAATTGTAGATGGGTTACAAATTTTTTTAATCGATTAACTTAAAATAATGCTTTTGCTATAGTGCTTTGTTTAGTTTAATAGCACAGAAATGATTTACCTATCAATGTTAACTCTCATTTCTCGTAAGATTTTCCAATTCTTTCATCTTCTGTTATAAACATATGGGTGGTTTCACATTTTATTTTTTCACTTTTTCTTTTTTTTTTTATTTTTTTTGCTTTTAGACCTCATTATATATTAGAACCTCATGGTTGTGTTTGGGTTTGTGGGACTTAAGAAGAGTGAGCTGTATTAAAAATTCTTCGCTGTAATTCAAAATAGGCTCAAAGGAAACATTTTTATCCACATTACCATTCTAAATCCTTCCCTGAACAATTTGCAACCTGTATTTATATTCACAATTTCTCTCATACATTTTTAAAAGCGAGAATGGTCTTTACTCAGTATTCCTGCAAAAAGCCATCCTTCATACGACTTCACAACCTGAATCAAATTTTTTATAAGGAACTGGAGTGGTAGTAGTGGAATCTTGGTGCTGTCACTTCCGACTTTTGCAATGATCCTGTGTTTTAAATACTTAAATATAAAAATGTGATCTAAAAACACTTGACAAATTTAGCAAGAATCAAAAATTCTCTGTTTATTGGCGGCAAAATCTGAGAAATCAAGACATCTCAGCTGAAGGATATAATCTATTTAGTTCCATATAATCTCTAGAAGAATTGTAGTTCTGATTCATAATATCCCAGTTTTTAAGGTTATGTTCCTGTATCTGTGTTCATGGGACTACATTTTACATGGTATATGATAAAGCCTTTGGAAGAGGATCATTAATGCTAAATTTGGTGGCTTTCTACGACAGGGTTACAGCACTGGTGGATAAGGGAAGAGCAACTGACCTCACTACCTGGGCCTGTGCAAAGCATTGGACACTGTCTTGCATGACATCCTTGTCTCTAGATTGGAGAGAAATGGATTTGATGGATTAGACCATTTGGTGGATAAGGAATTGGCTCGACGGTCACACTCAAAGAGTTGTGGTCAACAGTTCTGTGTTCAAGTGGAGAGCAGTGATGAGTGGCCTTCCCCAGGGGTCGGTGTTGGGAATGGTGCTGTTTAACGTCTTTGTTGGAGACATGAACAGTGGGATTGAGTACACCCTCAGCAAGTTCACTGACAACACCAAGCTGTGTGGTGCAGTTGACACTCTGGAGACAAGGTATGCCATCCAGAGGGACCTTGACAGGCTTGAGAGGTGGGCCCGTGCAAACCTCATGAAATTCAACAAGGCCAAGTACAAGGTCCTGTACACGGATTGGAGCAATTCCATGCACGAATACAGGCTGGGCAATGAGTGGATTGAGAGCAGCCCTGTGGAGAAGGACTTGGGGGTGTTAGTGGATGGAGAACTGACTATGACCCATCAATATGCACTCACAGACCAGAAAGCCAACTGTATCCTGAGCTGCATCAAGAGAAGTGTGGCCAGCAGGTCAAGGGAGGAGATTCTCCCTCTCTACTCCGCTCTCATGAGACACCACATGGAGTACTGGGTCCAGATCTGGAGCCCCCAGAATAAGAAGGACATGGACCTGCTCTAGTGGGTCCAGAAGAAGCCATGAAGATGATGAGGGGGCTGGAGCACCTCCCTTATGAGGACAGGCTGAGAGAGTTGGGATAGTTCAGCATGGAGAAGACAAAACTCTGGGGAGACCTTCTAGCAGTTTTCCAGTACTTAAAGGGGCCTACAGAAAAGATGGGGAGGGACTTTTTATAAGGGAGTGTAGGGATAGGACAAGGGGTAATGGTTTTAAACTGAAGGTGGGTAGATTATATTGGATATAAGACAGAGATTCTTTCCTGTGAGGGTGGTGAGACACTGGAACAGGTTGCCCAGAGAGATTGTGGATGCCCCCTCCCTGGCAGTGTTCAAGGCCAGGTTGGACGGGGCTTTGAGCAACCTGGTTAGTGAAAGGTGTCCCTGCCCATGGAGGGGGGGTTGGAACTAGATGATCTTTAAGGTCTCTTCCAACCCAAACCATTCTATAATTCTATGATAAAGAGCTTTGAAGGTACAGATACACAGAGAAGAACAGGTTAGAGAGATGTATAAATGTTGTCCTGCATATAATGAATAATGAATGTCATTATATTAAAACACAAATTTATGTATGTTTATGTGTGTGTGTATATATATATGTGGTGCTTTAATTTTCTAACTTAAACCCAATTATTTTTCCATAGAAAATAGTGGCTTTCTGCACAGAGAAAATTGCTTAGTTTAGAATCATATTTTGACTTTGTCTGTTCCTGAACTGCAGCTGAAATTTGTGCTTTCAGACCTTTACTTGTGACATTCCATTTTATATTGCTTCAGTGTTTACAAAGAAGAGAAGGTTGTTGGGTGGTTTTTTTTTTAAACAAACCATCACTTCCTAACTCACTAGTATATGCTAAATTGGTTTCCATCTTAGCAGTATGGAGTTGTCTCAGTTCTTGGAAACATGCTTCACTGAATCATCGATCACTGTCTTCACTATGATGGTGGTTTTATTTATACAGCTGCATGAAATGTTCACTGTGAAGTATTACACCATATTAAGGTCTTGTGGTTTTGTGCTTTGCTTCAGACTCTAATTTGCTGAAAAGTTGCACTGTGGTTCATAAGCTTTTAAGTAAATGTGGTCTTATTTTTGAGCTAACTTAGACTGGTTTAGGAAAGGCAGAACTATTTGTGTTATTAATACATTAATTCAATGGATTTAACTCTTTGTTCATAGCTTGCTTGTAAATAGATCTTAAGATTGTGTTTCTCACTCAAAATTACCCAGCATATAATACCTATTGACAAATTCTTGCCTTTGGACTGCCGTTACACACTTAAAGTATTATTTCTGAATTTACTTTTACAGCTGATAGGGTCATTTTCTTCCCATATATTTAATCCTTGATGTGATGCAATTACTATTATAGAATACCTGAATGAAGAAAATGCTGACTCGTTTTTAGAAAAAGATAAGTAAGGCTCAGGTAATTTAATTAGGATACATTAACCTTTTTTATTCTATCCCCTCAATTATCCAGCTGCTCTCACATTCTGGCAATGCTCACAAACACCAGATTCTTTAAAACTTCTTATTTCCTTCTGACTGAGGGATCATGACCTAAATTGCTGAATGCTAGACTTTTTTGCTGCTTACAGCAAATGTTTACATGTAATTTTCTCTTGCTACATTAATACCACAGAGTAATGCATGCAATACTACTTCTGAAGAATTCAGTGAGACGCTTGTATAGTTACTGTTTCTGTGCTGAATGCAGCTGTGGCTGCACTAAGCAGTCTAAAAGTGCATTGATGTAATGTTACTCATTTGCCCATTTCAAATTTTTAAACGCCTATAGTGGCAGGCATCTGCCCTGAGACTTTAGGGAAGGGCTATTTTTATACCTATACTGCTGCATAGGGGCTATTTACCATAATAATAATAGTTCAGATGTGAATATGCATTATTGTCCATCAATATAAGCAAGTTCTCCAAATTTCTGCCATTACTGTTCATAGGGTAATGAATAATAGAAAGTATAAGAACAGAATCCAACTTCAAAGTTGGTGTAATCCCTTGCTATTTGCACAGCTGCAATCATGAGACATTCATATTTTTGTTGTGAATATTTGAATCTGAATATCAAAGTGAAACTTACAGAATGCCACCCTGTTGACCAACATAATAGAAAATATTAGTACAAGCCTCTCAAAGTCTAATTCTTGGGCAGACATGAATAATGCCTTATTGAAAATAATTCTTGTCCAAAGCCACAATGATTTCTGAAATGCATAGAGCAATCAAATCAACGGATCCAAGCCTGAATACACAGATAGAAATTTGACCCATAATGCAAAGAATTCTTTTGCTAGTAATTTTTAAAATCGAAAGTAATTTCCAAGCATCTTCATTGTAGTGACATGCTCAGGTCCCAGGACTGTGTATATGTGGGTTTTTTTCCTAATCAAACAAGGAAATATCCAAGCCTTTATTGCCATCCATTATAAAAACAATGGTATTGAAATAACTGCCTTGATGTAAAATCCCCATGGAGAACAACTACAAGTAATTTTGCAAAGCACAAGGGTTCCAAACAGCCTAATATGCTTTACCTGCAGTCTGCTTTCACTAGCTGCCTACAATGAGGTTAAAAAAATAGTCATCAAAAAATCCCAAAAAACTTTTATTCTCTGCTTTATTTTTTTAGCAGAGGAAATTTTTCTGTTTGTTTGTGTGACAAATTGGCACACAAGTGGCATGATTAGTGCATGATTTTCGATTTGGAAAATACAACCAGAAATACAGCAATACCAGAAAAGTCATCTTTGACTCAAAATATTGGATAAACCAAACATTTTATTCACCAAATATTTTGGCTGTAGTGCTTCAGTGTTTCAAGTGGAGATGAAATAGAAATAAGTCATTGACTGAAGGAAATTGAGGAGGATGACCAGCTATATAGATTATATTTAAAAATCTTGAAAATAAAAAGGGAAAAACACAATAAAATAACAATAATACTTTTTAAAAACCTAAAAATTAAATTGGTCCTGAAGTTTTTCCTAATTCATTCACCACAGGTTGTGTTACCAAAGAAAAAAATTAAATGTCTTTGGAATCTTGATATAAAAACCTCATAAACAAAGTGAAGAGGTAAGAGATTAAAATGTTAAAAGGTGAATAAAGGATTTTCTAATGCATGTCTAGATTACAGATAGCAAGAAATGTTGGTCCTTTGCCCCAGTGGCATCATTCTTTATAGATCAGATCTTAAATTTGGAAGGATTGGAAGAATTTCAAGTATCTCAATGTAGTTTGCTAACACTATTCATCATATCTTGTAAATTTTACTTTCTTAACTGGAATCTATGGCAATTAAAAAGATATTTGGAATAATTAGAGCAAATTATTCAAGAGACAAAACCTAAGGACAGTGGTATTGCCAGTGTGACTGTAAAATATATCTAAAATAAATTAAAACCAACAAATTAGTCATTGTCTGTCTGTATAACACCCAATGCTAGCAGAACCACAGACCCAATGTATTTAAACCTACATTTTATAAAAGCTCACTGGCAAAAATCAATAGAAAGCTTTAGTGGGCAGAAAATGTGTAATAGTAACAAGTAGAAAGGTTAGAGTAGAAGTTAATGGTTCTATCAAGAATAAAACAGAGCTAAAGTCTGAAGGAAAGCTGTACCACAAGCGGTTCATTAACCTTTGAGAACTCCAGTGTATCTTCAAAGTAAAGATTACAACAAACCTGACTTAGTCACTAGTAGCACTTGTTAGCTCTTGGCTCCAGAAATCAACAGCTTTTTCATTTGCATTATAAAACTATCACAAAGCTTTCATTCCACTAAGATGTTTCACCTTATAAACTAACTAGATTTGTTAATCCAAGGTCACATAGAGCAGTGGGAATGATGGTGAACACCTTACCCAAACCCAGCAGTGTGCACTCCCAAGTAGCTGGGAATTTCATACTAAAATGACAAATAGTGAACAACATCCATAGTTAATTGGCATCACAATACCAGGGAACTAGCATTACACTGATGGGCCTGAAGATAATTTTGGTTAACTCACCTACGTACCATTGCAGGCTTCCTAAAACAAATAAGATGTATCAGAGTTTTTCTGCCTGCAGCCTCACTGTGAGGTGGATGCTGGACAAGAGGTCCAACATCTCTCGATCTGCCTTTTCCTCAGCAGCAATCTCTGTCGATGGCTGCAGACCTTGGTTGTCTTCTTCCTACAGCTCTCCCACATCTCTTTCTAAACCTTCACTTCCCACTTAGTTTTCATAGCACAAATATTTGTGATGTTTCACAGTTAACTAGATCATTGAAATAGTCTGGAATAAATAGAAAACTTGTGCATGCAGTGTGGTTGTTGCAACTTATAATTCAGGCCTCAGATATTTCTATTGGTATCACATGAAAATGAATAGGAAGGTAGGAACTCTGTAAGCCATTACTGTGTCCAGACTAACAAAAAATCTGGAGAGGTTAGTAACAGGTTACCACATATAGTAGTAGTTTCCAATTCAGTAAAAAAGATGTGTTGCCATGTTGTATATTAGATCTTAGAGAAGGCTGGCACAAATAAATGCCTTTTGAAAATGCAAGCAATGGAGTCCTGTTTGACAGAAAGTATAGAAAATTTCTTTTGGGATATATTTTTATTTTAGTTATGTATGTTTATCAATATTCATACTTATATGTAATGTTTTACAATTAATATCTATGATCTAATATCATATATTCTAGTAGTATGTATATTCAGCATAATTACATATATTCTAATATAGCTATGTTGCTACCCCAAGGATTTCTAGTTACAGTGCCTCATATTCCCTTTTCTGTCTAGATTTTAGTCTCCACATCTGGCATTCTAAATGAAATAAATGACAAAATGAGATAAATATAAATATATTTTTGAGGAAAAAAAAAATCTCATGTAAGTTAAAACATAATTTCATGTAGGAAAACTCATGTAGTAAATCTCAATGGAAAATGCCTGAAAAATCCTGAACTAGAGTTGCCACTTTGCATACACTCTCCTGGAAATTGTGCTGATCATTTGGGTCACATTTTTGCAGCTCAGCCTAAGCTGCTGCTGCAATTTACCTGCATTAAGGAACTCTCCAAAGTCAGTGCACCTAGTTTCAAATCTCACATCAAGCTATAATGACACAGGTATATGTAAAATCAAATTCACTCTTAACATGGCAATCAAGAACCTTCTGACATACAAAGTCAGTCAGTTTCCTAACTGGACTTTGGATAGACCTTTTTCAGGTAAATTATTTTCAGGATGAAGTGACAAGGAGTACACCCTATCAAATACCTTTTTTCCACTTTCCAGTGTAATAGAATAACAATTCAGTTAAAGTATGACCATAGTGGCAAAACCATGATTCAATTTGCTATGAAAGAACTGCAGGGAAAGTTAGTAACTGTCAGATGTATTATGCTATAATGACCCAAAGATAAAAAAAGAGAGCAGCCAAAGGGACAGTTGGGACCAAGAACCATTAGCTACACATTGACAATTCAAATGCATTTGTACCATAGCCAGTTTATTTCAGACTTCAATCCTTCTACTATTTTTTCCCATTTCGCTCTTTCCATCTTCCCCTGCCTACTGCTGTAACTTTTCTTCCAGCAAGTTTTAGGGTGGAAGTTTAAATGAGCATCTGCCACACCAGCAATGCCAATGTTAGCTGGCCATCAACCTGCGGGGCTACTCTTGCATGGGATGCTGGCTCCCCTTTGGAGACCGTACCTAACCTTTATGACATACTCAGATTCCACCAGCTTGGTGCCTCAAATCCCGTGTTGCTTCTTCTCCAAATTTTCCAGTTGGTAACATATCCTGATGGGGACACTCACACCCTTTCCTTTCATTTTCCATCGTGTTTCTTTGCAAGTCAAAACAAAGAGTTTTTATTTTATTTCATGTTGGTTTATTACATTTATTTTTGCATTAAAAAGTGAAATGGGGGAGGGGAGGAAGGGGATTCAGTTCATAATTAGGGGAGGAGTCATTTTTGGATCAATCCCCAACATGAAATCTGTTATAAACGGATTCTGCCAAATTGCTGAACAGAGTGTAAATTTGTAATGTGCCAGTTTTTTAATAGGTTTAGTTTTTTGGGCTCTTACTGCAAGTCCAACCATCGTGTCATTTCACTGACACTTTGTCCTTGAAAATCTTGTTCTGCAACATCCTTTTAAAACTGTGTGATACACATGCTTAAGCCTTCCCAGCTGTGATGGTTCAAGACAAAAAAGTCAGCCTACATTTTGGCACACCTAGGGTCTTCTTAAAGTAATCTCATTTGTGCTTGTCCTAGAACTGTTCTTATTAGTCAGTGTTCTTATCTCATACTCACAGCCAAGGATAGCATTGTGGCTTCCCAAAGCACAGTCACTACTCTGGCTAAAGGTACATCCAGATCTTAGTTACAGCAGACACCATCTTTGGAATCGACTTTGATGAAAAAATTACTGAAGCCCTTCATCTGTTTTATTTTCCTTGCTTGAATGATAGGTTAAACAGTCATACTTAAGAGTACAATAGCTCCATCCATTTGAAATGCTAATTTTTATCTTGGCCACAATATGTTGAGCATATCAGCCGCTTTTATAACTTATTGGTTGTAAAGATAATGAGATTCTTTTAAAAGAATAGCATAAAATCCATGATATTCAGTATTCAGATTCCCCTCAAATCTTGCTCATGCATGCAAGGACTGAGAGAGACTTCAGACATAAGAAAGTATTGGTTAGATTTATAGCATATTTATGGTTAAAATATTAGCACCTTTGAGAAGCACTTCTTCACACTGGATAGAGGCATCTGGTAAACACTGAAATTTGTTCCTGTCTTAGAAGGCCTGTTGAACCTTTGAAAATGTTTTTCTTTGAACTGGATCTAGTGATCCAGCTATGTAGACTCTTACTATATTCTCAGTTTATTTGAATGCATGAAGATATCACACAAGCACCTTTGCAAAAGACCAGTCGAACAATAAAAACAAACATGTTGTTCATCGAGATCGTCTGCTGTTGACCCAATCTGTGCTTTGTATTTTCCAGACTGTAGTGTAGTGAAAATGTTTCCAGGGACAGATGTTGTGAGAGAGCTCTGAAAACATCTGATGCTACTTCCAATCATTTCCAATGATACTTTTCAAAACAGAAATATATTGCACATATTTAGTTTATGTATTTTGATTAATATTATATTTACATAATATAGTGACCGATACATCAAAAATATCTTTCTATACAAGTAAACAATTATAACACCAATACTAGAACCATGGTGAAGAGACATGTGGCAGAAAAAAATAGTCCTAGATTTTCAGATATCTGTCCTAGTTTGAAAAAATGCTGGCAGCTTTTGAGATTATAAAAACATTTGTAATAGAAGTGAGGGAGAACGGAAACACATATCAGTAGAATACCGAAAGAAAACTTGTTATGCTTTATTTCAGCATTTTTAGACTTTAATCAGATACAGTGCATAATTGTGAGTAGAATTAAAGGGCAGCTTCTGACTTGAACCGGAAATTCATATCTGAAATTCAGGCCAGGTAGACAGATATCAACCATTCCAATGGATCACTTAAGAGTTTTTAGATAGCAGGAAGACTTGAGAACTGTCCATGAGGATTTATCTTTGATATGAAATGACATTAAAAGTAAACAAAGATTTTTAAGCCTTCTTCATTTATAAAAAAAGTTTCAGAATTCTTTCTTTTGTCAAGAGGTAAAATATTTCTGAAAAAATAATACTTTTTGGAAAAAATATTTTTTAATTTTTAAAATAAAAAAAATTTATTATTAGATAAAATCGTTAAAGGGAATTGTAGAAGAGATTTTTTGAATGCGTTGTCTATCATAAGATTTTACTTATGTCAGATCTCCCAGAGAACTACAAATTGTGGACATAAATTAATAAAAATCATGTCTATATTGGAAATTAATTCATTGATACAGGAGGGTATTTTTGTATGTAAGTTCTTCCTTAAATCTTCTCTTCCTGATTCCCTACAGTACAATGCCCTGAAAAGCTGCAAGTTTCTCCAGTTGATAATATCAGATAATATTGCATTCGGAGCCTTTAAGAATCCAAACAAAATTGAGAATTGGCAAATTCATAAATGAAATTATACTCAAGTGCCAGCACCAACACAGTTAAAGGTACAACTTAATAGCTGAAGTTTTTATTTTAACCTCAAGTAGTTGTCTGATTTTAGGTCAATACGCCTGAATGAAGAGGCATCAATGAACCTACAAAAACATTTTAGTGTTTCTCTTTGAAGGCTTCAGCTGACTGTATCTTATTGCTGGTGAAATGTTTAATGTTAGTGAGCTGAGTTAGTGATTACAATCATTTTAGCAGGTAGAGTCTCTCTGCTGTTGATAACTCTGCTGTGGATGGAGAACTGGAGACAGAGAGCTGCCACTGCAGGAGTCTCTGTTCCTTTGAGCAAGGATAATGGGCATCATGCCTTGCTTCCAGGCAGTGCTTCCTGCTGACTTCCAGGCCTGAAGACAGGGATTAAGGCATCTTTAATTTGCAAGCCATACTGTTTTATACTCATATGTATTTTTTTTTTTTTTTTTTTTTTTTTTTTCCTCTCCTCACCCCCCCCCCCTCCCCAAACTGTGATTTTCCTGTTGTTTGCATGAAGGAGAAGATCTCTGGACTCGTGGAGCAGTAGCTCAGCAGAGGAGGGTAAGGCAAAACTATGTGTGCAGTTTAGCAAGGGCCCATTCATGTTGACAGCGGTTCATTCTTAAAAGCTTTCACATCTGACTTAGGTTTGCTGAAAGTGGCAGCAGCGGACTGCTGTAGCAAATGGTAACAGTAAATAGAGATTTTAAATTTCATATCTCTCATTGGAAAAGTGATTTTGGAAAGGCATCTTTGATACAGCAGATCTGACTATTGTATTTAGCAAAGATAGTTCTTCAAATCTGAGTGATGAGTAAGACTGTACTATTTTGTTTTTCCTAGAACTTCAAAGGTGAAGAGGAGGAGCACTGGAGGAGGTTTTATGTAGTGTCTCCAGAATTATTAAATTGTAGTAGTGGGTAAAAAACTGTACCTCAGAACACTTTTCACTGAGGAAATTACTATCTATGTTTCAGTGAGGAAAGGGACTTTTTCCAACAGTATATAAACTTTAAGCGAAGATGCAGGATTTAGTAAGAACCATACCTCAGGAGGAGTTTCTGAAGTTGGGAGCTGAAGAAAAGGGGGAAAAAGTCAGATTTTTTATTTTTTTTCTCTCCAATGCTATGTTCTAGGAAACCGGTAACCCATCCCCTCACCTGCACTTCTGGGCTTCACAAAATATGCTTGTCATTACAATGTAATGATTTTTTAAAATATTGATTGTTCTCTATTTGTATCACTACAGGACAGAGATCAGGTTTTTGTTTTATTTTTAGTACTTTTTTTTCCTATGGATGAGGTCTCCACAGCAAACCTTAAGAAAATTTTGCCCTGTGCTATCTCATGGTGAGTTGAAAAAGAATCATCAAACTTAGGTTTTCTTTGTGTTAATCATTTAATTATTTATGGACATATTTGAACATGTACCTTAGCAGCCTTATGTCAGTCTGGAGCACTGTGAGGAAGCCAGAGTGAATTGGCCAGTTAAGCTGCATTTAGAGATGCTTTGCATTGGCAGAGCACTGCAAAGTGTGGGTAGTGTGCCTTAGTTTTCCCTCTACCTTCTGTCCTCCAGGTTCACATTGTTGGGACCTCCCTTCCATTCCCCTGTCTACATCTAGCACAATTTCCTGGTGTTTCCTTGCACTTATATATTCACGCATTTTCCAGGGTTCTTTCTTTTGTTCATATTCCCCTTTTCCTACTCTCTCGTTATACGTTCAGAAGAGAAATATTTTATGAATTGTGATTTCGGCCATGAATTTTCAAGAGCCAAGAGAAACTCCCCTCCTCCAAGTTCATCTCACTCTCAGAAGGGCTGATTACTTGCACAGTTTTGAGCAGGATTAAATATGCAACTTCTGTCTTTAAAAAAAAAAAAAAAAAAATATCCCTGCATTAACCCTTTCTCAGCATCTTGTGAAAGCAGAGTCAACAGTGATGTTAAGCAGAGGATTTCTACAACCATGATTCAGTGAGAAACAGTAGAAGATTCTTCCCAAAATGTACACTCACATGTCAGTAAAACCAGGAGTTAATACAATCATGAATCATAGGAAATTAGTCATTTGTAGCAGACCTTCACTTTTATCATAAAATCTCTGTGATTCTACCACTGACCTTTCAAAATCAATAAGCCAGGCCATCTGAAACAAGGTTTTCTTTAAAACAAAGAAAAAATAACTTATGTTTGGACCTTCTGTCTGCTGTTTTCTTCTGAAACAGTGAGTCACATTTTTAGCTGTCTTTTATCAAGCCACAAGCGTTCAAAAAGCATCACTCTCTAAACGAAAGATGATTTTCTTCTTAATTCAGTCATCTGATTTTTGGAGATTATGAGTTGCATAGAAGGAAAGGCTTAAGCATATTTTTGAGGAGACATTCTTTGTTCTTCCTGGCAACTGAGTTATAAAGTTGAGTCAAACTCTGTATAAACTCATTTATAAATCTAATTAGATTTTTTTAAAAAAGGACTGGAATGATGGGGTCATAATGGAAGGTAAGGTTTTTCTTGTTTTGGTGGAAAAAAGAGGGTGTGTATTTCTTGCTGGTATAATGAAATCAAATGTTATAAGTAATAATATTAATCAAAAAAGAGTACCAGATTCCAGCTAAAGAATTTGTTGAAACTATTTCTAATCCATTTCTTGTTTTATTACCTAAAGAATGTTATTGAGAAGCTTGAAGTGTTTATTTACTGAGTATCCCACTTTGGCAACACTTTGTCCTTTTTTCTTCAATATGCAAAATGTAAATGAATGAATCTCTGTACAAAAATGCTAAATACTATTTTTATGTATATGTAAATTAATTTTGTTCTTATAGTTCTTTTCATGTGTCAGTATGAATTGTTATGCCTCTTTTTTTTTTTTTTTTTTTTTTTTCCCCTGTAAGAAAATAGAATCTATTTGGCTACTAAAAGCAAAGGAGAAGAACTTGAAGAGAATATTTTTGTTTTTCAGGTTCTTTCTGTCTGTCTCTAACAGATGTCCTCAAACAGCAGCCAGATGACACTGCATCTGACCTTGTGAAGAGTTGGGGTCCTTTCATCTGTGCCACACTACTCTGCTTCCATTGCAGCCAGAGGCCATCTTTGCTGGGGTGAGTCAGGAGGCTTGACCAGAGAAAGAAGTCACATCTGTCCTGGCAAGGAGAGGAGAGGTGCATGTGCTAAGTTTCTAAGCAAGAATGACTTTAAATTTAATTTTAACTTGTGTATTTGTAAGTTCCTTAGAAAATTAGTCACATATCCAAAAATCAGATCTGATTTTGACAGTCCTCTGTATTCCTAGGATATATAGTATACAAATATCCATAGTATGTATACATATTCAGTCATATTAACTGAATATTAACAGGGAACTGTGAGTGACAGTAACATTATATGTATAATGTACATAATGTAATGGAAATATCATCTAGTAATTTACACACTGAATTCAAACTTTTAGAAAAATAACTACAGGAGCCTGGTGTTTGAAAACGTGATATATTTAACAAAGTGTCATTGAGTAATAAGGCAAAGGGACAAGTTTCAAGATCTACACTAACACAAAGTCAATAAATGCATGTGCAGTCCAAAGATGTGACAGACAGATATATTGTACAAAAAGGATTTCTTGGACAGATTCTGTCAATATAAATATATTCTGTCGACATACATGTGCCTTGTCATGCTGCCTTGTCATAATTGCAGTCTCAAGAGTTTTAATTATCTCTTTAAACCATCGGTATTTACATTTGGTTTGTCTCATGGTCCTTCATTGCTAATGTGTCACAATCTTTTTTTTCCCATGTGGGGGTGACAAGTGGTCACTCTTCATTAATAAAGTGACAAGTCTCTTATCCATGTTAGATTCACAATAGGCTTTAGAAATTTAAACTTCAAGAGATAAAATTCCCTCTGTGGTTATCCTACAGAGCACACAATTCAATAGAAAATGCTTATACATCATTGTTTTTCTTCTGCCAAGACCAAATTCTGTTTTCCAAGGCTAAGTAAAGTTGAGATAAAAACAAGAATATGACTCTCAGTACTCTGTAGAGAGTGACATGTAGAGTCGATCTTTATAAACTGTAATGTAATAAGGAAAAATATATTCCTGTGAACATCGTCATTTATGTCACTAACAGGATGAGTATATAGAGAAAGTCTTCTAACATGTTGTATAGACTCCTCATGAAATCCAGTTAATTAAGTTTTGGTTCTGAAACTAGCATTACCTCCAGACTCCACAGAATCACAGAATAGTTGAGGTTGGAAGGGACTCTGGAGGTCACCTTGTCCAACCCCCTGCTCAAGCAGAGTCACCTACAGCAGGTTGCCCAAGACCATGTCTAGGCAGCTTTTGAATATCACTAAGGACAGAGATTCAATTTGATCCGTTCATATATGGAGGCCAGTGTCTTATTCTTTTCATTGAAATTAGTGATAGTTAAAGATATGTAGTACTTAGAAATGAGAAATTTTTATGGCAGCATAAGTGAAGTAAAATGAAATACTGTGTCAGTTTGGGGTTCCCTGATCTCTTTCTCATGGATGTGTTTCTTTTTCCTTCTTACGGGAAACCACAGAATTTGCTGTATGATGAACTGTGAACTACTGGTGCCAGTTTACCTTGAAACTGTGATTCTGGATACCTGCCTTAACATCTGATGACAGTGACAGCAATGATGGTGCATCTACGTGAGTTTCTGTCTATCTAAAATTGTAATCTGCCGTAAACAGTGGCTATAGTCTTGCTGAACACAGTATCATCCAAAGGCTTTTTCCAATGCATAGAAAGACTGTTACTGATCTGCAAGTCCCAATCTGTTAATTTAAACAGGAATCACAGAAATTATGTCATTTCAGCAGGTGGTGTTTTCAAAATGTGGAAACAGAGGCCCTTGTTCCCCAGCATGCCTGGAACATGAGAGCACTTAAGCCCAAGTGACTTTGACAAAAAGAGGCAAAACAGGTATTTCATGGACCAAGGTGAGATAAGGCAGTGTATGTGTAGCTGTGGCACATGCAGCCTTTCCCTTGGAAGCCAAACACATATGCAGGTGGCATTAGCTGTGAACTTGGCAACAGCAAAGGTTATGCCCCTATTCTCCGAAGTCCTACTTTGGTGCCCTTGGCTTGCTTAGCTTCATTTCAGCAAACAATAATAGATATAGCGAAGATGCAACACTAGAGAGTCCAACCATCCACACTGGGAACCCTGAGCACCTGGATCACAGAGTTTGAATATATCATTATGGGACTAGACAAATACTAACCAAGAGATTGGGAGTTCCTGCATTTTGGTGAGATCATAAAGGGAATATCTAGGCATATGGCTCTCAAGTTACTACATTGCCCATCTGATGTAAAACTTGGGATACTACTGTCCGAGAATAAGACTGGTATCAGTGTGTCATGCCTCTGACTGCCATGGGCACACAAGCTTGTAGAAGTTGTATAACTGTTCTGTCTTCTTTCAGGGTCTGTCTTAGGAACTGCCTGCAGCATTGCATGGCTTGACCACCGCAGGGTGGCTCAGCAGCTCAGGTAGGAGATGCAACCTGACACTGAAGCCATGGTACTTTGGCTATGTAGTTACCAGGGCACAAACTAGTTATTTACAGAGCTAGTTTGAGTTTGCCTACAGTAGATTGCAGTGACTGCAAAGTAAGCATTGCCCAAGGCAATGAAGCACTCCTGTAAATTTTATTCTTCTTAAATGGCTCTCATCAGAAAGGGGGTGTTTAGGCCTAAAAAGAGAATATGTATGGAAGAAAACCACCACCTCTGTCCAATGGGACCACTTAGGATGAGGATTAGTCATAAAATTTAACAAATGCTGGAGACATTTACAACTCTCTTCTAACGTAATGGCACCTATACCAAATACTTATATTAAATTGCAAATTTTATGTTCCATAATGCTATGCACAATAAATTAGCAAAGCCTGTATCAATCTCAATGTGAATATGAAGACAAATGAGAAAATCTTGTTTATTGTTAAGGATAAATAAAGTAAAACACTTTATTGCTCAGTGACAAAAGATTATAAAATACCTTACAAATATAGAGCACATGCTATAGTCCATCAGAACAAAAGGATTTTCTGATTATGGAAAAGACCTAAAATTCAGGAGGGAAGGAAAAGATGAGGTTTAATGGTATTATTTGGTATTAAATCTTAACTTATTCCAGTGAGAATGAAATAAAAAACTTTAAGGAAATCAATTCCTAGCATAAAAAAAAAAAGGTTTCTTTTGAAGGTTAGTAGTGCTATAATGAAGATCGGTGGCTTATTTTGCGGGAAAATATAGTGTTTAGATTTCTGTATGCACTGAAGTTTGTTTTCACAAATGGTAAGATAATAAATCCTACTTTCTGTTCTCAGCTTTGACTTAAGTCATGACTAGAAACTAATCTTTACTATTGGAAGAAATGAAATAAGAAACAAATTACTTTACAGTTACATAAGGTTTTTCATCCTGATTGATCACAAGGGGTTTTACAAAATGTAGGAAAAAGACAATTTAGATCTGGCTGTGCTGCCTTCAGGCAGTGTGGCAATGCAAGAGAGTATGTATAGTGAAGCTGGTTGTACAAAACATGGTAGTCATACCTTGCTGGCACTTACGATATCTAATAATGATCTGGCCTTGTGCAAGCATTTTGTTGGTCAGGCTTTCATCTCTAAACCAAGATATTGCAAAGCCAAATGTATGTGCTTAAGAAAGAACTTCACTAGAGAATACAGTAGCTCTTAATGTCTTATGATACTTCTTCAGGAACAAGGAGGCCTCAGTCTAATTTGTAGTTTCTAGACATTGTTATAGCAAAGTAATGTGAAATTTTCTTTTTGCATTTTGAACTTGATTACATCATTGTGGCCTACAGATGTAATTCAAAGATATCTGTATCAGCATCTGTCTATATATATTTTATTTAACAACAAGGGAAATAATTCAGATTTTAAATCCCTAAAACTGAATAAGTTTCTACAACACAAAAATAAGACATCTGGATATCTTCTTTTTTTTGTTTTGTTTTGTTTTTTAGTAGTTTCTAATGCCACAGCTATAAGTGAATATGGATATAATTAATTCTCATAACCTTCTAAACATGTAGTAATTTTCTGCTAAAAAAAAGGAAACAGGGAAATCATGCTTTAGAAACTTACATAATTCAATATTGTAAAGATTAACCAACCCTGAAATAGTATAATAAATGGGATATAAGAGATGTTTAGGATACAAATGCATGACCTTTGGAAATAAATAAATAAATAAACAAAGCACAAGATTGTCATTTGTAGTTGATTGTGGTTAGATTTTCATTGGCGGTAGCAGAACATTGATTCAATAAAGCACCATTCAGCAAACTGTCCATTTTCATCAAGGCACATAAATATTTGCTTAACTTGTTTAAATCCCGTAGAGTTCAATTCTATGCTGAATTAAGTAATGGGGAAAATGATGCTTAAAAGCAAGGTACAAATTTCAGCCTTCTGAACTTCTCCTGAGTTCATTACTTCCTCTCTCAACTTTTGCTACTTTTATAAATCCCTCCCCAATTCCTAGCTGTTATTGACTGAATGACACTTCTTTTTTATATAAAAAGAGTATTTTAATCTGAAACACCAGGTATAGCAGTATTTGGTGAGGTATGTATCTGCTCACCTGGACGCACTGCTAGTTTGGAAATCTTTGTGCTCATCTGAGGGGAAGAAATGGAAAAGCCAATTCAAAAAAGTTAAATCACATTGCTTAATACTGATTACCCATAGTTGCTTCATTCAAATCTCTTTTGTTGTATTAACTGAGTTTTCTTTCTTTTCTGACTGTGTGAATGATAATTGCTATTTTACTTGTACTCATGAAAGTGTACAGAAGTACAGTTAGAGTGAAAACTTCCCAAATAGTTGGTTTCACTATCTGACCAAAGCTAAAGGTCAGCATAAGAGGATGACAACTCCTTTTGGTTGACTAGAAATTTTGCTATAGGGTGCATTATTTTGCTCTGGCTTCCCTTTTGGTAAGTCTTTGATCTATGAACATAGTGTCATGGGGATGGGAACTAATGTCATTGCTTCAGAGGAGACTTCACAGCAGAACCTAGCTGGATTTGCTTCTTGAGAAGTAAACTAAAGCAAAGCAGGATTGACCTTAACAACCAGCAAGACACCAAAAGCAGAGATGATATCCCAGATCTGGTCTGGTTAGCAGCAGTTCTGCCTCAATTACAGACTTCTGGTTAGATGAAAGTCAAGTGGATACCAGTAGCATTAACTGTGTTTATGAGTAACACTATAACTGGAGGAGGGCTGTAGCAGATCTAAGTCTTTCAGAGAGGATAGTCACACTGTGACTCTTGTCCTGGTGCACATCTGTATGAGAAAAAAACAATGACTAGTTGAACTTCATTTTTATCTCCAAGAAACTTCGTCTCAAAACACTCTTCTATTTCTGCCCCTAACTTCCTATCACTTTCACTGTTATCTGGCAGTTATATTAAAATATTGACAACTCTGGGAAAAATATAACCTAAGACATTTATTTATCTGCCTTCATGGTATAACCATGTTTGGTGATTCGATATATTAGGTCTGGACTTTGTCCTCAGAGGTAGTTCACTCTTCAGTGATTGGCTATCTTCTGGAAACTGCATAGTTTTGTATAAAGCACTTTAGAAATCTTCCAATAACAGTCAAAATTTTCTAAAAAGGAAAAGCACTAGAAACTAATGACTGTTTCTCCTTACAGAAAAAGAAAAAAAGAAAAAGAGAGGAAAGTGATGAAGATGTAAAGTTAAAACAGTTTTGTTAAGAAAATTAAATTTCCTGTAAAAATGGAAATTTATTCTTAATGGAGATAATATTTAAATAATGATAACTACTGTATTTCAAAATAGTGATCCAGAAGACTAATGCTGCCTACCAGACAAAACAGTAGAAGTGGATTCAGTGTGTACAAAAAAGCTCCTTGTGACAGTGCCCTTTATCAAAAGACTACATAAACTTTCATGGTTAAGGAAGGAAATACTTCTTGTAGCTTAACAGCTGACTAAAAAAAAGAGGAACCAAAAAAGAAAGGATTAGTGAGTCTTCAGGTCCTACCATAACAACAATGAAGGAATAAAAATGTTTTGCAACTTGATCTGAAGACATCCCAATAACAGGAGCTCATGAACTGGCAGCAATCACTCTAACACGATCAGTAATAAATCTAACATATTAATGAAATTTGTTGCAACTCCTCTTCAAGTAAAACCAGAATCACCACAGTACAGGGTTTTATGGTAATGGAGGCTGAATAATGAGAAAATGGAGGGTTGTCATCTGATCATGAAGATCCCTCCCCTTTGAACATAAAATGCATAAAGTAGCTGAAATATTAATATAATTGTACAAGGTCCTGAAAATCACAATGAAAATACTTTATGAGTATCCTTAGTGTGCCTGTGACCTATAGAGATCATTAATTTGAAGCCTAATAGCCTACCTGATACCATACAACTTCCACAACCTGATTTGGCAGAATTGTATTATATGTATAATATTGTTAATAATGTAAAGCATAATAGAATGCCACATGATATTATAAAAAACAGGAGAAGTAGATAATTATCAGTATTCCAATATGCCAGTAAAAGATCAAAGAATATAAATGTTATATGGAGAAATGAAAGTCTGATGATCCAGTCATTTCATTTTCAAGAAAAGATTACACCACCGGAAAAAATGGACACAATTCTCATAGCTTTTGTCTTTAATAAAAAAAAAAAAAAAAAAGTGTGTAAAAAATTAGAGACTCAGTGCAGTAGATTTTTCTCACTCAAAAATATAATTTAAATGATTAGAAAGCACTGTAATTTTTTCAGATCAAGGATACTTGATTGTCCTTATCATCTGCACTTTTTCTGCATCCCTGCCTGATATACCTCCTTATCACTTAACTAGCTAATCAATCACTAGATTTTTCCCTACATTTTAAGCACTGCAGAAGAGTGTCTTTCTAGAGTAAGAAAGGTAGCAATGTGTTGCCCTTACTCTGAATCACCTCTGTTCACTTTATCATCTACATCCCAAAGCTTAAAATAAAGAGGTAATATATTAGAATTCAACAGGGCCTTTAAGAATTGCACAAGTAATATTTATTAAATGTTCACTTTATTAGGATTAAGATTGCCTGTAGTTGTAGAAATCTTCTGGAGAAAAAAAAAGTAATTAAAAAGAATGAAGTGAAAATGATATATTATAGTGATGTGCACAGGCAAGGCATACCTCTAGTGGATCAGGGCTTTGCTTATACTGCATGAAGTACAAGCTCAGAGAAGAGTATAGAAATCCTCACCTGACTGTGTCTGAGAAACCAAGCATACCCAGCTAGACCTGCCAGTACATTATTATACTGCTGAATGAGACACAGTGCTGTGACATCAAGTATCTCAAAAGGTACAAATGACTCCTAATTTTTCAACATGTTCACCCACTTTTCTTTGTTCTTCTCGGTGGATCAGAAGCCCATTATTAAGCACAAGGGGCCAAATGGTGTGCTGACCTCCCTCCTTCTGCTGCCCCATCGAGTTGAAGAAGCCTGTCACTTGCATATCTTAGAGAGAAAAGATGATAGTACAGGAAGAGCAAACAATATGGTGAATCCATCAGGACTTTTTCTTTTTCTACCAAAAGACCCTGTTTTAAAATTAAATAGTGCATATGGCAAGATTTCATTTGGAAAAATATTGCTGCTTTCTTTAGATTTCTATTGACATGCATGGCAACTGGCAAGGTTGCTTTTGATTCAACAATATGCCAAAAAAATGCAACTTTGCATTTTCAGAATGGATTTTTATGGCTAAATGAATGTCTCAGTATTACCACAGTGATATTTGAATGTAGAGGAGCTTATGTGCTGGTGCTGAAAGGGCATCGTTGAAAATTTTGCATGAGCAAAATGAGGGGTCCCAGACATAGACTCAGAGCTGGCTAAAGGCTGAAAGTTGATCACAGCATTTGGTCTGAAAATCCACATTATTTCAGAAGGGTAAGAAGTATAAAGTATTTGGCATATTTCTTAAATCTTAACACGTCTTTCTCACTACATACTTGCGATGATGAAGTTATGAAAACCCAAGCAGAAGAAAGTAAAAAATATCCCAACTCTGTTCCACTTCTACTGTCCACTTCATAGGCCTTAGACCCTGTTACTGAAATTTGTATGATTCTGACCATTGTAAAATGCCCTGTAAAATTACCTGAGTTAAATCTCTATGAATGACTCTACACCCCTTAAGAAAATCTCTTACATCTCATTTTGTGCTGCTTGCAGACAAGAGTATCTGAAAGAATAGAAAATTTTGCATGACTTTGGGACAGTAGAAAGAAAATGTGTTCTTGATATCGAACTATTAAACATTGGTGTACATTCTCAAAGAGTAAAACATTTGATGTCACACAAAAAACCAATCCTCTCTCACACCTACTGTTCTGGAAAGTGATTTCTGTACCTGGTAATTTATGCAATAAAACAAATTTATTTGGTATCACAGGTTTTTGAAAAGTAAAGTTAGCAGTCACAGACTTTCTTTTTCTTCTGTGTAGGCACAGTTCTTGGCATAGTAGAGTCCTTGCATCTCTTTCTATGACAATGATATAAATAAATACATTAATACTATTGATATTATGGCAACATCCATAAGCCCAAGTGAAAAGGATGAAGCTTTTTGCTATGCGTGATACAAATACCTGGTGAGAGATAGTCCCAGCTTGGAAGGGTTTAGAATTTAGACAAACAGGCAGAGAGATGTAAAGTGTCTTGCCTAAAGTCACAAACAAAATCACTGGCTGAAAATAGATCCCTATTCATTGAACTACATAGCCTCCCCCGGTGGTGCTTGCGTAAAGGTACACTGACTCTTTTCCCACAGTGCATGCGGATATTCAGATCTGACTCAAAAAAAAATTAGTAGTATCTGACTCAAACAAAAATTAGCAGTGGAAATGTGTGCTCAGCCATCTCTGTAAAAGGCTGAGGTGATTTTCAGGCTTCGGGGTACTGCAGTGGTTATCAAAGTAAACATCTCTTTGGCCATTAGTAACAAAGACCAACATGAGAACAGAAATAACAAATGTGTTTCTCTCACACCTACTGTTTTGGAAAGTGATTTCTGTACCTGTTAATTTATGCTAGCTGATAGGGGAAAGTTTTTTGTGTTATTTCATCAGACACATAATTTGATATGCTTTAGAGTCTGCTCTAGTTTCCTTCTAGGTTTGTGCCCCAAGGCTGAGATGACTAGTTCTCTTATCCATTTCTAGCTGTTATCCTGGTTTTTTAAAGCTAGAAATGGTGAAAGTATTTTCCTCTTCTCTTGTCATGGTTTCATCATGTTAACTGAGTGGTTTTCAAAATGAGGTTCCTTTTCTAGACTCATTACCTGATTATTTCTAACTTTATCAGTCTTAAACATTTTTACTATGTATATCTACTCAGGTGTGCTCTTCATTGTGAAGATATGGAAGACTTACACAGTTTTTACTGTGAAATTTTTAGAGGATATACGAGAAAGGTTCTCTGTAGTGGGTTTATCTCTGTAAGAAATAAAGCTCTATATACAATTTCATCAAGATCAGTTCCCCACCATCAATATAAAAGAGAGCATCTTGGCTGCTCTTTGGTAAGTGCTAATTAAGAAAGGATTCTGCTCCCTCAGACAGACCAGTGCTGAGCTACTCCAATGACATTGATTGTGCATTTGTAATCAAGACTCAAAGGCTACCATAGGATTAGGTACAAAATCAAAAAGTGTTTTGAAAAAGAAAATCTGCTGAATCTAACAACTATAAAGTACTCTACGACATAAATTTAACAAAGACTTAAATGACAACTGAAGAGGAGAGAAATCAGGGGAACTTTAAGAGGTCCAAAAAGGTGCATATGTCCGTACTTACACCATATACATGTTTTCATAAACTCATGTGCTGGATGTGTAAACCATTATGATAAATTACAATTTCTGATTTTGTTAATTTAATCTACCAGTAATCTACACATTTGAATACCATTCTTAATCACAAAATTTTATCTACAGAAATTAATATTAGGAGGTCATAATTTGCCAACTATTTTCCTTCGTGCTATTGGCAGCTAAATAAAAAACACTGTATTTGATGTTCTGACATTTTCTATTTTCAATTCAGATTCAGCCTTTTGCTAATGGTCATCTCTGTACGGGAAAACGTGTGTATCTTCATGTTATTTTGAAACTGCTAGTCCTCCTTTATGTCCAATTTTATCATAGTCATCACAAAAATTACCTGTTGTTGAGGGAGAACACAAAATGGAGACAGATTTAAATTTTTGATTTCTGGAAAACCTTGTCTTGGCAAACCAATTCATTTTAATATCTGTCCAACCAATATCTGGTCTGTGTTTTTTTTTTTTTTTCTTTCTCTACTTGCTTAATATTTCATGCTCAAATACTGCAAATGAATATATTTATTGTTAGATTTAATCAGTAGGATTCCCTTCATTCTTAATTTTAAAAACACATGTAAAGATTTCCTGGAAAAAGGCTTTTAATTGTTGTCTTTTAATTGCATTTTCAAGAGTACTACCTCCTCCTTTATGCTTCTTATGAGGATTGCAAGGAATCATTATTTACTTCTTTCTCCATATTCTGAAATTTTCACTTAGAATGTGTATACAAACCATGTCTTACACTCCTTCTTCTAGCACTGACCTCTCATATATTCTCAGGTGCTGCTATTTCCATTTAATTCAAGAAAAATAATAGTTGCTAAACAAGGCTTGTCATCCCCATACTGAAAATATACAAGTGAATATTTTTTATAACAATATCTGGTTTTATGGTCTCAAACTGGAAGCTTAAATAATTATGAGTGCAAGATTCTGTTGATAATATTCATGGAAAGTATTTAGTTTATCCTTTTAAAGAAGTATAGATCTATCCGTCTGAATTATGTGATGCACGTATACAAGCTGTCAAAAACGTAGCACTATGCCCACAAAAATGGGGTCACTGATTATGACTGAGTTGAAAATGTCCTTTATGGGGTAATTTCTGTGCTCACTAACATCATACATTGCATTTTGTATACACTTGCATGATTTGATCCAAGGGTAGAATTTTCCTCCAAATTTCCATTCTTACAACACTTGCAGTATTTGTACCCACAGCCACCTCACACCAGCTACAGACTGGACCTCCTGACTTGTAGAAGTTAGAGATGGAAGAGATCTATTATGTCCTTTACTCCATTCCTCTGCTCATGTGAAATTGTTCTGTGCAATCTTTTAGAGAAGATACTGCAAAGTATAATCCTGCCTAGGCAAGGGGTTGGACAGATGACCTAACAGGTCCTTCTCATCTAAAATATCTCTCATGTTATGACTAACTTCACTGTCCTTGTTATCTGCCACTTACAAAATTCAGAGACCAGACGTCTTCATGGGAACTGCTCATGACGTACGCTCTTGCTGCTGCAGTTGTCACGCTCTCTTTCAAACTTCCTCCCCACTGTAAGCTGCCATGCATCAATTTCCTTTTTCCACAGTATGTTGAAGCTCCTATCTGTTGTAGGTGCATGGTGAAGTGTGACTTGTATTGCTGTGCTGATATATTTTGCTAGTTATATCCATTTCTATTTGGTAAAGGTTTCCTTTTTGCTTCTGCTATCATACATTGTAAGAGCTGTAGCAAAGCAATGCATTATAACTTTCATCCTGAAACATACAGATAACATCAATGAAAGGATGTTAAGTCATCTACATAATTAAATACCAATTGGCCTTAGTCATTACTCATTATAGTGTAGCTTTTTGTCATTCTGTTTGATGCTAAAGGATGTTCAGCTGCTTGTAATTGATAGAGAGGTTTAATCTGCAGTGGTTTCACTATAATGAGCCAAGCATGAAACTACTTTTTATTTTAAAAAGGCTAAAAGACCCTTGTTTGGAAGTAGGCATGGGGACAATTCTTGGGGTTCCTCAAATTCCTCAGGTATAGAAATAAGCTTTTTTTCCATATTAGTTGATTTTCTTAAAGTCTTAGTTGAGGAAAGATTGCTTTTGCTTCACATGTAAAAATGCAGACCTATTCACAACAATTGAATCACACTGAAGCTATTGGAATAATGTGTTTCTAATCTGGGGACTCAGAATGACAGAGGGGTAGAAACAAGCACTGAGCATTTTGCCAGAAATTAATCAGGAAAGGGTTTTCCTTGCTTCTAATGATCCTAAAATCTCTAATGAGGCTTCTAAAATTTGTAAAACAAAATGGATGCATTCGAATGACAATAAATAGATTATATTGTGAAACTGGCTTTTTTGTGAAATTCTAAGCAATATTCATATATATCAGCTTTGAGGGGAAGTCAATAAGAGAGCTCTGAAGATATCTCTTCTTAATTATTATTATTTTTTAATAGTATCCCTAACATATTAATGACCATGGCTGGAAATAGTGTTATAATTCACATTACTTTAGCTAAGCCAGCAGCAGAAGGAATGTCCAGCTAACTGTACTGAAGGGTTCCTATCCATTGTCTTTGGATAAATGTTTGCAGTAGTTTAATATACTACCCAACTGTTTGTCACATCTATTACTGACAATTTTTGCTTCCATCACAGAAGCAGCAGAAATAGGTGGTATTTACTTGGACATTCCACTTCACCATCTAGAATGTAAATGTGAATTCACCTTTATCTGTGGTTTAATCTAATACTTCGAGTTACTGTAGCTGAGACATAGGCAAACTTTTTGTTTTGCCAGCTCCAGAACTGTGGAGAGGAGTAGATATGACAGCTGGGTATGACTTTAAAAGCGAGAGCTAGTCAAGGAACCCTAAACCACATGAAAGACAGAAGAACTTTTAGTCCATAGTTAATGATCATCAGCTATCCAGCAGGAAGAATGTCAATGAAAAACTAAAAGGCACTCCATTTTCTCCTTTACAAATTAACCCTGTACCAATGATGAAGAATTCCTCTGAGAGAAATATGTCAAGACATTGGGACACTCAAAAAGTGTAAGAAATACTAGAAGGAGACAAAACCTGAGAGAAAAACAACAACAAACCAAACTACAAAGCAAACCAAAGAAACGCCCCCCCCACCAAAAACAAAAAAAAAAAAGTAGGCTGCTTGTTCCTGAGCAATGAGATTGATCAGGAAAACATCCCATAGAAACTGTCATGAAATATTTAGCTAAAATCATAGACTATTTTAGTTTGAAGAGACCTCTGGAGGCCATCTAGTCTAACTCACTGCTCAAAGACTGTGTTGTCAGATCAAGTTGCTTATACCTAGTTCAATCTTGAACACCTCCAAGAATAGAGGTGACACAACCTCTCTGGCAACCTGCTTCAAACTTTGGCTGCCCTTATTGTCACATAGGTCTGAGGATAATGGAGAGAGAAAAGAAAAACAATCAAGATAATGGAGAGAGAAAAGAAAAACAATCAAGAAAACGAGACTAGAAATTTTATGTAAGACACATGCTTTGCTACTTATAAACATATGACATTGGAGAAATCATATCTTTTCTGCCTCTGAAAAAACTGTTTGTGTCAGCAGAATTTGACCGAAATATAGAGGATGCATTCTTAAGCGTAGGAGTTGTGTTTGATGGCTGAGAAGAAGTGAGTTGCCTAGTGACTAGGGAGAAATATACTTTTGTGATTAACATGGTTATTTTGTTTTCTGCATCAAATCAATATGAATCTGCCTTGCTTGTGGTGGTTAAAAGTTTTGAATTACCCACTAAGAGGTGATGACTGAGACTTTTCATAATGAAGAGAATTTGCTATAGAAAGAGATTTTTAGAAGTTCTAGTACTGTGTAAACCTTCACATGGCTGTAAAATTAAGAAATGAATGTATAGATTCAGGGGAAAATACAGCAAGATTTACTATTTTTTAGTTTGGACTTATTTTTTTCTTAGAGAAAAGATCAAAACAACAATGCATTCCTATTAAAAGGGAAAGAACAACACTGCTTCTTCATCAACACAAAGGGGAAATCATTACTGTTGTTTCATACATTACCTAAAGGTGTGCTTTAATCTGATTTTCAGGTAACACTTTTATTCTAAGATAATCACAATCACAAAAAAGGCAACAAAATCACTGTTAAATAGACCTTTATTCTTTTTCATCTAACAGAACTGACTGAGTTTCTGTTCCTTGAGAAAATTTTTATATTTCAAAATTTGATTTGATTTCGTATCAGGTTGCAATATTTACATTTTAATTTTTTTGTCAAAAAAAATTTTCAACTTTCTCCAAAAATTAAATTTTCACTTCTCTAGTATGCCACCAAATTATAAAAGGATATATTTGAAACAAAATATTTCAGTAATGGCCAACATAAATTTTTAATTAAATTGATATGTTCCAAAGAAATATGTTGATATAAAATCATTGTTAAATAATGTACCCCAATGAGTTCTAATACTCAGTTGAGTTTTTGTTATAATAAAAGTAACCCCTGATCTTGAAAATCATGCAGATCTCTGCTCCTAATCAGTAACTAGTTTAACATGGGATTCTGTCAAATCTCTGGGAAGTATAGCCAGCTTCTAGAAACATTCCTGCATAGTCTTTCTTTTGCTTTGCAAGATTTTCTTTCTTTTAATATGTATTTCCTTTTCTATGTATCAGTAATACAAGTAAATATAACATGCTGGCATGTAAATGAGTGCAAAGAGTGACTCATCACTGGTACTCCACTTTGGGCTGGGTGACCATGCATCATGATTTTCCAATAGCTTCTAATTTGTGACTTAAAAAATCCAATTAAAACAACTTGCAATACTTTTCCTGTATTCTTTTAGAATGTCCATCAGCCATTCTGTGATCGTCTGAGAAAAAGAACAAGAATGGTGTCCTCTTTACCAAGTTGCTCTATTCTTCATAGTGAGAAGGCTTTTAACTCCTGTTTAAGGCAAAATGGATCATAGAAGACAGATATGACATATTAGATGGCCAAGTCCGTGCTCCTGTCAGTTCAAGATAGTCCTACTAATCAGGTATTAAACTGTTATTATGAATGACCTTAGGAGATAACTTAGCCTGTAAAATTTCTTTTAGAAGGTCATGAAGAGCTTCTGGGGATTTAGTGAATCCACAGACCTCACAAATCGCCTACATTCTACATTTTTCCTCTCATAGCTATACTCTTGCACAAAGCTCTGTCTGTTGAGTTGGAACTCTGTGTAGCAATCCTGGTCAACAGCAATGTTTAATCACTGTAGTCCTTAAAAGGTGCAGAACACACACATATATCCCATGTGACTAAAACCTCACAACTAAGAAAAAAGGCCTGCCTGTTGCCCCTAACAGTGGAGGTGGAGGGAAGAGAGGAATAATATAAGCAATGGAAATAGACATGCCAATTCATACAGTTTATAAGGCAAGCTCTCTGAGGATCATATATCAGTGATGCTTTGGAAGACATATCTGAATAACATGGTAAGCATTGCAGTTTCTCCGGTAGACTGCATTACTTCAACTATCAGGAGGAAAAATAAAGGTAGGTATTTTACTTGATTTTGAAGTTGTTCATTGAGAAAAAAGAGCACATATCAAGGCTCTTTCTTCAGCTTTGCTGCCTTTCATACAGATCTTCATACTATGAAAGGAAATAAGGCACAAGCTGGCAATTCTCAAAAACTCTTAAAAAACTAGTCTGAAAAAGGAATTGAAAGAAAAGAAACTGTGACTAAAGATCTAGAGACTGCAACAGTCTACAGGAGGGACAACTCTCTAGGTTTTAAGCAAGAGAGAGATGTAGTTCACCTTACAGTCCCAGTTATCTCCTTTTTTTTTTTTTTTTTTATTTCACATGCGCTTTTCTAGAAGCACTAATGTGATTATTTCTTAAAATATTTTTACCAGTAACTCCCTATTTTAATTCAAAAAAATGCTCTAAAGATGTGAAAGTGAGATGTAAGAGAAGTATCAAAGAGAGATTGCTCTAATAAGACATTCATGGGTGATTTGATTTCCCCTGCTGTTGCAGTAAGTCAGTAGACAAAATCGTATTTTAGTCTCCTAAAATTTTAGAACTATTCATGAGGAGCACTGATGACATTGCTACTATAGTTAGGTATGTCCTTTAGTTTTTCAATGAAGAAAAAATTTTGTCACTGTTTCCACTAGAATACTAAAAAAGATATGTATGTTAATAGAAGGAACAGAATTTAAGTACCATCCAATAGAACATTAATGTTGTTAGTCAGGCAGCTACAACTGTAAATGGGTGGTGATTTTTCCAAACTGAAGCTCCCGTTCTTAATGCTTCTGCACTATTAAGTCTGCTTTCAGACCCAAATAATCTCAAAACCCTTTCACGCTTTAAACTGTCATATACGTCAGGTATTCAACAGCCTAAGCCAAATTCTATTTTTCACATATACCCTTCGACAGTTGTTTCCATTTTTTTATCAAATAATTTATGTGATGAGTATATTTTGCTGCATTTGACTAGCTTCTGCAGCTTTGTTCAATAAATTATTTAGCAAATAACAGAAAAGTTCATCAAATAATGTAATCTGCAGTATTGGATTTTTTGGTGTTTGACTGGCTTAGATAAAATCATATCAGCAAAATGAAAGCTATGAAAATACAGTGATAAGACTATAGCAGCTGTCCCAGAATGTTTCACAAAACAGAGTGAAAATAAAAAAAATCATTGCTCATATTCTCTTCCTTCTTACTTTCTTATTTATTTTTGTGCCATAGGCATTAATTAATTGTTTAATTGGAACAGGAAAGAAATTTTATTGTTGGGCCGTGACACCAGTTCAGGAGGTGTACATTCAGAAGCTGTACAGCTGACTACTGAAAAGTGAAAAAGAAACAGACAAGAAAAGAAAGATTTAATGAGGTGTTTTTCAACTGTTCAGTGAGTCAAACAGATGTGTTAATAATTAACATATAGTTTAAGATGTTTTTATATACTTTGTGGGGGTAAAAACAGACTATACATTGCCATCATGTGCTATAAGGAAAAAAAAAAGGCAGATGTCTAAAGTAGCTGTACCTTTACCCAAATGGTCAAATCTCTGAATATACATAGATGTTGTTTTCTCGCTCATGGTGTAAGGTGTACTATGATCTTTGGAATAGCAAAAATGACCTCACAGGAATCACACTAAGAATTCCTGGTAACAATTGCAGAGATATGATGAGTTTGGAAGGGGGCTCAGTAATGTGCAGAGAGACATTGCAGGTGAATTTGACAGTGGACATCCTAGCAGGGTACCTGTTTCCATGCGTGGTCCTCCCAGACTGCCTACATCAGCCTGAAAAAGTTGTGCAGGTCCTTACCTGTGCAGAACAGGAGCTATGAACAGAGCCTATGTGTACCAGGGAATGTTGTTCTTTCCCATGAAAAAGAGATGACAGAAAGACTTCTAAAAATTTTTAGCTTTACAGTCTTGATCCAAATCCCATTTGAAGTCTTTCTGTTGATTTCAAGCTAGCTTTGGTCTGGTTACAGGGGAAAAAGATTGAGTTATCAAGGCAGCTGGGGGTGATCTTGTCTAGAGTGCCTTTGTAAAAAGCTGGTGGCAGACAACAGCTGATGGCATAAAGACATACTTCATCAAATTATATGTCCACTTCTGGTATTAAAAACTAATGCATTTGTCACATGCAATTGGTCCTAAAGTAGGCAAAAGTATTTCACAGCGTGTCCACTGAGAGCTGTCATAAATAGAAATTAGAAGAAATGCCACATTCTTTAAGGGTTGTCAGCAAATGATGTTTTAATTTAGTGGACATACAAAACTCTCTTTGACATCTAAATGGATGTGTGCCATTAGAAATCTCTTCCCCTTCCCTGAAATATTTTTGACAAAAGCAAACATGTACAAGAAACTGTTTATTTTAATTTAAAAAGCAAAATTTGCATAGATACAGAAAAGTTTGCCTTCAGAAGGACTGAGCCCAAATTTCAAAGATGGAGATGTTAAAAAATTTTATCTCAAAGTAGATGGAGATGTTAGCAAATTTTATCTCAAAGAAGAAACAGGAGTTTTTAAAACTGGATCCCTATTCTAGAGTAACCTCAGCACAGGCTGGAGTACACCATCATTCATAACCAAAAAAAAAAAAAAATTATGAGCCCAATCCTTTACCTCAGGATTAGCCTAGGGACTGTAATTACAATGAAACAGAAGGTCAAACTCTTGGAAAGGGAATCTTCTTGCTTTTGCAGTTGCTACCTGTGTCAAAACGTTTTTGTTGAATCCCTTAAAAACCTAACTATCAAGTCATTTGCACTTCTAAACCCACAGCTATTAAACAAGAGGGACAAGACAAAACTAAAATGATGTAAAATGTCCTTCAGATTATGTAGTTGCTTTTGGGATGCTCTCTGACCCTAAACCTAGAAAGTTACATTGAAATGAGCAGAGACAGTTTACTATTGAAAGGTGCTGACCTTTCAGCAAGGTTGCTGGTTCATTTATATGCCTCCTGAACAACTCATCACCTTCATTTATGATTAATAAACTCCAGTCATCCTGTTTGCACTGGATCACAGGTTCTTTGTTAACTATTCTTTTTTGTATCCTTTGGTATAAATGCAGTGTACAAGGTTTGTGGAATTATCTTGGACTTTGCTGTGAAAGATGCCTTAGCTACATATGCAAAAAGTAATCAGGTAGGGCTTTATGACCATGATCATAGCATCCCAAAACTTGTGATGAACTCTGCATGCAGTGTCTAGATTATAGTAGTGCTGACTGAAGTTTTGGTATTTTCGTAGTTGGGTATGCTTATTTTCGTATATGCTTTTTAAAAAATGTTTTAATTTATTTTTCTTAGACACTCCTGTGGTCTGCTATGTAGCTATCATTCAAACAAGCACAATTTCAGTAGAGGATAGCAGGATTCAGGGAACAGTGCACAGTTCTGCCACTTCCTCAGGGACTGGAGTTGAATGCAAAAAAGTGTTCCTTCATAAATTTGTTGCTCAAGGCTCTAAGCTTCTTTAGCAGTTTCATGCATGTCTAAGAAGGGAGAGGCACAGTTCCTATCTGTCATCTTTTCTCCTGGAGGCCCTGTACATTTTGGAAGGACAGGACACCTTAGCACAAAACGCAGTGATGTTTTTCTTAGTCTCTTGACAAAATCTGGCCTGAATTATGTCTGCAGAGTGGACAGAGGACTCCAAGTCTTCCCGCATACTATTTATCTTCTTACAAAGACATACTGTTATCTGTGTATGAGTAATGTCTTGAAAAGCTACAAAAAGACAAAAGGAAATTTTGGTTTTGCAGAAAGGGTAGACAGATCTGTCTTTTATATTAACTCTTTTAGAGGTAGCTTTTAATTACTAGATAACAGAATTACAGTCAAAAAAATCCTGCAACAAGTTTAATAACTCGTGATGTATGTTATTTCTGTGGGATGGGAAAAGACCTCCAGAGCATTTCAGGTTCAGTCTCCTTCTGTGATGCTTGCCAGTTTATATATTACATTTCATAAATGAATCTATCTTTAAGAAAAGAGTTAGATATTTTTGCCTTATTGCTTGTATTACAAAACCTCACTGGGTCCACAGCATTCTAGAAAGTCTTCTTTAAAGGTCCTCCTGACTATGTCAAATATACTTATTAAGTCACCCCAGTAATCTTTTTCTGGTGGTTATCTTCTAATGTTGTTACAGTTTATGGCTGTCTTGGCATGATTTTAAATGAGATGCCTTTGCTCTTTTTAAGCCCCTATAGTCACAGCTTTTTTCTATTAACTGTCTAAAGGAAATAAAAAAGGTTGTTTTTGTTTGTATAGTTTCTATTTCACTTAAAAGCACTTTAGCTAGCAGTTGCCTTTGCATATTAGAGAGAAAGGTAGATGGTCTTGGGGATGAGTTTTGTGTCTTGAATCACAGATAGATTGTTAATTTCCTATTTTTTGGGAAAGAATTGTTCCACAGACATTGGAGGTAGGATTCAATTAGTTTAAATTTAGCTGGCTAAAATGTTGGTGCTTAATTTGAGGAAATGATCTGGATTTCTTGAGTCAGTGAATGGAGATGGGCTGTAGAAACCTCTGTTGGTTATCTTAGGAAAAGTCATTCAGCGGCTGTTTGCTCACTTTCTCTCCGTCTCTCTCTTTAATGGTGGAGGAAGTCTAGAGTAGCTGCTTAGACTTTAAGGCTTTAGATCTTAGATGAAGCAAGTCACAACCCCCTCTGGACTTGTTCCTGAAAAATGTCAAGCACTGTAGCCAATCTAGCAAATAATTTTAACTCATTTAGAATTTTAATCTGTAACTATTCAATGGGCATATTTTATTCCTAAATATAAGCATAACAGCTTTCTGGATCCAGCTTCAGAATTTATCATTTTACAAGAGGCAGGTCTGTCTCCATTCCCATTTCCCAAAATCTTTGATAGTTCATTCTCCCTTTCATGACTGAATCATATGGGATATGTATGTTCACTATGTATTTGAATAGTAAAATACTTGCACAATGAAGCTTCAATATCAGTGGCATAAGATAACTCTAAAATACAAATAATAGATAAGAACAAATATGGTAGAAATTCTTATCCTGCATCTAGAGATAGAAAAGAAATAAAAAACCTGAGCAACAAGCCTGAAGGCTGTGTTCTTTCAGGCTCAAATAGAACTCACACTTCAAATCTTAGAATAGTTGTCTCAGTCCAGAATCCAAATTTACAAGTGAAGTTTGACTGTCAGAGCTGGTTCTCTTACCCTACATGTTGTAAATACCTTTGAACTCACTCCTATGAAACAGAAGTGCTTTCTGAAGAAAAAAGTTGAAAAGATAAGTGGCTTACAAGCTACTGTAATTAAAATCTAAAAGATGCTTTCCCAGCTGTTGCTTTTGAAGTTATGCTTAGTTGGTGGCTAGGTGCCAGCATTCAATTAGAAGTATGCATTTTTATTAACAGACTATCATGTGTTATATTATGTCAATAATTCCTTTAAAATTAATTCTTTTTATTTCTTGCGATAGTCACAGGTGTCCAGGTCATTAAATATTAAAATGGGTCCCACTGACAATTGTGTAACATCCTAAGTTTGTTTGGTGTTTTATTTGCACTTCATTTGAAGTTCAAAATTAAAATATCTCTGAACTTATAGAAAGGAGGGTTTGGCCAAGATAAGTTAATTCCTGAGAGGAAAAAAATCAAAAAGAGAGATCCACAATCTATGTGCAACTTTTTGCCTGCATTTGAGTTTCTAATTATCACGTTTTCATTTACTTACTCATTATATGCATGTTGCAAGTGGGAGCCTCATTATTTTGATTCACTTTCTTAGATGTGAAAGTCTCAGTCTGAAATTGGTATTGTGAGGTGGGTTTGATGTTTGTAGGCTGTTAGAGGTACTCAACTCCATGTCAGAACAGCGCAAGAATCATCTTCCTGAAAACAGTCCATTTTCTAGTCTCCCACCTTTTTATTGCAGGAGTCATCTCACCTAACTTTAGATGGCTGCAGTGTAGATATCTTCATCTAAGCTTGATGACTAAATTTTCTTAATCTGGCTAATTCAGACAGCTATTTTGGGTCAAGATGAATGGAGCTTGGAAGTGTCTTTTCCTCTTCCTCATGTGGTGACAGGAGCTTTAAACAGCAAAGTCAGACAGAGGTAATCTGCTGTCTGAAGATGCCTGAAGTTAGAAGACGTGTTCCCAACCCTATTGTCTTCTTTCAAGGCCCTACCCAGTATGAAAAAGGCATATTCATTTTTTTCAGGGTGCCAGTGCAGGTTCAGGATACTATCCTCCCATTTAAACCATAATATATGATACTGGGTTTCCTCTTCCTTTATGGCTTAATATCATGACAAATTCTGGATTTAAGATCATATAGATTGAACTCTCCAGCCTGTGGAGCAGCTGGGCTGGTGACTCAGTACTTATTGCTAAATACGAAGGTCATTTCTGAGACTGAGGGACCCTCTACTCTCAATCAGTTTTGACTATTCCTTTAGAAATGACATAGGGAGAAAGTTAAATTGCACCGTTAAAAACAAAGTTAAAAGAAACAACCTGGCTGCTTGGTTTTTCTCACTAACCACTCTCTGGAATTGAAGATCCTTAGAAATACTGTTAATTACTAGATATTGGTAGTGATTGTAAAACAATACATATCCAGTTGGTAAAATATGTATAGTTAGTAGTGTCCTTCATTTGTAGGTTACAAAGGGTGTCAAAGAGTTTTGCCAATACAAATTAATTCCTTTTTGAGTAATATTTTTGAGTAGCTGCCCTCTTCATTTTACACATGGAAAAAAGTGATCTGCCCACCGCCATGTTGTAAATGTGTTAAAAACTGTTTGAAAACCTAGAAATTCTCATTTCTATTCCTGCTTTGATGGCTCCTGTAGATGTGGCTGACAAAAGTTTCTTGAGATATTCTGGAGTTAAGATCATTAAAAAAACAACTGGTATCTGTGCTCATCTGCCACCCCATTCCAGCTCCTCATTTTAATCTCAAATGAGGAAGGCAAATCTCTCAGGAGCAGAAAGGATGGAGGTAACTGTTACAAATAACAAAAGAGAAGACAGAACAATTACAATGACAGAAGAGAATACAACAAATAGCATTTAAGACCCGTTTCTTGGTAACAGCTTTTCTAAATGATTTAGCTAATTAAAAAATACAGATATTGATTTGTCCTATTAGTTATTTTTCATTGCACTTTTAAAGTTTTGGATCACAATGTATTTTTAACCATCTGCAAATAAGAAAAACATATATGCCAAAATATTCTTTTTATAACTGAACAGCTCTTTCAGCAAAACCTGAATTTTCACATAGATCTGTGCAAGAGCTTATGTTTCTTCTGCTCTGATCTATCCCTGACATCTCTAAGAGCTACTTTCAGGAGATATATCACTTCCCTCCATTTATAGCCCATCTTCCACTGAATAGTAATTGATTGCTGGCCTTTGCCAACAACAAATTATGACTTTAACTGCATTGTCCAGCTGTGTTGTAGGAAAGAAAGTCAATGTTTTTTCTACTCCTCAATTTTTATTTCATGCTGTACCTGTCTGTTCATCGCAGAGAAGCCCAGCACCCTTAGCTGATGTCTGTCCAGTAATCTAAGACTGTGAGTAGCCTGAGGAAATTGGTCATCTGCCATCCAACCCAATATCCCATACATGAATACATGGGCTACTTGTCCATACATGCATAGACTACGTGATGGATTGCAGGATGTAGCAAAATCTGCCAGGGACTTGGAAGGATTTCAGTTTCTTTGGATAGTCTGTGACCTATTTATGCATGCTGTATTGATAAATGAAGTGAAAAATCTTTTACACCTTTCAATGAAGGTGCCGTTTGGTTTGGCAACAGTGCTGACAATTTTAGTGATGTCCTATAGGAAACAGCTGGGATTATTAATTCATTTTTGCACAGGTCACCAAGCACCCAGAAGTCAATATTTCTTTTAAATTGCTCTCAGTTTGGACCAAATCCATTCTGAAGGTGAAAGGTTCCAGATATATACTGCTACCAGCCATTATTAGAGTGCTTTTAAGTCTTGCAATTGTTTTTCCTTGGTTCAGCCTGAGAATGCTTGTATTCTCTTTAACTTTTGTTTTCAGCTCACGCTGTAATTTCATTTTTTAGTTCTTGGAAATATACTTTATTTTATTACAGATGACACCAATCTGGGTGAAAAAAATATGAGAAAGACTTTAGATTCTGAGTCTGAAACAATCGTTCAGTGACTCAAGACTCAAATTTAATGAGGAAGGAAGAATCGCAAGAAAGAAAGATTTACACAGACACAGTTAAAGATAAAGCTGAGCAGAACTGTACAGTTTCAATTCACAAGAATTTCTTCAAACTTGTAATTTGACTTTGACTTTGTGAGAAGACATATCTGCTGACTTTGACATTTGATGAAAGTCAGAGCAAAAGTACTAAACTTCAAGGTACATGATGTCAAAACTATGGGTCTGAAACGTGACCTTAACATCCTCAATCTTTGGAGGAGAAAGGAAGAAAAATGAAACTTTGCTGTTAATCTCTCGAGTGATAATGCTGTATGTCTGGGTCTTCAGATGTTGTCATTTACACTGCTACCTGGCTGGCTTAACACATTACTGATTCTCTTTTATAATGCTTCTTCTGAGTTGTGAATGACTAAACAAGTCCCTGAAAATCAAGTCCTATATCTAACTTGGATATTAAACAGCTGGAAAGAGTGTGGAAAGGAGCTACTGTAACTATGCAAATGCTGTGGAAAAGGTGCTTTGCAACAAGATGTTGAAAATGCAGTACTAGCTCTTTAAACAGAAGATCAAAGATTATTTAGTTACAGGGTGTAAAATCCTTCTTGGAGAGACACTAGTGATACCTTAAGAGTACCAAGCAGTACAAGACCATTGGCATGAAGATAAACCCACACACATTCATATTAGATATATAAACAGTCCTCTCATCACTGAAATTAACATAGCAAGGAAATTAGTGGACCAAAGTGTTGATACAGAGCCAGCATGTCATTGTGCAATATAGCTTTCATCCAAGCAGAAGAAATTAGTCACCCTCTCAGGGTGACTGGATGAATTAGTATCACTGATGTTACGCAAGAGGTCACACTAGCTGGGTCTGTGGTATCTTTGGGTCTTGATATTTGTTGCTTGACAATCCTGACTCTGTCCTGTCTCCAGTCTTGATTGTGAAGTTTTGGAGTGCTCCTTGTATTTGAAAATACCTGAAGTGCTAGAAAGTCAGTGGAAATACCCAGAACAACTTTCAACATTAAAAGACATGTAAAAAGATGACTTAAAAAGATCTAGGGCTACTCCCTTTTGGAAGTTGGTTCTATAATAGTCATTCAGTTAAATCTCCCTTTGTATTACAGATGGACTGATCAAATATGTGACAACTTTGTTGTTACTGTTTTTGGTTTTAGAAATTATGGGCTTTACCCTCCAGTTGTTACAAGTACACATGCAAGCAGCTGGACTGGAAGCGTGGCAAAAGACTGGAAAGCCAAATATTTAAGAAGCTTCCTAATATAGTTTTCAGACCAAGAAGATTTGAAGAAGGCCAGTGACAGAACTGGTTGGGAACTTTTTGTCATAAAAGTATCTCTCTAAAGAAAAGTTTTCTGTAAAAAAAAAAAAATTTCTGCAGATATTTTTTGAGTTTACATCAGGAAATCCAAGCCCAAATTATTGAATTTTGGGCTTGTTGGACCTGAATAAAATATCTCAATTTGTTCAGCTGGCCAGAAACAGTTAGTGATGAGCCAGTTCAATATTATTCTGTGTTTTGTTGTGGTGGTATCCCTAGGGATTTGCTGTTCTCCTAACACATTCCCATTCTATCCTGTGGGGCAGATTGATTATCTGTATATAATACAGCTAGATCTCCTCTGGAAGCAAGAACTGTGGTGCAGTGTGGGAGTTCTGTGATGTCTTATGGAAATGTCATCCCTGCAGAGAGCACAGGAAAAGAAGCAAATGTAGGTGTTCTTAGGTCAAGTGGAAAAAAGAAATAGCATGCCAAGGAACTATTTTTCAGGAGTATCTGCATTATGGTCTTTATGATCAGCTGAACTGTTATTGAGAGGGAAAAAAAAGTTAACAATTTTCCTTCTTTCCGCTGTATCACCTTTTCTTTTATCTCTTCTAAGCTCTGTTTTTCTCTTTTATCAGTCATGTTGAACGCTGGTAAGATTGTCTTCACCCAACCTCAGGCACTCATTTTCCAGAAATTAACTTGGCATTGTAACAGCTCTTAACATCTGTGACTCTTGACTTGGAGATAGTTGACTAAAGGGGCTAGACAGAGTTTTAATTTATTGCCAAATAAATTATTATTTTTTTAAACTAGGACTTAGCAGATTGTTTTTTTCCCTCCATTATTAAATTTATTTGGTTATGAGAATAACATGAGGGATAGAATATGTTTTGTATTACTGCATATTTCAGAGAGCAGACCAAAATAGAATATCCTCATATTTCCAGAAAAAATTTTTTGTTTGCTGGTATAAAGATTTTTTGTTTCATTTTTAGATGGATGCTGAAAAACCCTTGCTGTGAATTTTGAAGTGGATGTAAGGTGCGAAGAATATTTGCTGCAAAATAGTTGTGCTCTGCTTTATTCTCCTAGTTCCAGTTCAGCATTAACTTCTTTACACAACAGCAAAACAAAAGACCCCAGAAAAAAGTTGCCAACTAAGCATATTTTTACAGAATAGTGGTACTGTGATGACAACACTTTTGTTGCCAATGAAGATGGCAAGCAATAAAGAGCATAATGTAGCCCTATGATCTACACCTGGAATGTGGTAGGCACAATGAATCATTGTATCCAGATGGTTCTGAACTTAATTTTCCATTCTTACTGTAATGTCATATTGATACTTAGTTTACTTTCCACATACTATTCTTGATCATCCTTTCTTCTTCATGGTCTTTCAGATCTTTCTTGATTTTATTTAAGTTAATCAGCACAGGCAACTATGTCAAAGCCTTGCAATCTGGAAGAACTCCTCTGCATTATAAGCTGCCTCTTTTTTATTTGTTTTTCATAATTTTCACTTTATTCCCACTCATTTCTATTCAATCTTCTTCCTGTTATCACAACTTTCTAACTTGAAAGGCAAATACTGTAGTTACCTTTATAACTGTTGAGAATTCTTTTCACTGAGCTGGATCTGCTTTGGCTAGTAGTCACACTCAGACAGAAACTGAATTTGGTTCTAGATTCTAAATTTCAGGTGCTTTCCTTCCTACAAATGAACTGAAAAAAGCCACCCCTGAGTCCTGAGAATTTTGAATTTTTATATCCAGAACAACATGATGAAGGGAAGTCCATTTTAGCTTTTCCACTCAAATTCCCACCACTTACCCAGTAATACCATAATTTTTTCTCTTTCTTATTTTTTTAAAATAGCAATTAAAAAAAAAAAAAGCTATATTTCTACTTGAAATATTAATCTATCAGAAAACAAAAAAATGTATATTTGTGTGGGAATTGTGTGCATGATTTTTAAAATGATCATATACTAAAATTGTTAAGCAACACTCTTAAGAATGACTTCAGAAAGTTCAGAACTGAAGGGTTAAATTACAGCCTGATTTTTCAAAAGTGAAAGCATTGACAATCCCCACTGGAATCAGAAAAAGCAGATTTAAGTACATATCTTTAGATGTGTATATCTGAAATATCCAAATCTACAAAGTATAAAAAGAAAGGTCCTATGCTATCACTAATCTTTTACCAGTCCAATGCCAAAGCATGCTTTGGTGTTCCTAAGATTTAGTAGATTAATACTACGTGTTTCACATGTAAATCCTCTGCATGCATTTCTACAATTAGGTCAACAGTACCTGTTTTGAAACTCCCCATTTTTCATTTTATGGAAATGGACCACTAGCCAGTGTTCAGAAAATTTCAATGTAAGACTTCTTTTAGTCTTTTTCCAAATAATCTACATACTATTTTTTCCGCACTACAGGTGCTTTTTTCTAAGTGTAAAACTTGTCTTTTTAACCAACTGACATTAAAATTTTCATGCTTAAACTTCAGTATTTTTACTTCTAGAATGGAAGATCAGTAAGTCTGAAGTGCTAAAAAAAAAGTTTTAAGAGCTGTACTTTCCACTATTTACTTTTTGCCTGTTACTGATTAAAAAAGTCTGTTCCATGAGTCATATGTTTCAAACAATTCAATCACAGATCCTTTTTGGTTTAAAGACAAAGATATTGAAAGTATTTAACTTGCAATTATCATCCTTCTCCTTCTCCGTCCACCATCTCTCTCCAGGAAACCTTCCAGCCAGCCAAACATGAAAAATTTTAGAACCCAAACCCAGTTGATGACAACCAGGAATGTTGTCCTGCGGTACAACCCACCTTCTCTAGGACCAGACTCCCAGATTCTGTTCACAGAAACCACCCTGGACTTGTTGCCATTTCCACTAGCTAGGAACATTAAAAACTATGTTCTAAAACCCACCAGTAGTGGTAATCCTATTCTTACGTTCCCTAAGATTTTCATTAGGATTTATGATTATACTGTACCATTTATGCAGGATACCAAGATGAATGAATGAAAAATTTTACTTATTGTCTTTCTTAAAACAATCTGATTTTTGAAATCTTCAGTTAAATGATTTATCCTGACATGTCTTTCCATTTTCTAAACAGGAAGAATTTGTTGGTAATTTTCCACTTGGAAACGTGTTTACTTGTTGTGGGGTTTTTTTGGTTATTTTGTTTTGTTTTGGTTTGGTTTTTTTCCTAGTTGAACATTGGCTTGTGGAAAAATCAAAACTTTATGAAGGAAAATGGAGATGTCAAAAAACCAGAAATCACCCCTTGGTAAGAGGGAATATTTCATCCTGGATCAGTTAAACCTATATAAACTATATCTGAGAGGGGCTTTTTTGCTGTATTGAATCCAAAACGTTTTACCTGTATGTCCTAACTGAAGTATTCGTCTTGCAGTTTGGTTTAGTCACATAGTAAAAAGTTACTATTCATTCTGCCTATCTGATTGTTAACAACAGCAGTGCAGACACAGTGGCACAGATATCTGTGAGGGGTGCCAGTTCTCAGAGGCACCCGTCATACCCAGTGTCATGCCTGCTCTGCAGTCACATTCTTGGTTCCCTTTTGTGACCCCACTAGAGTATGGCTGAGGATGTCATTCCACCCCAGAGGAAGCTGGTGAGAGGGACCTGCAGGGACTTCTGCTGTCCTTGGTTTGCCGTGTTTTGCTTCCGTGGGGGAAGAACCTTAACCTCTGGTTTAGGTTTTGATATGCATTGTCCTGTTCAGTAACTGGAAACAAAAGAGAAATTGGCATTTTCACCCTTTTCGCTACTTTCTTTCCTGATAATGCTTGAAATGTATCTAATTCCTCACTTAAGAACAATTCATCTCATCTTCTTTTTAACCAGTTAGCAGATAATAAATGTTTATTCTCTGTGATAATTGGCAGTGTTATGATGATCAACATTGAGTAAGAGCCAAGATAGAAAAGAATGTGTGTTTGTAAGCTAGCAGACTAGAGATATAGAATTTTCCTTTTTCAGCTTGAAGAAAATCTTGTAACCTGTGTGGGCCATCCTTTTAGGTCAATTTCATGCAGACTATTTTCTCTTTTTCTATATCAATCCTAAATTAATACAGTAGGTGCTCTGCAGCCAGCATGGTTTTGCATTGATCTTGGCCAGCTTGTTTACAGTGTTTTGGCAAGTTGCTGATGTACTTGTCCCTGGGGATAGAGCAGGGGTTAATTGCTGTTAAACTCTCAGTGCCAAGTAATGGTTCAGACTCTGTGCTACATTAAAGATGACACTAATAAGGAAAGAGTGCACTGGATTGCTCTGTGTTGAAAATTGGACTTCTGGTGACAGAAACTTGGAGCAGAGCTGATGTAATAGGGAGGCCATAATGTAATTATAACTGCTGAACATGTGTCATACCAAGTTAAATGATACCTTAATGAATCAAAACAGGTGATGGAGTGTTGCTCTTTCAGCAGATAGAGGTATTTTCAAGGTCAGATTGTCATTAATTTAATAATCTGTAAACTGGATATTCTTCAAATTCTAAGCAAAATCAACTTTAATGGGGTTTTTTTTAGTGTATTTCTTGTCCTGTACCAAAGGGGTGAAAAAAACAGAGGATATTATTCTCAGTATAATTTTGTTTATCTCTCTTCTATTATATCTCTGTTATCTCTAATACAATATATGTGTACCTAACATTTTTCAGCCAGGTGTGAGCTCTGTTTCCCTGTGCTCCAAGCAAGTTGAACACAAGCCAAGAGGTGTGTAGACATAGTATAGCACTGAGCTGAGCTAGTGAGGTTTGCTGCGAGACAGAATACGTAACACCAAATACAGTCAGTAAACAGTTTCAAGTCAGCCTGAACCATGGACAAAACAAGCTCACACCTGCTCAGAGCAGAAGTAAGTGTGTAGTAATATTATAAGTTATATTATGTATAAATGCTCTTTGCCTATTATGATTCTGCAGCAAATGAAAAACTATCACTTACCTCAGCTGATTCCTTGTTTAACTCCAGTGTCATGGGTGAACTTCCTACTTTTTAATTCTGGTGGGACCTCTATGTTCTGGAGTTAAAGTCTTCTGTTCCAGATCGGGTGACAGTCCAAGACACCACGATACGAATGATACTTGACAGCTTGAATGTGACAGTATCTATCTCTCCTGCAAGTTCTGAGTACTTAAAGAAACCTTTCACCTACCTTTTTTTAACAAAACCTACAGTATTTTTACAAGTAGCCTTGGCTGAGAAGTTAAAACAGGGCCCCACAGAACAAAGAATATAGCCATTTTGAGAAAAAAAAAAAAAATCCTTTCTTGAATGTTGTAGTCTTCTGATTTCTGCCATGTCTAAAAAATTCTGTTTATTTCACATTTGTCTTGCATTCCATAAGCTTATTTATCCTCATGCTGTTAAAAAATGAAGCAAAGATTTTTTAAAAGGATCTAGCTGAGTCCAGCGCTGAGTTTCTATTAAAAAAATGGGATTTTAATGCCTAAAGCAAATTGGGTCATTTGAAAACATCACAGTAAGGTCACACTTTGACTTCATTTTTTAATTCTTGACTTTTTTTTTTTCCTAATATGGCAAATAAATATTTAAAAAATTGAATTATTCAACAGATTCCTTGCTAAATGGTGCTTCTGTATTGTTTTTACCTTTTTCTTTCTTTTTTTCATAAAAGTTTTTGGGGTTGAACTCCTTGTGTTTGAGAACATCTTGGATTTTTACCTCATTTTCCCTTCGTTGTCATACTATATAAGGGAGGCAGGTTTCTCCTGTTGGAAAAGTAAAATAACAGTAAAACTACAAGCCCTTAGAGGTCTCAGGAGATCTAGAAACCAGGTCCATGCCAGCTCTGTTCAACATGTCCTGTCTTCCAGCACTGTTTTTTTGGCAAAGTATCTCCTGGAGGCTGGGGTCTCCCAGGCACAAGTTTGTGAGGAATACCCGAGGTAGGAGGAAGTGTTCATATATTCTTTCTTGATCTTCCCTGTTCCCCATCCTCTTGTCTGCTTCTGTTCCTCTGTATTTTGATGAAACAGATGATAAACTGTGCAGCTCAGTGACTTCCTTTTATGGCCACCACAAAAGGATGAACGGAAGGGCAGTAGCACTTGTCTTCAGCAGATTAATTCTGATTTGTTAAATTGCTTCCAAGTAAATTTGCAAGAGAAATTTTTGTTCTTTCCACAAAGTTCAAATTTGGCCTAAGAGTCATTTTCATTTAGGCATTACTGAAATAAAAAACTTCCCTTTCAGAAGGTGTCAAGGAAGTCCATGGGAGTTGTCCATGGAGCAGACATCACCACTGGGGACAGGAACAGCATTCTCTGTGTCATTTGGCATCCTTGGCCTTTGAAATACTGGCCATCCACTTCTGGTGGGGAGAGGTAGAAGAAACATTAATTTCATGGCATATACTGTAAGCTGTCTGCTTTCATGGTCACGTCAGCATTTTTTGTAGATGGAATCTCTGAACTTTTTTTTTCCCCCTGAAGATTTTCTTTCAAGCCATGTCCATCTTAGTGAAAAGTGCGCATTGCTTATTGTGCCGGGAGTATGCATTAAAAAGCTGTGGTGTATGGTCTCCCAGCACTACACCTATGCTACTCATCCTTACTATAGAGGCTTGACACCTCAGCACTTTCTTGTTTGGCTGGTCAGTTAACCAGATCTAAGAATCATGGATATTTATTATGGTTGCCAATCTAAGACTGAATTTCACCTTTGAGAGTCATAGGAAATTTCATTGCCCGTTTTATTTATCGCAGTGTAATATTGGAAAAGAATGGCTAAGCACTATAATGCTCAAGATGACATTCTCAAGGAAAATTTGTTACCTTACAAGGGATAAATTATCTAGAACATTTAAGAAGGCTTTTTGCAATACCCAGAAGTTGTACATGTCTGGGGGAACTCATTGACTCTCCAAGGTGTAAACTGACGCTTTCTTAGTGGGGGAAAATAGAATAATCCTTTACCATGAAGCAGATCGCATCAAAAATGTTATGTTGTCAACATTGAAATGTTCTGTGGGAATATAGCAAATTTGTAGTGATACTGTGAGGAAAAAAGCATTTTAGTTTTGGAATGGACCATTGAAACTTTCGAATTTGAAGCAATGTTTTGTGTCAAGATGTATTAGATTTTGGATTGTTAACCATCATCTATGATTTAAAAAGTCAAGATTAGACTAAAAGATTTTAATTTTATAGAAGCAGAGCATAACCCTAACAAAATTAATTTCCCTCATAGATTTTTACTTAAATGGAATAAAATAAATGAAGAAACGCTCTTGTTCTCACTGTATATGAAAAAAACCCCCATGAACCAGAGTTGGAACACATGGGATCCCATCCAGCAGATGCTGAAAACTTACTTTCAGAAATCTCTCATTCTTGGTGCTCCCTGAAACACATACATTGATACCCTTGCTGGAAGTCAGTGATTGTACGATATTCATCAGTCTCTGTCTCACCAATATGTTGTTACTGATACAGGAGGAAAACAGATCTAAAAATTTAAGATTTATGCTGCAAAATGGAAATTCTAGGCTTTAAACCAAACTTTAAAGAATCTCCTGATTCTGCTTTTCTCCAAATCTCTTTCCCTGTCTTCAGTCACCCATCCAAGGCAACATCCCACTCTTTGGTACACGTCAATGGTAAAATTTCTTTTTGAGTCTTTATAATCATGAACAATTGCCAGTGTCTGTGGAGGTGTTCTCATAGTACCATTACTATGTTACTTGTATGAGATCATAGAAATAAAAATTATGTTTAGGAGTAAAATTACAGTGTTGCCAAGTGCAGCAGGGTTTCTTTCACTGACAGTAGTGGCAGGTTTTTTGTCCAGTACTTACATAATATAATAGCGGGGTCATCTGCATCGTTATCCCATATAGAGCCTATACTGGTAATGAAACATGGTTTCACATGTTACAGGCCTGTCATTCTATAAGAGTTCTTTATCTACAAGTGACCCTTGAACAGTCCCTGTAAGATCTATCTGTTTCTTGAAAATAAACAAAGCTCCAGGGGAAATTTGATGTCTTGGTATTTCTCTGCTGCTTTTTTTAAACCTATATATAGATGTTGAGTTATGGTCTTGATAGAAGGATTCCTTTGAAATATATTGAACTGTGTAATGTAATTCATAAGAAATTGCAATTGAGTTATTACCTGTTATTGATGACCACAAAAAAAAATGTTCAAACCAGCTATTTGAGGTTAATGTGCCTGAAATACTACTCGAATTTCTCTGGTTGGGTTGTAGAGTGATTAAGTTCTCATGATTTGGTCAAACGGATTTTTAAACTCCTCTCTCCAGTAATCTATTTACTATGGTCTGAATCCTGCACATTTAACTCTGGAGCACTGAGATAGAATAATATACTTTAACATGTCTGAGTACAGATAAAATTAAGTCTTTGAGGCCATTTGAAGGTGGACTTAGGTAATATGTCCACTTGGCCCAGAAAAATCTACTCCTTGGAGAAGGAACTAACTAATTTCGTAATATTGCCCTTATAATTTCAATGCTCCTTTCTACCAAGCGTCAGATCTTGAAGACATTTCTGTCTTTTCTAAGGAAAAGAAAATGTGCATTTCAGATACACTAGCACATCCCCAAAGTCAATGCTGTTTGTTATTCTAATTCCATACATGTTTTCACTGGAAGCACAAATTCTTTTATGGTAGAGACACTTGAGTTGTGTGCATTATCGACATTTTCTGGCATCATAGTCTCTCTATGATATAGTCAAAATCTGGGATTTCACTTTGTTGATCTCTGTACAAACACAAAAATAGTTCATGCCCTAGGGATTTTACAAGATTAATACTTTTTTAAAAATAGGCAATGGTTGAATTCAAGAAGAGGAGGCAAAGAAAGGAGACAGTAGCAGTCTCAGCACAGCTGGGACCTAGAATTTATCAGGTTGTGTTGGCATCACACAAGTGAGTTTTAAGACTATGAAGATGAATAAGGAGCTAGCTTTACAGATGATAATAAGGTATTCCTTTGAGGTCTGTCTTCATCCTTTCTACATTTTGAAATGCACATCTTCCTCCTTTCTTGTATACCCTTTGTAGCCTGAGCATGGAATAAAGAGGAAGAGGTGCACTTCAAGGTCCATAAGAATATGGAGACTTGTCTCAGGTATTGATTAGAGGTCAGTGTTACATTCCACTGAGTTTTTGTTTGCACATGAGATTACCCAGAGATGAAAAGTAGGGAAAAAGAAAAGTGGACAGAGGACAAAGGTCCCCCCAGTAGGACACTGGAAGAGGATAAGGAGGGTTTACCAAGGAGTACACTGCAGGAATTATTAGAAAAGTAGGAAGAAAAGCGCAAAATAAGAGGGTCACTGAGACCAAAAGGGAACAGTTTCAAGAAGAGTGTGGTTCAGTGCTTCAAAGGCAGGTAACAGGTCAGTGAGGATGAGAAAGGAGGCATTGGCCTAGTTATCCTGATGTAAGAGAGCAGTCATTTTAAACTGGGAGGAATAATTTCATTGCACTAGAAAGAACATGATGGTATTTTTGATGGGATTGTAAAAAGTATAGTCAACAAGTTCACAGATAAAAGGAGATTGCAGACAGAAACAACAGCCAAAACATTGTCAACTGTATGAAAACGAGAATATTCAGTTAACAGAAATTGTTTATGTTGATTTATGAATTAAATGAAGCTTTCCTTTATCCACAAAGTTCTATTTCTTGTATTTCCCTGAATTTGCCATGAGTTGTAAGAACCTTTTGTTCATATTTCTTGACATGGGTTTGGGTTTATTTACCTTGTCAATATAGAAAATGTAAATTGACTATAAGCTATTGCTGCATTTAAATGAGACACATGCTTACCTTAACCTTAATTTGATATAGGTTTCTTCAGTTCTTCGAAGAACCAATACCAAAATTACTCTTACAAATTACCTATTGAACTTCCATCTGATGCAATCCCCTTCTAGCCTCTTCTATACTCCAATCCTTCTTTAAAAATGGTCTTATGAACCTTTCTCTAGATTTTCCTGAAGCCACATTGTAGAGAGTATATTTATTTTGTCCCCTTTTCCCTTGTTTATTTATTATCTTTCTTCTATTCTATTACACATAGACATTTCCCTTATAGGACATATACATTGGGATATTTTAGCTGGATTTTTACTATGATATCTTGTGTTCCATGTCATTGAAAAATGTATTTGTTTTACAATTTGTCTGTATCATATGCTTTTGATATGGCAATGTAGACCTAAATATTCTAAAGAGTTCTAAAGTGTTTCTATTGCTATAGGTTTTGATTCATACCCTGCGAATTGCATGACACAGAAAATAAACCCCTGTTTTTATTTATGCATTTCATTTTTTTTTAGAACTTTCTCTTGGCTCAAAGTGTAATCATTAAGGGTGTCAGTTTTCCACAAATGCAGTTAACTCTATACTGCTGCTTAAAGAGTTAAGTAAAGCAGCCTTCCATAACCTAACTGTTGCACGTGGTAAATCTCTCACAACCCCAATGCGCTAGCATTCCCCTCAGAATCCCCAGTTTTAACATCCTTAACATCTTCTAGGCTGCAGAATTGCACCTTAAAATATAGCATACTTATGATATTTACAGTTTATAGATTTTAAACTGGACAAGCTTCTGATTTCAGGGAAAAAACATGAAGAACATTCCCCTTCTGAATGACTACTGTTTCATTGCAGCAGGGACCCAGCTAATAAAGTTTTTTCATATTAAGGGAGTTATAATTTGCTAGCAGGATCTCGACAGTTGTCTTTAGAATAAGACAATATGCCTTTCTCCTCCCTACTGGGCCTAATTCCCTGGTAACCTTATTGAAAATGTGCATTGGCTACAAAACTAAAGATTAACTGTCCAGGGACCTGCTTCCTGGAGCTTATTTGAAGATTAAATCAAATGGCAGGCAATATATATTTGGTAATTCAGCTTTGTTTCAGACTTTTCCAATCTAGTGGCAAGTATAATAGAGGAAACTGACACTCAAAAGTGCAAAGTGGTTTTTTCTTTTTTTCTTTTTTTTAATATGAAAAGGCCTGATATTTCTGTCCATAGCAAAATTAGAATTAATGATTTATTTCCTCACGTCTGAAGATCCTGTTCTTTTATTTTTGAACATGAAGCAAAGTAATTTTAATTACAGATGATGTGAACAATTTTCCTCCTTTTGATGAGATATTCTTTTTATTTTATGTAACAAATACCAGCAGAAGAGTTTAAAGAGAAGCAATAAAATATCTACTATAGTGATACAGCATTCATTTAAACAGAAAGGGAAACACACGTATTGTTTTTTAATTCAGTGTTTAGACTATGTATTAGTTAAACAGATTTCTATTCAGCAGATTAGATTGAGATGGATGGAGATGTTACGCTGTTTTAAAAAACTGTATTTAGAAGGCACATTCAAAGACACTGAAGTGCGATTTGTCCTAGTAGCAGACATCTGAAGAGCAAGTGACATTCTTACACAAAATCTATATTGGTGATGTATTTAATTACAGAGTTGATTGAAATTGACAGCTTCAGTGACCTATGAGTACACTGTTACTGACTGATGGATGCTTCAAATCTGGTTACTTTTAAACCAATTCACATACTGTTCAATAATATCCTGTCAAACTGCAAACTACATTTTTGCATGTATATGGACTAGGCAGAGAACATTTTAATTAAAATAAGGTAGAGATGAATGATGTTTGAAAATTGATGTAATTCTTAAAAATACAGCCATTATAATTTGAATAGGAGATAAAGAACTCACAGTATTATTCAAGGTGGCTGTATTCCTTAAGAAACATATATTTTACTTTCATACTCACTCATATCAACCCAAAACCTTTCAACACAGATTAGCTCTCCAGCCTCTTCTGCATACACAGGCAGTTCCCATTAATAGCTAGACAGAGGCACTGAGAAAATGGTACCTGAGCTATCTGAAAGCATGTGACATCTGCTAAGGGAGACTCTGGAAGTTTGCAGCCAACTTCAGTACAGAGGCCAAGTCCCCAAGCACCAAAAGATGACTCCAGTCGCCACTTTGCTCAGCCTTTCTGCAGCATTAATCACGGTCCCAACCACAACATGTTTCTCATGCCTTTGTAACAGCACATAGTGTATAGTGCAAATGCAAGTCTGGGATTAGCAGTGGACAACTTTGCCCCTCTGTCTCTTTTGCTTCCAGTTATCTATAGTTCTGTGGGGGTGGATCATGTTTTTCTCAAGCTGTTGAATATTGACTTGGACAGGTAGCTGTTTCTTAGTAACATTTAGAAACATACCTTATCTTCTGGAATAGTAGCCAACAAGGTATGAACTTCTGGCTGAAGAGCTCGTGTCCCAGTCTGAAGCCTAGTAAATGGCACAAAGGATGAACAGGTACCTGAGATGTCAAAACATCAAGTAGCCTCGTAATCCGTCAGTTAATTTGTGCCTATATCCTGGTAGTAATGGTAGGAATAAAAAATAAGCAAGTTTTCTCTCTTCTCAGATTGGTCAGTGATTTTTTTGCTGTAATGAAGTATGTACACAATTTAAAGCAGAACCAATGTCAAGGCTCCAGTACATACCAAATATGTCAGCTCACCTATCCAGTGAGATCACTTCTCCATTGAGCATATTCAGAACTACCTGAACAATCAGTATTTCTATAGATATCTGCATTCTCTGAAAGAACAGCGAAGTTTACAAATGTGTGAAACAAATATGATCTGGGTACAAAGCATCTGGCTGAAAAAAAGATTTTTCAGTGAAGACTAAGCCCCTTAAAATAAACTATTGGCTTTCTGCCTTTGAAGGTACTTTCTCAGTGTAGCTAAAATTATTAGCTTGGTACATAACTGATGGAAAAATCAGACTCCCTATAGTCGAAATCTGCATTTAGAGGAAGAGAGAAATGCTTTCAATTTACAAAAAAAAAAAAAAAAAAAAAAAAAAAGATCCAGCCTAATAAAATTTTAAAGAAAAATTGTAGCAACTTTTGCACAGAAAAAAATAAAAATGTTCCTTTTCTACTTTTGCTTCTGTTTCCCTAACACAGTTTTGCACTCTACTTATTTAAGTAGAAGTAACAGATTTCACACTTCACCCTGGAAATTATCTTTACACTGTCTGAGAATGAGTAACAGTTCTGAGTAACAGAACGTAAAAATATTAAAAGTCTTAAAGTTAACTCAAATTTTACCAGTGGAAACAAACCCATTTTGTCACCAATAAGGATTGTGAAAATATCCTTGAGTGACAAATAAGAGCAAATAAGGATTAGAAGTTCAGAGAGTGACAAATGATGTTACAGTACTTTCACAGCTTATATCAGAGTTATAGTTAATAACATAGTCATGGTAACATGGAGCTTGTTATGGACTAACTAGAAGACTTGCCCAGTTTCTTTGTGGCCTGCACTAAGCTCTGAATTGTCATTGAGGATAATTTAAATTAGCAGTTAATTTTTACATGCTTTAGTTCATGGTTCGCGTACACCTAAGTGAAAACACTGCAATAAGTGCAGGCATAGCTTACAATGAGTAAACCTAATAAAACATGTTCTTAACAGGGAGAAGGCAGCAGCTGAATCTACCAGGTATCTCTTGTTTGCAAGTTCAGGACAAGTTATTCCTGACTAGAAAGCAATTTCTCTCCAGAAGCAATTGAAACTAAGCTGACTTGGTTACTCAGCCATGCCCCCGCCGCTCTTTCCATCCCATAAGGATTCACAATGCTGAGGAGTGGTCCAGACTGTGGAACTAATCTGGAGTAAAAAAGAAGCTTTCTCCCAGCCTGGGTCACTGCATGGCTTTATCAACATACACTGGGATGAGAGACCAGATAAGTGTAAAGAGAGAACTACTACAGATTACTGTGTAAATTAAACTTCCTTCTCCTTTCATATACGAATGAGGAACCAGTTAACAGAAGTCTTGAAATAATGCACCCAGAGGACCTGCATTAATACCTCCTGAGATAAGTGTCATTGGTCCCACTTTAGGATTTCCTGTGCTGGTCTTCTGCACTTTTCTGGACATACCTATACTGCATACCTTCATTCCACTGATCTGAGGGTGTCCTAAGAGCTGTAATAGCTTTTTAAGCATAAAGGATAAAAATGTTGAGAGCAGTAAAAATAGTGTCATACTCGATGTGACCTATGTCTAGGAAACACAGAAATTTTTCTTTCCATTAGGAAGAGTACATTTTGAAAACTGCTAATCCCACATCAAAATTTTGTATTGTAAAAAAACCTCAACAAACCCAAACAAAAAACCTAGGCTCCTTTCCTCTACAATGAATATGTCTCTATGACAAAGGGTCACCAAAAAATACCTTTTGTAGAAAAAGAACATTCTCCTAAGAACAGAAGATAAATTATTTGGGCAGAATCACTTTTATTTTTGGCTTGCTTTTCAAAAAAAGTGCATCAGTAGGTTTGCTAACCTTCTCTACCTGGCTATGTCTTCTTCTCTGGACAGTCAACCACTCTTCACATATGTTGCTTGCAGGCACAGAGGATGCAGCTAGTATACTTGCTCTGTGAGCTGGACATAGATCAGACACTTTACCTAAGATGTAGGTGCAGGATGCCTTGAGTCTAAGCATGTTTTCCCTGTTTCTTCATTGTGTTAAGTGCTAATATCTGAGACTAATTTTGTCTTGAACTTGTTGGGTCAGTTTTATGCAATTTCCTTTGCAATGAAGGCTCCAAAATGTTTACATTTCTGTCCACATCTGAATGATCTGAGTGGAACCATTTAGATGGGACAGCTATTTCTCTGCTTAACTAAAGCTTTGTGGTATAGGACCCAGTTTTCAGCTGTTTGTACCTTTTTCAGACTTCAGAAATGGTTGAAATTTTCTGGATTGAATATCTGCCTCAGGCTGAATAGGCTAAAACAGTCAACTCTTTCCAAGAACAAGATTAGGATAAAAAGGCCTTGTTTTCTCATGTTAAAAACTATTATTTAGAACAGGTTTAAGAGAAAACCTTGCTAATGTCTGTGTTTAATGACAGCAGGAACTGAGTGGTCAGATCTCTGACTAAACAAGACAAGTTATAAATTCAAAGCATAGATGTTGCTCTGCCACCTCTATTCCTTGCTTTGTTCAGTACCAGTCAGAGTGTGTGGGCAAAGTCTAGTGGAGGGGCAGGCATATCTCTGACAAAACCCAGTGTGGTTATTTGATTTGAGGATGGGTGTGATTTGATCACTGAGCCAGCAGAGGTTATGAATTATTCAGGCAGCATCTGGCCCCTAGACAGCAGAGATTGACTATGAATTGGCATAACTACTCAAATTTTTCACTTTTTATACAATATCCTCTTTAACCACAGTACCCTCACACTATCATGAGCATTTGAGTATGGGCAGGATGAGCCTTCTTTTGCATCAGGCCAGCCTGAAATTCCCTTTTCTGATTTTATTTCTTTGTAAGTCAGTTACGGACTGCCTGGGGTTTCTTGAGCAGGGTGATTGACCATCAAGTTAACTTCTGGAATTTGTTGGATTATGAACTAGATATGGGTCTTTGGTTTACAGTGTTGGAGACAGTGTCTAGCTGTGATAGTTGGATATAGAACTGAACTTCATTAAATTTTTAAAGTATTCAGGCCTACTGTGTTTTTTCAATGGTTTCTTGTTTAGGTAATTGAAACTCCTAGAAAAACTTTCCCCTGAATTAATTTTTACATTTATCTTTCCCCATCTAATCTAACAAAGGTGAGTTAAGGCAATGCTAGTTGCAATAGTCAAATGTTAAGACAAGTCTTAATTTTTTTCTCATCAGCTTGTTCACTTGGTTATAAGTGTAATATAAGAATAATCCCTACATATCCGGTAAAGAAATACAGTGATATGAGTATTACAAGAAATTTGAACTGAACAGCAGACTCAGTGTAATTTTAGTAATTTTTCTTTTCATTCTCAATTTTTCTATTTTCCTCTAGCATTTCTGGATAGACATTCCAAGACCATCACTATGAATAGTAACAACAGCCATCTGCAGGTCAGATAAACCTATTCATCAGCATATCAGCAAGTGGACCTAAAATATTTATAGAATTTTTATTCATGAGAGAAAGAAACTGTTAATTGGTGATTAACATAAGAAGGTAATAATGAACTCAGATCAGTGTAGTACAGTTTTGTTATTACTCACTTTCTACAGGCAAGAAAACAAAATGAAGAAATTAGTTTTCATTTGCCAGAAGAGCTATTTTGTGTAGATTACTGATGAAATGCATTTTGAAATCTGATGCATCTGTACATATCCAGATTAATTTCTCTGATCTAGTGAAATATCACAGATACTTCCCAAAAAGGGAGCTTTATAACAAACAGCAAAATCTATATCAATCACTCTGTATTCATAATAACTCATAGCCCTGATACTTAATTATGGCTAAATATAATTTCTGACTTGAAACATTTTCAGCATAACACTCAGCATATTAGTAACCGAAAATGCAGGTTTTTGTATAAAGTTCGAATACTTTAATGGATTTGAGGCTGTCATGAAGATGTCTATATAGTCAGCAATTACTGAGTTTAAATGTATAAAAATAAGTTCAATTTCTGTAAAGGAGTCAACTCTGTTTGAAAAAAGGTAATGTTTCTTTAAGTGGTCTTCTTCAGAAAAGAAAAGCTGAAGTGCCATAAAGAATTATATCCATGGCTTGTCCTGTCTTAGTTTAATTTCATTTTAACTTAAATAAACATTTCTTTACATTTAACAACAGTGAAAAAGGCTGTTCTTACTCATTTTGTATGATTAAAACTACATTAGCAATATAGATGTATTAATTTACAGATACAGATACTAATTGCTTAAATATTGAGTTCAAAACTAGACACTAGTACTGGGAAGGGATAATTGGTTCTTGCCGTAGAAGAAAACTATAATAAAGAACTTGAAAGTGCTGTCACATTTCACATAACAAGCAAAATCTCAGAATATTTGAAAAATATTCTGAAAGAAAATGTCTTGGGGCTTTCTTAATGAGAATGAATGTGGTTTGAAAAGATCAAATAATATCCACATATGTCAAATACAGGTTCTAATAACAGTTAGAGATAATGAATAAAATTAAAGTAGGTCATTTTTAGTCATTTAGGATCCAATAGGAGGCATACCTCTTCATAACTGCTTGTTAAAATATAATTAGAAACATTTGCTGTATTTACAAAAAATATCAACATAAAAGATTAAAAAAATAAAATGAGATATGTTACCATTTTTATATTTTTCTGGTTTTGTTTTATTAGCATTTGAGTAGTAAATGACATGTAAATATTGTAATAACTGACATAGCACAGTCATAACCATAAGTAATGTGGCAACTATAAGTAATCTGATAGCAGAGGTGGGTTTTTTCCTCTCCTTCTGCATGTGATAGCTTTTAGCAATCCACAATTGTCTATGTATATATGGAACTGAACATACATATAAAGAAAGAAAAATTCAGATCACAGCATTTTTTTGACAATGAGTTAACGTGAATTTTAGATTATATCAAATTTTTACTGAAAATGTAAAGTCTTAAGGGAGGAAGAAAAAAAATAAGGGTGAAGAGTCTGATATAGAAGTAGTTATAAAAGAGAGGTGTTTCAGTTCAGCTGGATTCAGTGCAGATACTCAGCACTTTTCACCACTGGGATAAATTTACCAAGCACATGTTAGTTATTCATTCATAACATTGATGCTTAGAAATACAATGGCTTGTCAGGATGGTTGTTTTAGAGATGGATTGTGCAGTCACCACTAGATCCTGGTGTACTACTGAGAGAAGTGATAGGTAGAGTTGGTTGGCATTTATGGCTAAACCATTTCCTGATTCAAAATGCTGATTTGTGAAATCAAATTACGTGTAATTTTGACATTGATTTTTTTTTAAGCTTTGTCATTGTGTCATTTTGAAATTTTCAAGAGGGAAGATCTTTCTTTGCATAATTTTCTGTAAATTTGAGGTTCAGTTCACAGAGCCATAGCACAAGGAAGATGTTAACCTAGACAACAGTGAAGGAACAGGTGAAAATAGACCATGCTAAAAATGGTGAAAGGACTGCAAGAAAGCAGGATGAGACCACTCATGAAAACACAAAGGGAAGGAAAGGGGTCAAGAAATGAAAGCAATTCAGTTTTCACAGTAAGCCTCTGTAAATGTCTTAAGGCTTAGGGAAACCTGTAGGCCAGTGGATTCAAGGGACACCTTGTGAACTGAAAAAGACTAGTACCTACTTACCCCAGGACAGTGGGAGAGAGATTGTTAGCTAGAGATGTATTCCCCTGACATCATCTTGGAGACAATGTGATTTCAGGTGAGTTGTCCTGTTGACTGTTCATTTACAGATGTCTAATATGTTCCTTAACACTGACTTCTCTATCCTCAACACTGCATTGCATCAGGGCACAAACCACACTGACATGGGAAGAAAAGAAGACCTTGGATAACTCATTGGGAGACACATAAAAATGCAAGCAACATAATAATACTCAATAAAAAAATATAAAGTTGTGTATTATTGTGTTTCTTACTTTCTCCATGACATCTCTAAGGTGTCTTATACTCAACTGCATAATTAAAAATCTCTTTGACATTCTTGTCATCTTGAACCTCAGTCAATGGCTTTGAGAAAGATATTCTTAACCTAATTATACAACTTCAGAAGTTGTGACAAGACTGTCCTCATAATCCAGTCTCTGATAGTGCCACTTCGCTTTGGTTCTTTCACTCTTTTCCCCTTTTCTACTGCAATAAGTGAAAACTGCTTATCTCCCCTCTAAAAGCTCTTCATGATCTATTCATACCACTTCACTGATAACCTTGTACAAAGGCTATTACTGAATGCACTAGGACTCTTTGCATGTATGAGGAGACTTAATACATGAAGAATTTCAAGGTAGGGCCCCATTATTGAATTTATTACTGCAGTTTCACTCTTTCTTTTCTGTTTTTGTTTGTTTGTTTTGTTTTGTTTTGTTTTGTTTTTAGCTTTATTTCATCTAATAATTTTTAGTTTTTCTCCCTTGTGGATTTCTTTCCTCTGCCTTTTCTCAACCATTCCTGCATTTCTTTTTCCTACAATACTTTATCTGATGCTCTTCCTTGGCTTTCTTGCCGAATACATTTTTAAAGCTGTTATTTATTTGTTGCTGCTTGGCCAAATCCAGTTCTTTCAAAATCTTCCTGGGTGTTTTTTACAAAACTTTTGATTTTTAAACACCACAAAGATCAAGTGTGGCTGCCAGTTACAATGTGTTTCTCTCACTGCAGCAGCTCCTCATTTGAAATGGCTGAACGAGTGGGATATGACTCAAGTCATGAGTAGGAAGCAAATTATTTTCTTCCGCCTGCTTCTTTAACTAAGTACTTGGCAATCATTAAGAGATCCTTCCAGACCAACTAACTCATCAGCTAGTTCTTGACTTTCCTTTCTTTCTTTCTCTCTCTCTTTCTCTCCCTGCTTCCCACTCACAAGCACACATTGTGGATGGTGGGATATTCTCAGCAACACAGTGGTTCAGTAACCCTTCCTAAGAAGTTACCAGGAGGGATGTGTCAAAATCACCTTTTTTTCCCTCTCACTGTTTGAAGTCTCCTCTGTATGATACTGCATCTTATTAAATACTTATGGATGGCATAGATACATGAGGAAACCAAGGATCAATCCTGATCCTTTTGAAGTCAGTGCTTCCTGCAAAGCAAAGATGGCTTTTTGGACACAAACAAAATCCCTACAATCATCTGAAGCAATTTGTGATTATCTAGTATCATTGGCTCACTTCTATGATCCTAATTACTTCTAATTAAGGGTCAGAGCTAAGCCTTTAAAACAAAGCAGAAAAGAAAGTCCCTCAGTGTGATTTCTGTAAAGTCTAAGTTAAAGTAAGAGTGTTTGACACATTGGTACTGTTACCCCATGACTTACTCTTGGTTTGTCTGAGCTATTTCTTAATAGTCTATCTTTAAAGAAGAGCCTTGAGGTTTGATGAGCCTCAAGGCAGGCACTGTTTTTGTGGAATATTATGGTAGTATAATGACCCTATTCATACATATCTTAAAAATTTTTGTGCTGAGAATTCATAAGGTGAAGTCTGAAGTTGAATAATCTCTGCTCTTCATGTAAGGATGGTTAAGGCTTTTATTTATTTGTTTGTTTGTTTGTTTGTTTACCCTGGTAAGAGTATAGAGCACAATGGTGTATGGCTAAATGGTAACGTGTTCTTGAATGGGTTTTCTAGCCCACATCTACATGGAAGTGATTGTCAGTGATTGGACTAGCTGTTTTGTACAGGCGTACCTATGCAAACTGCAGTTTGTACTTTGACCCTGTATAATTACAATATAGATGTGCCCTCAGTGTCATGTCAACAACAACCTAGCCCGAAAAACTCCCATGGTAGAATAGGTGGTTTTGTTGGTTTTATTTGTTTGTTTGTTTTTTAGGGTGTGTGTGTGTGTGTGTGTTGTTTTGTTTGTTTGATTATCTTTAATTCTAGGTAATCAAAAGCTCTTTAAGAAATAGTCACTTATTTCCTGACAATCTAACCACAAACTGCTGATGCTCTATGATCAAAGATGACCCAGCTCTCCCAAGAATAATAATTTTTCACAGTTTAGACTTCTAATACAGGGAGTTATTGACTAAATGGACACTAGGTAAGTAGCATTTTCCCATTTTACTGATTATATGACTATATGAGGTCCAATACAAATGACAAACTGCTGGTCAGATCTTTTTACCAATGCACAAATCATTGCATTTTGCACCATCCCGCTCTGGGCTGTATAGTAGAACATTAATTTTATAATCAGCACTTTATTTACCCTTTCCCAAGCAGCATAAACTGCTCTTAAAGTCAAGTCCTCTTAATGACACAGAACCTATTACACCCTTCTTTTGCAAATATATTCTTCAAGGGAAGACTTGCATATTTGAAGATTACTCTCAGACATAATGAAGAAACGATAGAAAGCCTGTTGGCCTAGAAAAGAGCCATTCACATCCATTCATTTATGTATATCCCACTCACATGCTGGTAGTGTTTTGTGACATGTATTTCTATCCCCTTATCCATGCAGTTATCAGGCACCATATGTAAGGCAGACATTAAAGCAAGAACATCACACGTGACACCTAGTTAGTTGGTTAGAGACAGACAAAGTCATTTCTTCTTATCTCAGCAGGAAGCCACACTACTTTGAGCCCAAAGCTTCTTGGTTCAATTTCTTGCTGGAATTGATTCCTTATAAATATGAATTACTCTTCATTTGATCTTTTCTCATTTGTGGGCAGGGCAGCAGTGCCCCCCAGATCTATATGTGGAAGGTCCACATAGGTTTTCTATGTTTTCTCTGTGGAAAGCAAGAAATAGGGATTCCGTGCTTTTCTATATGAGACTTTGGACTGTGCACTTTATTTGATGCAGCCCCATTGGAATGGCAGCTTAAAAGCTTAGAGGAGCAAAGGGACAAATGTGGCAGATATACATTAAACCCCTTTTCATCCTGTAGAAATACATCACAGACCCCAGGGAGAATCTATCTTTAAATGGTGGATCTCTATGACTTGAGCTGGGTTCCTGTTCTGTGAATCATCATTGCACTGTCATTCCCCAGGTATGCAGGATTAGAGAGGAGGTAAACTGAGTTTTAAAACTGATGAAATCTGTGAAAGTGTAACATAGATACTACTTTTTTTTTTTTTTTTCAGGGGGAAATTAAACTACTATCTGCACATTCCTGTGAGAGGAATCAAGCCATTATCTTCTCAGTCACCTTCCATGGGTTTAAGAATAGGAAAGACTGATCCAGCCCTTGGCCACCATTTTGTATTTTAGGAAGTTAATTTACACCTTTGGACTTCATTTTTATTCTAGATAGATGGGTATACATTTTTAACCATTCTGTGTGTCTTAGTGATGTGTCATTCAACTGTTCATATGCATCATCATATAAATGTAATCCATTTTAATTTTTAAGATATTACAGTATCACACAATCGCTGACATTGGAAGGCACTTCTGGAGATCTAGTCTTACCCTGCTGCTGAAAGCACAGTCGGCTGAAGTAGTCTGGTCTGGACTGTGTTCACATGTGTTTTTAATATCTCCAGAGATGAAGGGTCTCCAGCCTCTCTGGGCAACCTAGTCCAGTGTCCAATCACCCCCACAGTTTTTTCTTATGTTTAAATGGAATTTACTGTAGTTCAGCTTGTGCCCATTGACTCTTGGTCTGTCACTGGGTACTACAGAGAAGCCTATGGCTCCATCTTATTTACTTCCCCTGCCCTGCCACATATTTATATATATCTACGTGTTTTCCTGTGCACTAGGATGGACCCTTCTTGCAGAAGGTGATCCTTCAAAATCAGCCAGCTCTTCTGGACCTCTGTACACTCCATGACCATATCACAAAGGATTCTTCCAATCAAATCCCTGAACAGGGCAAAGTTTTCCCTCCTGAAGTCCAGGGTTGTGATCCTCTGTTTAGCCTTACCCCACTCCTTTCCTGATCCTGAACTCCACCATCTCATCACCCCTGCAACCCATGATGCACTTGATCTTCACATTGCTGACCAGTTCATCGTTGTTTTTAAGTATGAAATTCAGCAGCATCTCCCTTTCTTGGTTTCTCAATCACCTGTGTCTAGAATTTCTTATCAATGTACTCCAGAAACCTCTTGAACTGCTTGTGCCCTGTCATGTTGCCCTTCCAGTGCATACAACGGTGGTTCAAGTTCTTCATGAAGACTAGGGCCTGCAGATAAGAGACTTCTTCCAGTTGTCTGAGGAAGGTCTCATTTGCTTCTTTTTTTTGATCACATGACCTGTAGCAGATTTTCATGCCAGTGTTGCCTGCCTTGGTCTGTCCTCTAATCCTGACCAGTAAGCTCTCAGATGGCTCATCATCCCAGCATGTCTCTGTGCTCCTAATGGGATCATAACCCTGCATCTGCATGCAGATCTCTAATTCCCCCTGTTTGCTCCCTGTGATTCATATGTTATTGTAGAGGCACCTCGGAGATACAGCCAGTCATGCTGATTCCCCAGAAAAAAATTCCCATAATGCTGTCCTATCAGCATTTCTTTATACACCTTTTTCAGCACTGTTTTGGTGATTACAAGGTCTTCCATATCCATATCACCCTGCACCCTTTTCATGAGGAAGTCCACCACTTCCTCATTTGATTGAGTAGTCAACTCCCCACCAACATCATTCCTAATTTAATGGTCTCCCTACCAGGTTGGTCAGCCTTTTGGCAAAGATGTTTTTCACCACTTGGTCAAGTCTCAGTACTTATTTGTAACAACACAAAGATTTATCCTTATGTGGGAGCAGTATTAATGTTAACCATCCCATTGACTTGGTTGAGTCTGCTTGTGCATTTGCATTTATCAGACTGACTAGAATATTAGTCTAATTATTCTAGCATAAGTAGTCTCCAAAGGTGCAATTTTATTTATATGAATCTTGTAAAACAGTTACTTTATGACTCCACTGTAATTTGCTAACCACTTATGATCATGCAAACAGATTTGTGACTAAGACATGCCTCATTTTTTGAAAAAGAATGGTATATGACATTGAACAGCACAAGAAGACTCCATTATACAAGCAATTATGGTACTAACTCTGAGTTATCAAATGATGCTGCACCTTGCCCTCCTTTGGGTAAAAGGAAAGTATCTTTTTTCACTTCTTTATGGCTTTTTTTTTAAGGTACAGGCCCCATATTTTGGCCAGCCTTTCTACTTTTTCTTGCAGTTCTGATATCTGGACTATGTATGATCTATTGCTGACTGTATAATGAGAGTCAAGTTTGCCAACACAGTCACTCCATTATTTAAGTCATTGCTCCATAAAGTGCTTTGAGATACCTTGAATATGAAAGGCCATATATCTAAATAAATTCCATTCTTTTCTGTACGGTGCCCAAGCTGCGCCAATACATATTCAGTGTTCTGTGTGATGGGAAGAAAATGGGAGGGGGAAGAGGACAAAACCCATTCTTAACTGTACTACACTAGCCTTTCTTTCTTTACTACACAAGTATTTTCTGATGTTTGACATTCACTTTTGAAATTATTTCAGCAGAGTTATAACTCTGTAATGAAACATGGCAGGGAACTCCTTTTAAGTAACAAGACTTAAAGGTCTGCTATCAAAACAGCAGTTTCTTTTTTCTCGAGCTAAAGCTAAAAGCCATATTTTAAATTTTGTTTTTGTTCATGATGTATTTATTGGACTACCAGAATTTTTAAAAGGCAATACTGAATAGTTCTTTTTACTATTCCAGCATACTGCTAAGGTCTGGAAGAAAGCATCCCTGGTCAAAGTGCTGATGCATCATGAATAACTTCAGTCTTCACACTATTCTCTCAGTGCTTTTGATCTCTCCAGTCACTATTTTATGGTATATTAAAGTGGAATTATGTTCATTATCTATGAGTCTTAAGCCTGTTACAGGCTCTTTAGAGGTGTTTTGTGGGTGTTGGATTGTAGACATATGGGATGGATTCTCTGCAAGCCTTTCCTATTAGCATCACTTGGTTGCATACACAGACAAAAAGAACTCGGCACTGGTGAGGCAGCACCTCTATTCCTGGGTTCAGTTTTGGGCCCCTCACTACAAAAAAGACATTGAATTACTCGAGCGTGTCCAAAGAAGGGCAACGAAGCTGGTGCAGAGTCTGGAGCACATGTCGTACGAGGAGCGGCTGAGGGAACTGGGGTTGTTTAGTTTGGAGAAGAGGAGGCTGAGGGGAGACCTCATCACCCTCTACAACTACCTGAAAGGAGGTTGCAGAGAGCTGGGGATGAGCCTCTTTAACCAAGTAACAAATGATAGGACAAGAGGTAATGGCCTCAAGTTGCATCAGGGAAGGTTTAGACTTCATATTAGGAAGTATTTCTTTCCAGAATGGGTTGTTAGGCATTGGGATGGGCTACCCAGGGCAGTGGTGGAGTCCCCATCCCTGGAGGTGTTTAAGAGTTGGGTCGACATAGCGTTGAGGGATATGGTGTAGTTGAGAACGGTCAGTGTCAGGTTAATGGTTGGACTAGGTGATCTTCAAGGTCTTTTCCAACCTAGATGATTCTGTGATTCTGTGAACACGAGATTTCTCATACTCCATAGAGAAGAGAATAGTTTTTCTTGCAATTTGATTTCTGAGAATCTTTTGAAATATTTTGATAAATTCAAAGAGTAGCTAAATTCACCTGTGAGGCTGCTTCAGTATTTCAAAAAATGGATAATTAATTGAACTTCAGTAAATAACACTACCCTCCTGAGATGAAACTTGGCTGGAGAACTTTCAAGATCTGTCATAATGTTTTTGGCATTAGTGCTTCTGGCAAGGCTGGAATCAGGATATGCAGAATGCTGTGAAGTTCACAAATAAGAAAAGTAACTTTTTCAAATAAGTTACTTTGTGTGAAGTAGAGTTCTTAAAGGTGGCATTAAGCTGCAAAGTCAGAACATGATCTGATTCCAGTCACTTCAGTGTCTGAATCACAAGTCACTGTAGGGAAAAGAGCCATGTACATGATTTCGGACTTTGTGTTGTGTGTTGCAACTGTATCTGAATCAAGAGTTACACAATGATGTGGTTCCACATTTGGCTTCATATAAAAATATTTAATATATTCCTGATTTTCCTGTGGCTTGTTCTTCTATCACTGCTTGAAACTGGTCTCTACTACTATTTGTGTCCTATGACTATAGCAAACTTGTACTACTTCTTATGGGTTACTTCATGGATATTACATTAGAAAAAAGTGGACATCTATCTTGAGTTGCATTAATTGTAAGCTGAATGGATGCCTGCACGCCTTCAGTATTTTGTTTTCAATGTTGTCATGGGTGTCATCTCCATTTCCAGCTTTTTGTTTTTACTGCAGTTTTATTTTCTGTAATTTTCCTGAAATGCAGAAGATAGAGTTCTGCTGTGATGAATGAGTTGAGGAGCCTATAGCTCAGACACTGGTTTGTTCAAAGATTGACCATTGAATGTAAAGTATGCAAGGCTAAGAACAGTTTTGATATGATCCATCGTTGAATGTGCAGTGATTCATTTTCCTTTTCTAAATATGCTATCTTTGCTGCAGTTCTACCATTTGTAACATTTTTCCATTAATAAGTACCCAGAAGGACAAAAGCATGGGCAGTCTTTCCAAAGTTCAGTATAAAATATATTAAATTAGTATATAAGAAATATCTTCTTGACATAACAAAACACACACCTGACAGCATACCACATAAATTAGCAGCTTCTGAGATAGTTTCTGCAAAATGATAGCACATGGAAAGCTCTTCCAAAAGGTGATATTGAGAGCTGGATGGGAATTTCATGAGTGTTTTGGAATATTTGGCTCTCATTTCAGGTTATTTTATTCATAGTTCTGTCTGTGATGAGACATGCGCCTATATTTATAGGGACATCATATTTAAACCTGTGCAGGTATTGTTGCAAGTCTCAGATCAACAAAATAGGTAAACATTTACTTTATATTTCCCCTCTTCAGCAAAGTTATAAGCATATGATAAAAGTTAATCACATGTATATTCTTTACTGAATGGAAGGCATAGTAGTCTGGGCTATTAAACAGATGTATGGCTGTATTGTTATATGGCCACAGACTGTGAGGTTCATGGCCAAGTTGCTCAAGGAATTCATGATCTTGAAATACTGCAACATACTGGAATCTACAGGATTTAAAATAAATTAAAGAAAATTAATAATCTGTGTGTTTTATCCTAACACAGCAAAGGCTCCTTACTGCTGATTCCACTGTGAAGATTGGGAGGGTATTGGTTATTCAGGCAATGATACCACTGGATTAAAAACAAGCCAGGTTGATAGAGATCCAGAGTAAGAGTGCTAGCTCAGGAAAAATGAAAAGCTAAGCACATATGGCTGAACAGCTGCTTTCAAATTTATAAAATATCTTCTTTAATCCCTGCAGCTTTTTTGGCTTTTTTTCCTTAATTCTGTTTCTTTACAGAAAGCACTGTGAAAATCATTCCATTTTTTTATTGCAATTTTCCCCAAATATTAAATCACTTCCATTTCAAGTTTATAGTTTTGGCTTTCACCAGAATACCCCAAATGCAGAAGTAAATACATCTAGAGGAGTTAAACAGAGTTTCAAATCATAACATGGAGAGAGAGGGAAGGAGAAGAAGAATTCTTCTATAGTAAGTTAGATTATTTATTCCTATTCGTAGTGTGAATATTTTTCTTACTGCTTTTGCTGCAGCAAACTTCAAACTGAATCTGTATGCGTGACTTTATACATAGTCCAAATCAGGGATGTTTTCTTGTCTCCATCTCAAGATAATCATTTTTAACAACACTAACTTTCTCTACTTTGCCTTGGAAGTCTCAAAGCACATTTAAGACATTAGTTTATTAAATTTAATAATGTACCTAAAGGGAGAGAAAATATTCCAATTTTAAGCTGTGAAATACAGAGATTGCTACAATGATGATACAATACGGTGAGTGTAAGACAGAACAGAGATTGAATCTAGGGAAGTGGCTCTTTTCCATCATTGTCTTAACCCACTGAAACATACCTTAATATATTTCAGTTTTCATAAGAAATGAAACAATCCCTCATGCTATGTATTGGTCTATAGCAACTGTCTCCAAACAATCGTTTACAACTTCATTGTATATCTGTATAACAGACCTGTATTTTTCCCCTAGTATACTTTTTTGTAGCTTCTAATATTTTAATTTTTATTTTGATTCTTATTAACTGTGGGAACAGTAAGTCAAATGAAAGATTTAATTTTTTTTCTGAGAAAAAGGTCATGTTTTAGAAACTGATTTTCTTTTCAGGTTTTCAATAAATAAAATATTTTTCAAATGACATTTTAAAGGACAATGTTTTTCAGGATTTTTCTCTAAAATTGTTTTTTTGATTACTTCAACCAAATTGATGACCTCAAGAAAAATGTCAAATTTTTGCTTTTCTTTTCAACTTTATCTGGGGATGTTCTTGGCTACTGAGTTGTTTTTTAATATTCTTTTTGTTTACTGCCTTTTGAAAAGAAACAAAACTGAAAATGTTGCCCAAACCTCAATTTTATTTTCAAAAATGCTCTCTGTGTCCAGACACAGGTACTAGTTTGGGTATAAGAAACAGTAAAGTTGCATCATTATGACATTTCACTTTGCCTCTGCTGCTTAGGTTTATGGAATCACTGATTTGACCTTACAAGTGTTTTGGTTTTTTTTTTTACAGTCCAGCACTATGCTACCTGGACATGGATTTAGACTCCTGGATCCCGTTTTTTTTAAGTTTTTTAAGAGTTTGTGGCCAGATTTTTCAAATCTTTCCCAAAGGTACCTGGTAAAACAGATAGGGACACACTGGGAAGATGATTTATTTCATTCATATTTAAAGAAATCTGTCATTGATTGTAACTGATGTTAAAGAGAGAGAAATTCCAGTTAGGGGGCTTTTGTGCCCCTAAATACCTTTAATACCTTGACTCTTGGACCTAGAACACCTAAAACAGTTCAGGATAAGAAGTCCTTTCCTAGTTTAAGTCCTATCAGTATTTAAGAGGCATTTGGACAATGTCCTCAATAACATGCTTTAGCTTTTTTTCAGCCCTAAAGTGATCAGGCAGTTGGACTAGATGATCATTGTAGGTCCCTTCCAACTGAAAATATTCTATTCCATTATCATTATTATTATTACTATACTGTAAATGCCATAATAATATAATGTTAGAAATAAATAGTAAAGTAATTCCTTTATAAACAAACAAGTACAAATAACTTCAGGTTTGTTTCACTTTATTTAGTAGTCTTCGATGTGTATTTTACTGTAGAAGGACTGAATAATCTTAATTTGACAGTACAAGTATATTTTGCAGAGGGAAAAAAACCTCTAGAGTAATGACCACATCTGCATTTGGCAGCTCAGTAGATCTGTATTTTTCTCTTTTCTTTCAGCACATGGGAGTTTAATAGCTTACCTGTAGAACAGGAAGATTACAGCTGGTCTTAAAAGACCTGTGTCCTATTCCAGAGGAGACCTCTATCATTATTCCAACTATGCTGACAACACAGAACGCACTGTCAAAGTCCTCTAGGTAATACCCTTATTACATGTGTCATTAGAGGATGTTTGCCATATCTGCTTTAACACTGCAGACATTTTAAGTAGGTTATTCCATCACTTTGCCATTTTGATTATGACAACAAAATGACACCATATTGAAATGGATTTTGGAAAGAAAGGCTAACTGTCCAAAGAGGTCCATGCTCACTCTAATTAAAATTGGCTTAGGTGGCACAACCTTCATAATTCAGACTATGACTATGAAGGATATGCATGTTGAAAGCACTCTTTGCTCATTAGTGCTATTTCTGTCAGACACTGCTACCTGCTCTTTTCTTAATGAATGCTAAGCCATCTCTTTAGAAGATTGTGCTGCTTCCCTGAACTGAGGGAACTGTCTTATTTCCTCCCAAGTTCGTTGAGAGTAAAATCGGGGAGTCACCTCTTTGACATTTCCCAACCTCTGTACTTATTTATCTCTTTGAGACCCTGCGCTCCAGAGATATCACTGTCTTAATTAAGAAGAAGGATGTGACCATGGTAAATTGACTGATTCCATTGATTAAGGACTAGCTGTACAAGTAACATTGATTTTAACAGTGGGTCTACATAAATGTAATTGTTCGAACATGGGGCTGCATAATTATGGTGATGTACGAGAATAGTTGGTTTGTCCTTTTCAACCTTCACTAACATTCTTTTGCATGGTAATGTACCTCGTTCAATTAGCAGAAATCTTAAATGTTACAAAATGTCTTTTGTGAAGGCACACAGTAATTATTATAGTCTAATTTAATCTAACAGCATCAGACAGATACATCTCTTTTCCTTTCTTTGTTTCTAGATTTTTCTCCTCTGACTCCTTTTTTAGTGCTTAGGAGCACTCATACACACATACACACATAAATGAAAAAAACAAATGGGGAAAAAGAGCCTTACTCATTCTACCCAATTTGTAAAGTGTATGATTTTGAGCCAGAACTCACAGAGGCGATTCATGATTATGGACAATTTGTTTTCTGCTTTCTTCACTTTAGATGCATTCAGGGCATACTGGACATACGCTGCATCTACTCTGCAACTTCCTCAGCTGTACCTCTGGTGGAAAAATTGCATTTTTCCCCAAATGTGCTCAAATCTCATGTCTTTTTCAGACTTAACCATCCAACTGTCTGTCACTCATCTCCATGCTCCTCTGAAAACAGCATATGCTTGACTGCACATCTCTGGAATTATTTTTTGGGAGGAATTCATAAGGCTTTAGTGCATGCCTTGCTGGTTGTAAAAGTCAGTAAGTAGAATCTGGAAAACCAGAAATTTAAGCAAGGAAGTGGTAGAATGCAGGACAAGAGTTGAGGTTTTAATTGATCCATAAATATGTGGGTCACTTTCAGAATATAGAACTTGTGCTACCAGTTCATTATTATTTTTTATGGTATATTCTCCAGACAGAGCAGAGCTCCATGGGACATTAGATTGTTAAGTCTTTTGGGCAACAGTTGTCTCTTGGCACTGTGTTTATATGACTGGTGAGTAATTCTTGGAAAGAAATAACTTCGTTTTGTAGGGTTGCTTATTTGCTCAAAAAATGTGATTTTTGTGACATCAAATTTATTTGGAAATCTGAGTCAAAGAGCTGAATCACTGTCTTCCCTTCTCCTCCAATGTTTTAATGTGTATTTTCTGTAAGCACAAAACTGGGCATTTTGGCATTCCCAAATCAGTTTGAATTTACCATTTTGATGCTGTTTATAACTGGAAGTCACAGATGTGCTTGTTATCTTGGTTCAATAAATAATATAGCCTGATAGAGGAAATCCATGTAGATTGAGGAACTCACCCTTGCCTGTTTTGAATAAAGGTCTTGAACATTAATATCCCAACCCTTGGATAAGTGCTCTAGCTCTTAAGCAGGAAATTTATACAGGTAGGCTCGAGAAAGAGTGGCTCCATGGTGGTTAGGGCTGTCAGCCTAAACTGAATTAATACTTCAGATTTGCATGCACATTCAAAGTATAGTATACCCCAAAACACAAGTTCAGGTTAGGATCATTGTTCCTATTCAAGCAGAGAGGGGAGTGGAGCCCAGGTGCAGCTCTCTGCCAGCTGAGGTGTTGCAAACAGGCACTGCATTCTTCCTTTTTCCTTATTGCACACACCAGATGCTTGAAGCATTCTTCTCTTCATCGCCCTATAGCCCAAGTAGTCAAGTGGTCGTCCAAAGGATATAGACAGAAAGGCGGCCCCTCCCATGTTAAAAATGTGTCCAGCCTGTCATGAAAACATTTTTGTTGGCATCTATATTTTCCAGTTGATTACTGCGTAAGTCATCTCATGCAGAGTCCTATACTGAAACTGGCTATCATGCTGGATCCTTAAGATAATGTTTGTGGTCATTGTATTGCAGGTGCCCTTGAAAAGTTTCATTTACCTTTTTTGCTCTACTACAAAACGCATCAATATTTATTCCTTATAGCAGCAGTAAGAAACACTTTGGATAATCAGTCTCCTACATACTATCAAAAATAGGCAAAAACTGTCCTTACTGTATGTGTGCATGAGTACAGGATATATCTAAATGAGAATGAAAGCCCTCCAGCAATCAAGTATGCACACAAGTTAAGAGAAGTGACACCAATACACACACTTCAGCACATATACATGCATAGGCACAAAAAATCGTATCCTGGATTTAAAAGGCTTCAAGATTAAAGGCCCAAAGGGCTTAAAACTTAAAGAAATATTTCTTCCACCTCATTGCATATTCATGAGTGAGTATTTTGGCAAGCAGTCTGAGCAAAATAGCTTACAGAATTATGGAAGGAAGATTATTGTTGATTCCTGTGTGCCACAACAGTGCTTTCACAGAGAGAAAAGAAAATGTAAATAATCATCCAAATGACTGCATGGACACCAGGTAACTCTGAGGGCCCTATCCAACCCAGATCTTGTTACATATTTTTGATCCATGTAAGCTGCAAAACATGGAAGAAAGGTACTCAAGAGGCCAGCCCCTTCTGGAGACAAGTTAAAAGGTAAGAAAGAAAACCTGCCCTGCACAACATGATATTACAAAGACAGCTTTCCCACAGCTTTTCTCTGCTGCTTTTTGTTTGGCCCAGACCTAAAGCTCCCATCAGACCTCAGGGAGTCATGTAAGTTTCTCAAGTATTCCACCAAATTTACTCTCAATTACTGTGCAAGATGAAGAGTTGCCAGAGGCCAATTTAAATCTCCAAGGTTTTCATTTTTCTATGACCAACCACCTCTGCTGTGCTGGTTACTCACCTGGATTTTTCTGTCTTCCAGTGGGTTTGTTTGCTCTCATCATCTGTTTTGCCAAGGCTCTATCATGTCTGCAAATCTTTCAGAGTAGAAAAATGTTTTTCACTGTATCACTTTGGCAGGTGCCATGACTAGATGTGATACTGATTAGCAAAAATGTTCAAGAAATGTCAGTAATAAAACTGGGCAATATTAATGAGACAACAGTAAATTCTAAGAACAATAGGTAAATAATATAATTAAAATAACAAGGAAGCAAGAAAGAAACTCATTGAAGAAGCACAAAGATAAGCAGTTTGCCACTTGTGTGCATTTACTCAAGTTGACTTAATTTACTCTAAAAAGAGCATGAGCAAAGGATAGCCTCAGCACAGTTTGCATGCATCCTCTGGTAGCAGACAGACAACTCAGAGGACAAAATTACTGCTATCTTTACAAGTGGAAAGGATGCTTAGCAGTGTGAAAAAGGTAACACCACAAAGAACAAAAGCATTGGTACATCCAGTACACAAGACATGTCAAGATTCAGATATCTCACTCAAACAGCAAAGCACCTTGATTTCTGACATGAGATCAGACTTCCTGCAGTAAAAAATATTTTTTTTTTTTCTATAAGCAAAGGAATAGCTTTCATGGAAGTTGAAGTTCAGTGGTGCTCCAGATGCTGCAGGGATAGGTCATATAGAAACATGCCATGAGAAAAGTGTTATGAACTACATTCAGAAAGCCTACTTCCAGGTTAATATACAACAGATTTCACAAAATACTTTCCTCCAAAGATTGCTTTTTTCACCAGGAGGCTTAAAAATATGTATATTCTACAGAAATATTTCCAGTTTGTGCAGAACCAGAGTTTCTTGGCCTCTCCTGTGATGCTGTTTCTCATACAATATTTTTACTCAGATGTAACAGCCTAGTTTTGGAGTTTCATGCTTTCCTTTCTCTTTCTTTTCTTCTGCTTCCCTACATTCATGTCTTTGTAGATCATATCCCTTTCCTTTGGAAAAGGAGTGCTTGACACCATCTGTCCCTGGGTCTGTTAAGCCTGACCTTTTAGTTCTTCTCTGAAGAGACAAGATGAGCTGGTGGGGCTGTGTTCAGGAACATCAAACCATGGTTCTTGGTTGTCATGAAAATCTAAGGCACAAAGTCAGTTGCTTCCTAATCTTTGCAGAGACTTTGGACACTGTGGCATGACAGGGTAACAGGGCATTACTGTGTCCCTTGTGCAAATCAGTGAACAGGGACACAGGGGCAGGCTCAACAGTCTTAAACATGTGTAAGGTGGAAGTGTAAGTTGATGTCATTTTTTATAATCATTGTTAGTCTCAAGGCCCACTTTCTTGCACTCTGGCATTATCAGTGGAGCCAGAAGTACCCTAGGAAACCCTGAGGACAAGGAGGAGAAGATGTGAAGCTGGTGCACAACCTTGCTCTAAAATGGTGCCCGTGCCTGAGCAAACTTTGCCTTTAAAATAACAGAGGGTGTCTCGCTCCCATTTATACAGCTGGTTAAAATCACAACAACAGTTTTTCCCAGTGTGAACTCTGCATTTGATGTATCAGCACAAATTGAATTTCTACTGACAACCTGCAATTACTTGAGCAGAAAGCAAAGCATAGCCCAAACCTTCAGGATAGCACTGTTAAAGGTATTCAGATCTTAGACAAGGTCTTTTCCCACAGGCCACAGGATTAGTATGTGAACAAGTGGAAATGTGTCTGCAGGGTATCTGTGATGACGATTCATAGCACTTCCATTCCAGAGGGGATTTATGGATCTGCAGTATACAATACCTTTTTTTTTATTATTATTTATTTTTTTTTATTTTATTGCCGTTCCTTTGAATTACAAGAGTATTATAAATATAAAACTTATGTTATTGAAAATACTCCTAATAGTATATTAGAGTCTAAATACTGAATTTTTATGCTTTTCTAATCGACTTTTTTGTGAGATTATCCCACCGTCTTGAGCTTTTGCAGGGATGATTGTAGTATGCATCAGAAATGCTTTTCTTCTGTGTCTGACTGACACTGAACAGGGACTCTGATGGTTTTGTATAAAACTGTAGTACTGAGTCCATAATTAACATTTCTTACACTTACAATTAGATGATACAGCTTGACCCCTCTGCCACTGATTTTATTAACAATGTCTTGTTTTGTCTTTCTGAAAATATTCCTCCTCATTCTTAAAGCAAGAAATGTTAGAGAATTGTGAGGACAGCTCATTGGTAGATGGATTTCTGTTTGGAATACTGGGATTTTAAAAGAAAAACCACTTCCATTTCCTGATAGCCTTCCATTTTTTCTTGTAGAAGCTCAATTCAGAAACATCTTTGCACAAAAACTTCAAATAATAATCAACTTTTCAATAAGAAATACTGCATAGAGATAAATCAATGTTGGTTGTAAATTTTTGAATGTATTAGATATGAATTTAATTTTTGGGTGTCAACTGTAGGTTTGTGAACATTAAAAACTTTAGAAGGGGGCTAGTAGAAATTGTGAGCAACATGGAGAAATGTGCTGAGCTTCCAGAAGGTGAGTGAAATAAGACAGTGAGTTCCTCTACAATCCGCACTTTTTAAACTTATATCTAGTTGACAAATGCAAAATCTTGTAAGGTGCAAGTTTGTAATATGTGCCCTGACACAAGAAACTTACAAAGTTTCATGTTAGTTTGATCAAGTACTTTGTATGAGGAGAGAAAGGTTTTCATTCTTTGGAAATGCTTCAAATACTGATCCGTTTGCACTCCTCTAGCACTTTGAGAATTCCTTGCTCAAAACACTTTTGCTAGAACTCTGTGGATTGGTGTGGGGTTTTTTTATAATTCACAGCCACTAGGCTAGTATTTTCAAAGGCATTCAGACTGATTCTCTCCCACTGTATCATCTCAAACGTGTCAGGTTTGCAAAACAATTGCCAGATGCAAAATAGAGTTCAAGGGAACTTTTTCTGTTCTTCAGTCTAACCTGTGAAACAGTAGTTTTAGGGATGAGTGTCCAGAAAACATCTTATCACCTGGGTATTTTGCAAGTTCCTCTTACATTTCACAGAACTCATAGATACATAAATAAATAAATAAGATAAATTTCTGATAATCCAGCTAGTAATTGTGCTTTTCTCCTATTTCAGAATTTCTTTTTATTCAAATGCAATAAACTTTTTGAAGATGATTAATTCTGCAATGTAAATAAGCTTGGATCCAAAATAAATCCCATAATTTTAACTTTGGTTCATTTTGAAAAAAGTCTAGTTTGAGGAAATTAGCTAATCCAAGCTTGTCTTCACACAAAAGTTACACCAATTTAATTTGAATTGCTTTATAAATCGATTTTGTTAAACCGATGTGAACACTTGTTTGGACACTCCTAAATTGATTTTTCCCTGGCTTATATTGATTTAGCCTAAGTCAGGAAGGAATTCACTTAAGATAAATTAATGCAAGTCTGAAATAAAATTAAAAGTGCCCACATAGGGTTTGCATGGGCTTGCTAAATTGATTTAAAAATATACTTTTAATTGAACTGATGCAACTTTGTTTAGGCCAGACTTAACACCACAGAAAGAAATCTTTGGCTTCCAGAAATGACAAGATCTGTCACGTCTGGAAAGGGCCTTAAGTCTGATAACTGGTTCAAGGTATTACAACATTTTTCCGTTGATACTTGAAATAGCTTACCATAATTTTGCAAATACGTGGCTACTCTCCACATCCAGAATAAATTTACCTCTTCTTACTCCCACAATTTTCTTTTTTTCACAGTAATCAGTATTGTTTCCCTTAAGATTAAAGACAAATGTGAAACAAAATCTGATTTCTGAACTTAGAGAGTTTTCAAAATCTGAACACAGATTTTAGCTTTACAGCTCTCCACTGACTTTAAGCAAACCCATCTCCCGCACAATTTCCTTCACACCATACAAGCATTGTTTTTGGAACAGGCAAGTGACACTTGGGTATCGGGGACTAATTTTTAGTGGAGACATAATAGGACACTTGCTGGCTTCATAACTAATGCTCTATTACTATTGTAAAGCAGTAAATTTTCATTTTACTGCTAATTGTTGAATTTTCATGTTCACTTTAATATGTGATTACCAATTTTTCCTCAAAACTCTTTGTCCAGTAAAGAGGGTCTAGACACCAGTGCCCTTGCAGAGTAACCCTGAATAATGATTTGGACACCAGGCTGTAACCTTTGTGATGCTGTCTGGAATTGGCAATCAAAATCAGAGATTATGCAGAAACCTCTATCTCAAAATGTGTCTTGTTTGCTGAACTTTTGCCAGATGCAAAATACAGTTTGGCCAGATGCAAAATACAGTTTGAGGGAATCTGCATTACAGATTGTCATGTAGAATTCACCCCCACACCCCACTCCCTAATCTCATAGGAACAGTAAAAAAGATGTGTTTTCAGAGACAAGGCTATTCATGGGACAGTAATCATAGCTGGTGTTGGATAAAGCAACCATGCTTGAGAGCTGCTTTACTTCACATACAGAAATCATCCTTTGCAGTTGGCTGTTCCGGTGGTATTTCCACTTCCTCCCCTTGATGGCTCCGCAGGGAATATGATGCCCTATATCGCTGATGTTCAGTTCACATATAAACCAGGAAATCTTTGTAGATCTGTCAAGGTGACTTTGGCATCACTGAATCAACCAGCTGTATTCTCCATGGAAGAGTTTCCATCTGTCTGCTGTCATCTAAATAAGAAACTGGGTCTGGGCAGTAGCCATTTTTCCTGTGTCTCCCACCAGTAGGAAAATAAACAATGGATAATCTTCATCTACATAGTCATTTGTCCTGGTTTCAACCAGGATAGAGTTAATTTTCCCTGGGTTGAGAGGGAGTCCAGCTAGAGAGCCGAGTCCCGATCAGTCTTTGGAGTATTTCATACCATGTGATGTCATGCCCAGGGTATTCAGGTAGGCGCGCGCCGTTTTCGGGTTCCAGTCAGGTTGCGTGTTGCTGTGGGGGTGGTTGCCGTGCTCGATAAGTCACTGCTGCATTTTACCTGTTTATTTTTGGACTCACTATTTTTACTGTTGTTCTCTTGTTATATTTAGTAAATTCTTTCTTTTTATTCAACCTACGAATTCTCTTCTTTTTGTCCCTCCCCTATTTCACCGGGGATGGGGGAGGTGAACGGCTGGCCACGTGGTGTCTGGCTGCTGGCTGAGTTCAAACCTCAACATCATTGTAGCATCCTATCTTAACCTTCGCTTTTCTACACACACACAAAGAATAGTTTCTTAAACCTGTCCACTTTCTGTTGTTCTTTTTATTCTACTTGGTACTATCTCCAGATAACCTACATCTTTGTTAAGGTATGGTAACCAGCTGGCAAGGGTACTTTGAAAAGAGTGGTATAGTGGCTTCCTGTCTCTTATTTAAAGTGTTCCTTCTAACACCTTTTAGAACGAGATTTATCTTTCTGTTGCTGTAAGTAGTTTACAGTTAAGATGTTTTGTTTGTAACACACTTCTTCTATGTAAGTCATCCCTCTTTTGTATTTGTGTATTTAATTTTTCTTTCCTAAGAGGAAAAGTTTGTGCTTATCCATATTTAATTTCATCTCGATTTTGGGAATGTTACAAAGATCCATAGAAAGGTCAAGACTGGATGGACCGTTGAGGTTAAACTAACTGCTTTATTGTCAAATTTAGTTTGAGGCACATTTGTGCAATGGAATAGAATATTTGCAAAATATTTATCCATGCCACACTTGTGTTTTTTCAGACATTGGATTTCTAACTCTGAAGTGTATTTCAACAGTGAAATAACCCTCTACTGCATTCTTAAAACCTGGTATGATTACTGAATAAAAAGAAAAAAATATAGTATATGAAAAGTACTTAAGAAAGAAAGGTACACTTACTGGAAGAGACATGGACTCAGTTTCCTCTGCCTGAAGGGTGCCTACATGGCTTCATTGACCTCTTCAACTTCATTAGTTAACTGTACTGGAATTTTTCCCCTCTTGGTTTTTTGTGGGTTTTTTGTTTGTTTGTTTTTTTTTTTTGGTTTACAGGCATTCATGCCTTCAGTGGCTACTATATTATGCGTAAGTCTCATGGTAAGTCCAAGGATTTTAATTTCCTCATTCTTGACTTCAGGGTCTTTTTGAATAGGTTCATCACTTTTTGAAATGCCATTTTTCCAAAGTTTATTTTCACATACAAGGTTGTAATGTGATTCTTCCCTAACTGTGTTGCACTTTCTTATATTCTTGTTTCTAATATCTAGGGACTATAAAGTTGATACTTATAGACTCACTGTTTCTGTCTTACACAGAGCTAAGTCAGGAATTGTGCTGCCTCTTTTATACTATGGAAGTAGTTTAGAAGTGGTGATTTAAATCTACATGATTGAAAAATATTTAAACCTAGTCCCAGGATTACATTTCATCTGGCTGTTGGAATCATCTGTTCATCTCCTCCTAAACTACGTTAATCTCTTTCTGAATTTTGTGTTCAACATCTTTATTTCTAGTGAGGAGGTAGAAATACTCTGATACATATAAAAGGAAGGAACTTTAGCTCCACATTAGTCCAACACCATCTGAGTCCCTGTGAGAGCCACCATGGCTCAAAAGCATTTGTGTATCTGATTTATGTCTATCCAGGTTCTCCTTGCTACACCAACATAATTAAAATAATGTCTGTTTTTTACAGAAGCCCATAGATTCTGCAGTTATACTTGTCTTTGTTATGATTATTAATAATTCTTAAATTTTGAGGAGTAGTAGTTACCAAAGGCACCAGCTGAGACTGATGGTCTCCTGTGCACATATAAGATATATACAAATTTAGTGATTAAAAACACCCCACGAGTTCAGATAATCAGCAACAAATAAAATGTAAAAAAGAAAGAAATCATAGATGGGCCTTTAATATAGCCATAATGGCTACAATAACTAAGTTTTGAGTTAGAGGGATGAGAGTTATTAGACAGCTTTTCAGAGAACACGTCTTATACACAGAGACATGAAAAGCAGAGCGGAGAAAGCAGTTTCAATAGTCAAACAGAATCCTAGAGACAGGTACGTAGTGGGAATAAGTGACATTAGGACTCAACCAAAATGCATAGGTGAGAAGGGAAGGACAGAATTTCAGGAAGGTGGTTATGTATGCAGTGCATGGCAGAGGAGTCTCTCCATCCAGCTCTGTGCACATATCTCTTTGATTACAGTAAACAAAATGCAGTAAGGAAGAGAAAGTACTGTTCAGAAGGGTGAGGATGCAAAAGAGGTCATGAGTGTAAAGCTATAGATAATGATGTAAACATAAATATATAACAGCAAAACATCCTTACAGAACATACAAACATACCTTTCCTTGAATAATGCAGCACATACTCTCTTGCAAGAAAATAACTGATCCCTTTTTAAATTTTCATATAAAACATTGAAGTTCAAGACTGTGGACCAGATTCTTACTGTATTCAAACCACTCTGAATTTGGAGAAACTGAGGTCAGATGCTACCTGAAAGTAGTGGAAGGGAAGGACAAACTTGTGTTTTGTATTATAAACCTGTTCTACTATGATTTATTCTTTTCCTATAGTTATCTTCTGTCACCACTTGCTCTGTGTGAGGAAGTGTAACAAAAGGTGGGAATCAAGGTACAATGCATTATTATTTAAGACTTTTCTTATTGTGCTGTTTAAAAAAATCTATGCAGAACAAGTTTAAGAGCAGCAGATACTTAAGAAGCTGTCAAATATCACTGTTAACTATAATAATTTCTCCTATAATTTAATGTAGCTCTGACCCCTGTCATAAGTTAATACACCATGAAGAACAGTGTGCAAAAAACATGCTTATTAATAAATTGGAGAAATAATGTGACATTGTTTTTTACCATTTTCCATGAAATATCTTAATATTGGAGTTAGTGGAGCCTAGACAATTTTTTGTAATGTAATTATGTCTGCCCATATCTTACTAACTTGTGCTGTGATTAAAATGTTTGTAATTTTAATTATGCTATATGAAGCCAGTTGTTTGATTCAAGACAAAAATAACCATGTATGAACTCTACATCATACACTCTTTTGTCTATTTTTGCCAATGGAGTGTCTTAATTTGAAATTCTTTATATATAAATGTTAGCTGCAGATGTGTGTTTATACTGTTAGCTCTATATAAAATGCTCAGTTCCTCAGAGACCGTCTAGTGGTCCAATTACTCTTTTACTAATGATCATCTCTTCTGGTTACAGAGTGGCACAAGGCCCTAAATACATTGGAGCTGTTCTTCTGGAGTTTCTCTGCACAGAGGCATGGTATGTATGTGAGGCTGAACGTCCAAGTGGAAAGGCTGGATGTTGGTGCTGTGGTTGTGTTCCAGATATTACCATATCCTGTCTGTGATCATCTGTACCATTCTTGCACTTCATGTACTGTGATTACTACTTTGGCCCAGAAGATGTGCTAGTCTGTAGTCACCGGGGAAAACTAGATTCTTTCCCCTGAAAAGTTTGCATTTAAGGAGCTTTTTTTTTTTTTTTTTTTCCGAAAACATGGTAGCAATTTCCATTACCTACTAACAGGAGAGTGTTCCTGCATCCCTGAGAAGCTTTCTGAATATACCTGTTTGTATTCTCATACCACGGAACTAATTCTGAACACATCTGAGAGCCACAGATTAAGCTCTGGAATAGTAAATAATCTTCCTTCTACACATTATCTGGCTGAATGTTGGCATTGATAATATGTAACTCTGCTTAAGATTTCCTGATGCAGAAGAACTATATCAAAATTGAGGATAAGCTCCTTTTGTAGCTAGCTGGAGCCATATTCTGCGTTTTCCTTGACACTCTCAAATGTCTCTTAAGCTGAGAACCTTGACAAGAGGAACTTGTGCAAAGACTACTGACAGCTGGTGGAAACAGTACAGCTTTAAGATAGCGAGTGCCTCCAGAAAAAGGAGACCCACCCAGCAGACAACTTGCATAGGGGTTGCTGTATACTGCTATAGCTATGGTGCTAAAAGTGTGAGTTAGGTCCTCTAAAAAAAAATAGATCAAGTATTTCTAAACTGGGCATCTAACAACAGTGTAGAGTAATTACATTGAAAGATGGAGACAATTTTTCTTACAGCTCCTTTTTTTTTCAAGAAATTGAGACCTCAAATTTTTTCTTTTAAGTGTATGGTTAAAAGACGGGACTTCAATTCAACAAAGTATTTCTGTATGATACACAGCTTCAGTTTTCAATAAAATGTTCGGGCATTGAAGTCAATAGAATTCCCAGACAAGCTTAATAATTACTTTTTTCCTATAGAAATGGACTGCCCTAAGTGGTTTGGTTTTTCCAGATCAATGAAAAGTAACAGTTTCTCACTGATATTGAATATCTGACCACTTACTTAACAATGGACTTGATGGGTTAAACTCAGGTCAGTTTTAAAAGGATTTCCTTTGTTTCCTTAAACATTTGATAGGATTTTTTTCTGGACACCTATTTTCCTAGTAACTTTCCAGTAGAAATCTGGGCCTTTTTACACTCACTTGATTCCTCTGAGGTTTTCTAACTTGTCTTGTATACAATGCTCAATAGCAGTGAAAGGGTTAAATGTCTTGGTTTTAGGTTTGTACTGTATGCAGGGACTTGACATTTTCACACTAATTAAAACAGACTGCCTCAGTCCCTATGTACATGTAACTCATTTAATTCAATGGAAAAGTTGAGTGTGCATTGATGGAAGAGTTGGGTGGATCCACGCTTTTACTATTGTGACAATCAGGAAATATATTATCCAATGGTATATTTAATTTACCAACAGCCTGAATATTGAAATATTCACGCCATTGAAATATTTCATTTGAATGAAGGGTTCATATAAATGAGGGAAGTATTAAAGACTCCTTAAGCAAAACTTCCCATAGGTTGGGACTTGAACATATATACAAGCACCACCTCCAGTACAATAATGTTATTGTAGAGGTTTTTGCTGCTGCCATGCAGTATGAATCATACTCATCTGCCCAAGGTGTAGGAATTTATGGTACCTAATTTTTCACTAATTCCGTATTTCCACTATTTAAGCACACATTTACCAGAATCCCATGTGGAAGTACAGTCTTCTTTTTGGTTACAGAAGATATGAAAATTTCTGGTGTCTCTGAGGTACTTTTTATTGGTTTGCAAAATGAAAACCAGATGCTCTGTCTACATCTAGACTTAAGGGTGGGTTTGAAATGTAGTAATCATAACCTGAGGGTGTTGGTCCTTCAGTAGCCCAAAACAAAGATCTGTTAGGAGTATGTCTTATTGCTTCCAGTCCACGAAAGTAGTTTTCCTTTGCCTCAGAACCAAGCCAACAGGGAGAGGCTTTATATCACGAAGTATCCTGTTACACTGTTGCGATGCAGTACTCCAGTGTCCAGTAGTTGAGATATAGCCAACGTATAATGGAGTTGCATTTTTGTTCTCTGTGAAGCTGGACCACATTCATGTGACTTCATTAGGGTCCAAACCCTTACCGCTGCAAATAGTCCATTCTCCTGAGAAGATGCATAATGCATATGGGGTTTGAGGAAGCAGGTTATTAGGTAACATTTGCCTGGCAGAATAATGCTTCAATTCAAGCTGATTTTCAAGGTCTATTAGTGCCATTTTGCCCTAATCAATGGAAGAAAATAAAAACTAAAGAGGAACACAAGAACCCTCTGCTGATTTCCATTTAAATATAAAAAAGATTTAGCAGCTAAATAATCATAGGGTGTTATCGCTATTCCATCTTGAGACTGCTGTGAGCACTCTTAAGTGTATACAGTTTCTACCTTAAATTCCCTGGAAATGTTGAACTATGTGTCTTAATATAGTTTCTTATATTTTAGTAAAAAGGCAGCTGTAGATGTCATCATGACTACGGACTTTTATAGTGCCGTAAAAATTCAGTGTCATCATAAATTCATGCTGCTGAAAATGTCGACATTAATGGCAACTTCTACAAGGACATATTTTAAAATGATATTAAAACCTTATGCAGCAACTTTTACTTAGTTAAAAAAGTAAGATTATAAAGCAAAACATTTACTCTCATTTTAGAACAAAGACGTGTGATAAATAGTTTATGAAAAACGAAGAAAATGAAAAGGTTTTGTAAAGCAGATCAGTCAGACTCCCAAAACACAAGATACTTAAATCCTGTTTATATGAAATCAGTAACTGAAGTAAAACATTAATATTAACAACTATTGTCCTTAATATACATTGTTTATCATTTGGTCATGTATCAGTGTGTCATGGTTTGAAGTCAGCCAGTAGCCAATCACCACGTGGCCAGTCGTTTACTTCCCGCTCCCCGCTCCACTCCCCAGTGAAATAGGGGAGGGACAAAAAAAAGAAATTTGTTGGTTGAGTAACAGAAATGCAGTAATAGTAACAAAACAACAGTAACAATAAGTCCACATTGCTAAAATACAACAGTGGCTCACCAACTGGCAACCGGTACACAGCCTGCCCCCAGCAGCAATCCCAACCGCACCAGAAATCCTGCTGTCGACTGACCGGAAAACCAAAACTGAAACAGGGTGTGAGAAAGCATGCAACCACCTATCTACTGAGCATGACATCACATGATATGGAATGCTCTAATGACCAATCCGGGCCCAGCCCTCCAGCTGTGCTCTCTCTCAGCCCAATGAAAGTTAACTCTATCCTGGCCGAAACCAGGACAATCTCCACCCCTTATTCCATACCATTGACGTCATGCTCAGGTTCCAAATACATCTTAAGGAATCACCACCCCTTTCTCAGGTCTCACAGATATCATTCCCTTAGTCTATGGACCATCCTTCCAAAATGTCTCCTGAGTTCGTTTAGTCCACAACTTTGGGTTCCATCTGTCATGAGTCTTTAAGGCTTGAGGAATGAGGTGGAGTTGGCTCAGCTGGTGCAGCAGGAGGCTTTGGATGTGGCAGGAGGATCTTGCAGGGCACCAATTACAATAACAGGCTTATTTGACAGTTCAATTAATTGGCTATTTTCACCTAAAATCAAATCTCCTTGAGGCACACATCAGACTTCTCCATCCTTCTGCATTACCCACCAAGTGCACCCAGGTCCTTGGGCAAAAGTAATCCCAGGCATGGGTTGACCTTTACCCAAAGCAGGAGTAACCCAGACTGTCTTCCCCAGCATATTTTTAATGCGTACTATGGGGACTTTATCCCCATCCACAGTATGTAGGAGGTTTGATTGAGCAGGGCCAGCTTGCTTGGCAGATCCTCTGGTATTGACTGACCAGGTGGCTTTTGCTAAATGCACGTCCCAGTGTTTGACAGTTCCACCACCCCTTGCTCTCAGTGTAGTTTTCAGCAACCCATTGTATCGCTCAATTCTTCCAGAGGCTGGTGCATGGTAGGGAATGTGATATATCCACTCAATACCATGTTCTTTGGCCCAAGTGTCTATAAGGTTGTTTTGGAAATGTGTCCCATTATCTGATTCAATCCTTTCTGGCGTGCCATGCTACCATAAGACTTTCTTCTCAAGGTCTAAACTGGTGTTCCAGGCAGTGGCATGGGGCACAGCATAAGTTTCCAGCCATCCGGTGGATGCTTCCACCATTGTAAGCACAGTGTTTCCCACGCCAAGTTTGTGGGAGCATGATATAATCAACCTGCTAGGCCTCCCCATATTTATATTTTAACCATCGTCCTCCATACCAAATGGGCTTTAACCATTTGGTTTTCTTGATTGTAGCACATGTCTCACCTTCATGGATTACCTGTGCAATAGGGTCCATAGTCCATCCCTTGGTCACGAGCCCATCTATATGTTGCATCTCTTCCCTGATGGCCTGAGGAGTCATGGGCCCAGCGAGCCATAAATTGTTCACCCTTATGTTGCCAGTCCAGATCTACTCGAGCCACCTTAATCTTAGCAGCTTGATCTGCCTGTTGGGTTGTTCTGATGTTCTTCAGTGGCCCGGCTCTTGGGTACATGAGTGTCTACATGGCGTACATTCACAACCAGATTCTCTACCTGAGCAGCAATATCTTGCCATAATTCAGCAGCCCAGACGGGTTTGCCTCTGCGCTGCCAGTTGCTCCGTTTCCACTGCTGTAACCACCCCCACAGTGCATTTGCCACCATCAATGAGTCAGTATAGAGACAGAGCACTGGCCACTTTTCTCACTCAGTGATATCCAAGGCCAGCTGGATAGCTTTCACCTCTGCAAACTGACTTGATTCACCTTCTCCTTCAGCAGCTTCAGCGACCTGTTGTGTGGGGCTTCACACAGCTGCCTTCCACCTTCGATGTTTCCCCACAATGCGACAGGACCCGTCAGTAAACAGGGCACATCGCTTCTCATTATCCAGTAGTTTATTATATGGTGGGGCCTCTTCAGCACGCATCACCTCTTCCTCTGACGCCATTCCAAAATCTTTGCCTTTTGCCCAATTTGTAATCACTTCCAATATTCCCGGATGGCTGGGGCTCCCTATTTGAGCCTGTTACGTCATTAATGGAACCCATTTACTCCACGTGGCATCAGTTGCATGGTGTGTAGAGGGGACACTTCCTCTGAACACCGAGCCCAGCACTGGCAGTCGAGGAGCCAGAAGGAGCTGTGCTTCAGTCCCAACCACCTCTGAAGCAGCTCGGACCCCTTCATATGCTCCAATATCTCCTTTTCGGCTGGAGTAAAGCGGGCCTCGGATCCTCTTTATCCCCGACTCCAAAATCCCAGGAGTCAACACTGAGTCTTTCCTGGTGCCCTCTGCCAGAGACTCCAGGTAGGGCCATTCTTCCCAGCTGCAGTGTAGAACACATTTTGGACATCTTGTCCTGTCTGAACTGGCCTGAGTGGGCTACTGCATGGACTATTTCCTGTTTAATTTGTTCAAAAGCTTGTTGTTGCTCCAGACCCCATATAAAGTCATTCTTTTTCAGGGTTACTTGATAGAGAGGGCTTACAATCTGGCTGTAATTTGGAATGTGCAGTCTCCAGAAACCCACAACACTCAAGAAAGTTTGTGTTTCTTTTCTGTCAGCCAGTGGGGACACAGCTGTTATTTTATTAATCCATTGGAATCTGACGACGTCCATCTTGACATTTTACTCCTAAAAACTGAATCTATTGTGTGGGTCCCTTGACCTTACCATGCTTTATGGCAAAACTGGCTTTCAGAAGGATTTGGATTATTTTCTCCCCTTTTTCAAACACTTCTTCTGCTGTATTACCCCATATAATGATGTCATCTGTAAGTGTTGTGGGGCTTCACCCTGTTTCAGTGCAGTCTGGATCAGTCCATGGCAAATGATGGGGCTGTGTTTCCACCCCTGGGACAATCGATTCCAGGTATATTGGACACCCCACCAGGTAAAAGCAAACTGTGGCCTGCACTCTGCTGCCAGAGGGATGGAGAGAAATGTGTTAGCAATATCAATCGTGGTGTACCACTTGGCTGTCTTCGACTCTAGTTCATATTGAAGTTCTAGCATGTCTGGCACAGCAGCACTCAGCGGTGGCGTGACTTCATTCAGGCCACAGTAGTCCACTGTCGATCTCCACCCTCCATTAGACTTTCTCACTGGCCATATGGGGCTGTTAAAAGGGGAGTGCATCTTGCTGATGACTCCTTGACTCTCTAGTTCACAAATCAGTTTATGGATAGGGATTACAGAGTCTCAATTGGTGCGATATTGCCATCAGTGCACTGTTGTAGTGGTAATTGGCACCCGTTGAGTGAATGGTCTGCTGGATCAAGCACTGGCTGGCTGGCTGGTCCCAGAGAGTGCTGGTCAATGGAGCTAAATCCAGCTGGCAGCTGGTCACAAGTGGTGTTCCTCAGGGCTCAATGTTGGGACCATTTCTGTTCAACATCTTTATTGATGATCTTGATAAGGACGTAGAGTGTATTATCAGTATATTCGCAGATGACACCAAGTTAAGCGGGAATGTCAATCTGCATGAGGATAGGGAGGCTCTACAGAGAGACTTGGATAGATTGGATCGGTGGGTCAACATTAACGGGATGAGTTTCAACAAGGACAAGTGCCAGGTCCTGCACTTGGGCCACAACAACTCCATGCATGGCTACAGGCTTGGGGAGGTGTGGCTGGAGAGCTGTCTGGAAGAGAAGGATCTGGGGGTTCTAATTGACAAGTAGCTTAACATGAGCCAGCAGTGTGCCCAGGTGGCCAAGAAAGCGAACGGCATCCAGGCTTGTATTAAAAATAGCGTGACCAGCAGAAGTAGGGAGGTGATAGTCCCCCTGTACTCTGCACTGGTGAGGCCACACCTGGAGTATTGTGTCCAGTTTTGGGCACCTCAATACGAGAGAGATATCGAGGTGCTGGAGCGAGTGCAGAGGAGGGCAACGAAGCTGGTGAAGGGCCTGGAGAACAAATCCTATGAGGAGAGATTGAGGGAGCTGGGACTGTTCAGTTTGAGGAAGAGAAGGCTGAGGGAAGACCTCATCACCCTCTAGAGCTACCTGAAAGGACATTGTAGAGAGGTTGGTGCTGGTCTCTTCTCACAGGTAATTAGCGATAGAACAAGAGGGAATGGCTTTAAACTGCAACAGGGGAGGTTCAGACTGGACATTAGGAAAAAATTTTTCACAGAAAGAGTGGTCAGACAGTGGAATAGGCTGCCCAGGGAGGTGGTGGAGTGACCATGCCTGGATGTGTTTAAGGGTCGTTTAGATGAGATGCTGGGGGATATGGTGTAGGGGAGAACTTTGTAGAGTAGGGCTGATGGTTGGTCTTGATGATCCCAAGGGTCTTTTCCAACCTGAATGATTTTATCATTCTATGATTCTATGAACAGAAAGATCCTATGAGAGACCAGGTAACACAGACAGCTGTTTAATTTCTTCTGTTTCCAAGGCAGCTACACCAGAAGCCCACTGATACACTTTTGGGTCCTTAAAATACCCTCTCCTGAGATAATCTATACCAAGAATACATGGAGCTTCTGGGCCAGTCACAATGGGGTGTTTTTCCCACTCTTTTCCAGTTAGGCTCGCCTTGGCCTCCGATACAGTCAACTGTTGAGACTCTCCCTTGCTCCTGAAATACAAATGGGTTCTGCCCCTTTAAAATTTGACAGCATTAGGGTGCATTGAGCACCAGTGTCCACTAAAGCTTTTTACTGCTGGGGGTCAGATGTGCCAGGCCATCGAATCCACACGGACCAATAAACTCGATTGTCCCTGTCCTCCGCCTGGCTGGAGGCAGGGCCCCTCTAATGTTGGTCATAATACCCGCTAACAGCAAATGGGTTAGTGTGGTGTGCATGGGTTTCAGTCTCATCTTGATCACTCACTTCTTGTGAATACAAATCAGAAGTTCTTCTCATAGGATCATGAGCAAAGTCGAACTTTCTGCTCTGTTTGGGCACTTGATTACTGTAAACCGGAGCAGCAGCAGCATTTCTCCTAAAAGAACCCCATTTTGTAGTTGTTCTTCAGGATTCTGCACCGGTTCAGGAGTGAAGTTCCAATACACCGGAGGTGCCCACTGTTCTAGGTACTTGCCCATGCTACTCCACACCCCCAGTCACTCATAATTCTCCAACCTTGGGGTAGATTTCCAGGTGATACTCTTAAATAGTTGCTTAACCCTGAACAAAACCTGGACCACGTGCAGGAACACACTGGCTCCTAGCAGTGAGACGACCATGTTAATGTCAACATTCCAAGGATATTTGAAATTCCCAAATTTTTCAAACACAATTGTTAATAGCCCCAGGACCTATAACTGCATCCTGTCATAGATCAGCATTACACAGTACAGCAAAAACAAAATCTTAACCCAGCTCTCACAGACAGTGAGCAACAGCATGGGAAATGCATATTGCAAATGAAGTGATAAAATCTTAAGAAGCCAAGCAATCAACATTATTACCCATACTGTCATTATCTCAAACCTCAGGCCCCACGTTGGGCACCAAAAGACTGTCATGGTTTGAACTCAGCCAGTAGCCAATCACCACGTGGCCAGTCATTTAATTCCCCTTCCCCACTCCACTCCCCAGTGAAATAGGGGAGGGACAAAAAAAGAAATTTGTCGGTTGAATAACAGAAATGTAGTAATAGTAGCAAAACAACAGTAACAATAATAAGTCCACATTGGTAAAATACAGCAGTGGCTTCACCGACTGGCAACCGGTACGCAGCCTGCCCCCAGCAGCAATCCCAACCGCACCAGAAATCCTGCTGTCGACTGACCGGAAAACCAAAACTGAAACAGGGTGTGAGAAAGCATGCAACCACCTATCTACTGAGCATGACATCACATGATATGGAATACTCCAATGACCAATCTCGGCCCAGCCCTCCAGCTGTGCTCCCTCTCAGCCCAAGGAAATTTAACTTACCCTAGCCGAAACCATGACACAGTGGCACAGATATATTACAACATTGCTTTGAGGGCTCAGCATCTGTTTATGTGCTTAACACTGAAAAAAATCCTTATTTCTATGGGGTTTTCAGGACCTGTAAAGTGAGCAAGCTTAATGAATACTGTTAAGATTAAGAAATAATGTAAATCTAGGTTCTTGTATCTACTAAAATTTGATCTGCAATACTGCAGTCATTTGGAAATCTTGCTAAAAGGGACTGCATAGACCCAAAACTAACAACCCTGCACACTGAAACTTCCAACTTAGGGACAGTTGCTTGTGAAACACTTGATCCAAATCTCTTACACTCAGTTAAACCACTAGTTTGAGACAGTTATTCAGTAAACATAGCATAAATGTCACAAAAACTAGCCAAAAAGCAATGTGACAGAAGTGGGGGAAGGTAAAATGCCACTTGTTTTTTTTCCTTTAAGATATTCAGGAAGTATCAGCTAACTTATCCTCAGTTTCCATTAACTTTCACTGAAGCAGCTTCAGAGACTGATGTACCTCAGAGAACAAAATATATTGAGTATTCCCTCAAAACAGTGACATGTATGTTTCAGCAGAGCTTTAGGCACTGAGTTTAGAGACTGAGCCCATTCCTACTGAAGTCAGTGAGACAGGCCTATTAATGTCCTTGCAACAATACCAGGCACTAACACTGAAAAGAACTGAATCAAAGACTTTTATTCTAATGTATAAAGAAGACATGGAATGAATTTTCTGACCCCTACGCTCAGAGTTGCCTAATTTTTATATATAAGGACACTCTTCTCTAAGTTTAATGGCAGTTTTACTTATGCATCTTTACAGTTTTCCATACACAGTTCTCCAGCATGTGTGGTTCTCTTTTCAGATTAATAAAAAACCAAAATTAGAGTCTCTCTGAAAGAGCAGCACTAAGTGAATATAAAAGAGAAGACACATATATAGCAAATGGTCTTCTTTCTCACAGGCAACTTGCCTTACCAATCATTTCGAAGGCTGTTGGTATAGCTAGATATTCATTACATCCAGAAAACACACTCAGCGCTTCAGCCCATTTCACTTAGGGTACCAAACATCCTTCATAAAATAAATTTAAACAATGACACACCTAGACTGGATTTGAGCCTGAAGCTTCTGCACAAAAACAAAAAACTACACAAACCTGTGCCTTTTGTCAGAACTCCCTCTTCTGCTCTCTTTCTTCTCTTTTGTTTCTCTTATTATATTATTACCAGGCATTATCCTCTATAAACATCTCCAAGGCTACCCAAGGAAGGCAATCAATAACAGCCTTTTTTTTTAATTCTCAAATACCTTTGATTGTGTCTTGTCAGATCAACATCTAAAAAGACTGGGGATGTGGAACAATACTGAATTGTTTTAATAACTTCAGAAATTTTTTATGTGATGTGGAGAAGTAAAATACAATGGACAGGATTTTTTTTTCTTACAGTTGTCATAATTTGAGATATTTTTTAAGTAAAGGAACAAAAAGACATGTATGCTTGATACAGAATTGTGTTTGTACCTAATATATTATAGAAAAATTCAAAGACAGCTTAACCTTGTAAAAATGTTACCTCTGTAATGTTGCGAAGATCAGTAGCTGTATGAATATTTACTTTGACTTGCACACATTACTTTTTTTCAGAATTTCTCTAATTTATGCAATCATTAATTGGTGATTTTCATATGCTAGTGACTTCATAAGTTGATGATTCATTTCCTCTTTCTTTCAAATTCCCAACTTTTAAAAAATTCACGCATCTTTCTGCCCTCAGACTCATAATATTCAGGCATTATTTGGTGAATATTCTATAACAATGCATTCCAAAACAGAATTTATTGGAAAACTATAGCAATTTTCTTATGTTCAATATCTGACATCAAGCATAGGACTATAGTAATGGCCCTGTGTTAGGGTTGTCCCCACACTGTATGATACAGAAGGAAAGTATTTGCAGAAACAGACCTGGGGTCCACATAGATCAAAATTTCCTTTGCAAGAGTGGACAATATGCTTTGATGTTAAATTTCTAGACTAGGTAATTGTGATAAAAGCCATTCTTCTCATACCTATTAGAAAGAAATTGTTTAAACCATAGGTATGTTTAAACTTCCACCTGATATTATTTTTATTAGTATGATCTATTGATAGATACCTTGGTTACCTTGTCCATTGATCCATGTGAATGTTTGGCTTTCTGTGACAGTGGCTTTTTCAAGAAACTTTTGCCATTAATTGAATATCTCACCTGCCTGGTTTTGAAGATCCATCTCTTCTGCATTTTCAAAATGTGTTTCAATTGCACAGATGTACCACTCTTGCAGAAAGAGAAAAGCTTCTCAGCTGTATGGTCAGGCACACAAGGCATCATTCTTATTTTTTCAAAAGCTTCTCTATTAGTTATGTGAAATGCAAAGATATAGGAGCATGTAAACCAATAATAGTTATTCAGTCCAAACTCTAAGAATAACTTACTACGGGCACTGGAGGCTAAGATAGGATCTTGTATTTGCACACATACAGTATATGGAGAACTGTTCTGCTTTATGGAGCAGCAATCATATTTAGTTTAATGTCTTATAAGTCCCATAAAATGTCATTAAGAAATTTTGCTATTTGGCTAGTGAACAATCTAAGCAGTAGTGTTAACTCATCATAACACCACTACTCTGAAAGCTCAAGCTTCATAAAATTTGAGATATAAATATGCCAGCTCAACTAAACGAGATCAGAGACCTTGCATACATCTTTTCATAGGGTAGCATCCAAGAATCTAGTGCTCACCTAAATCTTTTAAGAATTTCTACCATTTGTAGGCTACTGGGGAGTCTTAATCTCAGAAAAATCACACTCTTGCCCTTTTGTTTCTAAACATATCGAGTCATCTGGAAACCTAGCAGACAACCTAGCAGATTTAGGACATCATTGCAGTGCTAGTAGATGTGACATGACACCTCTGAGAGTCCTGCACTCTTAGGAAATAGTAGATAGGTAACAGGAAACATTCCTTGGTCATCTAAAATGCTATTACATTATTTCTGGAGTGGAGGAGTTAAAGCTCAAGACAATGACAGTTACAACAGCACAGTAATATTTTTTCTTTTCTTTAATATGGATGATTAATATTTCAGATTCTCTTTAATTTTTACTTGAAGATTTAAGACTGACCTAAGTCTGAATAGCATCTGATGATGCTAATCATGAGGTCTGCCAACCCAAAAGAACAACAACTTCAGTTTAGGATTCTTTGTACACTCATTGTTCATCTTTGTTTTGACTTGTGTCCTTCTTTTGATGTATTAGGAACTTCCAGGTGGTAGCAGGTGGAGTTACAAATGTTAAATAGCAGGGACACAGATTTTGTTCCTGGCTAGACTGATAACCTATATATTTTGCAATGTGAAAAGAAGCTTGCTAGGTCTGAATGCATTGGCCTTTCAGTTCTGTACCAAAACTCCACTTAGACTGTACTTTCTAGTCAAACACCTCCCATCCTCATTACGGTAGATGTTAACTCCATATGGGCCTTCTCTGTTTCTTCAGCAGTTTGACAGAACATCAGTAGAGATGCTATCCAAGAAATCATCCACCCATGGTGACAATTTGACAGAAGCTAATACAAACATTCTGGCAAATCTGTGATTTGCTGCAAGTAGGGCTCTTCACTTGGGGCCACATATTTGGTTCACCCAAAATATCTTCTTTATGTTTAATGGATGGTAAAGAAAAGAGATGCAGAAAAGTCAGTGGGGTCTGCTGTGCATCACTTTGTGGTCTGTAGACTGAATTCCTTAATGACATTCTCATTAAAAGTTCCTGCTGCCAAATACTGTTTGCTTTTGCCTTTAGAACTGTCTGCATTGATAATGAGAGACTCATCTTGAAAGTTATTTACATAAAGTTTTATTCTCATGTCACTACCACAGTTCCATGTTGGTTGTGGGCAGAGCGAATACCCTGTGAATGAATTCACAGCAGTGTGTTACCCTCGAGGCCAAAGACTACCTTACCCCTCTCCCCCTCCCCAGAAAAATCTAACCTTGTCCTTAGACAGTAACAATACTATAGCTTCTTTATTAAAGGAAATACCTTCTTGTCTCTTTGACACCTGGTTCTGAGGTGATTTGCCCCACTCTGGCCAGGTTATCTAGCTAGTTAATGCACAGTCTACCCATCTAGAGAGCAGGTGAAAACGTCCTGTAAAGCATCTTATGTCAAGTGGGGTTGTTGTTCACTTCACTTCCTGCCTCCACTCATCATAGGGGTGAAGGTGCTGCATGATAGCAAAGGTTCAGATGTTTCCCAGTGAAACACACACACACACACACACAGATTTTTCATTAATATAATCTTTTAACGGTCCACAATCTGCCGCTCAGGAATGCCCTGAGCCACAGGTTGTACCTTTGTGTCTGATGGGCCTTGAAGTTTAGAATTTAGATTAATTTTTTTAAATTAGCTAAAAGTTCATGTTTTTTTCTGGAGATTTTAAGAGTCTGAGTAACTTTATTCATGTGTTTTCTCTAGTGCTTTTTACTAGAAGAAACAAGAGAGAAGAAGTAATGCTGTTTTTACAGTATTTCCATTCCAGATGGAAGAACTGGAATGGTTGGACTACATGATCTTCAAGGTCTTTTCCAATCTAGACGATTCTGTGGTTCTGTGAACCAAAAGTCTTATTTCCAAAGTGTGGCATTTTATATCATCACCCTTTTTTACTGAGGCAGCTGCACCAAGTTAGTCCCAACTCTACAGTGTTTATACATGCAGATAAACTTTAAGTAAGCATCTAGGCTTCTGGTGATTATTCAAACAGTCTCTCAACCTTTTGTATTTCACCCATCACCAGTTAATATCACATTAAAAACTGACAAATAATGTTGCATTTTATTGCGACTTGTACAAGCTGGATAACCTGCCCATTAATTCTCTGCTGTTTCTCACTTAGCATCATTCTCTTCCTATAATAATAAAAGAACTACAGATTATATACAGCTAAAATTAGTTTTTTATTAGTAGACAACTGAGTCCCTTCCATACTTTGTAATCTTCAACTTGGAGGGAAAAAAATTTTGATTATGTGTTGTGAAAAAATTATTTAATTCATGGAAACAAAATACTTTCATAAAGCAGTAAATTCATCCAGAGTCAGTTTTCTTTCCTCAAAAAATAACCTTTCATACAACAAATACACCTTACAGGATTTTCTTTTTTACTTCATTTAAAATTATCTATTTGCAGAAGAAATGGAAGTGGGGTTTTTTTTCTTCTCTTTTCCAAAAACACACACTTTTTTTCACTTCCAACAGCCAGCAATACTGGATATTGTTTTTCCCTGGGAAAGAAAGATATTTTCACTGAATCACCAAAAGCATTTCTAGTGTTAATCAGCTCCACATTCACTTGAAGGAAAATGGTGAGATTTTGGCTTCAGTAATGGCACTACACAAGGAAGATGGAATTCCAAGCTATACACCATGAAACACTCCAACTTCAAAGTAAAAGTTTTTCATATTTTTATCAAAGACAAAGGCACTTGACATGAAAGATCGAATTCTCCCTTGCTCCACAGAGTCACTGACACAAGCACAAAGCAGTTGTAACATGATACTAAATGTGAATTGTATTATTTACACTCATTTTGCAGTTCTGATGAAGGGCAATCTGAAGAAAATTAACCTAGGCTTTTTTAAGGCACACATACAACTCTTATCTTTATAGGTGGGAGGTAATTGTGTCTTATGGATAGTTGTATACACACACACAGTCGTGCCAGCAAATTAATAGTTTTTAAGATGCATTTCTAAAAAATGAACAAATGTCTTTAAACAGCTTTGATCCCTTATGTCCTCATTACGTCAATTTCAGGCTGATGTAACTGGAGGGGAGGGTTGATGATCATGAGGTTAAGGCTCAGCGAGCCACAGTCTCCTCCGGTGGAGCTGTGCACAGTGTAGAACCACAAGTAAGGCAAAGGTAGCTTTCTATCTCTCTTAATAGCCTTGTAGAGCATAGGACTACATCCCAGCTCCCTTAACATTACTCCAGATGGCCATGCTGATGGAGATGCTGTACCGCTGTGCCCAGTGAGGGCCTGTGTGCCATCCAGGAGCTCCCTGCAGGGTTGGTGCTAGCTCCAGATCTGTCCCAGAGAGCAGCGTGATCACCCAATCATCAACCGCAGCTGAGTCGGGACTTCCAGATTCAGTTCCTCGCCCTCACAGCTCCCGTGGGTCTCCACCTCCCTGTCTCTGAGAGCGTTTGTCTTTCTTGTCCTGGTGGTTGGAGGCTGAGTTCATTCCTGCTTGGAGATGGTCTGACGGAAGATAGCCCAGAAGCCCCCACTTTATTCCAAGAGATCTAGTTATAGCGTTTTCTCAACACGACCAAGCATCCTAAGACTCTCTCTGGGAACAATTTCTTGTTATTGTTGGCATTTATTGCCTGATAGTTTCAGTCTTTTACCATCTTGCTGTTTACAAATGGATCAAAAGGCAGTGCAAATCATTAGAACTAGCAGTGCAAAGTTACTCTTTTTGGCAAAATCCCACCTGCTGTCATTTTCTATAGTTAAGACTTTTGCCTGAAGCCTTGAATGTCTCACCCTGACACCAGCCTGCAGTAATTAATCATTAAACAGTGATTGAGGCAGTGGACCCCAGAAAATATCTTCATATTCTACCATATGCTGAAGCCAGCTGTAGCAAGCAGTCAGAGAGAAGCCGCACAGAGGAAAACACTCTGCCTGACAGTCCCCTGCTGTGAAGTCCAAGCACAGAAAGCCTCTAACGAAGGGCCATAGACAGACTGTTTGCTTGTATTGACCTTCATTACCTGAGATTGTTTAGAAGGCAAAATGTCAGTGTTAATGTGCTAGAATTTTAAACATTATCACATTTTAATGACTATTTCCAGCCTCTCGCATACTCACAATGTGGAACAAAAATGTGAATTAGTGTAATGAAAGGTTATGACAACAATAACAACAACAATAATGAGGGATGGGCAGATGTGTTTTTGCTTAATTTCAAACTCCCCTGGAGCATCTTGGGTTTGGAATTAAGAACAGTTTCTACCCACCCGAGGTTCATGTTTTATTTGGGGCTGGCCCAGCGCCACGTCTGGGCAGTCACAGGCCACAGCAGTCATCCAGAGCTGGCCGCGAGCTGCCTCCAGCTCTGGTAAACACGGCTGGGCGGACAGATCCCCGCTGAAATACTGAGGTCAACAGCAGCGCAGCGTAGGGGAAAGGCAATAAGCATCTTCTGGATTATGGGGTCTCCAGAGATGAGATGATTTGCAGGCTGCAAACTAATATTATGGTTTTAGAAGTCCCACTAAGACCCAGGTGACTTCCTAAAACTCACAGCATCCTGGAATTACCTCACATGCCTTTCACATGTTGTCTCCATTGTGTGATCTGCCTTACACAGGTATACAGGGAAACAGCAAGCTATACGAGAGACACATTTTAACGGATGTTCCCTTCAAAAAATACAAGCTTTGATATTCTGCTCTTCATTAGTAGACACAGAATACTTGTCATTTGTGCTACTGGCATTTCTGCAGACACACTAGGAATGGTTTGAAGGCTGAGAGTTGTAGCATTTGTTTTGCAAACTTGCTTCCCACTCGGCATGATAGCCCCTTCCTTTGTCAGAGTGCTAGAAACTGTCTTTCTCTGTCATTCCAATAACTGACTTCTTTGAATGCGTCTGTTTATGCAAACATGATTCTCCATCTGAAGCCTTCCTTAAAAACAGAACTTTTACACAAATGTTTGTTTTATGGGGATCCCACAGATCTCACATTTCCAATAGAAATCCAACAACCATTTTTGCTTGTGTTGCCCCTTCCCTACTTTATTCTTGTTTTGCAAATTAAGTTAATCATACCTACGTGTCATAAAAGGTACTTGTTTCCAGTGGACCTTTATGTATAGAGGTAACAAAGAGATGTAACACTGGAGGAAGTAATTTTCCATTCAAATCATAGTTATACTGTGATTTTTTTTCCCCCGTGATGTTGTAACATTCAAAAATGTAAATGGCTTCAAAATAAAGTCTGGGAAACTGATCAAAGAAAAGTTCAAATGAAACTATTATAGAGCCACGAGGGAACAGTCTCTGGCTTAGAACTATAGTTGCACTGCAGTTTTCACTAATATGGGAGGAAAAGCACTTGCCCCATTCCTGTACTCTAAGCATTAAGTACAGCTCCCTTTCATAGAGAGGAACTTGAGATAAGCACATCTTTCCTCTGCCTCATTCATACATGCTGTAATGCTGGACAGATCAAGACCATAGCTAAATACAGAGTACAGAAGCTGTATCAGAGGACTGGACAGTCCTCTATCTGCCAATCCTATTTGTGTGGGGTTACATCTCAGTCCCCCAGCACCTACATTCAGGAAGACCGGCTGGACTCTCTCTATCTGGCATAACAAATACAGAAGTGTTTTTGTTTTGTTAAAAAAGGTTGAATTTTTTTATTTTGAAATTGTTCAGTAAACCATTAAACAGCATTTCTCTGTGAATACTCAAGGGAGTAGGGGTTCAGCCTTCTACTTTTTTCCAAAGGCCAGGTTCCTCTGAGGATTTTCCATAATGGAATGTGAACTTCTCTCAGGCCAATATTTGCCCAGGGTATAAAGTGAGTCATGACTCTGGAGAAGCATAAGAGATGTAGTTGCACCCAGGATCTCACTGGGGACTTGATCATGAGGAGCCCAGAGTCTCCTACTTTTTTTTAAAATTAAAAAAAAAAAAAAAAAAGTTATTCAGGGTGCTCTGAGATGTCTCATTTGCCAAATAAGGAAAAAGTTTTAAATAGTTCTGTTCTCCTACCAGGTATGTTTCAATCAGAGATTAATAGCAGCTTTATTGGGCAGACACTGATACTTTGGCCCACCTGTATATATGTGTGATCTCATATTACATAGAACAGACTTAACAGAAGTTTCTTTGTCACTAAAGTGCCTTACACCGTCAAAAGTGCTGCCTATCCATTTTTTCCGCTGTTTTCAAATTACTTACACTAGGACTATGATTCATTTATGTTCTTTTTTAGACTGAGAAAAAAAGGCTTGTTCTCAGTCTGTTCACCTAAGAACATTTCAACAACATTAAAAAAATTATGTGAAAGGATAGATGCATACTTAAACACACAAGACTGACCTCCTTGTCTTCAAGTATTTCCAGGGAATAACCACTAACGTTATTTTTCAGTAGAGTAAAATAAGGCAGAGGCTCATAGCTACACAAGATTCCACAATAGAAAAAGATCTATGGGGATGAAATCTTCTCAGTTTCATGTCCAGGATGTGACATGTATTTGCATAGTGGAAGGTCTGTTAATGGCATGTCTTTGGTTTTAAGTTTGTTACATTTGAGATTAGGTTTATAGGAACTGGTGGCTTAGGATCTTTTTGCATCATTTCAATGTTTATCATTATTGAATTTATATTTATTTTTATATAAATGTAAAATATATGTACACCTATATTTAAATATACACATATAAATATATGATATTATATTAAAATATATTATTATATAGTTATGTGTTATGTTTGCATAATACGATATATAAATATTTATTTATATATTTTAAAGAATTTGTTTGGAGTCTTCTTTCAATTACAGTTGTTATTATTATTATTACTACTATTATTATTATTACTATTACTAACACTACGTACTGTAATCTTGGGCCAGCTCACTATAATATTAAATCCAAAAATAGTATTTGCCTCTGAGTAGTAACAGTATGAGAGAAAATAGAAGTGAACTGGCTAATGGGAGAAAGTAAGAGTATAGCAAGCTACTATCAGGGCTATGGCCAGATGACAGCCTCATTACATCAGTAGTGCATTATGGAATTTTTCATAGGGATTGTGGCAATTTAGAGGTTTATGGAGAAATCTGAAAGAAGATGCTAAGGTAACTGAGAATGTTTTCAGATGACTTCTGAGGACAAGGAGCATCTTTGAGAGGAAAGTAGGAAGTCCTTTTCTAAAACCTACTTGTTGAAAAGTGAAGATTTATAGACCTGGGGAGTTACCAAGTGAGTATTCAGTAAAAGACTACAGGTAAGGTAAGGTTAGCTATAAAACACTTGACAATGAAGATGTGTACCTTATGGACAGAACAGGAGACTGACAGAGTGCTCTTTGCAGCAGCACTCTGCATGGATATGATCATATTTGCTAATGTAACAAAAATGCAATAATCAAAACAAGGGATAATGAGTACCTGAGAAAGACATTAAACTGTCTGGTTGGGGAAGTCAGGTAGTATCTTAAAGGTATAATCAGTATCCAACTGACTTAGATTTATGCTATACCTGAGGAGATTAGAATGGCACTGACCATACTGAAATAACTATCCACTTATTATTTTTCTATACTGTAGCAGAGAAAAACTAACTTTGGCCCAGGCCCCTTGTTATATTGTGGAAAAATTAACAGTCCTGACAGTAAAGTATAATATTTATAACAGATAGACTGAATGCAGGAGGGAGAAAATAATATTGTCAACCATATTTTTCAGGTAGAGTACGAAGGCGGAAAGACTTGAGCAAGGAAGAATTTGGGAGGACAGGGAATTATACCTCTTTTTCTCATTCTTACCCTACTTTCCATAACCATTCTGCACACACAAGACTGAATAACAATGCACTTTAAGCATAGGTTTAAATTTAGTATATATATGATGTGCTGGGTCTCAATGGTATATAAACAAAACCATCAGATACCAGACAGAAATGAGTGATAGGGCTGATTAAAAATTTGTAACCCCCTCACTTTAATTTTTTACATAGAAAATATCTAATTCAAAGTTTGTTGCATTTGGTAATTAAATAGGGAAAAATTACTAAGGGGCTTGAGACCTATGATGAAGTTGGCTTGGGTAACTAGTCATGAACATATTGAGGTATGATGCGGCCACAGAATTAAAAGTGCATTTGTAGATTTAACTAGCAGCTTCAACACATCTCACCAGTATATGATAAGACAAATGAAGGAGACTACAATGGAAATACAATTATTTTTTTCATATCTCTTAGGCAGAATCCTTTTCAATCTTACACAAGGGATAAATAATTTAGTGGTGTGGTTGTCACTCTCAGAAGCCATCATGCACCTAAGGCCTGAGCTGAAGGGGCAGAGGAACTATCAGGTTTTCTTCCTTGATCCCTGTTCTCTTCTGGTCTTGATCTTTTGCAACTGAGGGCAGAAAGTACTTGGACAATGTTACTTTCTGTCATCAGGAAGGGAGAACAATGTGAGGAACATCTTTTAACAGTCCAACCTATGTGGGGAGGTTGGAATAATGAATTACTGTACCAGGTTCTCCTCTACAAAATAGTTCCACTACCAGACAATGTACCTGTTTCATTCAAAACATTTTCCTATATCTAGAAATACTGGATAATTTCAGACTAGCCAGAAACACCATTACCAAGAAAACAATAACACAATTCTGCAGTGTCACTATTATGATACCCTGATGAATACCAAGATGACCACCACTAAACTGTTGAGTCTTCCCAAAATGAGATTCAGAGTCTACGTTGATGTACCTGTATGTTACAATATACTTTGGAAAAGGATAATAGTACACTTCTAAAAGATCATATGCAAAATAATATGAGTCAGGATATAAAGTATCTTTGCCCAAAAGATGAAGAAATATATTATTTTATACCACTCCCAAAAATGGGCTTGATAGCGCTCATCAGGAAAGTAGCTCAATTTTTACCAGTACCTTGCTTGTAAAAGACACACTGACACAGAGCTCTTTTTCAGGGGAGTCAAGTACAAGAAATGAGCTGTAATCAACAAGTTATAGGCATATGAAAATGCATTTGATTATGAAGGAGTCATATCAACTAAATTAATTGAAACTCCTAAGAGGTGAGCAGGTCTTAGCAAAACATTTAAGCAATTTGCTTTTTTTAGTGTAGGACAAGGAGGTAGAAAGTATGCAGATTGAAGAAGATATGAAGGTGCCACTGCAGTCATGTTTTATTGGCTAGCACCTGCACCCTTTGAAAAAAGTAGACTGTTTCATACTCTTTTCCATTATTTTTAACAAATCTAAAAATAGACTTTATGCTTACCAGAAAAAGAGACATTTTGGGGAAGTATGCTACATAGAAACTGTCTAGTAGGTGGGTTGGGGTGTTTTGCCCTTTGTGTTGGGAAAGTTATAAATGTTTTCTGGTAAGCCATCTAAATTTATGGTGCCTGAAGATATTTTATATATACTTTTCTTCCTGACGTCTTTTTCACAGCTATATATGCAGATGATCTCTAATAAATTGATATATACTTCTCTGTTTCATAACAGAATTAGTCACTGTAAAAAATAACTCTTATCTTAAGAGCACCTGATTTTATAAACAATAAGTCAGTAAGTGTGAATACTTAACAAAATAGACTCTGCACGTACAAACAGCAGTCCAGGTAAACACTAGTTTACAACACAGGTAAACCTAGTTTACAAACTTTAATACAAAATATAATGAGTTCCCTTGCCTGTTAGTAACTATTTTACAGTTCCCTTCTTCTTGATTTTGGAAAAATTTGAGCTTCCCGTGGGATCTTTATATGACTGCAGTTTACTGAGCAAATAAGACTTTGAATGATCTAATAAAACAAACAAACTAAACAACAAAACTTTCTTTTTGCCTGACAGTACATATTTCGTCTTAGGGAACAATAGGGTGAAACCTAGTGTTTACATATTCCCCCCAATTCTTCATTTTTAAAATAAATTTAGCTGCTCTCAGTGGACCCTCACTTAAGCAATGTTCTTCACTGTCGTTTCAAAGTTACCCATATACCATATGTGTTTCTTGCCTTTTTATTTGTAAATAATCTCTCTCAGAGGGGAAAGAAAAAAAAAAAGAACAGCCTGAAAGAAAGTCATGGAAAGAAATGCTTACCCAAATTTGATGAATCCCATATCACAGGGACAGCCAACAACCTTGACACTATAAACACATATGAGTCGTATTACTCATATGTATAAGTCTTTGAAGGACACAAGCTTGTAATACCCATCTACCTACAGTAAGAGACTGTTATCATATTTACTATAGGACCCAATGCAGTGAGGCACCCAAATGCATATGGAAATCAACTGGCTATTCATGAACATAAGTGCTTTACTAGATCAAGGTCTGGACTGGCACTGAAAATTTTTCCAGCTGCAGGCAGCTGTCTCATGGGAGCTGGCTGCTCTGAGTCATTCTGAGAATTTACGTTTTAGCAGTCCAGAAGAAATGGGTTTTTCAGAGGTTGAGGCCTGAGAAGGCAAATAACAGTGGCTTGCAAAAAGCAACCCAAACTAAATGTATGTGTTTAGAAAGGGGAGTAATTGTGTAGACTGTCTTCCACACAACAGCAGACTGGGCACCTTGGTTGCCTTTGGCCTGTGAGTTCAGAGTTATTCACTTCTGTACCCAAAGGTATACATCCAAAATGTTCTGTGCTGCACACAGTTCTCAATTTTACCTCCCCTCCTCCCTCATATATGCCTATGGGAAAAAAACTGTGCAAAGCTTTCAAACAGGCATCCCTGGCATGCTCTAGTGGTTCATGCTGGTCTCACTCCAAGTGGTTCATGCTTGGTCTCACTCCAAGGGGTGAGAGGCAGCGTCTCCATCACAAACCTCAAAAAAAAAAAAAAAAAAAAAAAGGCAAAAAGAAGGCTTCAAAGTATCACGAGATTTTTACCATGGAAGTAATTAACACTGTCTTCAATATTAACAAGCAATTAGAGTGCAGCCCACTTGTCTTGCAGCTGAAATGGTGAAGGTCTTGAGACTTCCCTGGAGCAAGCCCAGATGTGTATCACAACACTGCTGTGTCAGGGAGCATGCTGTCTCATCCCTCCACAGAAGACCTCTAGTCTTCTTATGGTGTGGAAGTTAGAGGGATCCAAAGTGTAGTGTTCCCACTAATACTATTTCACAGAGAGGAGAAATAAAAAATACATAGATTTATTTCAATTTACTTTTCAATCATTTACACAGGCTGAGTCGGATTTTCAAATGCAAGAGATGCACAAACCTTCTTAACTCACTACAATACTTTTGAAAATGTGTTTCATTATGGAGCTTAATCTGCAGGGTTACCTCTGTTCACAAAAGTAATGACCTAAATACTGTAAACACCTATACTGTTAAGTGCCTTAATTATCTTGTGATCTCATAAGGAACAAGAATTTTTGTTCTGTTGAAAATTGACAATTTTTTTTTTCTAATTTGAGCCAAAAAAAAGAGTTTAAAATTTTGTACCAGAAGGGGAAAGGAAAGAAAAATGATTTGAGGTCTAAAAATAGTCTTTAAATATATAATTTTAATTTGTTTAAAGTTCATTGCTGCATTTCATTAAAACATTAAATAATATTATATAGATAATTATGATTTTGAAAAAAACCTTTGTCTTTTGACAAGAACAGTTCAGCCAAAATATATATCAATTCTATCATTTGGACTGACATTCCTTTGGTGCCTGCAGATGGATAATTACTTTCCTATTTAATTAATAAAAAGTTTACATATTCAGTAAAGAAAAAAGCATGCATATTTAAGACCCATTATGGTGTCAAATTCCAGACTAGTAAATACACAGCTGAGGCCTACTATATTCTGATATGGCCTACAGAATTCTAGTTATATACAGACAGGGAGAGGAAAGAACAGGTGAATACATGAAATTTTTTTAAATCGTATTTTTTCCTGTTTAGAAGAACAGAGAAGAAAAATTTTCTCACACCAAGTGTTAGCAAAATAAATATGAGATGCTACTGTAAAACTCTTTAGTTTAAAGAGATGGATGTTCACAATTAGTGACAATTATGCCTACCAGGACATGAGAAAGAAAATAAAATTCATCTAAAACCAGTTGTGTCAACTCAACGCTGCTGGATCTATCCCAGTTAAGAAGATAGATTTATTCATGTTATTTATTTATATGATGTAAGTCTACAGGGAAACCAGAGAAGTGCTTCAACTCTTCCTGGTAGTCTCAAGAGAAATGCTGAGGGGTAGCTCCCTCACTCTGTTTCATGAAACATCCTGAGGCTACCAAATTAACAAATTATAGTTTTGTGCCTGGTGGAAGAAAACAGATATGAAGAAGCTGCATGCCATACAATATGTATGTACAGGTGTCTTAACAGTAAAGTTAGTCAGAGACCATTAAATTTTTAACTTAGAATTAGTGTTTTAACTAAAACAAAAATATTGCTGAAAAAATATATTTTGTTGGCAGATTATCAGTTATTCTACAAATTTCTTCACATTTCCACTGTCTTTTTAAAATGTCTTTTCTTTGGTTTTTGCCTTTCCCCCTGTTATTAAAAGCAAAGAGAAAATTGAGAGAGAGAGAGAAACGGACATGAAGCCCTTAAAACATCTTGTATTATTTTCCAAAACAAAACTTATTGGTTAAAGGACAGAAGAAATCCATTTAAAATAGCTGAAATATTTCATTTTTGTGTTCCTTGCAGACTTTTAATCAGAGACTGCATCCATGATTTGCCCAGCCTTACCAGAGAGTATGAAAGAATAGACATCTTGATGCTATGGCTGCAGCATTCAAGGCAACGTTGGTCAGCTCCTGAACAGAGGCATCAAGCTTGAAAAGAAGGAAATCGTAGCAAATTTACTGACAATGCAAATCATAGAAGATAGCAAAAATCTGTTTCCTTGACAACATGTCTGCCCTAGAGGATGCTGAATTTTTTTTTTTTTTATTTTAGTGAGGAGGGGCTGGGAGATGAAGAATTTTGCAAATGAGGCTTGAGAAATAGCGTACTGAAATCAGTACAAATATATATTTTTTGTACATGCTATCTCTTCTTTTTGGTACCTAACTGACACTGGAGTCTGAAATGGAGCACTTCCAGCAGTTGAGTTTAATACGTTTAAATCTGGTCATGGAAATATATTTTCATATGTGAGTTACATTTCCTCCTTGCCAACAGAAGCCAGCTACTAAGCCAAGGCTGCCTGCTGTTAATTAAACTATGTTCCACTAAAAACCTGCAGCACAAATACATGGTAACAGAGCATGTTCTGTGTGCTGTTCCTCCTCATGTGATAAGCAGTGCATTTCCTCAATGGATGCACATTGCTTACATTTTTAGAGCTATTAAGCCAGGATAATTATGGAAGAGTCTAGGCAATGTTCAATAGCCCATGCAGATGTCTGACAGGGCATGTTGTCTCTTAATTAGGAATTTGAATGCCTAATGCTTGTATATTAACTGAAATAATTGGATGGATGTTTTACATTTTCTTCATTTTTACTGACAACCAAGCAAGGGACCACAGGAATCAGCATATCTTCCTAAAACAACTAATTTCATTTGCTCTTTCTAGGTGATCTAATCTGTTGTTTAAGTGGGATTTTTAACAGATTTGATGCTGGCTACTGTGCAAATATATTGCAAGATGTTCCTCAGTAAGTCTAGCAGTTTTAAGCTGGTATCTTGTTGCTTCCCATACTATCATAACCTACACAGTGTAATTACCTGGCTGTACCTTTTTTGTTCCTCAGAAGTCAAGTAAAATTGCAATGGTTGTTATCATTTTTCTATGGTTTCTAAATGCTGATAATGGGATATGTATTTCTTCAAACCCAGTACTGATACCATACTAACACAATTTGCTACCATTGATTTGAAAATCTGTTTTGCTACTATACAGGGCAGCTTTCCACAGATTGAGGATATCTTTCAGGGGCTGGGCTTGCTGGACTGGACTATGCAGCTCTAGCTGCAGAGGGGAGGTCCACCTGGACATCCCTACCCTTGCTCTCACTTTCACTAAACACAGGGAGAGCCATAGTGGTGCTGGCCAAACTGCATGGAAGCAGGCAGGACTCGAGGCATTGCATTCAGCAGTACCATCCATTAGCACATTTCCACAGTTGAGACACCATTCGTCTCCTTTCAATGTAATAAAAGCAGTCAAAAAATTCCTCTTGGCTCCATGTTAGTAGAACTGGGCCCCAAATGAACAACTTCTTTAATCCTTGTCTACTGAGTATGTGAGGAGTACTATGCTCACCAGTATATACATTGTTTATATTTAGGATGTCTGATAAATGTGTTTATTCACAACTATTAGTATAAAAGCTCCTTTAAAAGCAACAAATTGCTCTCTATTAGTAATGTGCATAATGACCTATTTCCATAAACATTTTTAGTAAGAGAAATTTTAATGTGCAAAACCCTGCAGACATTTTATGGAAATTTGACTGTATTCTGCAGAAGTGCATCACAGTCATATTTTGTTCTTTAATATTTTGTTTTGAGAGGTGAATTACTTTCATTCTGATATATAGTACAAAAGAAGCAACTTGGCACAGGAAAAAGGAAAATGAGTCTTAATGTGTTTCCTTCTTGCTAATGTATATTTGCTTGATTGATGTAAGAATGTTTTTTTGCAAAATATATACAGCCCTTGTTAGTTGGAATTTTTTTTTTTTTTTGCATATTTATTTAAAAAGGGTGACGGAGGCTTAAAAAAAAGCTTTTTCAATCCAGTCATAAGGAAAAAGAATAATAAAGGAATGTCTTTATGGTCAGAAGGATAAATTTCTGAGTCTCTATCTGTTGTATTGCACTTGATTTCTACACCTAAATGGAAGTCAAGTGTGCAAAACTGTATTCACAAAATATTGTGATGCAGTCTTAGAGGCATGGCTTTAAAAATTAGCCTGAGGGGGTTAAACATGTGTTAGCTTTAATTTTTTGTTTGAAAGGTATGCAAGCAAATCATCGGTATTCTGTGGAGTTTTTCTGTATGCTGCGTACTAAATGCAACCTAAGCAGCAGCAGAACTTTTCATATTAGTTTACTATAACTTTGGAGAAAATAATTCTTTTTTCTTCCATGCAGAGCTTAAAGCTTCTGAACTACCAGCAGTTCCAACAAAAGTCTGTAAACATGACCTAATTCTTGTCAGGTGCAAACTGTCTCATTTGTAGTTTCACCAAAATTATATGGGGAAAGAAAACAAAGTTTTATTTTAAATTTAGCTAATCACACAGCCATGCAGAGGAGGTGGAAATAGAAAAACATCCATAGATCTAACACTATAAAAACCCTCTTATTTGAAGGTACTCTAGGCAGCCTTTTCTTAAGGAAACATTGCTCTGTATTAAAAAACAGGCAGAGCACAACTGTGAATTCAGTTCTGCCTTTGACACTGTGTGAATTTGGACAAACCACCCAAGTGACATTTTTAAGCTAGAAGATATTAACCTCTGGCATGGTTGCCCCATCCCTACTGCATACAGAGAATGCTTGATTAGGTAATAAAGTGCTCTGCAGACGTACAGGAGAAAAGCATGATGAAAGATGTCAAGGAAGTGAAAAAGAGTAAAACATGAACACCTTTAGAGATACCTATGAGAAAAGCAGATTTCTATATTTCCAATTTTTTCTTACAAGTGTTGATATGCTCTGCAGTATCTATATGTTCAATTCAAAAAAACTAAGGGTATAACCCAGCTGGAAAGAAAGTCTGTATTAAAACCTACATTGATGAGGAGGTACATGGAGTAGAAACATAGCCTCGGATTATTAGTTATTTAGTATTAGTTAAGTAGTTGCTTAAATTTTAGCATGCGCTATTGACTTCTATGATCTTTAAAAGAGAAGTGGTTATAAATGATTAAGAGCTTGACTAAATATCTGACCGAATATGAGGCTAGACCTTCCTGTTTCAGTGGAGGGTTGGCTGCAGCACATCACTGTTGCAGTTGTAGCAATACAGTTGCTTTAAGACCTTTTTTTTCCAATGTGCCAAACAGCTCTTAGTAGCTCTCACATATACAGTGAGAACTGAGAACACACAGATATACCAAGGCCTATACACAGCCCTTGTCTTATCTCACTGAAGTAAATGGCTAGCTGTAATTAATTTCAGTGGGATCAGGAATATGATACATAAAGCTTCCAAAGGAAACCTTCGTCCTTCTCCCAGTCATTTTATATGATCTTTCCTGCTGTTGCCACTGCTGTATGTTCATGTAATACAGTTGTAAAAACTTATATGAGAATGAATGAAATTTTAAGTGTTGAATTAGTCAAATGAATTAATGACCATGATTTAGTAGTATTTTTGCTGTAGGAAGTGTAAAGAATCAGTCAAGATTTTCTCCTGTGAAAGCTGTGTTGTATCGATTTCTTTTTCAAATGACCAAGCAATTAGCATAGTAGAAACCTAGGTGTTCAGCACCTTCTCCATTAAACAGAACAAATGTGAAGTCCTATTAATATAGTCAGCTGTTCCATAGTGGTTGATCAGATGCTATCTATCATTATATGTTTATTATCTTGTTGAAATAGTATTATGAGGTTTTGCTGACAATAACTTTGGATGATGCACTCTTTTTCATTTTAATCCTTTGTAGTTCAGGCACAAACAATTTCATCGCATCCAGGCTGTTCAACCATTACTTGTGAGAGTCCAAATTTTCAGCAGTTCATGCTGGTACAATAAGTCTTCTTTCCCCATCTCCTCTCCTAAGTGAAAAGAATCTGTATTTTTAATAATAATAAAAAGATAATCACTTAATGCAGAAATGTCCATTGCACCCGAACAGCAAATCCAGCTTAAGTGGAAATTTACACAAAGATTTATTTATAGGAATCAATCATAATTACATTTAATGAATGCTGCAGCTGTTTATAATTGTGGTTTTCCCAAGGTTATTCTCCTCCTACCGTCCACCCCCACACACATGAAATTTGTTTCTGTGGAAATGCTTAGGAAGCATTATAATTTTCCTGTAACTTGTTACAATGGCAGCTGACTGTTCTGAGGCAGACTAGATCCTGATTAGTGAGTGCAATAAAAAAGAAAAGACTGTTTTGTTGACCAGTAAAAGAGTCTTGAGAAGCTAGTTGGTAATAACTATCAGGACAAACATTTTACATGACATTCTGTCTGACATTTATTATGACAAGCAAATCTGACTGCTAAATTAGGAAGTTAATTTTTGGTAATCATAAATTCAAGATAGAGTGGGCCAAACTGAGAAGCCATGCATAAAATGGTATAACTGAGACCTTCTCACACTCAATTAGAATTTTCCTTCCCTGAAAACTCACTGCTATAGAACTGATTGTAAAGTGCATTTCTTTTTTTAACTCCTGAAAAAGCTGATTTTTCATAGAGAAAGAAAAAAGAGATTTAATTTTGAGTACTTCTTAGCTCCAGTTATTTGATTAAAAAAATGAAAGCTTTATAAGAAAGAAAATACATAGCATAGACATTTTTTATTATGCTGAAGGCCCACATGTCCAGCCAGAATGTTTAGAAGGGAACGTATCAGTCAGCCATTTGATGTAAGGTATATGGCTACCCATAAAGGTCTCTGGGTTGCTTTTTCATACATAGTATGAACCAGGACAAGGTGTAAATTTGAAACAATCATTCTTTTTGGTACTTATTTGTTTGGCCCCTCAGTCAGTATGTTTTAAATTTTAAATTTCATTGCACATTGATAGATTCCCTATAATGGTGATTAGCTCTAAGGTAGTTCAGTGGAAAGTGTGACCTATGTTATACCACTGTATTTGTCCATCTGAAGTATGTTCTGTATCTGCGGTACTCATATCAGGGTTAGACCATCTCAGTCAGCCCATACACTACCGAGGGAAAATGCTATTAAGCTCGAAACGTAAAATCCCCTGGAATTTAGTCACAGTGGTGTTCATACTGTTGTCTGGGGGGGTTGGTTTTGGGTTTATTTATATTTTATTTTATTTTAGTCCTCTTTACAAAGTATCTCTATGTGAACATTTGATTTTAGATGTTCATTTAGGCACCTGAGTTCAGAAATGATCTATGTGTCTGTTATGAAAATCTTTGGGTCATATGACGGAGAATTCTTATAGTAGTTGTAGCGATATTGGGCTCATACACTACAAAAAATTTCTGAGGGTGGAAATAGTACATATTTGGGTATGATTTTAGTTTCTTAATTCTGTCTTAACTTCTAGAGCATGACTGAGGGAATCTGTAATGAAAGGCCAGTTATATATAATAGCAGATTATTAAATTTGTGATTAGATGTGGAAAATCTCAAGTTAAAAGTTCGGTGATTTAGGATGCAGCCCTTCTCCTGGCACAGTTAACTGAAATGTGACCAAGATTTACCCCTGAGACTTCAGAAACACATTACCAGGGGTTCTGAAGGAATCAGAACTGTTGCTCCTGATTTGGTGAAGATACCCAAGTGACTGAGGAAATGTTTGTCACTCTGAAGAGCTTCATCAGAGAGAGAGGCACAGCAGGGAGAGCTGTGGAGGTCTCAGTGGCCATAGTAACCTCTGAGATCGAGAAAGTTGCGCCCCTTATGAATCAGCATCTGAGCTGCCTTAGTTTACAGTGCAGTTTTTTAAGACAACTCAGAATCCCAACTCTCAGGTCACTTTGTTGGGAGCCTTGAAAATCCCTCCACGTCTGCAGGGTCCTGGGGTATAAAAATAGGTTCAAGCCCATTACAAATCAATCCACTCACTTGCTATTTGTGCTTTTATTTCTCCCCACATACTTTGTAGCATAGAATTTAACTGTAGCTGAGATACAGCATAAGTAAATAACCAATGGGGACCAATAATAATTGCAATAAACCTATAACTTTGATGCTCCAGTATTTAACATTCTGGATCGAACTCCACCCAGCCTTACACTCTGCAGAACCCCCTGAGGGCAATAGGATTTCATGGGGTATAAATCAGGGCAGAATGAGGTGATTTCAGAGTAGGTGAAATTGCTGATGTAACTTCCCCATCTTAAAGAGACTTTGGCCTAAAAGTAGGGTAGTGAGGGCAATAGGGAAGAAGGTCACAGTAAGACATTTAAAAATGAACCAGAAAAATGTTTAAATAGTTTATTGTTCTAGGGATGCTGACCTGTTATTTGTAATGATTGGACCAGTTTGGCAAGAAAAAAAGGATTAACTGTACCAGTTGCTGGATAGAACATATCTTCCAAACTAGGTGCTTGAATTTTTCTCTTGCTGATGATACTCCACCTGAATGAAAAAACAGTCTGTCCAGGGTGTCTCAAGATAGCTGCTCTTTAATGCATTATTTCTTAGCATCTAAGACTGACCAATTTCAGAGCATTGTGCAATTTAACACTGACTCTAGGAAAACTAACCATATTTTTACTGTTACAGGCAAGAGGCTTTGAGAATCTACAAATGAAGTGAACATTAGAGTTTGAAGTAAGAGTGTGGTTCTGTGGAACAACAGCTGCTTCTGTGGAGGAGTAAATTGAAATCTCATTTATACCAAGAGAATTTTCAATACTAAACATGTTAAGAAAACCCTAGACTTATTTGCTTTTTCAATAAGCTTCTACTTCATAAGATTTTTTTAAATTTTAGAATATGAAAGATCCAAATTGATATCTACATGAGCTTTTTTATTATTTTCAGGAAACAGAAGTGGATATAAATATTTTTCTTCTCATTTATTTTCTTTAAAAACACTGAAGTATTTCACCAGATGCAAGCTTCTCCTTAAAAAAAAATTTAAAAATTCAATAGAAAAATAAGTTTGGTAGAAAATATTTAACTGAACTAAAAGAAAAGACTTATTTGGCCCCTAACAGAATTGGACCAGTGGAGAAACTTGTAGCCAAAAGATGTCATTGCTATAACACCTGCAGAATAGAGCTGTTATCAGAGATTATTTTCCCTTCCAAAGCTACTACCACTTCAGATCAAGAAGCTTTCTCTAGGGAAGTAAACCATTATATTTTCTATGGTCTATTAGTAAAAGATGACAACTTGCAAGTAAACCCGTGGCCTGTATTTTGTCTTGTAACATTCCACAACAGTTCTTATTCAACCAGCTTTCTCAAAATCAACATTTTGCTTCTTTATTTTTCCCATAGATAACTTTCCTTGCATATTCTAGCAGAAATGGACCTGTGAGTTGAGTCGTGTACCTCCTTCAACACCAATGTTGAAGAAAGTGCCTTCAGTATGTACCTGATGGCTCAGGGAGAACAGCTCTCCACAGCTGCATGGAGGGAGGGAGGGAGGGAGGACTCCAGAGAAGATGGGGATCATACACCATGAATCCCTAATGCCCTACACTCTCCATCACCACTCACATTTCTACAGGAGAGGTTTAACACCAACATCATCAAGGAGACTGCTGAAGCAATTTTATATTCATTTAAAAGGTGACACGATGTACAGGGTACTGAAATCAAATAATGCTTATGAGGTAGATACTAAGCACAGCAGTTATGGTGAGTAAGAAGGTGCCATAGAGGCTTAAAATGGTTAGTAGAGCAAATAAACCTCTCCAAAAGAAAGCTCTGAATGTCAAAAGAATTGATTTTCAATGTAATTATCCATACACTGAAAATCCCCAAAGGGGCATTTTCAGCTGGGGTTGAAAAGTGACTATTTTAGTGCAATGATGTATTTTTAAGCATTAAAAGGAAAAGCTGTGCCACCTGTCCTGTATTCATGTAAAGTGGCACACAGTCTCTGAAAGTCAGGCTCCAGACACTGATTTTTGGAACTGGATGCCAGAAAGGCTATAAGCCAGTGCCAAACAACTATATTTAAACAATCTCTTTGTCATGTATAAAGGCATATATATTACTGTGGTTTTCTGGTGCCCACAGACACATGGCCAAGAAGCACAGTCAGCATGAAAACCTAAACTCTACTACTTTAACTCTGTCTTGAACTACAGTTTTCAAACCAGAAAAAAAAAAAAAAATGGAGTCTTGAGCTGCAGAGAAGTGTTGGGTGGCATTAGGAGCCAGCACTCCTGCTTTGTGCTGAAAAGTGCATCTGGCATTCTCGGTCTGGTTCTAGCATCAGTCACTCTCAGGAGGGAATTAAGGTAGGACCTGTGCATCAACCAGATCTGGGCTGAGCTCCTCCCTGCTATCCTCCCCACTGCCACCTCTGATGGGTGCTATATGGAGGTCTGGATCTGCAAATAATTCCAGCAGTTTGCAACCATTTGAATGGCGGTGCGTTGCTCCTCACAGTGGTGGTTCATGGCTGGCAGTGGCTGGACTCTGTTTGTATTATTATACATAGCAGGGATGCTGTCAGGGCTAAGTAGATTTAAATTGTGACTTTTGTTTTATACAATCCTTACTTAGTAGTGGTTGCTTAGCTCATTTCCTGGGAAACTAAAGGAAATTAATAGTGACAGTATTTCATGTAACTGTATTAACACATGGGGCCTTTCACACTGCCCTTTAGTTTTCAAACCCATATAGTGAGAACAATACAAGACCAAAATCTTGCAGCTTGCTGCCTTCCTTAGTTCTCCTCCACCCATACTGAAATCTGCCCTGCCTGGCTGTAGAGTCTTCTCAGGCTGAGAACAGTGGCTGCCTTGCAGGACTGTAATTCTCTCCAAGGAAGTTTTCCTATTACAGATGTCTTTAGACCTTGGAATCAAATCCGACCTCAGCCTGTCATTTAAATACCTATTTCTGCCAGGTGCACAAAGTCACTGGCAATGATTAAAAAATTGTATCCCAAGATTTTCAAAGATATAACCACTATAACTGTTTTAGCACAAACAGGCATGGCAACTATAGGTTAATTAACTCATGTACCATTAGCTGTTCCATACAGGGTAGTCAACATGGGGTAAATTACACAGGCTCTTAAGCAGGTTTTACAACCCACACTGAAATTCCCACTGTTGAGTATGGTATGAAAGCCAGGTAGAAATTGCCGTGCTTCAGTAAAAGGTTGGAAGAACAAGAACAGACATATGTAGTACTTTCTGTAGCCTTTTCTCTAGTTTCCCTGCAGAAATTTGCTTTCACAGGCTATCTTTTGGGAAAAAAATAAATTTTAAAAAATTACCCCATGCCATGTATACATAAGTCCCCTTGAAACAATGTAAAACAAGCCATAGTACCCCAATGTTGAGTATATATTCAAAGGTTAAGAATAAAAACATTCTTTGTGGATTTTTTTTTAAAAAAATCAAGCTGCAAATGAGATTTTTTGTTTTTCCCTAAGAATTTTATTAGTGGTGAATGCTTCACTATTTTTCAGGTGTCTAAACTGAGTCAGAGATATAGCTAAACCCTTCATATAGCTGAGGTCTTCAAAAAGTCCTGCAAGATCTAAGCTCTTGAAGTCTTAGCATCAAAAACTGATTTACGTCATTAAAATACACTCTGCCGCCATCAACTTCAAATTAAGGGTCCAACCTCCAAAACGCATTCACAGCATATACATGCTGCATGAAAGGAAAAGTTAGTTGCCTTGGAGCATCATTAACAAAAGATGGCATGTTGAGTAAGGAGCTCCATACTGTAACAAAGAAGAAAGCTCAAGACAAGAGTGTGATAAATTCCACTTTTCTTTTAGAAGACTTTCTTGGCAATACTCAGTACCGTGGTTACCTAGGCCCTTTCCTTCAAACCAATCACTCCTATCTTTGAAAATTAGAGTGTACAATAAGGTGCCACATTTAAAACAGAGGTTTAGGAGTCAGAGCAATCCTCCCAGCCATGAAAGACGTAGTTTCAGTTTTCTCCTCTGTCACAGGTTTCAAATGTGCTTCCATGTCTGGCAGACTTACTTAACCGTGGGATATAGACAAATCTAGGGAGAAAGGGGAGGAATAAGATGCAATGAAAATTCTGGATTTTGATTCTCAAATCCTGCTCTGCCTGTGTTGTTTTAGCTTCTGAGCATGAACACTACAGACCAGATTTTTAGGATGTGCTGACATGCACAGAAAAGCACTCATGCACCTGCCTCCCAGTTGTGAATCTGATACATAAATTCACACATAAATTATATGAGAGCAGGATGAATCCTTGACTTTCTATCAAACATGCTGTAAGTAAAGCCAGGAGGACTTGGTCCACAGTTCCTTTGTAAATGTCCCATGCCTGTTTCATTGGTAAATATAAAAAATCGGTGGAAATTGAGGCATGTTGTTGGTTAGCAGTAAAGGTTGTTATTACACATTTTAAAAAATTACAGTTACCTCCATATAACACAGACTGTTTTCTCCACAAACATGTATGTGTGCTAAAGTGTCGTGTGTGCTTGGGCACGTGTGTTCTTGTGCGTCAGTGTGTCTCTGAGTGTATTATGCTTATTTTTCCTGAGCAGTGAAAGCTGTGCCAAAAAGTCTCTCACTCTCAGCAAATCCAAGACCAAGGCTGGAAGCCATGAGAATTAGCTGCAGGTGCTCAGGGTTTAGAAACTGCTGAAGGGACGAAAGACCAAGGTGTTGGCTCCAGGTTAGTTCTTATGATCAACTATTCTTTTTATCTTCCCATAAGACCACCTCACTCTTTTGTTGGCAAGGGGGAGGGAGAAGGGGGGGCAAAAAAAGAGTTAGAGTGTTTGATTTCAAATGGGAGGTGGAATTCCTCAGAAGACGAGCCTGTAGCGATCAGGAAAAGCAGATTAAGAGAAGCAGATGTGGGGAAAAGGGAAAATGGGGAGGGGGGTGGATTTATTCATGCAATTTAGGATATTAGCAGTAAATTGAGGAGGTGGTTTGTTCTGCGTTTAGTCTTATACAAATTCTGCCCCCCTTTTCAGCACATTTTCCCTTTGTTTATCTCTTGAGAGATGCCCACATGTGTACAATACAAAGAATCGAGTCATAAAAGCACAGGCCTGTCAGCCTCCCTGAGGACCAATTAATGGTGTTCCAAATCTTGTGGGCAGGCAGATGAAAAGGATACAGAGAGAGAAGGGGAGGTAGATGAATACTCAACGAGAGCAAGGCAGGTTTTTCAGATGTTGGTGGGAACTTCTTTAGGTATTCTTAGCTAACTTATTTGGGGTTTGGGTTTCTCTTCTGCTTTTGCGGTCCCCTGATCATAACTGCAACAGAGGAAAAAGCTGCACTTCAAAATACCAATTAGGCATTTATCCAAACCAATAACAACACAATGCCGGTGTGGGAGAGGGGGCATAAAAAGGCCATTTAGAATTTTTCCAACATTCCTTTCATATATTGGCAGCTTTATTGATAGGTACTTGAGTTTATATTACCATTTCTATTTCCGAGCTGGGTATTGCTCTGAATGCAGCAGGCTTTGTAGTGCAACCTTTTACTCCTATCTCACCCCCTATGTGTCCACAGGCCTTTGAACAACAAGCGAGTGGCACTTTGAAATCAGGAGTTGAAAGTGTTTGACATGGAAAGGGGAGCATGAAAGTCTTGCTCTTTGAACCTTTTCTTTTCAAAGTCCCCCAGAAAGTAGAGGCAGGACAATAATGGACAGGCTGGGGGCTCTCAGGGTGAAGTGGGGATATGTGGTAATGAGGTTTTAAGTGTTTCAGCAGTCATTCTACCCCACAGTTTCCTCCCCTACATACTCCCAGTGAATTAAATCTACTGCAAGATATCACAGAAATCTTTAGTTAGATTTGTATTCTGTCCCTGCTTAATTAATTCCTTGATTAAGTTCTAGAAATTAAATCAAGCTGATGAAAACAGGAAAGGATGGTCAAAATTATCATTAGGTTGCTGACTATTGAAGGAAGATCAAATTTTTCTGGTTGTTTGTTTTGTTTTCTAATTAAAAGAAGCCAGATGTACAGTAAATGCAAGTTATGTGAGAAATGCAGCCAGCTGTTGCATCAAATATCAGGCGCAGGCCTCTTCACGCTTGTACACAAACTCACCATCTCTCACCTGTTGGGGTCAGGAGGGTGAATTAGTAACCTTGGCAGCTGCTAAGATTTGCTTCAGTTATTTTACCTGCATGTGAGATCAGTTAGCGTGGAGAGAATGAAAGAAACTTGGAGGCCCTGAAATGAAACATCTCATTTAAGAGCTTCATTATATTTAAGAGAAGTGGAAGGCTAAGTTATTATTCTGTGAGGTTCATGAGCTGATCTTTCACTATTTGGAGAAAGGTAAAAAAAATAAGCTCAGAAACCTCTTTATAATGCATCTCCTCAATTGTGTAATCCTCTACCTGGGAAGAAAAAAAATCCTTTCTGAGTGATGTAGCAATCATTTTACACACTCAAGCATGAAATTTCATCACCATTATCTTATCTTGGATGACTGTACAGATGTTGTTTGGCCATAAAATGTATTCAGCCCTTTTTAAAATCTAACTACAATATCTGACTCAATGACCTCCTGCAGTTGGTTCCATGGGTTTGGACTATGCTTTGCTGAGGAAAATTTATTTGTATTGATTATAGAATTAGCAAGGTAGGATAGGAAGAGCTGAATAAAAACTTACTGTCAAAATGCCCCAGAATGTTCTGATGGGTCTATTTTGCTGATCTCTTTATCTTCTTGTATCATTAGTTCTGCCCAACACTGCTCCTCTTTGGAACTAGATCCAGAGAAGGTAAAAGAGTGACATTCTTTCAAAACGGTTGATGCTAGAGTTCTCCAGCAAAAAGTCCCTTTTAAAAAAATATGACCCTGAATTTGAATTACTTGAGATGGACTGTTTTTCTTTCACATGTGGAGCATGCATAATGCAGACATTAATCTGACCTGGTGCTAGCAGCCATTTTCAGTGAATACCAGTAAAGCTGGTGCCACCACATAGCTGCGAGTACTATGCACACAACTCCAGCTTTGTCACAGAAGTTGCAAAAGGCAAAGGCAGAGACTGGGAGAATGAAGTATTGCCCACTGTAGGAGAAGATCAGGTTCAAGACCATCTAAAGAATTTGAAGGGGCCCAAGTGCATGGGACTTGATGAGAAGCATCTATGGGTTCTGAGGAAACTGGTGGATGAAGTGGGTAAGCCATTATCCATCATATTTAAGAAGTGTGGCAGTCCAGTGAAGTTCTTGCTGACTGGAAAAAGGAGAATATAACCCTCATTTTCAAAAAGGGAGAAAAGAAACACCTGGGGAACTACAGGTCAGTCAGTCTCACCTCTGTGTCTGGCAAGATCATGGAGCAGATCCTTCTGAAAACTATTCTAGGGCACATGAAAAATAAGGAGGTGATTGGTGACAGTGAACATGTCTTTGCTAAGGGCAGACTCTGCCTGCCAAATTTGGTGGCCTTCTACAACAGGGTTACAGTGTTGGTGGATAAAGGAAGAGCATCATCTACCTGGACTTGTGCAAAGTGTTTGACACTGACCCACACAACATCCCTGTCTCTATATTGGAGAGACATGGATTTGATGGATGGACCACTTGGTGGATAAGGAATTGGATGGATGGTCGAACGCAAAGAGTTGTGGCCAATGTTCTATGTCCAAGTGGAGAGCAGTGATGAGTGGCATTCCTCAGGGGTTGGTGTTGGGACTGGTGCTGTTTAATATCTTTGTTGATGACATGGACAGTGGGATCGAGTGCACCCTCAGCAAGTTTGCTGATGACACCAAGCTGTGTGGTGTGGTCAACATGCTGGAGGGAAAGGAAGCCATGATCTTGACAGGCTTGAGAGGTAGGCCTGTGCAAACCTCATGAAGTTCAAGAAGACCAAGTGCAAGATCCTATACATGGGTCAAGGCTGGGCAATGAGTGGATTGAGAGCAGCCCTGTGGAGAACTTGGGGGTATTAGTGGATGGAATACGAGCCCACAATGTGCACTCTCAGCCCAGAAAGCCAACCGTATCTTGGGCTACATCAAGAGAAGTGTGGCCAGCAGATAGAGTGAGGTGATTCTCCCTCTCTATTCCACTCTCGTGAGAGCCCACCTGGAGCACTGTGTTCAGCCCTGGGGCCCCCAACATAAGAAAGCCATGGACCTGCTTGAGCAGGTCCAGAGGAGGGCCATGAAGATTATTAGGGGGCTGGAGCATCTCCCCTATGAGGACAGGCTGAGAGAGTTGGGGTTGTTCAGCCTGGAGAAGAGAAGGCTCTGGGGAGACCTTCTAGTGGCCTTCCAGTACTTGAAGAAGACCTACAGGAAAGATGGTGAGGGACTTTTTATCAGGGAGTGTAGGACGAGGAGTGATGGTTTTAAAATGAAAGAGGGTAGATACAGATTAGCTGTAAGGAAGAAATTCTTTACTGTGAGGGTGGTGAGGCACTGCAACAGGTTGCCCAGAGAAATTGTGGAAGCTCCCTCCCTGGAAGTGTTCAAGGCCAGGTTAGATGTGGCTTTGAGCAACCTGGTCTAGTGGAAGGTGTCCCTGTCCATGGAACTAGATGGTCTTTAAGGTCCCTTCCAACCTAAACCATTTTATGGTTCTATGATTCCTTGCAGAACCTCAGTAATGCCCTCTGGCACCCCTCTTCTGCAGGGTCACTGTGCCATGCTTGTGGCAGGATTAGTGCCTGAGAGGCTGTTATATAAGAACATCTTCTTGGGAGCTGCCCTTTTGGAGGTCACCTGTGGAAGACCCTCTGCTTCAAGGATTAGAAGCAGAAATTAGATTCTTCTTTTCCATTTTTAAATGTATAGTTTTAGCCTTTCTCTTTGCAAAGTGAGACTTGAGGCAGTGAAGGAAACAAGACTCTCAAGGAGAAGGTCTATAATTTCTGTAGCTCAAGGATGTCTTTGGGGTCCCAAGGATACAAATCTCTTAAGGTTTTTCAAAGTGCTGTTTACAGTTTGTTTGTTCACAAGTACTGTGTCTCACTGAACATCCAGAGCTAGACTTTCCTCATGTGTGAACTGGTGTAGCTGATCACAGACCTTGTTCATGGGGCCCAAGAATCTATATCGTGTGAGACAGAGTGAAGCAAGGGAACTAGCACAGTGCTGATACTACTCCCTGTGCAGCCCAGATCATCTCACTTTACCTGCCTGCCTTACTTCCTCCAGCTATCAATTAAGGTTAATAGCTATTGTCTACATTATAAGCCTAAGTATATTGACTAATTAATAGCTGTCTGTACAAGGGTATGTCTATACGCAGGTATGCAAAATCACATGCTTGCCATGTCATCTGAGCCAGGGTTCTGGTGACCTACCTGACTTCATGGGTCATAATTTGCTATTCTTCTTAATTTCCATAGTTCTAAAATACTATTTGTGGTCAGGATCTGTTGTGTATTTCCTTTGAGATCAGGGCAACAACAACTATACATTATGACACTTTAAGTAATGGAATGAGGCTTAATAAATATGATGACTCAATGACTATTTTTTACTTTGGAAAACATATTCTCAATGTTTTTTCCTCAAATGGATTTGTATCTTAATATTTTAGAAATCTAAACACTTGATAATGTCATGTCCAGGAAGATATTTGGGCACGTGTTCTTAAATCATGTGTCTTTGGCACTCATATGACCAGACTGAATGGTAATGTTCAACAGATACTAATAAGAGCAACAGTATTATATGCAATACTTAACCATCTGGAATGAAAAATAAAGAAATAAGAGAATGTTGTAAATACCTGAGCTCTTTCTTTATAATCTGGCAGAATAATGTTGGGAGCAGGCAATGAACACAGTTTTTTCTGTCATAGCTCTGTCAAACCTCATTCCTGCAACTCAAGGTATTGAACTACATTGACTAGCACTGAGTCTCACATGGTCCTCCAAAACCTACCCCTACATATGCTTTTGATTTTTCTGCCAAAAGTCCTCCTACTTTTTAAAATAATGATATGATGTGTCTTAGCAACATGACAGTCTGTGAAATAGTGTGCCCTGATTTGAAGAACTGCAGTGGGATATTCTCCCATCAAGTTCCCAGACCACTTTTTTTTGCATGTACACTTTCCTCACAAGTTAATTCCTCCAGTGTATTGACTTCTTGGTTTTGTTTTTCAGTGTTTTCACTTCTTTCCTCTAAATTCCAGATGGTGTGTGTCTCTGTTATGATCAACACAAGTTCCAGTAGCTGGTACGCTACCTGACTCATGACACAAATTGGGCCCAAAGTTTGCTCTGTTTTTGATTCTCTCCAGGAATTTATATTAATCCCATCAGAGAAACTTTAGCTATTTCAAAAGAGATTTCCACTCAGGCCAATAACCCCAAATTACCATCTATTTCGTAAGTGGAATCTGCGTAGGCTTCTCTGGAGCATTCAGAGCGTTATTCCACAGGTAAACTTTCACATGACCCTAACAATGGGACTTTGTCCCCTCAGACCACATTTCACAGCCTGACCAATCTCCCTGCCAGGGTGCTGTTTTGAAGACCCAGATGATTATTTTTTCCTTCTTTACTTGCAGCTCGAGTTATTACCTCATATCCCATTTAATTTGTTCCTTCTCATTCTCCACACAAGATTAGGAACACTTGTGGAGTCTTAACATATATCCTCTCTTAATTATCTCATAGCTGAGCCATATGTATATAGATCTTTTTATCTTTCCTCATATGTAAATTCCTCTGGTCCCCTGACCATTTTTGTTTCTCTTCTCTGAACTCTCTCTAATTTGTCAATATGTTTTTGGTAATTAAGATTCCCGCAACTAAATGCAGTGCTCCATACGCCTTCATGTGAGATCCCTACAGATATTCAGGAGAGGTCACTGCTCACAACTGGAGCCACATTTCCAAAAGCACTTTGAATGTTGAGTGCTTTTGAAAATATGGCTATAAATATAATTATGGGAGCTTTTGGTTAAGGAGCATTTTGAAAATCTTAGCTCTTATGTAGGTGTCTAAATGGAGTTGGCACTCTGTTAAAAATGTCGTGCCATTAAAAATCTTAAGCACAAGAATATCTGTCTCAAATCCCTTTTGGAAATCTGTCCTATAGAGGAGAAGTTTTTTTTCTTTCTCCATATCTTCTATTTCTATTTCATGTTATTAAGATCAGCAGTATCTGACACATTATACTCCTGTGCATGGTTTTAAGTAATCAAAGTTTAACTTTAAACTCTACCTAAATAGGTAATTTTAAGTTGCGTTAAAAGCTGTTAATAGTCATGGAAAAATGCTGCCCAAACATGCTTACTGATAAGGTGGATATCTATACTAGCTTGCCACTAGTTTTTTACACATCACAAACAGTGAACGAAACTGAGTAAATAAATGAGGTAGAATGGTTGGTTCACGTTTTTTTCTTTTCCTATGAATGGTCACCATTTTGACAAATCTGTTTATTTAGATATTTTCTCAGTAGAAAAAGACAAAACTGACTTTTTTCTGTTGAATATAAGTGGCTTAACCAACACTGTCTTGGCACTAAGTTGTGGAGCTTCATGTAGATGAACTCAGTTCTTAACTGCGTTCTTTGGGATCAGTTGGGATTTTATCTTTTCTATTTGGGGGCAGAAGGAAAAACTATTCCAACCTCTTTTTCTAACTCTCCAGAGCACCCATATCATTGACAGAAAAATTTGTAACACAAGTTTTCTAAACATCATATGTCTAGGAGCCAAGAATTCTTTGTGTATGGTATGGAACACAGTGCTTCAACAACACCTTTCACAGAAATATTCTTGTTTTCCTTCACAGTTACCTCTACTAAACTTTACGCTGGACAGTACTGAGAGGAGGAGAGGGAAGATAATTTGTTATTTTTGTCTGGGGAGGGGGCTTAAAATTACAAAAGAACTGCAGCTGAAAAATAAATTACAGAAGGTTAAATAATCTGGATCTTTTTCTGTGCTGCAGTAAACATATTCACTAGACAGTTAAAAAAATTGTTTATGATATGCCTAATAGAGCCATCCTAGTTTATCAGTTAAATATGTATTCATAATTTTTTAAAAGGAATATTATTTACCCAGAAGACCAGAACAATTTCTAAAAGAGCTTTTCCAGTCCATCATGTAAATATGTATTTAGGACAAGTGCTTTGTGTACAGTATTAAAAAAAATCCTCTGAAAATCTCTTTGAAAAGTTATTACACATGTCCACTGCTGCAGCAAAATTTTAAATATTCATATCTCAGCTGTTTCTTTTTTCAGATTTCTCAAATTAGTTTGAATATACTGTGGGTGAAGTGCTCTGCAAGAGCTTCATTTGTTGAATGTTAACAGGCTTGTATCCCAAAGGATCACTCATGTGTGTCAAACTACATACGTGTTTAAATCTTTACCAGGTTAGGGATTTCATTTTGTTAGGCTAACTTAAATATCACATTCATGTGTAAAGAACTGTCTTCCTTACATGCTCACAAATCTGTAGAGATGGTTTATTTACCTCTTATTTGTCTCTCCCTCCCATTTTCCCTTTGGTGAATTATCTGCACAAAACAATGTGTCTCCATTATTTGCTTTGATGTACATAGGAAAGTCCTCACTGCCCTGCAAATCATCATCAAATAAAACCTTTCAGAAGTTATTTCAGAGGTCCATAGCACATGATGCTGAAGACAGCAAAAGTGGGGATAATGAGAGATGTGTATCTCTGCTATGTTGAGCTTTGGAGCTTGTATTGCCCTTTCTCTGTGATACCAATCATGTGTTGAACAGGCAAAACCAGGTGACAGGGAGAATGCTTGGAAAAGAGGAGGGGAAGTCACAGTGACAAAATAAGTCCTCTTTGTTGTTGGCCTGGACACCAGAGAACTGTTTGTAGAGAACTACTGTGTCTGGGTAGATGTGAGAGTTAGTCAGGAAGCTCACTCTCATTTGCATAATAATTTGGGGATTTGGAAAATGTTTTTCATTCCCTTTTCCATGATCAAAAAAGAGGTGAAATTCTTTTAAGAAACAGAGAACTACAATATTGCCCTTTGGAAATTAAAAAAACCATAATTTTTTTTAAAAAAGGAATGAAAGCGCAGCTCCATGTTCCACAGTATGTACTTTGCATGAGTTTACTAGAAATTCAGTTACTAATTAATAAAGTTATAGGGGTAAAAATGGGCTTATTTCTCTATTGCTTTGCATTCATATTTTCGCTTTCTCTGTGAGTACAAGCAGTACCAAACCTGAGTCGGGGTATGCTGTATTAATTTGGCAGTGTTACAAATGGTTATGCAATGTGATAGATTGACTAGAATATCAGTACTATAACAGAGAATTATTTTCTCAAACAACCATTCTAACATAGACTTGAATACATCTTAGATACAACACCTTTCTTACATCTCTGACTGTATGTCAGTGCAGAATGGTATTTCATTTAATTCCATTAATTTGAATTTTACACTTTATTTCAATTTTGCATTGATTTGTATTTTCCTGTAAGTATTGCAGAGCTTTAAGAATCAAAAGTTAATTTTTCTTTTTATCCTCATGATAAAGTGTTTTGAGTTTCTTTTTTCCTTCAATAACATCATAAAAATTTGATTCTTCAGGTCATTGCAGCAAAGTTCTCATTGAATTCACCAGAATTTTAGCTGTTTCAATGATGGCAAGGTTTTAACCAAAACAGCAAGCACAAAAGCATCAATATTTGGAAAATTTAAATTTATAACATCATGGCAAATACAAGGAGAAAGTATGGAGTGTCTAAGCAAACATTTTGTATGTTTTTATGCTTTCACAATGCTCTAAAATACTGCTAAATTCTCAGTAGAAGAGATGGGGGTTTTTAATATGAAAACTGACAGCTGTCTTGAATTTCAAAAATGCAAATATCGATCCAAATTTTAAAACAGTCTGAAGTTATTCCAATTAAAAAAAAAGCAGTAAAAAAATTGCATGTGCTTATTGCAAAGCAATCAGTCTGAACCTTTCTCAAAAATGAATATATTTACATAAAAAATTCCCATCTTTTCCAAAACTCTTGTTGTGGAATCTGTCATGATATTTTTCGTCAGAGTTTATATTGAAAGAGCTGTCAAGATTTTTACTGAAAAAAAAGCTTTAATTACACAAAAAAGAAGATAAATCAACAACTTTATCTAAAATTCAAGATAAAAAACCCTGAAAATCACTTTTAATATTATGCAAACAAAAGAGCAACAGCTTTAGAACTACTTTTCCATTTTTGAGAAGGCTGATTTCAGAATGGATTTTTTTGTTTGTTTTCTGTCTATTTTTCTGTCTGAGTTCTCTCTATATTTGACTGGCAAGTATTGTAACAAAAGAGGAGCCGAAAATCCTCCAGTACGTGTCAGAGCCTATCTAATTGTTTTATTGTTGCTGATAGTATGATTGGTTTGTGTAAGAGATACTGTTTTCTGAATTTGTTTTGAAGACCGGGAAACTGTTTAGGACATTGATCTTTCTTTCGCTTTTTTGGAAATCCATGACCAGCAACACCAGCTGAATTTGTTCTGTGACTACCAGTGTTCCTTCTTGTTCATTCTGACATACCTCCCAGTCTGTTCTGCTTTATGCAGATCAGAGATCTCCTCTCAGTGGATAAATACAATATTTTTTGAAGACAAATATGTATATAAGGCAGTGGCTATGTGCTGCAAGTCTAAGGCCTTTCAGTTAAGTTTTTTTTTTTTTAACTAATATAAGCACTGTGCCCAACTCTTGCTAGTATTTAGAAATGTTCTGTTCAAATACCTGAAGAGTTGTTTTTAAGCCACCTTCTGCACATTGCATGGAATTTTATTTTGATGATTACCTTAATCATTAATTTTTAACCTGGGGATTATTAATAATGTTGTTAACACCTTAGCATCCTGGTGTTTTTATTGCCCTTTAAAACTTTATCAGTACTCCTACATTTGATATTTCAACTCTCTCCTTCTCCTGTGGCTCTTGTCATGAATTGGCTGTGTTCTTCTCCACTTTTCCCTATGGGAGAATATGCTTAGTTATTCCTAGGAGGTTGCTGAGCCTGCTTAAATACAAACATATTGCCCTATTTAATCAATTTCTTGATCTTGTATTTCTTGTTTTCTATTTGTTTTTGACTTTAGTAGTTATTTAAACTAGACTGAGGAAACAAAGTGGTAGAGCTCTTCTTCTAGGTCACTGGTTTTCAGCTATATAAAGTTGATCACCATCAGGTAGTAAATCTATGCAGGAGGAAAGGTGATTTCTAACTAGTAGGCAGTGTGAATTTATATCCATTAAAATATAGAGTTTGACTATAAGACCTAAAGGGGTTACATTCACACTCATTTAATAAAATGACAGAACTTCAGTTTCTTTCACTGGGAGCAGGTCTGGACTTGAATCTTCAGATAACAAAGAGGCATATGCAGATTGTCTTGTAATTTTTCCCATTTTATATACCTAGCAGTACCATGTATTTCTTTTGTGATGCATGCAACTTATATTAAGTATTCTGCTTTAAAATCTGATTCATTAAAACAGCACCAGGCTTAACATCTTTTAGTTATTCTCTGTAAAACCTTTCTGGTCTATAAATGCAGCATTTTTTTTTCTTTTAATTGCTAGTCTGACAAACTCAAAAGCTGTTCTTACCATTACACAACCTCTTCTCTATTATTAGAAAGGTTTTCTCTGCCAAATTAGGCTGCTTCCCACAACACTTATACTTCAGGTTTCCTTATATGGCATATAGCATTGATGGCATGACTTCAGCTGTTTTGTGTAGATAGATCTTATTGGAAGTCTGTTGATATTGCTTAACATGGAGTAGAGTTTAAGTTGCTGATCTTAGCTAGCTCTCCCTACAGAGGTGAGAGTGAACTATGAGTTTGTGTTTCATCTAATTAAGTCTGTAGAGTTTTTTCCTTTATTTTTTTCCTGGGAAAACAAAGAAACCTCCTAAAGCTCCATGGCTTCTAAGCCATATTTCAGTGTTGGTTTTGTGCTGTTCCAGTCCTTTGTTGTTAATCAGATCAAGCCAGCTTGCCACTGAGAAAGTAACAGTAGTGTCACCAGACTGCAATCTGTCAAGCCCTCCTAAAAACCTTCTTCAATTGCTTTTGTAAGCTTACTGTCTCTGTTTACAGAGTCCCTGGGCTACATCCCTGCTGCATTTTGATAAAAGTTCTCCTCACACCCTGTGTAAATGCCAATAATTGCATGAGAGCACAGAGGTATCTTCTTGAGGGTTCCAGAAAGTGTCATCGAATGCAGGGCACCTTGCCATCTTGCTTTATCAACCAACAAAAGTAAAAAACATTAATGACAGCTGTGGAAAAGTTCCTGAATGTGTGTACTTTGCCCTTTCCTTCCTGGTAGCTGTTGCCTTATTTTCAACATTGTTTAAACTGTGTGTTGAAGTTCAGTATAACTGTCCCTAAGAAGTTTTCTCACATTTTACGTTGTGGATGAAATTAGTCTAGCCCTCCTTGTGCTATTTCAGCACTTTGGCTGCAGCACTGCCTCTTCAGAGAGAGGGCTGGTAGGGTAAAGTAGGACTTACATGAACAGCACAACATTACGTAACAATGGCGGCATCAAAGTGCCTCATTTGCAGAAATATCAGTCTTACAATAATCTGCTCTCCCACTTCAATAAAGTAAATTTTATTCAATAGCTAATTTGACTTTGGGAAACCTGCAAAGCTCATTTTCTGCAGTTGAAAAAAAGCCACAGCCCTCTCTGCCTTGCTACTTAACAATCCCATACAATGTTTAAATTTTACTTCAGATGAAATATCTATTTCCATTGCTTTAGTATATTCACTCACCTATTTCTTATCACCCTTTTCAGCCAGAGGAATTTTGAATGTATTAATATATGTAGATCTAGAAGGAACCTGAACACTGATCTTTCTATAGATTTTCAAGTATGTGGAGAGTTGGTCAAACCATTTTTTCATAGAAAATGTCAGTGAAATCAAAAACATATTCATTTTTAACAATTCTCCAAAAAGATTTTGTTGGTTGGCTTTGTCTTAAATAATGAAAATAAAAAAAATTTGGCTAAGGTCAGAATATTTTGATTTAGAAATGCCACTGCAGTTCCTCACAGTAGAAGTCCTTTCCAAGACTTCTTACTGAGCATCCAACTTCCTTTTCAGACAATATTTGCTGTAATGTCTCAGTTCCCTGAGGGAACTTAGGGAAAGAGTCTTAATAGGAATTCCATATTGTTATGTGTTATGGGAAAAGACAGTGACCAGTCTTTAGAATGACAGAAAACATGGCATGGACTATAGTTCTTTTGAAGCACTGTGATAGTGAAGATCAGAATTTTTAGGTGGTAAGAAAAACAGTATTTTTGATACAAAGAAGAAATAAGACTCAGAGATTTCTTTCATTGAAAACATAATTTCCCACAGGAAAAACCACATAATTGGGAAAAGTTCATTCATTTTAAAGTGGCATTATTCATATTTTAAATGACTGCAATGAGAATCTTATGAAAATTTTTTACTCCCCTTTTAGAATACAAGAAAAATTAATTCTTCCAGCTGAGGTATTCCCCATTACAGAATACATCTATCCTGTGCTTTATCTCTCTATTCCTGACAGAAACAGCTAGAATTTTGATTTTTCATCATGTCCTACTCAGCTCTTTGAAAGTTACTTCTTTCAGTCATAGAATGCAATAACAGTTATGTTCCTAGAACCAAAATTTCTACAAATATGGTAAGTTTCCATAAATATTTAAGAATATCATAAAAGTACAAACAATTACAAAATATCTTTCTGAAAAACAGATAAGTAAGTTTCTCACCATTCTAACTGCACAAAAGTGCATTTTTCTCACTAGTTTATGCTGGTATGATCCGTATTGCACTGTGAAAATATCTGTGGCATAAAGAGTTGTCATATATCTTTAGCTTTTTTTTCATGAGCAGAATCACATTTTAATTTTTACATTTTTTTCTATATTATTTAATAGATTGAGGAACTCTTAATTGATTCTAGTTAGTGGTTATGCATTTTGCACAAAATAATCACTTGAAAAAAGAAAGAAGATTGTTGGGAATTAAGATTAAAACTGAGGTGTCTCCCATGTCTCTAGGGTATGATCCTCATCATGAGCAGAGTCCCCAAAACCTGACAGTACCAGAGACCTCCCATTAGTCAAAACACAGCTTCCTACAGTTTCTCACACAACAAACTGGAATATACAGAGGATTTGAGAACTTGAGCATTTACTTTCTACCTAGGCAGAATAAACATTTTTATTGGAGCTAATCTTACCTGTTCCAGTTCTCTGTATTACAGCCATAACTGTACCTTTCTGTCTTATATAGGTGTTGCAAATATAAATATTTTAATTACAGATTTTGACGTGTTCAGGGAACAGAGCTTTGGGACATACAAATTTCTAAAATGCTATCTACCATGTTTTAACTTGTCATAGTGCCAGTAGATTGTTCTAGAGAAAATTCCCCTACTCTTGTTGACAGAGCTTAAAGACTATTGTAAGGAGAACAAAAAATTATTCTTACGTACAAAGATAGTCAATTCACCTTGTTGCTGTATGTGATCCCCTGTATTGGTTTATTTAGGAGCCTTCAGGTGATAAGCACATTTCTTTTACAGGAATCTCCTCAGGAAACAAAAGTATCCCAGATACTAACACAACTCGTAACATTCATAGAGCTAGCCTCCCACAGCCTCTTTTTGTTCTATATTTTATAAAAAACATTATTTACAATAGAGATTTAATCAAATAATTTTACATAATAAATGGAACAACTAATATACTAACAGAAAAAGTGATTGACGTTTATGTTGAGGAAAGAGATGCAGTACCATCTGACACCCCATACTGAAGCACACTATACAGAAGAAGCAGAGCAAGGCTTCGTAATGACCAGTGTGGCAGCACAGCATATGTTATTTGTCTGCACAGTTGCTTGCGAAACAACCTAAAATAAATGCATAGTCTCAACTACATTTTGATGATTCAAAAGCACTATAAGGATCTAAATTCTTAAACTGCTCACAGAGGTCAAGGTCACAAAAACCTCACAGGCCCTAAGGCCATTCAATCCTATCCCCATGCTTTCCCGTCTGCTGTGTATTTTGGGGGCTACTTCTGAACAGAGTCAGGGAACTCATTAGGTTATTTATAACTCACAAACAACCCCAAACAGTTGCATGAGCATTTAAGAGGGACAGCATGTGGTAATGGTGGGAGGCAGGATGGCACAGAGGCTATTTATGCTGACCTGTTGCTGAAAGAAGTGTTCTTCAGACTGGAATTTAGGCCATCAGACTCTCTTCTGTCTCCTGCTCTGTACTCTTTCATCCTGCTTGCCGTTCATACCTCCTGCAGTTGTGGGAAGCTTAAAAACTTCAGTTGTCCAACTGGAAGCAGTAAGGACTGGATTTTTGTTGGTAGTGGTGTTTGGTTTGGGTTTTTTTAAATTCAGTTTTCCCTTGTTGGCCTGTGAAATGTATTTCAACAGATGGTCATGGAGTTTTAAATGCTGTGAGTGGATTTTTAATAAGTCTGACTAATTTTATGATCATTGCAGTTCATGTGCACTCAACATTCCCACTGACTTAACAGAAAGGGTTGAATGTGCAAAAAATGTCATATTGCACTCAACTGATGTAAGTCTGGCAGCACAGACAAATAAGGGAATTCTGGCCTCATGCTATGGTCTGTAACAGTCAGGTTCGATTGTTTCCCTCCATTCGGTTGACTTAAATGTATTATGGGGCTTTTTTCTCCCCCTTGATAGCATCAGGTATCAGCCACAGCTGGAGGCAGAAGTTAAAGTAGTTGTCTGATCAGCTGTGACAAACCCCATGTTTCTTAAAGTGGTGTGATTTGTGGGTAGCTCCAGCTTCTTACTTCACTGCATAAAAAAATCCTACCATCACTGTTGAAAACTCCTGTTCATTTTTCCTCTTTCCAATCTGAGGGTTTTCTCTCTCCCCTTCTTTAAATTCAGTGAATGAGATGACAATGTCTCTTTGAAACCTTACATGTTATTGTCTCTATGCCAGAAGGTAATATGTCATGGAGAGATGGCCTACAGCTATGCCTTACAAAGCTGAGGGGGAAAAAGATACTCTGTCCATTGTCAAATATTTTTCCTGCAGTATTGCTACAGCAGAGATACACTGTCCTCCTGCATTTTCTTTCTGTGGACAAGTTCACATCTTGGGTCATCTGTCCTGGTTTGGTAGAGTGTTTGGGCATACTGTAAGTCAGAGAGGATTGTCAGTGCACATCTCCCTGAACTGGCTGCTTGGAAAATTTCTATCAACAAGTTCACAAAACAGTAAAACGTAATTACTACCATGAGAGTGCACCTTTAAATTTCTTTTCTGCCCATTTGTTGGGGTTTTCTTGAATTTTGTTTACCACTGACAAGCGTAATCTAACAACACATTACAAACCCCCCTTTTGGCAGCCATAGGAATATATTTCAAACAGGTTTTGTTTGATATCTACAAGAAATCTCTGTTTGGTTTATGTAATAAGATAAATGCATGCAAATCCATCCTCCGATCCTGTAAATTATATGTCTGGAATCTGTAAGCAATACAGTAAAAGCTCACTAAGTTGCATTTTACCTATCCACATATCTCATAAAACTGACATAAAACCCAATGTTTTTTCACCATTTTTCAGCAAGTATCTAATAGCGGATACAATATTTTGCAAGGTCTCTTATTGTAACTTCCTCACTTTTTACAAAATATAGTGAGATAGATTCTTTACAAAAAAGAATACTTCACAATATTTATTATTACTCTGCAGTGTAAATATGAGCGTAAATAAATAATTTTGAACTACATTATCAGGCAAACGTAGCTGTTGAGATGAATATATAGGCTTTATATATTTTTTCATCTGCTCTGCCATTTTTCACAGTTCAGTAATTAACTGATAACTACTGAATTATTATTCAGTCTCTTAGAACAAGATTTTCAAAAAGGTGTACATGTCCAGGACTAGATCTACAGCCCTCATTTAGGGCTAAATTCACAACAGATCACAATGCTGATTGTTTCCAGTACCCTCAGTCTCAAATGCCACTACCAGGAGAATGTACAATCATATTGGACCTCAGGCTACCTAAGATGAGGACAATAGGGTTCTAAAACTTGGGTCCAGAAAAGTATATATAAGTGTAAAGAAACCTGGGTCATCTAAACTAAACTCTACAAACTGGCATGAACACAGAAGTGTCTTAAACCCTGGTCCTTTTCCAAGTCTTGACCAAGCCTGTGTCTTCTTGAGTTCTATACCAGTGTCCGCCCCACCTCACAATGCATGTTGAAGGAAAAGCCACTTCTACCCCTTAGTTTGTATCACATTGGTAAATGCCCAGAGGGCTTAACCTACCCAGTAGAAGATCTGGATTTGTATTCCTGCTTTGTCAAAAAGGTTTTGAACTTGCGACTCTCTATGAACCTGCCATCCAAAAGTGTGTTCCTGGGTGGATCTCATTAGTCTTCCATCCCGCTCTACATATTGTGTATAAGAACTAAAGGAACAGAAACAGGGTGGAAAAACAGCAAGGATTAGCATGGCGCTCTTCTTTATTGGTAATGGGAGCTATTGGTAATCAGAGAAACCTGAGGGCTACTCACTGCTCCAGTAAATAACCACAGTATGTCTACAAATCTATACACATGCACAGATGCACATAGACTTGTGCGAGTCTGCTAACCATTGGCTACAAAGTCTTGCTCACACATCATTTTCTTCTATGGCCTAATGTATGTTTATTATTCCATACAAAGCTTCAACAAGAAGGAGTGAGAGAGATCATCATTCCAGAATACCTGTTAGCATAATGGTTGGCGTTTTCCCCTGGAAGATGCAGGTTTGTTTATGCTCAGAAAAAGAAAAGAATTGAACCCACATTTCCCATATGAATGCTCTAATCAGCGAACCCATTTAACGGAAGAATGGAGCCAATCTAGCAGGCCTGATCAGAGAATGAGTACTGGGACAGGTCCTGCCAGCCAGACACATAGAAGAGTGACTAAGTGTCTGCCTTCTGCTGCTACTGCATCTGACCCTTATGCCATGGTTTGATCAGGGATCATTCCTTCCTTCACTGAATAAGGGTAACAGGCTGTTTTGCAGTTGCAACGTGTAAGAATTGACCCTACTTACAAGATTTTTCTTTGCTGCAGAGACTGCAAGGGTAGACTTAGCATCTGCTGCACACTGCTGCTTTTTCCCATTACTCCCTTCAGCATATTTATTTCAAAATAGCTGTAAGAATTAGCATTACAGTTACAGCCAGGAAACTAGAGCTTGTCAACACTCTCTGGTGGGATATCTTCTATTGTTCAAATGCTGATTTGCCAAAACCAAACTTTCCATCAATTTTTTTGATCTAAGAAATGAAACTAGAAAGGGCTTTTACTTTTCATAGGTTTTTTTGTTTGATTAATTGTTTTTAACAAAAGGTAAGGGTAATATAAAATAAAATTAATTTAAACTGGAGAAAAATGTTTTTGTTTTCTCACAACTGTGTAGGACTCTCTATGACTGCCTTGTTCACCAGGTATATGTCTATAGGGTCTCTTTTCAGAGGTATCCCAAAGTCATTTGGGATTAGATATTCCATTTGATAAACTTGTCAGACTTCATCATAAAATTAGTTGTTCTCCACTAGTTTTACTGGAAACTGTTTAACAACTCCCACCAGCAATTGGAACGATTCTTGTAATTTTTCAGCTGAAGTTTTTCCAGGGGCAGTTAATGACCTTTTTTTCATCTTGCCAGAATACTCTGAAACTTAAGAACTTTAGCTCATCTAGCTGTCTGGTATTCATCCTTTCACTATGACTATAAAAATATTCAAATCCTTTAACCATTGTGTTAGACAAGTCAAGTTCAAGTTTTTGGGGAACTTGTGTTCTCACATGTCAAGACAATTGAAATGTATCCAACTGCAATGGTGTAGAGCTCAGCTTAATATACCCACCCTCATGAAAGGCCATGTTAGCTTGCTTCCAGTACTGTATTAAGTTGTATCTGTGGCTACAGATCAGCTTGGAGTGCAGACACACAGCTTCATGGAGCTTTTTTAATTTTCTCTTATGAAGTAGAGTCTCCCTTCTTCCGACCAAACTAATAGTACTTTGCTATATCAGTAACATTTTGCATTATATTTCTTTTACGAGAATGACCTGACTTGTATACAGCATTTCAGGTCTCACCAGGTGTTGCACACTTGTATGGTATCATTAATCACTTCTCCAGCTCAGATGATTGTTATATCTCATGTCTATATTTTCCTGTCTTGTTGCTGCATTGCATTTGTGGTTCACAGCCACTTTTCCTTCTCTTTGTCATGTTCAGTACAGAGCAAGTGTTTATTTTGGCTTCTAAAAATCTTATACTTCTACTTGCTTGCTCATTTTTTTTCTAGATGTGTTTCTAATCTTGCTCCATACTGCTTATGTCTCCCAAATTTGTCATCGAATGTCTCTAGTGTTTTGCTCCTTTTTATGTTGGGTTCACCAGTGAAAGCATGAAATTAAACCAATTTAAAGCATGCCTTCTCAGAACAACCCATGGCAGTCTTACCATTAGCCACTACCTTGTCTACAGCACAGTATTGGTAGGAATGTCTTTCCGGTTCTAGCTAAAAGCTATATTGTTCTTGCATTCAAATCTATGAGAAGGTAGTTGTTCAGGTCACTCAACAGTTACCTGTATTCAGTACAGGTAGTAAATTTATTATTTTCTGTATAAAAAAGATGGTTTACATTAATGTTTCCTCCATGTACCATCTCTCTCCAGTCTGCTGCAATGATCCTCTAGTTCTCTTTATCTAAGCACATTAACATCTTTCATTTTGCATCAGTGAGATATATTAAAATCATTATTCCTGCTTGTGCAAGCCCTCAGCCTCCTGCTTTGCCCTTACCTGCTCACTACTTTTACCTTTACTGAGAATTGATGTCAATTTCTCACTTAGTTGATGGACTACATTTTAAGTTTTTTCTCTGAAAAACAAAATTTATTTATTCTATTTCAGAATATCTGATTTTCCATGGGGGGGAAAAAATCATTCAGTTACAAAAATCTAAAAAATATGCATTTGGGGGGAGGGGCTGCTTGAAAAATAATAATTCCTCTTTGCAGAAATTTAGCAAAACTCAGGTTAGCACAGACTTTTGAGTACCATTCTGTGATCCAAAATGTTATAAAATCTTGCAAAACAAACTAGACAGGCAAACTGGTACCAAAAATATGCAATGTTTGTATAGGTTTTGTAAGCAAAACAGTGAAGCGTTTTATGGATATCTATCCTCTCCATTAACAATTAACAAATTTCATCATAGACTGATCGGCTGACCACACCTACAGAAGGCAGATGGTGACAATATTTGGTTACTTCCAAAAACCTATTGAAGTTCAAAATTTTCAAGGTAAAGGCTTTGAAGTTGAATAGAAGACCCTGGAAACTTCTAGTACCCCATTATATACCAGAAATGTTTTTGGCAGTTCTAAGTGATATGGGAAATATTCAAATCATTCCACAGGCCTACAGCTACATATCTTACATTGACTTCAGTGGGAATCACACAGTGAAATCCCAACTTATTGCTTTGAAAATGTACCCCTTAGTGTTTCATGCTATGCTGAGAGACAGAGCAGTGATCCAAGGTCCAGATCCACAGCAGGCAGCAGTACACACAATGTGCTGGAATCCTGTAAGGCACTACTGTGTTAAAATATGCAGGCTTTAACTTAAAATGACAGAAATCAAGGGCATTCCAAATTAAGGTTTCTAAGACCCTCCTCCCCTTTGTCCCATTTAGTGATGGTCATACCTTTAGAGCTCTAATATGTAAAGTTTTTTCTGTCTTCTTCCTTTTCTCTTTTCTATCCTGCCCTCTAAATGACCTCTCTCCTAATTGGAATATATCTTGTTTTTCGATAATAGAATTTCCCCAGGAGATAGTCAATTTTTAGAGCTGAAAATTAATTTACAGACCCTGCTTGATTGCATGCGTCAGATATGTTTGTCTTTTACTACATAGTGACCTTCTCCTCCCCTCTCCCTTTACATCTTCATAGCTAGGAATTCACTTCAGAGTCAGATAACATGCCTTTTTACTCTGTGAGCCAGGTATTTGTGTCATGCTTTTCACGTGCTGATGTTTGCCTACCAATAGTACTCTTGGAGAGTTTTGTCTCAGTCAGAAGACCTGAATTTCTATTATTCCTTGCACAGCAGCTTGCAGGACTGCAGCCTTTCTGATTTTGTAGCAGCTTTCACTTCATATATGCAGAAATGTCCAGGGCAAAGAATGGGGTCCATACCACTCAAAGACACCTTTGCCTTGCGATTTGGTACTTCAGTGTGAGTCTGTTCATAACTCCACAGGACCTCTCTCTGGGGCTGTTTGAATGAGATTTAAAGGATAGGTCCATGCAGTTTGTTGCCACATTGTGTGGCTACAGTGGATCTGTTTCCTTTCAGTCACTCTAATATCTACCAAAAAAAGGCCTCTTCATTTCATACAATGTCTTAAGAATAGTAACCTGAATGTATTGAGGGTTTTTTTAATTTCATCAATTAAAATTTCTGTTCTTCAAGTATACTAGCATGTTTCCACAAAATATACTCCTATGCAGAGCCAATCTTTTATTCTGTTCAACTGATGATATACTGGAGTGCTCAGTTTGAAACGAAAAGTTGAGCAAACACAGATGCTATTCAGAGCTGTGCATTTGCTCATGCTTGGTGTTAAGGACACTCGTTCAATGTTATTTTGACGAGTTTATTTAAGACAGTGAGTGTGGGATTCACCTCACCTAGACTTAGATGCCTGCAGCATAAATTTTTACACCTCAGCCAGCTATCCTCAGTGCCCTTTCTACTCGATAAAGAGGAATAGGCACATTTAGCTCATAACTCATCTGACCTATTTTAGACATTTCCAATCCTTGCATCCTAAAATCACTCCAGTGCATATAAAAGGAGTCTAAGTGGCTATATCAGATCTAGATTTCATCAACTGGTACATTTGCCACAGGTTAAATGGATCCCACTCAAGTCTATGTGGTATCCTTTGATTTTGAAAACTTATCAGCCAATTATGTGATGCCTATAAAAAGGTCTCTACAGGGGCTCAGCTCAGAGTTGACAATCCTTGGGCTAAAGAAGCTTTTCAGAGCAATCTATAACAATTCTGTTTCAATGACTGGATTCTCCCATCAAATGTTAGCATGGTCACAAGGTCAGCCAATGAGTATGTTCAGGTTACGTATTGCTGTAAATTAGATCCTGGGTTTTATGTACATGCGGACACACCCATGCATACATGCACACACATTTTGCACAGAGTGAGTAACTTGCAACTGTTAAGCTCAACAGGCCATCAGACATAAGAGAAGTTTGTTCTTTAAATCAAGTCACCCTGGTCTGTTTGGATAGACACAGAATTTAAGTCAGTATACCACACCAAAACAAAAGTCTTTGGGAGCGCTGGGAGCAAGGCGTACAAACTTTACAAATATCATAAAAGAAATTAATTAATTAATTAGTTGAATTGCATAGCAGCACTAGTCAAGTTGAAATAATGTAGTAACTTCCAAGTGTGAGAAAATGAGATAGTGTGCATATATGCAGATATTGCTGAGAAAGATCCAACAGATCCAGGTTTTCAGCAACTATCAGATTTCTAGGCCTTGTTTTGAATGTCTATAGACCAGTGCAGCACTGTTCCCTAACCGGAGAGCTCTGCCAATTTATGCCAGCTGAGAATCATCCCTAGTCTTTATTCTGGAAAGAAGGAAGAACAAATAGAAAAAAGAACCACAGTAAAATCTCTCTGAGCAAACTTTTATCTTTTAGTGCAGGTGTGCCTGATCTTTCACAGTCCAAGAGCAAAGAAAATAAAATGTACAGTGTCAAAATGTTGCAAGCTTTTGAAAAGCACTTAAATTAGTATTTCACTGATATTTTTACTGGAATTACAACTACAAGTAGACAATACAACATTAAACTTTGCTGACCTTCATTTGTCACAGACAACGCTGATAAATATTTTAAAACTCATTTGTATAATACTACAGTTTTGTTTAGTTTCTTTATGGGTAACTAACTTTTATTGGGGAAAAATAACAAGATATCATTACCTTACAAAATACATAGTCAACATATAACCTTATCACCAGCCTCCTGCCTCAATACCCTTATGTCTGCTGCCTCTGTCCCCCTGGCAAAAGCTCTTGGTTTCCAGCTTTGGCAGGAGCCACAGCCTGCCACTTTACAGGGAGAAAAGGTGTTACTGATCCCCTAAACAAAAGTGCCATCAGCCCCAGGTGAGTTCAGAGTCCATCACCACAATGGGTGTCAGGTGGTTTAGGAGCCACACATGTCCTATTTCACCTTATGTCATGGGGAACACAGAAGAGCCTTTGTGAGAAGTGAAACTCTCATAAGTGTAACAGCATATTGGCAAAGGATAAAGCAGGTAAATTATAACTCAGGTTGTTCTATTTATCCACTTTCATATCAAATGCTATTAATGTTTCCTTCTTGTTGTTAGAAATATGCAAGTGAAGTTCATGGATAGCATTGGAAGTAATTCATCTCATAGTTTCTCCGTGCAGGCTGAAAGAAACAGAGGAAGCTTTACAGACATATCTGTTAAGCTCCCAAGTAAAACCTTAGTCTCCTCCACTGCCTCTGAAATTTCCACTGTGGTACTTTATCATCTGACAGTTTCAGCACAGGTGATAAACTGTCTTGTTATGCAAAAAAACCACTTCTTGTACTTTTTCCCCGCTTTCCCACCTGCCGTCTTCCCGTATGTCTGGATTTTTTCTTGTCATAAATCTATTTTTGCAATTCTGGCCCAAAGACTGTCTTCATTTGTAGGCCACCTGTCATAATAGGGTCTTAATCTCAGATTGCTAGTCCTCAAACACTGTTATATGACAAAGAACTTATAAAACAATTTCAAAGTATCTATCATCTGGAGAAATTACCTTGAGTGAATTCAGATCTCCAGCTTAAAAAAAAAAAAAGATGTCTTTAGAAATTCTTGTGGATAAAAATAAAATTAAAATTCGGTCCAAAAAGCTGGTTTTATATAACTCAGAGTGTTAGAAAATGTTTGCTTCTGGCTGACAATTTGTATGCAAATGAAAACAACAGAGCTATAGCTGGTGCTCTCCTGTAACCTTCATAGTGTTGCTCACTGGGTGCCTTTACAGTAAAGTGTGATGCTTTTGTCAGAATTACCAACATTTTTAGAGAAGTAATTCTGAGTAGAATTAAAATGACCTTCTGCACCTTAAAAGGGCAATGAGAGGGGAGGAGATGGAAAAGAGTGAGTAAATCAGTGCATTCCTGTTCATTATGAATAGTTATTTAAATCAGGCCACTCTGCAGAGTGACACATGAGCTAATACTTTGTTGCCAGTATTTTGAAAACCATGTCTCTCAAGGGGAAGAGCATTTTCTCAGCAGCCGTTGACTGAGTCCATTGTGACAGTATCCCTGTGTTATTTACAAATACGCAGAAAACATGTATGGGACTAAATGCCTCATTGTGTAAGAAGCTGAGTGCTTTCTGGTCTCTGAAGACCACAAAGGTTCAAGACATTTTGTAATTCACAAGGTTTTGATCCTCAGGTGTTACTTTGCAGTAGTGAGTCTAGAAGTCTCTAGGGGGAAATATGTCATCCAAAATTATCCTGGTGTATACATCATCTCTTTCAGAAGAACCAGGTGTCAGTGGCTGCTTCCTCCTTGTTTCCATTACTGATTTAGAGAAGGCATACACTGGGACCCAGAATAATATGTCTACAAGATGTTATTAATGCTCATGTCTCAAAATCAGCTGGGTTTATTTTGAATTTGATATTTGGAGTGTGTTGCCTATCCCAGTTTCTGTCTCTCACAACTAGACAGACCACTGTACCAGTAACAGCAAACAGACAAACCTTAAAAAGACATATAGACCTAAACTATTTTGTTGTTTTTGTGGGATCACAAGGAAAGATGAGTCCTTGAGGTTTAGGGGGGGTTGAGGTCCAAATTAACAAAGGATTAATCTGTATTGGTATAACAGCTAGTTGAACAGAGCAGGCTTTCCACAGAGCAGAACATGATCTGTGGGTACTATTGAAATGCATATAAAATAATCCAGTGAAGCTGTGCAAAACTTTGGTACTGTTTAATGATAAGGATAATCAAATTCTGCGTGACTCTCTGGAATGCAGATGTGCTAGAAAGACTTTTATGCCCCAGCATGCACTTCAACGATGATTTTGCTCTGATTTTGAGTGATCCTGATAGCTGGCTGAAGCATTGAGTCGAGCTCATAATCTGGTTTTAAAAACTGGTTGCAAATCATCTCTCAAAGGTAGTGGATGATAAAGAAGGACTAAGAGTTTCATTCTTCAGGCTGAGCTGAGTTATGTAGGGGCCATTTGCTCATTCTGGTTCCAGGGTGAAAAAGTTCTGCCCAGTATTTGCTTTTCAGAGTTGTTATAAATATAGTATGAATCAAGTTATTTTATGGAGAAGGGAAAGCCAGTGTCGCTGCCTTGCTTTTACATTCCTGCTGACACCCAGTGGCTTGCCAGCACAATTACACTCCATGCTGCACGCTGCGTAACCTCCTTTAGTAGCAATGAAATAATAAAAGTCACAGCACCATTTCAGGAAATTTCACTGAATCTAACTGACACCGACGTTCTCCTTTTTTAGTCACTTTTTAGAGGGAAAAATAAAGGCAGAGTAAACAAGAAACATGGCTTGTTCGAAAACATTCTGCAGGACAGCTTTCGGGCAGTGACAGTTCTGCTCCATCAGTTGGGACCTGGATCCAGCTTTGGAAATCATAAATGGTCTCAGCAAAAAACCCAGAGGAGAAGCTTCCTCTGACTCTTGGATTTTAATGCAAGAAAAGATGAAGGAATCATTTTGTGACTGAAAAAGGCATTTGAGCATAAACTAATTTTTCACGGTAAAAGATGCCATCAACTTCAACCTCCAAATTTTTCATGGAAAAGAAAAGAAAAGAAAAGAAAAGAAAAGAAAAGAAAAGAAAAGAAAAGAAAAGAAAAGAAAAGAAAAGAAAAGAAAAGAAAAGAAAAGAAAAGAAAAGAAAAGAAAAGAAAAGAAAAGAAAAGAAAAGAAAAGAGAAAGGAAAAAGAGAAGTCTTCACACAGCTTCAATTTTCTGTAAAATAAGGTGATTTCCTATAGAAACAAATTTAATAACCTGCCAAGTATGAGTATCAGGTCCTTGATATTAGTGGATATTTGATATTTTCTTTTGGTCCCTCTCAGCCTTTGGTAAAAGAAGTCCCAAAATAAAGGAGCCTTGCTAAGGATCTTAAGCCTGACCTGTTATTGCTTTCTTAACAACAGTCCTTTCTGCTTTAGGAGGCAGCTGTCTTGTAACTTGATCTGAGCAAAAGGGGAATGGGATTTGTATAAAATCCCAAACATTTGTATAAAAACTCATTTATGTGCAGGATCTAGCCTTGTGAATGTAAACGGAGGCTAAAAACAGCCTTCATATTTTCTATTCCAGAAATATGGCAAAAAGCAGCCAGTATAAAGCATGTGGGATTCACTCAAACAAACTCTACCATCCAAATGTATTAAAAGTAAAAAGAGTAAATTAATGAAGTAAAAGCAAAGTAGTATCAAAAAACAATATCAAACCCCCTGAACGGTAGTTCACAGGCTAAATGAAGCAGCAGTTCAATGAATGTGCAGGCACAAGGAGTGCACCCACACATCATGCATTTTAAGGACTCACCAGCTAATATTTCCTATCTTTTTCCTGAAGCCATACGGTAAACAGATAGCACTAACAAAGTCAAATATTAATAACCAAGAACTGCACATCTCCAAATCCCCTTCCCCCAACCAGCAAAACCCATAGAAATTTACACTGACCAAAGCAAATAGAAAATAAAAGTCAAAGCACTTACATGGTTGACATTTAGGGATAGAACCAAGTACCCTTTCCATCCTTTTGAATTTCCTAAGTTATAACATTAACAGAAAATAAATACACATTGAAATGGAGTAACTCATGATCGTGACATATACCTACTGAGAAGTTACAGTAATAAGGTCTTAAAACAGAATATCCCATGAAGAAATTTTACACTGTCTCCAGACAGCCCAGATCAATTTAGCATTTTGTCACACTCTTAAGTGATCTGGTTAGCTTTGTCCATCCAGAACAGCTTTCTCAGTATAATTACTTTCCAACCATAAAGTTCTTTCTTTTGAGGAGTGGCATATTTTCAGCTCTCCCAACATTGTGATTGATTTCTTGTGCGATGGAAAGAGATACAGTTTGCAGAAGCATGAAAACAAATCTATGAAAATGTTGATGGAGGGGACATGACTCAACCCTTCACCTAAAACCTGAATGATGTGTTGGGGGTTGGTGGTATAGAATTAAGGAGGAGGAAAAAATTCTATTTCATATTTTATTGATTTTTCTGAGCCCTGTCCAGTTTCAAAAGTAGATACTCTGAAGCAATACATAGAAAACCTCTCAGAATCATGAAACCATTTCTTCTAGCCCATGTAACTGAGCAAATGACACCAAAAATGACCCTTGGGCTTTCTTGGTTGTTCAAGAGATAAACCCCACAAGGCCAGCTCACAGAAGTGTTTGTAGCTCACAAAAGTGTTTGTGAGTACTAACAGCTGTCTCAAATTCTCACACTTTAGTTGTGCAAAAGAGAGACTGACTACATTATGTATTTTTCACCCTCTACCTTTAACTTCTTGCTCCTTTTAACTGAAATGTGAACTGAAGACTGTGCAACATCTTGCAAAATTATTTCCCCCTAAATTACATATTGAATTTAAATTTTGTAAAACTGAATGAAGATTAGTTCAGAATCCGTAGTCATTATTATTAATCTGGCTAAGATTTTGTTAAGATGGAGGTTGGAGGAGGACTTGGGTGCCTTACAGACTTTTTGGTTTACCAGTTGGTAAGGCAACAACTACTGTTTACTGACACTAATAACTCATGTTAGTTCAGGGACATGAGAAGTCTTTTTCAAAGACAGATGTGCCAAAAGAAGATAAACCTTTTGTCTTAGTGGAATTATTGTCTCTCCTTCACCTATTTTCTCCCTGTTTGTTAGTTTCCATTGTCTCATTCCAGGAGATGCTTGTTTGACAGGAGGAAATCTCATCTTTTTACATCAAGTGCAAGAGTAAAGGGTGCAAGTATTTAGACAAGAAAAATTTATACATGCTTTTGTGAAAGAGATTTCAATTTTCTTCAGAGGCTGTGAATTTGATGAGAACTTTCTGTTTATTTCCTCTCTGAAGTGAAGGAGACTTCCCTGGCTTTTAGATTAACACTGTAATTGAACATAATCTTTTCTTTTTTGTTCTGCAGTAGTTTAGATGCTGCTAATCTTTGTCTATATGGTCTCATGCAAAGAGATTAACTTTTCCATTCATTAATCATTAGAAAAGCATTAACCTAGTAAATATGCCCCCAGAAAAAATGGGTGTGAGAAACCCACAGCTGTATATGTCTCACCAGTGTTCCTTGCTGTTATATAAATGCACGTCAGATACAGTCTCAGTAAGGAAGCAGACCCAGCCAGTAAAAACATATTTGCACCACAGCTAAGCAAGGATTTCTTCCCACTGCCCCTTTTCTACCTTCTTGCTCTTTATTATTACTTTTTTTCCCTCATTTAACATTGGTGCATTGGTTCATAATTGGTTCCTTAGTTTGGATGGGATTGGTTCTACCTGGATAAATACATTTTCAACAGGAAAACAAGGCTGTAAAATGATTGCTTTTTTCCATAGGAATACCAGATGATGTGGATGTGAGTGTTCACCCAGGCAGAAACTGCTGTCAAGGCCAGGGATCCAGAGAAAGGTGAGTGACACTGTGTAGGCTCTACTGAATAGTACAGAGGGCTCACATGAACTGCAAGTTGTGCTGCATCAACTGGAGGGCAACTGGTCCTCAGCTGAAGGACAATTTAAGCCACTAAGAATAGCAGTTTACCAGGCAGCCAGGCCAATAAACATTATTTGTGTGTATGCTTGCAAAAAAACAACACAAAGAAGTAGACTCAAGATCAAAATTAATAGTTTTCCCAAGTTCAAAGGAACACCACTACCTATAACTACTGGTGCATCATTCAAGTACTTCTAATGCTTTATGAAGTATCATATTCCTTGCTACGTACAGGCATTAAATATACCTTTTGTACCCTTCAGCATTCCTGAAGCCACAGAAGTACCAAACCAGAAAAGAGAAGAGAAATCTTGGACTCTCCTGAAAACTTAGACTAAACTTGAAGAGTCTTTTTTTTTACTGAATTTCTTTCTACATTGCCTTTTACACTGCAACTTTCTCCTCTCTCTATGTATTTATCTGCATTGGGGCCATACTTGCAAGTCCAAGTCATTGATGAAGACTTCATGTGGCCAGAACTGTGTAAGCCCCCACAAAAATAATCACTACTATGTGACTTAAAACCTGAATATAAAACTTCAAGTAGTTGTTTAGATATAGACACACAAGTGTAGAAAAGAGTAAGACTGCACATTTTCATCATCCTTACCTCTGTTTTTTAAAACAAGAAAAAAATAAGCTCTGTTGTCAGAATTTTCAGCATGCACTGAACATGTAGTTATCTTGAAGGACTTCTGTCCCCCTCTCTGAAACTCCTAGGCTTCACGTATTTTAAATGCCATTATAGACTAGATTTGCAAAGTCAGGATCTAAATTTGAATTTCTCTAGCATATGGGACTTGTTTGGCCTAAATTAGGAAATTAAGCCAAATATCAGTCAAAATTCACCACAGATATAATTAGGGGTTATGTTGTGCTTGTATTTTTAGTATCAATTATAAATTTCCTTGATTTTGTTGATAAGATTTTTGGTGTAGGAATCAAGTTTTCTCCTGACAGAAGAATGATGGATGCTATCAGTGCTCAACAAATTATGAATAATTATACTCAAACTAGCTGCTCCATTTTCAGTTAACTACACATAGGAGATAATAATAGTTTAGGGAAAATGTGTTTAATGTGGGCCTCATTTTAGGGAAGGAATGTGTGACACTGCATCCAATGTCCAAACAGGTAAATATATAAAGAGACTGAGTAACTGCCTATGCAAATGAGACAGAGGAGCTACCTTGAAATTTTGTATATAGGACTAGATTTTTTTTATTAAAAAACCCACCAACATTAAAAAACCCACACATCCCTACATTCTAAAAGAACCAGAGAAATTTGTTGTCTGTGGTAAGCTGCTGTTGGATCCATTTGTCTGAATACATTTGGCTAATAAATTATAATGGACAGTGCTTTGCTTCCTGTGACATGCTTGAGATCTATAGCTGAACTGATTATATATTATTTCAAAACCAAACAAACGGAGAGAATCCCTATTTCTGGGTGACAGTACTCAGGCAGATAAGTAATAATAAGAGGAATACATGTGCTCTAGACATCCATTTATTCAGAAAAATCCCAAAGCACTTATTAGATTATTAAGAGAAATCACTTGCACAACCTCTTTAACAGTAGCAATGTAACAATACTACCCACATGTCTGCAATGAGAAGAGAAGAATGTCTTATGGTAGTGATTGTCCCACTGCAGTCTATAGATCATCAGTAACGTCTACAATTGTTACTGTTAGTAATTGGTCGTAAATATCTTTGTTACAGCCTTAGACAATGTGTAGAAGATGAAGTATGTCAAAAGCCTGATCCAAAACTCTTTGGAGTAAATATCCAGGGAGTTTAATAGGCTTTGACTCAGTCTCTTAGGTTCCTTTATTTCAGTGGGACTACTTGATTGCTAGAAGATAACTATATTTTTCACAGCAATACTATTTGGATGTGTCATATAAACCATAGCTCAGAAATTTTTTGATTTAAAATAACAGTGGGAAGGAGAAATCATGAGATCTTGACAGCACACTTGAAGTCAGCTGGAATGTCAAAGCCCTGGCTGCAGCAGAGGATGATACTCTTGAAACAGTGATAACATAGTAAACAAGGTCAAAGAAGTCAAGAGCAGTGCCTGTATAGCCACAGGAAATAGATGGGGAGGTAGTGTAATTCTTTCTTAAGGTAAGCAAATATAGAGGATCTGCTGGTCACACACATTTTCATTTTTGCCAAGGCTGCTTGTTACACACTCTCAGCCAAAGAGGCTTTCATATGCCTTGGTGTTAGAAGTAGAAACTGGAGTACCTGGAGTGTACATATAGTTCAAGTACTAAAGACAGGAACTAGAAGCATATGTGTAAATTAAACCTGTCACAATCTGGTTACAATATGTTGTTGTTTCCTAGAGAAAATGGACATAAATATATGACTCATTGCAAATATATGCCATTATCTTCCCTATGAATCCCATTTAACTTCTTTACATTAAACCCTAGTTAGCATTTTTTTCAGCATTAATTCTAACAAATCTGAAATGGTGACAACATTACCTAAGTTGTACCATCCCAGTGTGAGCACTGGTGTATATCAAAGGGCTGTTAAATTATCAATGTCCCTTAGATGCCACTCTGATTTTAGAAGTTAGGATGCTCTAGAAGCAGTACAATAATGTCTGAGCAAGACGTGAGCAAGGGCCCAGCTTCACTTCCCTCACTTGCACGCTTGGGAACTTAAAGTGAATTACTGCTCCTGATGGCTGCTCTCCCTCGGAGAACACCACCCAGAGACCCACCAACCAGGTTTCTGAGCCTTTTTGGTAGGAGCACCAGTGTTGGAGGGCAGCTTCCTCATCCTCCACACCTCAGCTCACTGATCCATCTTCACATTACATGGTCCCTGTGTGGGATGTTCCTCCAGGTAGACCTTCTGGTTGGTTTCTCAATCTCTAGGAATGGTTGGCATCATGTCAAGGTGCTTGGATGTCAGTGAGACAAAGTAAGCAGTACTGAAGAAATGAAGAAAGTTAACTCTCCATATAGTATGTGATGGAGTAGAAGGGAATATTGGTATTCTGTGCAAAAAACCACAAGAAGACATTGGGGAAGGAGTCATTCAAAGAAGTATGGGGTGATATGTAGATGAATTTGATCTAAAAGACCCTTGGAAATCAACTGCCTAGGTTAATTTTATAACAATGAATTTTGTTTCTTCCAAGTAACTATAGCAGCTAAATGGAACAGTGCTTAATTTAGTAGTGAATCAGCATTTCCATTTTCTTTCTTTTTCCCCCTTTCTAAACTTAACAAGAGTTTTGTGGAAAACAGTCAGACTGACAGAAAGGAAAGGCATGCATAGGTTATGCTGAAATGAACACACATTTGAACCAGCCTTATCCATCCTTGCTTTTAATGGGGCCCTGAACTCAGTAGAAGCTGTTAGGTGCTTTTGTAACACAGATTAACAATAATACTAAAGTTCCTCCCATATCTCATTCCTCCCAAAGAGAGAGACTTAGGCTAAGATACTTTAAAGCTCTCCTTAGGCTGTTGTGAGTTCAGTGTGAAAATACATCCGTTGCCATCTCACGTTAACTCTTATGGCTCTAGAAGTGGGGGCCTTTTGCTTTTACTATACCTTGTCAGATTATGGAACTGAAAGAACCATTGATCCCTGAAGGATAAAAATCAGTGGAAGGCTTCTTAAAAGAAAAATACAGTATATTCAAACAGTGTTAGAGAAAGTCCTCTCTTTGTAGTTTGAGATGTTGAAGGTCAAGGAAAAAAAAAAAAAAAGAAAAAGAGTACTACATAAAAGTTAAAAAAAAAAAAAAAGTTAGGCAAAGCAGCCATTACAAGTTAAAGCAGAAATAAAATAAAATAAAAAAAACTTTAAAGGTTTTTCCAGTATCTGTCTTTTGTTTTTACAGTGTTAGCTGTTTAAAAAAAGAAAAAAGAATAAACCTTCTGTTTTCAAACTCTTGTCTTAAGGTGCTGATAGTAAATAAAATATCATTTATTGTTGAAGAGCAAAAATGTCAAATTCATAAAAGACCAAATGAAAACTTTAGGAAAATCATTGTTGAGGAATTCTGGAGGATTTGGATACCTAATTGAAGAGAATGCCATCATTTTTATTTGGAGCCAGCTACCTGTATCACTCTATAAAGAAGAGCAGCTTTGGAAACTAGCATTAAGCTACATATGTACTTAGTTGTAACTGGGATAATGCTTTACAGTGGGAGTGAGGAAAACTGGACCACCTGCATGGTACTGTTCACTGGGTAAGCTTATGAATTCCTCCCTTCTTCTGCCTTGTGTTACATCCTAATAAATTACATCAGTGAGGTAAAACTTGGCATTTTTAAGTCAGTTTTGTAGAAGTCTTTGCTTGGGCGGCGGAGGCTTTCTGTGGTGGGCAGCATCAGGGAATGGGGCCGTGTCTCTAACTGAGAGGACTGCTCCAAGCAAAGCCATCCCTTCTTCCAGGCATGTGAGGCACCACCAGTCACTTCCTGAAAGCTCTGCTCCTGTCCCTGTGGAGGAAGATGAACCTTCCCCTGACTCCAGCCTGTGCTGGATCAGGCTGGCAGGGCCAGCTGGCACAGTTTGTGCCCCAGGGATCACATCTGGGGCATCCAGTGCAGAGAAAAAGAGGAGAAACAACCCAGTGAAAACTGTAAAACTCAGAAAAACAAGTTAGGACCTGGCTAGGGGGGAAACAGAACCAGGTTAGGTTTTGCAAAAAAGTCCATTAACTTTCCTTCATGCGGCCAGACACTGAATGTATCTAGAAAACAATTAATTTCTTACTTTGTGAAGAAACTTTCACACAACAACACTTTTTTTTTTTTTTTTTTTTTTTTCTCTCACAATATTGTACTCTAAAGAGGCTGCAGTCTTCTTTTGAACAACAATAACGGGATCTGGGCTTGATTGGGTTTTTTTCTCTGGACAAACCATTTGGGTCTTGTTTTCAATACCTGCTATTTTTACCTTACCAAGCTGGGAGCACACTGTACTTAAAACAAAAAGCTAAAGTATTTTTTTTTAATTTTTCACATACTAACCTCTGGCTTTTGGCCATGTCCACAATGTGTTTACTTTATGCCTATCAATTTGAATGAGTTTTGTTATAATTTTTATACCAGATGAGTTCAGCTTGTGGTCCTCAAAAAAGACTAAGCAGAGAATTTCCCAGAAACCTAGCATTTCCAAATAGCCTCTTCAAGTAGAATCACTTATTGCAATTTAAATATTCAAGCACTTTTATTTTAAAGTTAATATTGTTTATAGGAAGCAAATGCAAATAAGTGGTAAAAACCTTTTGGTATTAGGTCATTAAAAATCCATTCTTGACTTCCTGCCCACAACTACATCTTTTTTCAGACCTGTCACCCATTTCATTTAAGCACTTAGCTTTCTCCTAATGAATGAATTGGCATTTCATATTACCTTATTATCCTATAAAGCAAAATGCATACTCAATAACATTAACGGTAATTTCTCATAAAGACACATTATCGATCCGGGTGCTACCTGTAAGCATTGAAAATTGCAGCCTGCACACAGAGCTTTTCACATCTGGGCCTGAAGAATTAAAGAAAAATTAAATTTGACAGCAGTAAATTCACAGGCACAATCTAGGCACCAATTTATATGCAAAATGAAATGCTTTATGAAAATTTCCTCTATTTTCTCACGGAGATTTGGGAAAAAGATTTCACTAGATGCTTCTTTCTCTAATATCCCTCTACTTAAATATTATACTGCAGTCACTGCAGACTCCCTTTGATGTATAAATAATCAAGTTAAATTATGTGCAGCAAGGAGACTAGTGCTCTGCCATTCTTATTTTACAAAGTAATATCTACCCTAGAGGGTCAAATTTCCCTGACAAATTCTTAATTACTATGTTGCAACAGAAGCAGAATCTATTTGTGCATAAATCCTGGGCATTCCCATGTGGTAAGTAACTAATATTACCAACCATTTCACTTGGCCTGTTCACTGAACTCCATAATTAGATAATACTTTTGATGATGGTACATTTGAAGTCTTAATCCATTTAATTTTTTATGAGATTTTTTTTATTTTAATAGGGATATGTTAGTGACCGCTGCCTATTTAAAAATCATTAAAATTCTGTCCACAGCAGTAATAAAGATTAAAGATTACTAATATGGCATTCATAACCTTTCTGGTTTTCTAGAAATCTGGGGCTTAAGGTAAATGTTAAAGGTCATTTAATATGTTAGTCAGTAATTATAATCCTGGGTAATAGGTTCCTTTTCTAATTATACTGGTATAAAAGTTCTATTGTTTGGGTCTATTCTTTTGATTTTCTTATTTGGGTTTTTTGGGGGATGAGTAATCCTGGAATTAAGTTTCCGAACATTGATGAAAGTAGGTAATGCACAATGATTAACTGGATAAAAGTCATATGTTTGAATGCCACGTAGTATCTTGCCTTGAAGTTACTTACAAAAGATGCAGCATCCCTTTCCAGGAGAAATAAAGCAGAAAGGTCATTGCAGAGATTAATACCTTTTCTTATTTTAATATCAAACATTGACAAATAAGATAAAGGCTTTGTGAGCAAGCTCAGAAGAAAGTGAGAGTGGTTAAACACTAGACGGAAGAGAATCTTAAAAGAATAATCTGACAGTCATTTCAGAGCAGGGAAAGGAAACTTCCTCACTGAAGCCCCGATTCGGGAAAACACTCAGGCAGACATTTCATTGAAGGTGGCATATTCTGCGTGCTTTCCTGGGACACAGCTTGGATCTGCACCCAACCACTTGTTGAAGAAAATATTCTACCTTCTGCTCATGGCAAAAAAATCTGGGCAATTTTGACTTAGAAATACACTTATTTTCTATGATGTGGATATTCTGCAATGCCTTTCTTCCCTTACCTGTACACAGATATATATTTATGATGTTTGTAGATTATGCACTAGCAAAATTTACCCAAAACCACTTTTAAGTACAAGGCATTTGATTTTAAACACATTTTTAAGCTTCCTTTAAGTTGTGTGTACTAAAATGCTGTGTTAGGTCACAGTGCCCTGCTGAATCAACTCAGACCTTGCAAAGGGTCAAAAGGGACAAAAGTATCCCTGCTGGATTTCTGATCAGATGTCTTCCTGCTGGCTGTGGATCTTACGTCGTGCACCACAACTGAGTGCCATAGTGCTCTAACTGCAGGAGGAAAAATTTAAGGGAAAACCAGAACAATAGTAAGAAAATGTCTTTGGAAGGTGACCTACTCTTTGTGTTTTTCAATTTTAGCACAATACAAATACATAATAGCATTAAAAACACCTATGTCACTAACTCATTTCAGCAGTAATGATATCTCACTAGCTGGCTTTGGGCAAGTCACTAAGGTCACATTTGAAAAACATCTGCAGGTCATGATTTTTCCATGGGCACTAAGCAGCTTCTTGAACTACAGATTTTTGCTGGAGTTGATATTCTGTACTTCTGAAAATCAGGCCTCCAATGTCTTAGCATGGGAGTAGAAAAAATGTTGATAAATGTATGAAAATTCTGGTTTTAACATCTCTATTTTAAAAGGATGACAGTGATATGGCCTGTTGAGGTGGTATGAAGTTTAAACAGTCTATTTTTATAAGGCATTTCCCTTTACAATAGAAAGGCAACTGCCAGTAGACCAGCTGATAAACCGCTAAAAGTCATAGCCCAAATCTTTTTCAGCAGTCCTTTTTATTCTTGAAGATTTACAAATTCACAGCCTCTTGTGCTTAGAGTTATTTCAAAGGAACTAAAAAGCAGACTGGTGAATATAATTTAACTATGATTGGTGAAATTTCAAGAATGCTAAATCAGAATTGTATATAAACCCTTGATTAAGAAACTAATCTCTTATAAGCATTTCCTTCATCCTGAAACCCAAGTAGCAAAATCTGAGGTTTTCTTGTAAAGAAGCAATAGCTGACCTGAGAAAAAGTTTAACTTCCTGGTTTTATCAGTAAATTCATGTGAAGAGTCTTCTTTCAGAGCTTTTTTGAAATACTAGAATGAAGACAGTGTGTCAAAGTTTCAGTTCTTTTATATTTTTCTGCCTCTATTTTTTGCCTTTTACCTAGCTGCAGCTTCCCAATGAGTCTTTCTTACCAAATACTACAAAACATTCATTTAAAGGAAAATAAAGACAGCAAGAGCTTCGTGTTTATGCACTCACACACAATTTACCCATTCACCAGTCTTATGCCAGATAAAATTAATGAGCAGTTCTCATGGCTACTTCTGAACTAAAGTGCCACTCCAATCCCAAATTAACAAACTGGGTTGAAATAAGTAATAGCCTAGTTATTATGAATAATCACCAGAACCTCTGGCTCAGTTTCTATCCAAAGAAACTGTGATCAAATGTTAGCTCTTTAAACTGAATATCTGTCCAAGAAAAAAGCACTGAAAAGAGAAGAAATGTACATTGTGCATCACCAAAAGAGCTTCCGGTCACTTGAACGGCAGAGAGTCAGATTACGCTTGTCCTCTGGACCTGCCTGGCACACCACCAGCAGCAGGCAGTCTCCGAGCCATCTCAGCACCAGTCAGGGCTCTCTAGCCCTTTTCAAAAGTTGGAGCAGCTTCAAGACTTCATCTAATCTATGTTTGGTGAAGATATTTTGGCTTCTCTCAAGTTAGAATGCTCTTGCCATTCTTTCTTCCTACATCACATCTCCTATGCTAGTGATCAAATTAACTGGACCTGCTTTGCCTGTCCCAGATGTATTCTGTGGAGAGAGGACCCTTGTGGATAAACCACATCTTGCACAGCCACATCTTGCACAGCTACAGCTACATAAGGGGTGATACAAAGTACCCATGCAAAGTGTAACAAGTACTTGCTTATGGGATATTTATTTTTACTGTATTGATCTTTAATATGCTTCTTCACAGAGTTTTCCTAAAATATTTTCCATTATTCTGCGATGTGAATGAAAAGGGTAGCTAGAAGATTTTATATTATTTGGATATCTGCTACTTAATCCTCAAGACTGTGAAGAAGAGCTAGATTTTGTGGGACTGGGGAGGAAAGATCCACAGTGAATAATGATCAAGTACAGTGGAAACCTGAGGGAGTCTCAGCACCTTCTTCCTATCTCTAGCAGTGGGTTCAGTCATGTGCAGATGAGTATTCACAGTAATTCCGTCAGCCCAAAAGTCAAACTGGCCAAAGTCTCTGCATGACAATCAGCCACTACTGGTGAACCACAAGTGGTATAGCTCCGTGATACTTTCTTGCATATTATTCCATTTCTGAGTGCTGTGGCAGCCATCAGCAAACCCTTGGAAAAGTAAATTTCATCACAGGGAAGAGCTAACATTAGCTTTCACCCAATCATCTCTTTAGTAAAACTACAAGATTAAATTTGGGGTCTGGGCCATTAAATTTTCGTTAAAAACTTTGTGCATTTGGTAAGAATTGACTTGATAACATCTAAATATACTATTTTTGTTATTTCTAAGGTTAGGGCTGTAAATAAGCAGCTGATGTAAAGGGAGATCTGAGAAACTCAGAAATTATACAACAAAACACTATAAAATTGTTCTATATTTTGTTTATTTTCTCTCAAATTAAGCACATTTTCAAATTCTTGAGGCAGAATGAAAGGGAGAATAACATTCAGAATGTTTTAAGCCATGCTGTAATGACAAAACTTTTTTAATCTTAAAAGCATTTTACATCTACATATACATTTTCTATTGTTTATTTCTTTGAAAAATTTTCAAAGTTTTTCCCTATAAGCATATAATATACCACTACATCTATAAATATGCATAGAAAATCCTGATGTTGATAAGGCTATATAGGCATAATTTAAAGTATAACCTCTCTTATACATCTGAGGGTTAGTTCAACAGCACAGAGCAACATAATTAGAACTATCAAACCATGTTATTTTCTGTCACAGATTGTTGCTTGAAAAAATTATAGAACAGAAAGAAACAGATTCCAATGCCCTATAGCCATGCTCAGAATCAGCAGAAGACTGTACCAAATTGCATGTCTTCCATGAAAAATTTAGAGACATATACACATTGGTCTGTCTTCAATCTGAGGTATTTGAAAGATAAATTCAGATTTTACTCTGTTAGTTTTAATAAACAATATTTTAATATATTATAAAATGAGCAATTTCCCATTTTAAATGTTGAATGACTCAAATAGGCAAAAAAATTTGGGAGAAAACCGCAACATCTAATTAAAATAAAAAAATTTCTGCTTGAATTCCAAAATTAAGAAAAAATTTCTCAGATTTATTTTTAGTAAGTTGGTCTTTGCTTTTCTTCTTTCTTTAGTTTTCTTTTATAAATTTCCCCTTTCAGTGACTCCTTACACTCTCAATCATCTTAACAGGCTAAATTCTGAAACTAATTGCTATAGCTGTATTTGGAAGGAGGAAAGCAGGGTGATATCTACCAGATACAAAAACCTCCTGCTGGTGCAGAAGAGAAAGGCTTGCTCCATCAAAAATAACCATTTGAGCTTGCCTGAGAAATGCAAAATTATGTTCCTTTAGTTAGCACTTATTCTGTCCTCTGCTTCATGAACCAGCCTGGGCTGAGAGCACCTTTTCCTTTGCAGTTTTGAGGCAATAGTTGAAGGAATACTGAAGGGTACTGCGGAGCTCTAGCAAAGTGTGTTGCCCTAGTGGAGAGCTGGGACTAGGGGCTTGGCTGGTGACACAAAACTCTCACTAAAATATATAATTCATGGTCTGAAATAATTTTATGACTCTGGATACATCTGTCCTCTGTATGGGTTTAGATAGAACTGTATTAATAATGTGATTTATTCATCACAAATGGAGCTGAACAGAGGTATCCAGGCCACACCAGAAACCATAACTTTGAATTAGGTGACTTGGGGCTAGGATAGGAAACAGTAAACATTCTCAGAAGGAGAACTGCTTATCGCTACTGAAAAGAATCAGTATACAGAAAATTGTGTCTTAAATACCACTGGCCTTTGTGACTTGTAAGTAACAGCTCTGGTAAGAGGAACATAGTTGCCACTGAGATACAGGTAAGAATCAGTAAACAATGCAAGATTGGTTGCATGCAGAAGTGCTGGATAAAAATAGGAAGAGACTCAGAGAGGCATAGGATGGATGCACTGGAGTAGTGATAATGGATTAAACAAAAAAAAAAATTAATAGGTCTTTAGTTTGATAACTAAGTAAACTCTTCGCTTGCTATATCTGGACAGTCAAGGGCTAACAGAAGAGTGTTATTTTGCCTAAATTAGAAAATTCTGCATTGTCTGTGTTTTCTACCTCTAATGTAATGCAGATAGCAGGAATGCAGATAGCAGGCATGGCCATTGTATCACTGTGCTTCTGTTTTTTGGTATTGTAAGACTTGGTCTCTTCCTATAAATTCATGTGGATTATGCCTATGGAGATTGCTTGATTTCTGAATCAGCAGGACAGTTGAGACCAGCTTCTTTTTCATTTCATTGCATCATGGCAGTTAAAAATCACCTTTCAGACATCTCCTTAGTTCCCAGTTACAAAATACCATGAGAAGGTGACAGAGGAAAGATTATTCAATTCAAATGAAAGAAGAAAAGGACAGAAGGGAAAAAAGCACTCTGTTTAGAGGTTAGGATTCTCACCTGGGAAGAGTGAAGACACAAACTCCATCCAGTTTTTGCTCATATGGTTGAATATACGTTTCACAATAGGATGCAATCTCTAATGGCCCTGCCATATAATCTAATGCATTGCTTTCTCGTTTGCTAAAGGAAGTTATGTTTAAGAGGTCTGGAGGGAACACTGGTTCTATACTGCTACTATAGCAGTAATAAAAACCAATGCTCCTTGCATCATCGGCTCTACTGTGGTGACAGTGTGGCTGCAGACAGTCTATATGCCTATCGATCAGCTTGACTGGAGCTCAGGTATTTAGCCACTGGTCAGTACAGATGGTAATGCAACTACAGGTCTCGTCTTCACTCTACTAGTCCCACGATTCCTGTTTATCCTCCTGAGGATAGAAGTCAGAGGTGAAAGCACTGAAACCCTTACTTTTAAAGATGCTTTCACTGTCCTGCCCGGGCAACTGATTTGGTCATTGCCTCAGTTTTCCAGTCTGTAAAATTAAAATGTAGTTACTTGTTGTACTGGAGTGTCATAAAGATTATTTCAATGGTTATAAACCTCAGTTTTCCTGTCTGTAAAATTAAAATGTAGTTACTTGTTGTACTGGAGTGTCATAAAGATTATTTCAATGGTTATAAACCCCTTCTGGAATTGTATAGTGATAAGTATTATGTGTATGCAAGGACCTGAAAAGGGGGGTGTTTTGTACAATCTAGAGCTACTCCTTTGTGTTTGTTTTGTTTGTATATCTGGAGCATATCAGTAAACACAGTTTAAAGAGCAAACGTTAGATACCATATTGGGGTGCATGAAAAAAACATGATGCCTATGTATATGCAGATGTGAAAGAATTAATGAACGTTTTAACTAACAGGGGAACCTTTCTGTTCAGAAATACCAGTACTCATATATATAATTTTTTATATATGCATATTGCCATGTTCTCTTTCAGCTAACCTTTGTGTGAGAGAAACTTCTGCTGATGTCAAATGGCCAGGAGGACATTAGCAGCTGATATTGGTGCCTGTCGGGTGCTGTTGGGTATGTATCCCCACCACCAGGCTGGCTTCCCTCGCTACTGTCACTGACCTTGCAAACAGCTCCGACAAAGGTCGGAATGGATTCATTGATCAGCCAGGCCAAGCATATGACAGTCTGTGCCTTAATTGAATCCCAAAAGGGGGCCGACTGGGTTTTTATTACAGAGGCCAGACGATAGCACTCATTAAAAGCTCCACAGACTGTGTGGTTTACTAATTAGTTTATTATACAGACACCTTGACGATGGGCAAAGTTGTCATTTTGCCCTTTATCGCACAGGGGATGTTGTTAAAAGTTTAATCAGCTAACACTGACCAACTTAGCTTGGCAGGCTGTGGACAGTCATTACTGAGGTCACCCCTGCTGTAGCAATTCTGACAGGGTCACAGCATGAATCTCCAATAAAAAGCACATTACATAAGGTAAGAGTGCACCTGAAAGGGAACCAGGAAAAGAGATGTGCTCAGTGGGGAGTAGGAAACAGATGGACTGTTAGGACAAGTGAAGCCTGTTATGGTTTCTCTTTGCTTACATTGTTTAACATATGCTTTTTGGAAATATGGGAAGCTCTGAGATATTGCTGTGATATGTTCATTAGAACGCAAGATAGCATGAACCAAGTGGTGTGTGAACAGGCATTAAGTATCTCTGGTTTTGAGAAAGCAGGGATGATTTCACTAGCTAAGCAATACCTAACATGCAGGTAATGGGCTGGTCCAGAGTGGTAGGAGAACTTGCCCTCCTAGAGGGAGACTATGCAGGTTTCCCCCTAATGTTGCTTTTCTTTCCCACAAACAGGGTAATTTCATGATGTACCTTAGTATCTTTATTCCCTTCAGTTATGAGCATGTGTCGCAGTTTAGAGAAACTTTTCATAAGGTTATTTTTACTTAGTTTTACTACAGTGACATCTGGAAGTCCCAGCAGAGTTTAGGGCCCATTAATACTCAGTCTTACACAAACAAATGCCCCGTATCAGCTCTGTATCAGAATACATAGAGTATAACTAGATAGGTCAGATTAAGGCTGGTGTAAAAAACTGAGGCAAATGACAAAGGTCCTTGATCTTCTTTTCCCATTGACTAAACCATGCTACAACTTGGTCTTTTTTCTTAGGAAACTAGCTAAAAATAAAAATAGCTTGACCTGTCTGTGTCACACCTATGAGTCAACTTTCTCAAATCTGGATTGAGGACTGGATAGGGTCCTCGGTTCCTTCAAGTCTTCTGGTAGTTGATATTTTCCACAAATGCTGGTAAAACAGTACCATTTTTAATTATTTCCTTGAGGGAAAGACAGGGAAAACAGCAGTAATCACTGCTGTTTGGTTGCAGCTGGCTGGCAAGTCAATCAGTCAACATGCCTAACGTATCCGATCAGCCATGGCATGTACTGTCTCTTATTAAGCCACAAAAAACTCAGGTAGGGGACACAAAGTGGATGGAGTATCTGTAATAGACCACATGGAGCAAGAGGGTATTTGGGGGCAGGTTTGGGAAACATCATTTCACAGGGAGGAACTGGGGAAGTGGGATGCTATGGGCAAATAAGTTTAGAACAAGCTCTCAAGAGAAGGATGGAAAGAAAACTAGTTTGTTGAGGCTGGTATTTGTAGAGAATATGGGACAAAATTCCAGATAAAACGAGACTTTATTAATTGCTGCACATGGAACAAATAATTTATTTGGGTGTAGAGCGGTGTGATATGAAAAGAAAATCACTTTCTAATCCTTGAACAGGATCATGACAGAAACAAAGTAGAGATGACCCCACAAGGAATCTCCTGAGCCTGAGTTTCAGTTTACAGGGACAAGAGTACACCATCATGTCATCTAGAACCAGGAAGTGAGTACACCTGGCTGCACACATGGCTGAACTAGCAGAAAACAAAGATACCCACAATACTGAGACACAGATGCAACCTGGGATAGGAAAAAATGCGGGTCAAACTGGAAGTATTTAATAAGTGTGGTGACATTGTTAGAGTATTAGGATATTTATTCTTGCCTCCAAGTCACATAATCTGTACATGACTGTGTTTTGGCATTGCCACAAAGCACCATTTGTATTCTTTGTCTGAGATCTAGGTTAGGGTCTTTCGTTTCAAATATTATTCACAACCAGCAGCTGTAATTCCAGAGTATCGGAGCTGGAGCAGTATATGAGATACACTGCATTTGTTTCACTTCTGATTTTTTTTTTTTTTTATTTGTACATAGACATCAGCTGAAATTCTGGCTTTGGTGAATCAAATGTGGGATTTGATAGTTGCCTATAATAGAGAATTTCACACAGAATATCACTGTATATTTTTGAGATGTGCTTCTTCCAGCCACATGTCATTTACAATTACATCACATACCGAACGAAGGTAGAAAGGTAAGAGACCAATTTTCTTGCTTCAGTTTGGCTTTCTTCTGTTCCAAATGTCCAACACATCCACTTTAATATTTCATCATCATGGAAGACGTGAATGGCAGAGTCCATGTCAGTCATGTTGAATCCAACATAACTAAATGACTCTTCCAGTCTCATTTAAACAAAAAATGCAACCTTGAAACAAATAGGCTAGTATCTGTGTCTAGCTAAGGCATAAACTATGGTCCTGATTAGAAAAATAGAATGGTTTGGATTGGAAGAGACCTTAAAGACCATCTAGTTCCAACTCCCCTGCCATGGGCAGGGACACCTTCCACTAGAACAGGTTGCTCAAAACCCCATACAACCCAGCCTTGAACACTTCCAGGGAGGGGGCATCTACAGTCTGGGCAAGCTGTTCCAGTGCCTCACCACACTCACAGTAAATAGTTTCTTCCTAATATCTAATCTAAATCTTTCAATTTAAAACTGTTACCCCTAGGCCTGTCACTATACTCCTTGATAAAGAGTCCCTCACCATCTTTCCTGTAGGTCTTCTTCAAGTACTGGAAGGCCACTATAAGATCTCCCCGGAGCCTTCTCTTCTCCAGGCTGAACAACCCCAACTCTCTCAGCCTGTCCTCATAAGGAGATGCTTCAGCCCCCTGATCATCTTCGTGGCCTCCTCTGGACCCACTTGAGCAAGTCCATGTCCTTCTTAAGTTGGGGGCCCCAGAGCTGGACACAGCACTGCAGATGGGGTCTCACAAGAGCAGAGTAGAGGGGGAGAATCATCTCCTTTGACCAGCTGGCGACACTTCTTTTGATGCAGCCCTGGGTACAGCTGGCTTTCTGGACTGTGACCACACACTGCTGGCTCATATTTAGTATTCCACCCACTAATACCCCCAAGTCCTTCTCCACAGGACTGCTCTCAATCCACTCATTACACAGCCCGTATATGTGCTTGGGATTGCCTTGACCCATGTACAGGACCTTGCACTTGGCCTTGTTGAATTTCATGAGATTTATATAGGCCCACCTCTCAAGCCTTTAAAGGTTCCTCTGGATGGCATCTCTTCCCTCCAGCGTGTCAACTGCACCAGACAGTTCGGTGTCATCGGCAAACTTGCTGACTCTCCTATGCCCAGGGTGAAAATTTTGTCAGACCACACTGTAGTTCTTTCCAGCCTAGAAACCTTGGTTTCTTTGCCAAGAAAACAAGTCCTAATGTAGGGGAGATCACATACATGAAAATCTCATGTTCTTCTGTAGCTGAGATATAGAGATGGGTCCAGAAGGCTGGTGTCACTATCATATTCCCAAATAAATGTGTACGACGATACAGGAAGATAAAACACAACCTGGTGTGCTGCAATGGATACTATTCATTTTCATTTGAACATTAGCATAAGGTGCAGTGTCAGCAAATTTATATCTGTCATCATATGGAGTAAAGATCAATGAGTGTGTACTTACAACATGTCCTGAGCACAGCATGCTGAGAGGTGTGCAATAAAAGGAATTTGAGAGGGAGCCAACTCTGTGACAAAACACAACAGATGCACCTCTATTCACAGCAACATTATCTGAATGCCTAGAACAAGAATAGAAAAAGAATATTGGACAGACCCTCAAGTTGCTTTCATCAGCATAGTTCCCTTACCTTTAGTTTTTGCAAGCTGAGTTTGGCCCGTGTCTGTATTCGAAACATGGATCCATCCATTCACATTACTTACACAGGAATCTGGCCACAGTATATTGCAACACTGGGGTGAGCAACGGGTCATGTAAAATGGTACCATTGCTAGTTAACATGCCTTGGTAGTCACCCCAGGAGTCTTCTCACAGTGACAGATTGCTCTGTTACAACCACACAGGCAAACGCTCCATCATTAACTCACTTTAAAAAAAGCTGCCTTAACTGTGAAACTAAAAGACTCCAACTTTTCCTTTTGCTGTAGCTCCCTCAGGCAATGAAGGAATTTGCGATGTGTGTCAATGAGACATTTGAAATCTCACACATTTAAATCGTCCCAACTTCAACAGCATTTTAAATATACTGAAACTAGCAGCATTTCTAAATTCAAATACTTACCACTTTCTTTCCCACAAGCTTGCTTCTACGAGCCTCAAAGGCAGTAGAAAATGTTATTATGTGAACAAAGCCTCTCTCTGTAACTGAATTAAATATAAATCCACTAAAAAGAGAGAAAGATAATATAGTAATTAATACTTTGTACTACTATATTACCTTTCTATTGCAGAGTAAAGGTATTAATTCAGCCTTAGCTCACCATTTTTGTTCTCATCTTATAAATAGAAAAATTGAGGCACAAAGTGGCAAAGTGATTTAACTGAAGGCACAAGAAAAATCAGTATCAGGGCAGGCATAAAGTCCTGAAAATCTGGTTCTCAGTGCTGCATCCACTGTTCTGTCACCAACCTTACCACAAAGCAAAGATAAAACGGAAAATAGGTGTCACCAACAGCGCTATCTGAAAACGGAAATACAAATGGCAACAAAAATCAACAGTGAATCCTCAGTCCCCAGATCTCAGCCTCAGAAAGATGTACAGCTCACTGGAAAGAAATCTCTACTGTGGCCGTTATTTCAAGCAAGCTACTGCCTGCTTTCAGTGGTTGTCAAATTACGATAACTTCAGTGCATAACGTGTGGTATTTCTCAGTGTACATGAAGAAAATCTCATAATCCTATCCTCCAGTCTTTCACCATGCAAGTCAGTGAGGAGTTCCCATTAAGTTCAGCAGTGTGACACCGCAATTAAGCAGCAATTAAAAGTCACACAATGCAGCCCACTGGAGGGATGAGCTGTGTTCTGTCTAACATGATCAGCAAACAAACTCTTTTGAAGTGTTTAGACATAGTGCATTAGAAAACGTACCCAGCACAAGGAATTACTGTTCTCCCCTCACACAGACATAAATCTGGGCTTCACTCACCCTGTAGATGGATGGACCCGTTTATCCTCTGGGGGGATTTTACATGGCACCAGCAGGCAGCCCACAATGCAAAATCAGGCCTTTAATGATTGCTTGTGAGAACTTAGAATGACAAAGCATTTCATTAATCGTCCATTCCTAATCAGTCTCTTAATAGATCTATAAATGAATAAATACCCTAAGGAAATTGCTACTTTAAAAAGGGAAGAAATTGGGTACCACTTTGAATATTAGAAGACACAGGAGTTGCCTTTTAAGTCTGGAGTCATTCAACTTTTGTTGGAGTGTTACATAAAAGCTTTTAATTTACCGAGTACCTTTTTGTGAGTCGAGGGGATCATTTGTGACTAATGAAGAGCAAAGAACATTTTAATAATAGTGACAACTGGCTTTGATATTAATATTGTCTCCAAAAAAGTCTCTTTTGAAGTCTCTGAGATTAGGAAAACATCCAACTGTGTTAATAAAATTGCCTTGCCTACATAATGCTCTCTCCAGAGCAAAAGTAATTTTCCCCCATTTAGTTCCTGGTGTTATCCTTTGGATATTTTTATATAAATTTTTTCTCACTTGTCATTTTTCTATGCATCAACATTTCTAATTTTTTATTAGTTTTCAGAAATCATATTTAAATAAAAACTGTAAATTTAGATAAAAACTGTAAATTTAAATTAAAAGTGTAATGCTCTGTTTTTTACAAGAACTTGAACATATTTCATATCTTTCAAAACAGAAGCTTTTTTTTCATGTCATAGATATTTCTTGAGACTTTTTTAGCGGGGGAAGTAGGATGATGTTTATGATCCTTCCTTAGAACTTCTGGAGTCTATTAACAGATAAAAAAAACCCAGGTCACCCAATAACAATACTGTTAGGTGAAGATCTCTTCACATGTTTATCTAGGCAAGGAGATTTAGCTGATATCCAGAAATACAAAAATTTAAAATGTTGCTGAAAATGGCATTATCAATTTAAGCAAGACACTCTCCCTAGGAATGCTGTTACTCCAGTAGGATTTGCTCTGGGGATCAGAACAAAAGCCCAAAATAGTATGGGGCCTTTATCCTCCTAAGGAGATAGCATACTGTCCCTGTGTGGACATGGTATTTCCACATCCAGTAGTAGGCTTTATGATTCCTGACCACTACCTACTTATTGTTTCCAAGAAGAATTTCAATCCCAGTGTCACAGTTATGGTTTTTTTAAATGCAAAAAAATTAACACTGTATGATCTTTCTGAATTTTGCCTCCTTAAATTATTCCTCCATTTCCAACAGGAGCTTGTTTTCCCATCTTCCTTATGACAAACTGTTGTACAGTACCCCATGTCTTTCGGTACATGTCATACTCTCCCCAGAGAGAACTGCATTGGAGTGGTGTATGTGACATGGTCAGGTGCTTTTCCCTGTAGGAGTGCTGAATTGAAGCCTTTTTCAGGAAAGTATCAGTTTTATAGAATTATGACAGAAGAGAAGGAAAACATTAATATAATTTTGTTCTAGGTCTGTTGTTCTATGAACAGTGTCATATAGATGTTGCTTAAATATGACAGACCCTGAGATCATGTCATCTATTCAGATGGACATGGAGACAACCACAGCTGAGAGTAGGTTACTTCTGTTTTGTTTGTGAGTTCTGCATCCCTAAAAACTTTATTATGTCTCACAGACCTGTTAAAGTCATAGCGAAATGAGACATATTTCTGAACTGAGAGACACATCAATATTTAGTTCCACTGAAAGGGATCAACTACAAATGACTGATGTGAAAAAAGTGTCTCTAAAAAGTGGTGAAAACAATATAATGGACCCAGTTCCTCTTGGGTCTAAATTCCATCCTCATTTAGTCTTTCATTTTTGAAATGAAACACTACTTAATTTTCCCACAGTTTTCAGAGAGGGTTACAAGTTAAAGCAATGCACTTGCTTAAGAATCTTGTTGAATCAGGACTGCATATGATGTATTGCAAGTCATGAATCATTTGAAACATAAACTAGAAAAATTTCTTTTTCTTCAGTTTCTTTCCTACTGCTCATGATGTATTCCCTGCAGCTCTTCCTTAATTAGGGAAGTTAAGACCAGTAATTCATCTCCAGTTGTTTCCTCCAAGCAGCAGCAACAGTAGGGGCATTACACAGACCGAGCTCCAGACCTTTTGCCGTGTGCTCTAGCCCTATGGAGTATGCTCCCATGAGTCCCAAAAAGCAATGCTATTGCTCTTGATACCTTTCCCAAAGAATAGACAACACAGATAGCAGTCTACTCAGGATGCAAACACAAAATGAAACAAGACTACAATTATGTTGATTTCTGAAGATGTCCGTGTCCTTGATATGTTAAATACTGTGCAGCTGTGTTATATGCAGTGAGGGACAGAAGAGTGGGAACCACCTGTCTACTTGGGGGAGCCCCCCAGAGCACATGTGTTAGGTAGTTCTGACCAAATCCAAGTCCAGTCTCCTGGTTTGATTTTAACTATTTTTAGTTACAGGAGAGACTGCAAACTTTGTACCACCTACCACCTTTAACCAGAAATTCCAGACACAAGATAAATATGTGTAATTTTGACACAGAGAGAAGTTTGCTGTGGGGTAACTAAACGTAGGCTTACAGTTAATATTTATAGACAAGTTTCTAACAAAGGGATGATAGGTCTAGGCTGCTGACTCAGCCTTCCTTATCCATATAGGGATGCTGTTGTTAAAGATAACCGAGAAGGTTACGAGGGGCCACAGAGGCCCCTGTGATCTGCAGGAGCCAGAGCACCCAGAGAGACTCATTCACTTCTACTGCACCTCAAAGTGGAAGGAATAAAGGACCTTGGTGAGTGTTCGTTCAGATGAAGAAACCTTTTATGGGAGTTTTTATAAAGCTTCATTTTGAATGACTATGTGGTAACTAGAGCTGGATGACTGTATAATAAGGCTCACTGGCTCTCTGATAGAAACTTTCATAAAGGAAAAAGTTACTGATGAAAGTGAACGGGATTTTTTGTGTGTGTGTTTCTTGTGCGGCTTGAGGTTTCATCTGGATTTCAGTGCCTGTAAAATGAGGGACAACAGGGGAGGAGGCCACAAACCTTAACTCCCTGTGCTCTCTTCCTGAAAGTGAAGGAAGAGCATCAAAGGGAATGAGAGTGACAGACTCTCTAACTGAAAGGCATTGTATATTCTTGCTTTAGGTCACAGCCATGGTTTGCATCACAGAGCAAAGTCTGTCTAATTTAACATTTATGAACTCCTTGTTTCCAGGGTGCAGTCTTAAGTGGGCTTGGAAACTTAGGGTGATAGTGCAGGGTTACAGTCATGGGGTTTTATTTGTTTTTTACTTTTGACAAATTTAAAACTTTCCATTTATGGTGAGGTGTTGGATGACTCTTTTATTATGGATCCTTTCCCTCCTTTTCCTTAACCTCTCTACTTCTCTGCTCATCAGGCTGAAAAAGTAAAATCCCTACCATGTCACCAAGTTCATACCAACACTTTTACATGTATACTTCCTTTGTTCATAAAATACATGAAAAGATTACAATATATACATGAATGTAGAGAAACCATCAATGAAGTGTGTATAAATTGTTCCCATGAAATGTAAAGGGGAACCTTGCCTAACTGGTGTTTCTGCATTCATGTTAAATTCACTTTTGCACAGAGCTCAATAAATGAGAAAGTGAAAAAAGAAATGCATGTAAAATATTTATAATAATAAGTTGGGAACAACATGGCACAGAACTATAATTACTGTATTTGTAGTTCTAAGAAACAGTATAAGCTAGGGTTTCTTCCAATATTTTAATAATTTTACAGATTTTTAAAGGTGGTTTTGAAACAGCTTTACAGCTATTTCTTCTTCTTGCTAATTTAATTTTTCAAGAGATCAGTATGCAATTTGTTATATATATATGTGTATATATGTGTGCCCACACTGTAATCACGCCATCTCAGTTGTGAGAGCAAATGGGCTCACTTGAGTAAGTGCTCACATTTGCAATGCAATTGTGAGCTGGTGGACTGTGAACGCACTAAACTGGTCTACTACTGTGCTCCAGTAACAGGCTTCAGAAATAAGGTATCTTCTTTGAAATGCAACATATCTTTTTTGGTTTATACACCAACAAAACAGGAAGATCAAATACACAAAGAATTTTTTAATCAGCTGACAAGATGATTTGAAGGATAGGATTGATGTTAATAGGAAAAACAATAAAGTAAACCCCATGCCTTTGGTTAAGTTGTTGGGGTATGCTTTGGATAGATTCTGCTAGTTTTGATTCTGCCCAACAGAATCCCCTATTAGTCCCCTCATTAGGTACTGGAGTGGCTAAAAGATGATGTTGAAATTCCCAAGAGGTTTTTGCTCTATTCTTCACTAAAAAAATTTTTTGGCTGTCTAGCACAAAGAAATAAGAGATTCATATAAGCAAATAATAAATTCGAGATCACTTTGACAAATGTGAACTTTTCCTGTTGTTTCTGAGTGGGCTGAAATAATCCAGAACAGGTGAACGGGAAAATGAGAGAATGATTGGAAACCTAGAATACAGGAAATGGGCAAACGTAGTATCTGATTTTTAAACGGGAGAATTGCAGATAAAGGAATTCTAGGCCAAATAGATAAGGAGCAATACTCAACCCACCTGTAAGCAAAGGATGTAAAAGTGATAAGTAACAACTGACAGATACATCAAACTAAGAATCTGTCAAACCAATCACATTTCCTTCAATGGCAGGGTAACAGGATTCATGGAATGAAGTAGTTGTGAGTCACCATCAGATTCTGACATGATTTGAAAGACGTTACCATAAATAAACCAAAAAATGCAGAATGGGCAAGTACTGTAAGCACATCAAGTTAGATAACTGAATTTAAAAAAAATAGTTATAAATGTGTTTCTGTTAAACTGGAGCAATGCAGAAAAGGAGGAAAGGAGTCATACTTTGACTTGTCCTGGGCTTAGCATTATTCCCCATTTTCAGTAATGAGGGTGGAATTGTGCATATGTAATAATTTTTCTAGATTATACCCAGTCAGGATCACTCATAAGCATGTTAGAGGACAGGATTAGAATTCAAAACAGTCTCAGCAAATAAGAATCGTAGTCTGGAAAAATAAGAGTTGATTTAATAAGGCCCAGACCAAGGTGCTATGCTTATTTTGATTCCTCCTGACCAAACTCATGACTTCTGCACAAATACAAGGTGATGGAGGCCTGCCTATGCAGTCGATTTGCCAGAAGCAGTTTTGGGGTTATAAGGGATAATAACCTGTACATAAATCAATAATTTTAACCACTTGCACTAGGATGTATAAAAAGAAATGTCAGACATAAATCACGCAAGTAATCTTTTCAATCTTTTGGTAAAGCCCTCAACTTTCATCTCCTGTTCAGGTTACTACATTTTAAGAGAGATGTGAAGAAAGCAGAGGCAGTCCAGAGGAAAGTGACAAAAATGATCAAAGGCCTATAGAAAAATGTCTTACAAGCAAAATTTGAGAGGACTGGGCTTGTTTAGTCTGAAGATCAGAAAACTGAAGGGAGATGTAATAACAGTTTTTAAATTAGTTGATTCCTGTGAAGTGAATGACAATAATTAAACTTCAATGTACAGTGAAGGTAAAAGAGGGAGAATGGCGAGGGGTGTTATGTTGAACATCAGGATCTCTTTCTGTATATGATTTTCTATCTCCTCTCAGAAGAAGGAAAGAATTTCCTCCCCCTTCTTATCCCTGTCCTTTCTATATTAAAATTATTCAGTAGATTTAAGTCCTGGAGCCTAAGTCAGTATTTAGGCAAGTGTTAAATGTCAAACTTTCCAAAAAAACAGTCTGGTCTCTTTTCATTACAGATTTAAGCATATGACTAAATTTAAGCCATTCAAACACTTTAACTACGCAAGTGATTGAGGTTGAGTGTTGTCTGTTACATGTATCTGAACTTAAATTCTAGACTAATAACTTTGCCAATTTAGTTCCTCTATTGCTTGGGAATTTATACATATTTAAATAGAAAATTGATGCAGATGAACTGAGGTCTCAATTTTCTGAACATATATGTTATAGACCTTCATCTGTTCCCCTCTTTCCCTCGACAGCAAAGGGTCTATACATCAAGAATTTGTGTTCTGACCTTACAGTTTGAAAGGTATTGAGTGCTTTAGCCTCCAGTATTGAAATCATTGGATGTCTGTTGCTGACTCAGCTGGAAACAAGGTTAAGCCTGTAAATAGTAACATTATTGAAAATCACTTTTTTAACTGCAATTTCCTGAGTAACACTGAGGTTCATTTTATCAAACCTCTCCCCTGAAATCATGTGTGAGGGCTTGTACACCTCACACAACTATTAGCATGCTGCTGGAAAAGCAGTCAGCTTTGCCCACATTTTTGGGAGGACACTTCTGAACATGTAGCTATTAAAATAGTAATTTCTCTGTTACTCTGCAGTCTGGGAAGTGACTGCAGCACAGACCTACACTGACACTGCACACCTGTGGGGACCCACAGTTGTAGCTACCTCAGTTTCCTATGGAAACCCACACAAGTATGTCACTGCTGTTTACTCATCCCTCCTTCACCAAGAAGAGTGAATGGGTGTAAAAGAACCACTGCATCCCAAGCATTAGGAAAGGTATGGAATATCTGTTCCTATAGAGCTACAGGCAAGCTGATGGCCAAAAGGTGGCATCTGATGATAGACTATAAGGAGCTAAACTGTGCAAGTTGGGGGTGTGAGGTAGTAGCTAGGTGCATAAATCCCTTTGTGAATCAAGCCCATAGAGAACAGAAAGGAAAATTCTAGGAAGACACTATTATAATGAATAGTTTATAACGGATTTTTTTTTTAACCCTTAGCTTTGTAAATCTTAATGCTAAATTACAACATATCCTAAATTACAACAGTGGGATAGAATCTCATTCTCCACCTTGAGGCAAATGTTTTTTTTCTATTAAAAACATTCTGTAAAAAAAAATACTGCTGCACGATTACTTATTTGTTATTATTTTATTTTTTATTCTAATATCTTTCTAATGGTTGTTCAAAATATTTTGGTTCCTTTTTCCAGCTGAGGACTGATTTTTAAGCAAAAACACACTGTGATGCTGTCAAAATAATATAGCATGAAACCTGTCTATGGCATAAAACCAAAGCATGTATTAATTAAGTAGTAGAAATTGTTGCTCTTTGCCATTTAGACATAATAATCTTTGCTGCTGAGAACAAATAGAGTGATGAAAAATGAAGGTCAGTTCATCAGATATGAATCAGCTTTGTTTCAGTTGTTTTAGAACATTACTGGAATTTCCACCTCTGAAGTCAGTGGCATGTTGTCAGTTACCGCTGTGGGAAACTACTTTTAAGAAGCTCTGGTCTGCACTACTTAAAGTAATGTTATGCAAAGACTCATGTTAAACCTATATGACCCCTCAAAATATGCCAACCAAATAAGCAAAATCTCTACCAGACTCCACAGCTGTCAGTGTAAATTGTGCAGTGTAAAGTTCAGGTAAAAACCTGGCTCTTGGGTTCCACCTGCCTGCAGCTGTCCAGCCCAAACTATTCCCTTGAAGAGTCAGCTTTGGGAGCAGCTGATTCTGTAAGAAAAATGTCGTGGAGACATGTTGTGGAGATCACAGGTTGAAATGGACACCTCAATATCTGTACAATTTTGCCTATGGAGGGGAATGATGTCTGATGATCTACAATGAGTTTACGAGTTCTTCCTTTGCTCATTAATGTCTCTTGTAGTCATGCACTTCACAGGCTGAATTTGCACACATAAACAGATAACATAGAATAATCACAATAAGGATATTTGAAGGAATTATTTGCAAATAGATCTGCCCTACTTTTATTTTGGTCTATTTATTATTATTGTGAATTTTTCTCACTGGAGCAGGTGATTCTGGTGGGAAAGAACGTGACGTTTATTTTTGTTTTAATTATTTCACTTTTTAAAAACTCCTGTTAATTAGATCTTTTTCTCCCTTATCTGATCCCGTAAAACAGCTGAAGTCTGTTACTGAATGTCAGTACATTCAAAAACTGTTATGAATAACTAGTGGTAGCATTGCACAGTGGATTTCCCATGGTATTCCACAATAGAAACAAACATGCTCTGGCAATACAATATTAAGACATACAGCATTTCAGCACTTTCTGTGCTTCCAACAATTAAATTACAGTTACCCTGTGCTGGGCTATAGGAGGAGGAGAAGAATTCTGTTCCCATACGACTCTGTGGAGTATTAAACCTAGTTATTTTATTAACTAAAGGCTCTCTTGGGAAAGCCAGCTAAAATTATCATATCCTCTCACACACATAATGTAATTAAGGCCCCTATACAAAAAGGTACTTAAGCACATGCTCTACTTTAAGCACAAAGGTAGATGTCTTGATTCAATCAGGATTACTGCTGGGTTTAAAATTAAGTGCATGCGTAAGTGCTTTGTACTGAGGTTCCTATCACCAGAATAGCTAGAGAGTTATCAGGAGATAAGTTTGCCTTATCCAGAAATAAAATGGATGAGCTACAATGCCTTTTCTCCTCAAGTTACTCTTGATGCCTACTCAGAACTTTCTTTACAGTGAAACCTGCAGAATCTCTGAGTTCTCATCTCAAAAAAAGAATTAGGTTATTTTTGGTTTGCTGTGGGCACCACATCTTTATTTCCTTATTTTAGGCCTTTGGTTAGGATTTAATTGATTACAAAGGCATTTAAATTATATTATATATTATCATTGGTTTTCTTAAATGACTGTCCTAATTGAACGCACTGAGAAAGTGTGAGAGTAATTGTTGTGGGAGTCAACTTCTCAGTAGATATAATTTTTTGCATGAGTGTTATATGGTCAGCACAAGGTAAGCCTCAGTCATCTAACACCAGAATTTTACATCACTGACCTGTGAGACCAGAAGTGGGACTACCACCCAGTGTACTTCTGTGTCTACGGGCAATGGTGTGGTGTTCACTCTCCAAATGAGAACTTCAGTCATGCCCCAGAAATAAGACAGAAAACCTCAAATCAGAACTGAAGAATATGAAAGGAGTTGATTAGCTGCTCTAAAGTTACCTGTTCTGGATTTGAACTGTTGTCTTTCAAGGACCTATAATATAATGCTGGCATTCTCAACCATGTTTTTATACTCATGTGTCAGTGTACAAGAATGCACACCTCCACTCTCCTACAACATACACATAGACCCAGGTACTCCAAACCTGTGAGGTGCTTGCAGCTGTGTCAGGGTTGGCATTTCTTTGGCAGGGTTGTTTTGACAAATTCAGGAAAATGAAGTAACTCATGATGTTAATCTCCTTAGCAAGTTGTTGGGGTTTTTTTTTGCTTTTTTTAAAAGATAAAGGTACACCTGCTGAGATAAGAGAAGAGAGGACAGAAAGGCTAACTGACTGTGACTGCTCCATGCTGAATAGGAAAACTCTGGAAATCAATTTAACGTTAACTAGGTATTAGTTTTTATATTTCTGACTTTCAAATGTCATGAAATGCCTGTAACACAGGCATTTTCTTGCACTACAAACTTGGAGTATCCTAGGGGAGTGTGTGTGTTGCCCCTCACTTCCTCCCAAACAGTGTTTGAGGTGTAATGGAAGTATTGCCATTGTTTGGTCATTCTTCTGGATACCAGAAATTTGCATCCAGTCAAATCTCCTGATAGTGGTGAGCCAGGGATGCTGTCGATCATGTTTTACTTTCCCTTTTGACAATTTTTTGTTCGTCTGGGTTGTCAGAATCCTATCATTCCTGAGCACTAGCATAGAAAATGTTGAACAACCAACAACATGCATTATCTTTTGTGCTTTTACATTCACCTGCTTCTTCCCCCTTCACTCTTCCGTTCAGTCCTAAATGCATCTTTTCCTCTCCTGGCTGTCAAATGTATCTTATACTTCAACTGAAGGAGAAAATCCCTTAAGCTATGATGCCACATGTTCAATGCAATCAAAAGGAGTTTGGCTTGTGTTAATCTAGGTGTGCTATATTGTATGCACCTGGGGGGTGTGTGTGTGGATATGCCATATTGAGAAACCATACATTACTTATCTCTGAGCTGTAACACAGAGAAATAAACAGCCATATGGCAAATGAACTTCGTTTTTTTATTGCTTGGCTTTATTTGTTTCAAAATAGCGCAGTGCCACAAATCCAGAATATTAACAATGCTCCATCTGGAACGTGGAAGGTTTTGCTGCTTTGCCATCCCAGCATGTTAGTTTTCTTGAAACACTTCGGCTGCAATCCCCGCCTCCCTGCCTTGCACCTCAGGGATTTGCTGTAGCCAGGGAGGTCAGTGAGAACAGAACATCTTTCTTCTGTCTTTGCTGGGCTCATTAAAAACTCAGATGCACAAAGCAATTTGTCAGATATATAATAAAGGGAATCAAGTTAGAGATATAGCTTGATGATTTCTTTACTCGATGATTTCTCTTCCTTTTAAAAGAGAATGGAGTAATTTCTCATTCTGCCATTCTTTGGCTGAAAGAGCTGGTGGAGAAAATGAGTGACCAGCTCTATGCTGTTGTTATTCCAGTATGAAATGGAGATAATTAATACTATTATAAACAAAAAGCAATTATTATTGCAATATGCAACTACCAGTTGTCATTATTCCTATATTGAAATGCACAGCTATATAACCAGACCTCCAAGGAACATATACGTGTAATTTAACAAGGTCTGGGTGACCATTCACTTTACTACTGTTTCTTTCCATGTCAGAATAACTTTTTGCCATCTAAATTACTTAAAATAAACTATTCTTGGCCTATATTTGTAACCATTATTACCTTTTAAGGTCACAAAGTGACAGTGTTCATAATCACGCAGTGATCTGATGCACAGCCTATTTTGCAGAGTTTACAGTCTAACCTCCCTCGTACATAATCAAGTTAACATGTATTAATGATTTACCACTTTTGATAACTAACTATGGGCAAACTCTTAGCCAGTAACAAACATATCTGCTTAATTTTCCGTATGATAAGTTTAAAGTAGCATTTTTTAATGCCAGTTATGACAGCCAAAAACATGCCAATGGAAACTTGTGAAATTTTGCGTTCAAATTGCAAGTCAAGAGAAAAGTAGCAGTATAATTTCCATTTAAAAATGACCAAGAGGTATAAAAAACAAAAAGGAAGGTTGTTTGAAGATACAAATTAATAATTCCAAGTAAATAGTTTGCTGTGCTTATCGGTTATCGTTTGTAAGCAGATCAGTGGCAACTGGCTGTGTGGCTATGTGACTGGTTGCACGTCTGTTGCAAATGCCTTGTACAATGTTAAAAGAACCTTCATGCTCAGTGTGTAAAAGGGCCTGGGATAGGTTAGGAGCCTGCAAACAAGCCATAACGTAGTACAGAACACAAATACAAACATTTGTGTATGAAAATGCATCTCTCCATATGCTTGTTGTACAGAACTGAACACGTTACTATAGTTCAGATACTCTTTCTCAACCTGAAGATCAATATACTTTTTTTTATTCTTCTGTTCTTATCTCTCCTGTTCTCTTTCCCTCAAATGGAACTTGCCATTCCTTTCACATTGTAGGAAAAAAAATGTAGTTATGTATATTTACATGTGATCATATTTTCAGTGTCTTTAGCTCTTTTCATCTTTTTCATTCCTCAAGCAACCAGAAGTGTAAGTGAGTATATTAAAAACTTCTACAATCATGAACAATGCACTTCTAATTATAGGAAAGTGCCATACTGTAGTCAATCTCTCAGCAGTTCTAATTATAAGACATCATCAGATTAAATTAATAAATAATGAAAGTTAATTTAGAAGAAGCTCTGCAAAAAATGTAAATGACATTTTTACATACAAGTAGAATTTGTAGTTAACTGAAAAACGTCATACAGTAACTTCATAGTTGCGTGCACAAGTCTGTGAATTCTTTGCTTTGATCTTTTCCCTCAGATACTGGCGGATAGTGTAGGCTGTCAAATGGACGTGCTAATTATCCATTTACAAAATTTCCTGTGCTTAGTAACAGATATAAACTCAAATCAAACTGTGCCACAACCTATTCTAGACATGGACAGCAGTGATTTGTCCTCTATCTCTGTACTTATCCCCTCTGTTCACCTGTTGACCATTTCACCTTTCTATATTTTAAGACCTATGCACCTTAAGCATACAAAAGAGATTTAAAGTCTTTTCATTATGAAAGCAGTCCATTATAATATCAAATTATTATGCATTTTGTTTACCTCTCATCCAAACTTAGATGGTTTTCATTCTTGGCTTCTTGTCCTCTCCCAAAATCGACATGTATTGTTTTATTCTCTGTCTTTGTAATGCTATTATGAAACACAAAGCACTTAATAGACAAGGTTTCTTTCTGATGCCTGCTTAATTTGGTAATTTTGTTTGCTTTTTATGGAGTTTCCCCCCTACCATATAGATTCCTGAAACCAGCTGCTAGAAGGGAAAGATAGGATGTTCAAAAGTGACTAATGATCTGGGGAGTCTGGAATTTTAGCTGTCAAATTTTATTTCCAGTATTTCCTGGAAGTCAAGATCCTTTACTTATTTGGTGACAGTCAAAGTCAGTGTTCACTACTCAAACTTCTGGTCAAATGGACAAAATATATCCCTATTTATAAATCAGTGTCGAACAGGAGTTTGCTTTTGGTTTTCAGAGAAACAGGCATCAAAAAACCATTTTACTTATAAAGGACACAAGACTTCAAGCTGCCAAAATTCCTTAGCTTCAATTTACTGCAGCTTTTTCTGGGTTCCATACTCATACTGTTACAGTTGTCAGCAGCAGAGGATATGAGCTTGGAGTTGATCAAGACTCAGAAGTGTTTAATGGCTTAATATCAAAGCATTAAATGAAAGGAATTTGTTCCTTATTTTTCTCCTTAAAAATAGTGAAAGGAATAATGGTGAAACAATGGGCAAAAAATTTTAAAGTATGGGCTTGTCTTCACTGCTTAACAATGGACAGCCTTGAAAAATATGTGCCTGTTGAGTAACTTTTACTGAATATGGTGCTGTTTCTGGCTGACAATTCCTGTGCTAACGACAGTGAAATGGAATAACCATGAGGAAATAACCGTGTTTATCTTCATCTCAATTTTAGCTACTCCTGTGTATTCTTAAAGCTCAGCATCTAAAATCATGACAGATCATCTCTCTGCAACTGTTTACTGCTGTTGTCACCTCCCTCACCACAGTGAGATTAAAGTGGTCTTTTAGTTTCATATAAACACTTACCGTTCTAACATATTTCACAGAGATAATAAAAGATTCCACCACCAGATTTACTTGGCTCTTCCAGTGCCTTCTCTCTTAAAATCATAACTTTTTTTCCTGGAGGGATTTTTTTTTTCAGCAAGCACCTTTTCTATACCCACAGCTACCCAGTAGCACAACTGCCATGGCACACCCCCCCCCCCCCCCCTTTTATCCTTATCACAGTGTCCAATTCCGTCCAGAATATGACTTTGAATTTAAGGACTTGGTGAACTCACTGGAAAATCTTATCTTTTGTCATGATTGTGAAAAGCATCTCAAATAAGTGACTTACCAAGAGCTGAAAAGGCAAAAACTGAAGAACCTGCTTTTTTTTTTTTTATGACATTATAACCATATTTTCCTACACAACTCCATGATTTCCATGGGACCTAATTTATAGTTTCTGAATACTTTGAACTGACTACAGTATAAACAGCCAGCAATAAAAAATTCATTCATCATATACACTGGTAATTTTCATTAAATGTGAAGGATGCCTGACTGACTCATTGTAAATTAACTGCAAGATTATTAAATATTTTTCTGGGTCTAAATTAATGCATAAACCAGGGCAGGGATGAGGTGGGGTGGGGGAAGCAGAGGATGGTAAAATAATGCTTTTTTTCTTGAATAAGTTTCTATTATTATTATGAGATACTTTCACACATAGATTTTCAGGACTTCAGTCTAGTCATTAGCATTATATCTTTTTTTGTAGAAGAAATCAAAACAGAGAGATGTAAAATATTCTAGTATGCAAGTTCCAGAATTGGATAAATACCCCATGATCTTGAGTTTCAATCTGGTGTTTTATTTACTGTATACCACTGTGTCCCATGTAGGCTATGTTACTTGAAATTAACGCTATTTAAATTCACACAAAGCTTACACCAAAGATTGACTTTCATGTGCTTCACATTATGCTGCTGGAGTTCCACTGTGTATCAGAGACATAAAATAGATTAGATCAACCTATGCTTTTAAATTAATAGCCTTTCTTAATTTAGCTACCTATAAAATGTATGTTTTTATTTACCTTTCTTCCAAGAGTATTGTAAAAGTGAATCAAAGTTGGTAGACTTCCTGGAAAATAAGTGCTGTATTAGTGCAACAGTGTAGTATAATTCATTCCTTGTAAGGCTGCATTAATGAGTGCTGTTGGAAAGACAGATCTGATCTTCATAGGTTTCTAACTCCTGGATATTTTCATGTGTGCATAGAGCTGTAGAGTGGATTTTAAGATTGGGGACTTCATGGCAGGTTTGATTTCTACCCTTTCAGACACAGTTTTAGTTGAATAGCTTGACTTTTAAAATCATCCTATAGGATTTCTTGGAATCAGTCACACCTATAGGTTTTTGACAGCTAAAGCTGTTAGCTCTGGACTTGTCATCAGCTTTACTGAAGTCAAAAATGGACTGAACAGGGTGCAACACAGAGAGTTTGATCCTAGGTTGCCAGCAGACAACAATTTTAGACTACAATTATCAGTCATGAAATTAAGCATGTAAGAGAAAAAATAGGTTAATTTGATAGAAGATTGAAAAGTAAACAGTAAATTAAAACAAAAGTAAGCTTTTGTACTTAGCTTATTTCTTCCTTTCCACTTGGAATAATTTTAGATTTCTCATGCCCACACTGAATACAACTTAATACTAACATCTACTTCTTAGTAAGTTTTACAAAATTACTTTAATACACATTATGTATCAAGTGCATATATTGTTTCTTCTGTTGTAATAATCTTTGAAGAGTAAAGCAGTGACAGCAAATGTTAACATAGGTGTTAATTTATTTCTTGAGTGTGTGTGTGTGTACACGTGTGTGAAATGTAGTTTGTAATCTAAACCTGGCAGGGGGAGCTATTACACTTCAGTAATATTTGTGAGCCTAACTTGCTGAGAATTCAAGCCAGATAGTTTGATATTCCTTAGAAAAAATAAAAGAGATGCTAAAATCAAGACAGACAACACCCAAATATACTTTTCTTACCTCATTCATCTTCCCTTCATGTCCTAAAAGGAAGCCTGATCTCTCTGAAAGGGAATTCCCATTTAATTTTTAGTCTTGTGGTCCGGCAAAATTAGAAATGTATTTTCCCAGTGTTGGTTATATTCACATCTGGCCTCAGAGAAGCAGGTAAAAATCTATTCTGTATGTTGCCTGGTTTGTTTCATTTAGAATAAATAGCTATCAAAAACATAAAGTATTTGAAAGGTAGATTTAGGTATGTGCCAGGATGAAGCTGTATATGAGAATTAGAAATGGGATTTCATTTAAAGGTATTGGTAGATAATATGGTTCTTCCAAACATTAACTGGAATTTGAACTTTGAGAGTTAGGACTGTTCTGATAATAGTCCCTTGAACATGAATAACTTTGAGGCAAGCTTTGCAGAGTGGATCACGTTTAACATGCATGTTACCAATTCATGCAGGAATGGATTCTGAACTGCTTATAAAGGTGGAAACCCAGCCCAATTTCACTGGGGTCACGTGTCTTTTGTGAGAGTGAGAGAAAGTCACAGAACCCAAAATCAGACAAATGTTTATAATTTGACTCCTGAACTTCTGGTTTTTCTCATATTTTAAACCTTTTGTTTTAAAGAGGTTCAAACAACAACAGAAACAAAAAGTTTCATGCGTAAGGGGAAGCCCCATTTATATACACTCAGTAGATGAATGCACACTTCTTCACTCTAGAAGCATAATAAACAAAACCATTCAGATTCAGATAGGTCATTCCAGGAAAACATCATGCAAAATAGGAAATATATGAAGACATACTTTGTTCTACTTTGCATTGGTCATCTGCAGTGTTTGATTTCTGTAATGTTCTCTTTTACTAGCCAGTCTTTGCAAAATTAAGAATAACACAAATTTTGCACATGTGACTGCTCACAAATAAAATTTTTAGGATGTTTCCTCTTTTCTTGTCTTTAATTTGTGTTGCTTATGTATCTTATGAACAGCATCTGTTTGGAGTGCCTAGTAAATGATATACAAATCTTCAACCTCTTCGCCTTAATTGCTTAGGTTTAGAAAAGTGACTGTGTTATAGTCCCACTAAAGGTGTAAGTGGATTGAAATTGCAAGACCAAAAATTGAACTGTGTCCTGTACACTATTTGTACAGCACTCTTGGAGCAGGACACGGAAAGGACAGCACTGGAAAACTTTCTCATATGCAGTATTAGGTGTGTTTTCACAACCTCTTAGACTACAGAAACATCCTGCATCCCACATACATCTCACCTGGCAAGAAAATCATGAAATTGGAGCAAATATTGGAAAAAACATGAGTTTGAGGTCCTTTTTCTTCACTTCCTCTGTCTTTTTGTCTTAACAGGTAGACAGGAATTTGCTCTGTCTATGCTTTAGGCCAGCAGGACAAGCAAGTGGCTCTACAAAAATCTTAATAGTGGAGAGCTGGAGATCTTACACCTCAGCAGGAGTTAGTAGCACAGGTTAAGCAGCAGTCTGGTTGTGTGCCTTCTACTTCAAAGCTGGTCTTTGGCTAATCTAGAGCACAGGAAGAACCAGTCTAGCTTACCATGCGCATGCAACATTTAGAAGCATTTCCTCAAACTTGAGAAAGTTAGTTTTATTTTAGAAGGAAGCAGAGATCATCACCTAATCCCTTGACCACAGGTGCTGGGACTTAAAGAAGAATAACAAATATCACAACAGTCCTGAAGAAAACAGTGAGAGCTGGCATTGCTGCTGCTGGCAATTTGAATTTATGAACAAAGTTCAGGCAAACTATTGGTTTCAGTCTCATTTTACATTCAGGGCAGTGTTGATTTTTGAGTACTTCTGTGGTGTGACCTAACTAATTTTTACTACACTAGTCAGGACTATTATATCTTTGATGCAGGCTGCAGACCTTGTGCTTCTGCACCCAGCTCAGTTTGTTCCCTAAGACTGAGGTATGAGATCAGGATTTCCCCATCATCACAATAATCATTTGTATATAACAAACACACAAGCCTCTGTAGACAAATATGATGGTTATACAAAGCCCAAAATCTGACTGCATTTTTGCATTCAGATGAGACTCATATATTTTAGACTCTGTGTGCTCAAAGTGTTGCTCTGTTTTCCAACAATTTGGAATAAAATTAACTTGGGTCTGTGATAAGGACCCTAGAGCATGGATCAGGAGAATTTGGTGTTATTACTAGTTCCATTATTGACCTGAGAATTAAATCTATAGAAATAATTTTATTCCTTGGTACCATCTTTCTAGTCCAATTTTACTCATTTAGTATGTAAATTGGAGATTATTGCTGACTGAGACAAGGACGTACCTGTAGATCTAAACCTAATAAACACAGTAAATTAAGATGTGGGTGTATAAGTAAAGCATTTGTACAACTGCTTAGCAAATATCTATACACAAATGTTCATTTAAATTTGTGAATTCTGACCTTTATTGACAGATATATTTTTACTGTAAGTCTATTACCTATTTTGTTTCTTGTAAACAAGAAGAATAGCGTCCTGGTGTTGTTGTTTGGGTGCAAGTTTCCTGCATGCTTGTGATTCTTTGAATAAAATGCTGGCTTAGAACATGTAAACAATACTAATTTCCAGTGAAAATACAAAGAGTTTGAATATGCATATTTCTATGCAGGGTCCCTGTTATGCATGGTACCACAAAATGCAAAATGCGGTTGATCGGGAAATTATATAAAACAAAGAGTAAGACTGTCAATGGAAGAACTCAATGTTTTCTGGTATTTAATACAAAGAAGTAGTGGTTTCTTAAAGAAACATTTTTTTTAAGTCTGCATATTTCTTATCCATCAAGAAATCCCCTCCTTCCCTCCACCCCCTTTCAGGCTAACCCTTTAAATTTGGGAGAGGTGGGCAGCTGTAGCTTAAGAGGTTTCTTAGCAGCTGGAGTGCTAGTTGTTGTACTGTCTTCACTCTTGTCAGTACTCCAAATTTTTTACATTTCATCTTTTTTATATCTAATAGGGAATGTATTCTCTCAAAAGGGAGAAGATCTGAAGTCAAATTTTCAAGAACTCAAGTGACTTAAAAGTCTAAGGCCTCTTGAAAGACGTTTCTGGGAGGTGAAAAAAGTTTCATGTTTTGGAGCTGTGATGTTCATGTGAGATGAAATTATGGATGAGGTTGTGAGGGACAACTGCTAAAACAGAGAGTCAGTTGAAACTAAGAAATAAAGAAATAATGAGCAGAATTGGTGTGAGTTCAAAACAGGGCAATTGTTTGTTTGTTGGGGGGAAGGGTGGTGGTTTCACATTGAATTAACTTAAGCCTACTTTATAAGTAAAGAAAATGAGTGCTGCTGAGAATATAATCCCTTTCCAGGGTAGTATATAGTGCCTTCAACACCTCAAGTCTGGAGTTGGGATTTAATAAGAGCATAAAAAACTGTAATATTCAAAATATGAAGTGATTAGGACGGCAACAGGACTGCAAGAGAAAAAAACTCAAGGGAAAGACAGATTCAGATAGCTTTCTGGAGGTACCAATAAGCTTATTTATACAGAAACCCTGGCTTTTTTTTAATTTGTTGGCAGCTTCCTTGTTAATCTATCTTCTCACCTGAGGCCTCTTGGCTAATAACATATAAACCAAAGTTTCTTGGGAAGGAGTGTCAGCAGCTCAATATGTTTAGCTAAGTCTTGTCCTAAACTGTTATGTGTTGTTGCAGTATGCTGTGAAACATGTACCACAGTCCCCTGTGAGAAAACTGCATTTCGGTGATTGTCAACAGTGATGATTATCCACATATTGGGGAGATCTGTGTATTGTGTTTCAGAGTTACATGATAAAATAAATCTTCTTACATCTTTACCACTTTGTCAAAGGTACCTCCAATCAAGCCTCTGAGCAATCATGAGAAAACCTAAACATTCACTTTTTTTTTTTTTATAGTGAGGCCCCAAATCTAAAATTGATTCCCCTTAATAGGGAACCTTCCTACCTTGCAGGAAGGTTAATGATTAGTTTGAGACAAGCGGGGTGTTTGAGAATCAATAGTAACTAATTTACTACTATTAGAAATAAGAAACTTGTTGTTGCAGGAAAAGAGATGCTCAGTGGCTCATTTTAGCACCACTGCTTCATGCACAATGGCCCCAGCGTATGGGATGTAAAAGCAAGGTATGTTTGATTGATGATGACTGGGTCAAGTTCATCTGATGTCTCTGGAAGCTTACAATCTAACTATTTTCTCCTGATTAATGTCAGGCATCAAATTCACAGTTGCTTACTATGACTGTCTGTGCCAGACTTTATCTGTGCTGTGAGGTGCAGAAGTACTATTGGTCCCATTTAGATTGTATCAGCCTGTAGTGAGAATTATATTGAAGTGATCAACTACCATGCGATCATTTTAACAGCTCTCGTGGATATTCTGGGTGGGATATCTAAAAGTTATGCGCCCAAGTTTGAGCAAGTCACCTAAGGCTCCCTTAATAGTCACAGAAATACAATAGATATCTCCAGAGTGTGATTTTTCTGACCTATTTTAGACACCCCTGTCTCGGGATAAGATAAATTGCTCTCTGGAGATGCCTGTTTCTTTCTGCTGATAATAAAGGGAACTGAGGGTACCTGCCTCAGACCTTGGGCAGATGGTGCCTAAATTAAAGCAGATGAATCACACCTTTGCTATCATTCAGGAAGAGTAAAACAGGATTAGCCTCTTCATTTGGGTGGCAGGGGGGAAGGAAGGAAAATAAGAATAAGAAATTAATGTACCTCCATATACAGTGAGAGATTTTCAATGCTGTCAAATAAAAAGGTGAGTGGTTTATTTCACTTAAGAGTCTGGTTAAGTTCTCCAGATCATCTTAATCAGAAGATGAAAAGTAAGGAGCAGCTGAGTGTGTAATTAGAGGCAGAAAAGGTAACAAAAGGCAGATTCTTGCCCAAAGACTTCATTTATCTCCCAAGGCAACCATCAGTCATGTGAGAAAGGAGCCCCTTAAGCTCTCTAACCCGAATTAGTGATGATGACTATTTATACTTACCTGGTGTTTTTTGTACAAAACTTTCAAACCTCTTCAGAAATTGGAGTGAGTATCATTGCCTTCAAAATACAGAGGGGAGAACTGAGGCATAGAGTGGCTATAGTACGTCAGAGATTATATGATTGATAAGTACTGAAGTTGAAATGGAAGTTCAAATATTTTACTCCCCATCACCTGACCTAAACACTAGGTCTTGCTGCTTTTATATCTTTGTTTTTCTTCATGGTCCAGTGCACGATGTGGACTTGTTCTTGTGGATTTTTTAAAGAGTATTTTGGAATGACTCCCAAATTTTTTAGAGATTCATCTATTTTTTTGTGAAAGCCATGAAAGGTGTTCAGCTTCTATTGCCAGTAGGAGCTGCTAGCTGAAAACTAAGTATAAAATCAACTACCGAGAAAGCAGTGTGGAACTGCTCTGAAGTGCAGCTACATTGTGTAGAGGAAGGAAAAGTTTCTAAAAATATATATTTGTGGGCTTTTATTTACTGGTTCCTTTTTTAAAAAAAATAAATCCAGTCACATTTTATCAAGTTATGTTCCAAGATATGTGTGGCTATTCTTTCCTGCTTGTTCTGCAAACTGTCCTGTTAACTGAAGACCTAGGCCTGTTCTCAGACTTAAGCTAGAGGATGTTTTTAAGAGCAAAATAAATTAAAGGTGGTCCACCACAAGTACCAGCAACTCGCTGCAATCAGCACTTAGAATAATTCTCCAGGCAGCTACCCTGATTTCAAAAGCTGTGTCCCCTAAGCTTACTGGGAGCACAACTAATCAAAATGACACTGAGGAAAACTTCATGTGCATTTCTACCACTCATGACACAGTAGTTCACATGGAAAATGTGTCTGCATGGGCAAGTTTCACTGTCCCAAGAGCAGAGCTCCTGCACTCTGAATTCAGTTAACAGCTATTTGAGATCAGTGATCACATGCATGTTACTCTCTTTTTGTTTACTTTTGTTTCACCAAAAGGCACTGAGTCTGTGGTCCTGAAGGCATTAAGAAACGAAAGAATATTGAAGTCAGGGCGTATTGTAGCAGCAGAACACTTTGATATGTCTGATTCCTAAAACTGACAAGAGAGACCACATCAAGACAAGGTGTGTGAGAGCCTGACTTCTGTTGTGCAGCTTGTTTTAGCTCTTGTATTTTATTGAAGCTGTATGAAAGTACTTAAAGGTACAGCTGTAGCTTAAAATTAAATTATTAAATATGTGTTAGAAACATCAAATCACACTAGAAACATCAAATATTAATTGAAACATAAATGTAATCAGAAGGGCGAGAACTTTTTAAAATAAAATCCAGGAACTGTAAGCACTGCTGTCTCAAAAGAAATCATTTCATTTTAGGCTCTAACTATGAAATTTGGTAGAACTATTAGAAATTTTGGAGGGGAGCCTGTATGAAGTGACACTTATCTGATTATTGTTTTGGGAGAGGAGAATTTTTCTGTAGTAGTTAGTGCTCCAGAAATAAAAATTAATTAAATGGCATTTTAAAATTAGAATTTTAAGTGGATTCTATGACAGACAGGTCCTGAACAGAGACCTGAGATGGTGTGTGGGCAGCAATGCTACAATCAAGTGTATAAAAGCACCCTTGCAGAGCACCAGTGACTTCAATTGCATGTACTACAGTCTTAAAAGTCTGTGAATGAGCAATTACACTGCAAGATGAACAAGGGCACCAGGACTTCTAGGTCATCACAGGACAAACTCTCATGCTAAGTGGTAATACATGGATGGTCTGAGGTCTTGCTGAGATGTTTTGGAGGAATAGATGTCAAACCAAACCAGTTTTCTTTAAGTCAGAAATAATTCCTTTTTTTACAGCTCTTGAAGTCCCTGTTGAGTCATTTTCTAAGCCAATGAACTGATTATCCCCAAATATATTAGTAGAAACAGCATTTTGTGTTCTGGTTCCATGACATCCTGAGTATCTTTCCAAACCTGTCAAAATCATTAAGTATGCTCAACATCTTTTTAGAAGGATTAAACCTTTTATTTTATTATTTTCTATTTTATTTTTATCTGGCATTATCTTCATAGAGAGAATTCTTAAAAACATCATAGTTTCCCTTGTGATAGTGAGGAAAACTTTTTTAAAGAGTTAGATTTTCATTCTAAATTAAACATCAAAATGAGGGGAAAAAAAAAGATCATGTTTTTATTTTTTTAAATAGACAGATGAAAGATTTTGTTATTAATAATTGACATGAAAGCCTTTCGTCTTGAACATTGGTGTATGTAAACCTCAATAAAATCCTAAAAGTGCTTTTGTAGAACAAGAACAGTCACAAAAATCTGAATAAAGCCACCTTTTCAAAGAACATGATGAGAAAGGGGAAAACTCTTAGATGTGCAGAGCAACACATTTTACATTCATGCCCTAGTTATTAGGAAGCTTTGAAGTATTCACTGTTATTGAATACAGCGTATACTGTAATTCATTTAGTGCCTTCATGTGGAGCTAAAAGGTTCTAGCCAAAGTGTTTTGGCTGCTTTTGTGAGCATGGAAACTTGGATGCGGGGATAAAAATTGTGTTTCAGTGTAAATCTCATGTAGTTCTTAAGGTTTAACTATAGAAATTATCATAACAAAGCTTACATGAAACTGAAATAATAAACAGTTGAAGGGGAGTGGGTCAGGAGATGGACTTTTTTTGTCTTTGGATTATGTTCTTAGTTCTTTATTGCAAACGATAAGAAAATAAGAGTTTACAGTGTGAAACTAGCTTCCAGAAGACGTTATAAATTGAACATCCCGTATGTCTACAGAACAAAAAAAATCACGTTCTAATCTAGCAAAACTCCATTGAAACACAACCAGTTACCTTTGCTTAGGGCAATTTTAGGTGTAGATTCTAGACTATACCCAGACTGTAAATCAATACTGCCTTCATCTCAGTAAGATACAAAACAGATGGTATCTCTTAAATAACTTGTTCTTGATTAGTTGTTCCTATCTCCTTGGGAAGTAGGGATGCTGCATTATCGTGGTTGAGAAAGCAGCAGTAAGAAACTCATTACTGACCCAACCCTGCTGTTTTTTCATGTTCAGTGCGCCCTTGTAAAACTAACCACTAGAACTTGGTAAACATTGAGTAACTGCCCAATAGATGCATGTTACTTGGAGTTAGGTTCTACCCTTATCTGATAGCTTGCTTCTTCAAACCCATTTCTATACTATCCTCTAATGTATCCCAGACATGATCTGCTTCAAGAGCTGACAACCGTATTTACTGCTCTGTTTCTATTCATCTCTATCTCCACTCACTGTCAGATGTTAAAATGCTTGCCAATATACAATTGATGTGCGTGTGTTTGTGCAGACATCCTTTCTGATGTGCTGAGATTATTGCATGTATTTTTTCCAAGGCACTGAGTAAATGTCATAAGATAAAAATGCCTGTTGATTTTTGCTTGATTCCAACTGGTGTCCCCAGGTAGGAACGTGTGCAGTCCATAACAAGCACTTTGGATCTATGGGTCAGTATAGTGTCTGTTTTGCTGGGGTTTTTTCCTCCAGATTGTTTATGGTTAGTCTGATATCAACCTCTATACTGCACTATAAGCAGTTCCTATGGAAGTGAGCATAATGGAGCAACCATTTGACTTCAGGGGAACTGCAAGTAGCAATAGGTTAACCCACAATGGAAATATAATTCCTAAACATAGGATGACCATTCAGCAGATTTGCATAGCTTCTAACCTTCCTAAACACAGTCTCCTGTTTCCTGTCTTCCCTTCCTCAGGAAAGAACATCCCTTTCCACCAGATACTTTGTGTCTCAGCACTGTAGAAGAAAAGCAGCATATTCACTGAGTTCTGTCTCTTTACCCTTGGACAACAAGACAGAAGGATTGGCTCACAGTTTATTTCATCAGAATTCACTATTGCCATGTTCAAACCCCTACTGTAGAAATGGCAATACATTGTTCCTTCACTCTGAGATTACCTTAATTTATTCAAAATAGTGAACAGACAGCTAAATTGTAGAGTGCAACAAAAGATTATTTCTTTTTGTAATGGGTTTATATCTAGATGCTTTTAGACATAATAAAATAGTTTCTTAGTCATTTCCTGGTTATTTCCCTAGTTATCCATAGTCATTTCTCAGGCAATGCCTTTGGTTTGTTGCAAGCCTGAAGGGGAATAAAAGGGACCCTTCAGCTTTGATAACTTTTTTCTGGGGAAAGGGGGATACATTTTTATACTTTTTTTCTTGACTGTGGACTTAAACACATTAAGCAAAATGAAGCATGTATTTTTAAATCTGTTTGAATGATTGTGGTAAGTAACCAAAACAACCATATATCTTTTTAAGAGCATTGTGATTTCTAGGGTCTTTGTTAGACTTCAAGCATAGAGAGTAACTGAATGCTTCCATAATTTTGTTATACAGACATTTTATCAGAAAAACAAAGGACAAACTTCTTCAGTATACCTGGCTCTACCTCTGGAAGCTTGAGGATGTTTTCTGCCTAGATCTTCAGTTCTCAGCTGGCACTGAATTAGCACTAAAGTAGGAAGAAATTTAAAATAAAGAGATTGTTTGGTTTCTAGAAGTTTAGTCAAATTCTTTTATTTAGACATTGAGTGCACATGGACAAAACACAACATTTTAGCAGTGAACTTGGTTTGAAAAGTCCCTCCTTCCCCCGTCCATCCCCCCTGCTCACTCATGTTCTCACTTCAGCTGGCTGATCCTGCAGTACTGACAGAAGAGTTAGGAACACCTTTTCCCTCTGATTTTTTTTTTTTTTTTTTTTTTTTTTCTCTTATATCAGTCAAGTGACCCTTTCAAAGAGACTGGAAAGAAATTAAACTAGGATGACTAGACTTCCATATCTCCATTATATGTATGCATGTAAGCTTGGTGGCAAGCTGACACTTAGCTACAATTGCTTGCCACAGGAGCCATTCAGAAGTTTGCTTCCAAGACCTTCCTGTCCCTAGGCAGAGAAGGATCTTGAGCAAGTTCCGTAAATCAAAATGAAGAGGAATTTAAGATATTTATTTGTAATTTTTTTTAAAGTATGGCTGTTACCAGCATCACCATCACCAGCCCTCTGTAACCAAAAAAAGATACATGGGACAGCTGAAGTTCAGATGGGGTGGTGTCTACATCTTTCCTTAGACTGATCTCCCAAAGAACCAGAACATTTACTTCAAGTGCAAGTAGAACAAATGACTCTTTCTTTTTTTTAATGAAGATAGATCAAATCAGCTAAGTAAGACAAAATAGAAATAAAAAGGCTTGTGAACAAATCTGTCCACTGATCTTGCAGGTGTCACTTCATTCAGTCTCTTTTTATAGATGAGTGGGATTTTGGTCTACTTTAAGCTCTTCACACTCTTCTTTAGGGTCCAAGGAAAAGCATTTACTTTTGCTGCCTCAGTAGTTCCCTGTTTTTCCAGCAACATCTCAACATTTACAGTATTGCCCCATTTCTGAGTTCTCCTACTCTTCCAAATGTCCTTCTGCCTGCCTCACCCTGTGGATTGGAAGTGTCTCCCTCAGCTGCTACTAAAACAGGGGTAACTTTTCTCCCCAAACTAATCTTCTGTCCAACACTAGAACAGGATACATGAATTGGCCCCACTGCTGCCCAGCTGCTCTTTGAAAACAGCACGGCATGTCTTTTATACCAAAAAGTAAAACAAGGTCTATCCATCAGAACTCCACTGCCATAAAATCATGAGACTGGTTTAAAAATTATGGAGTTTAAACTAACAAACAGTAGACACTTCTTTGTTCATCTGCTGTTTGAAGCTAGCAGTTTTAAAGCTCATCTTGGCAACTACTGAAGCTAGAAGTGTACCAGAGGGCAGGGGGAGAAATCTGAGACTGCTATGCGATTGCAAAAGCTGGGTATTTAAGGGATGGGAAACGGAGGGAAGTAGAATGATTTCAGCAAAAATAAGTCCACGCTCATATCTGATCATTGTCACAGTTCTAATTTGTGGGAGAGCTTGCCAAAAGAAGAAAACTTAGGTGGATGGCTATTTATATCTGGAAGAAGTAATCAGCTCTAATGAGTAGGTGGCTATTTTGCATCTTTTTTCATTTGTAGACTATATGTGCCTTCCAGATGGTAAATATTTTTGTCCTTATTTCAAAAGAGATTTAAAGATCTCTGAGGAACTACATTCATTTTCCATTATGCTAGTTTAACGCCTCTAATGAAGTTTGAGAGCAGAATTTGTCCCACAAAACATAGATCTATGTCTATGATACATATTACACAATCCACCAAGGAACTTCAATAAATACACTTATTGAACTACTGCAACACTAAAATACGCTGCTGGGCCCTTTGGTTTCTTCTATACTAGGAGATTTCTGAGAATTGCTGTTTACATCAGCACTTTTACAAATGGGAAATCAAATCATTAATTTATAAAATGGCATCTGGAAGTTTTAATTTCTGATTGATCTAGCTCTCTCTGGATTTTCCATGTCATTCAGCACCATAGTTTTTGAGCATAATGTAACTTAAGTAGGCTAACATCTCACGATTCAGGACAGATTTCAGAGAGGTTTCCACCTTGCTGAATTCTTGACCAAGACTGAAGAATCAAAATTATTCCTTCTTCAATGTCTTTCAAGCATACCAAAAAAACCCCCAAAATCTACCAGGTAAATCTGAATAGTTCATATAACACTGTCTCTGGATGGATTCCCTTTCACAGACTGAAAACATTAGCAAGACCACTAACTCAGAGAACAAGGAGGGTGAGGTGTCGGGGAGGCTGCCTATGCTGACCCCTTTTAATTTTGTACCACATTTATCTGCCTTCCATTTCTCTTATACTCAGGCCTTGTCTCCTCTCCAGCTCTCTGATGGGGTGTTTTTTCAGCTTGTGTATACATCTATGTTGTATTTTCTATGCTTTTGTTTGGGGGTTTTTTGGTTTGGTTGTTTTTTGGTTTTTTTAAACCCAGACTCTCTTACTAGCTTTAGCATGGGCTATTGGCCATTCCAGATGCCCAATTTGAGTCTCAGTTGGAAGGGAGCAGGTGCCAGCCTCTCTGAACCAGAAAATTTCATAAGCACCTCTCCACTAAGGGGTAGAGGCAGTCCTGGACCTCTCTGTTCAAGGAAAATAACCTCAAATCTGAGTGTTTGCTCTTCTCTGCAGTGGCTCAAGCAGGCATTGGTCAGTCAAGAAGTTGACCAGCAGTGGAGTGAAGTGATGGACAGCCCACACTTGAACCATGCTCCTGAGCATCCATGGCTGCGTTACCTTATGTGTGAAGTATCTACCGAGCTTTGCACCTGGGTGGTCAACACAAAGAGCTGAGCCTCCTTCACAGCTAACATCTGCCCCAGGAGGCCAGAGCAGCCAGCACTGCACCAGAGTCATGGCAGTGCCCCTCTCCTCTCCCTTTCAGGAGGCTAAATACTAGTCTCTGTTGGACTAGGGCTGCTGGGTGCATCCTGCTGGGAACTGAGCAGAGGAGATGCACTTGTTCATTCAAGTCCTGCTTGGAGAGCTGAAGAGGGACAGAGAGGCTCTGAAACAGCAGATGTGGTAGCCCAAACTTAGGAGTTAAAGGTAGGCAAGCATACTACTCTGTGGTAGTCTGCTCTGGCATTCCCTCTCCTCACAGGCACACTTACTGTGTTACATTTATGTTTCAAAATCATCTTCTGATAAAGCAGTAACCTCTTTTCCCCTCTGGCATTTCCAAATATGAGGGCTTTTTTCTTAATCTTAGATGTATGACCTGGAACTGTGTACATTACATATCTTTTCTGTGACTGAAATCCTCAAGGATACCAGTGCTACATCTGCATTAGCAAGTAGCACCATGCAACAGGAGCAGAGCTGATGGGTGAAATAGCTTGTTCTGAGGTCCCCCGTGATGTAAGCCTTTGGGATATGAAGGCAGAGGAGAACTGACACTAGCCCTAGCCTGGTCCGGTGAAGCAAAGAGCCATTAACATCTGGACTGCCTCTTCAAAAGCTCATTTCAAGAGAACAGTAACTGCTACAAATGAAAACACTAATGCGGATGCAGCCCCACCTCCTCTTCAGTATTTTGATCTTCCTGTATATTGATAATATTTTCTGAATTTCATGGTTCTCAGGAAACTTCAACAGACCCCCTTTTTGTGTGTCAGAGTACTGAATGAAAATAAAGGTTGTTCCAGGGTCAGCCGTTGAGAAAATATTTTCAGACATCCCTCTGGCTTGGCAGTTACTCCTGCCAGCCCTGTTAACTTTTAGCTGGTTCCTATGTAATAGTAACTGTATAGCTGCTAACTATGCAATTCTAATCCCCATACTCTCCCTTTTAACTAGAAATGCCATGTGTAACACAAAATCCAGTGCTTTTCTCAACACCAAATAGATTAGATCTGCTGTGTTGCCCTTGTCTAGAAAATTGTATCAAAGAAGGATGTCAAGTTTGTCAACTCCTACCTTTAGTGAACCTGTGTTGTATTTTATCTTACTCTCTACTATGACACTATTTTATTATTCTGCATTTCTCTTGTCAAAATTCTTTACTTCAGATTTATTTCCTGAAGCGTTATGACTAGTAAGGTCAGATGATTCAACAAGGGAAAGAGTTGCTCACTTCTTCTCCAGTCCTTAAATACGTGTATGATACTAGAGTTGCTAATGGTGTATCATGCCGCCTGAACTTAGATATTTTTAAATCCTTATGAAATAACTTGCTATTTCATGTCCTTGTTCTTTTCATAATAGTTGAGCATATATTAGCTAGTGTTTTGACATGAATGCATCATGATCCTTTGTTTTTTTCCTGCTTCAGATCTATATAAGCTTACCACTTTTTTGTTTAGCTATCCTGCCTTTGACACTAGGTTTGGCAAGATGACTTTTATTGAAAGCCAAAGTTTAGCTTATGAAAAATCTAAATTATTTTCATTTTCTACTCCTCCTTTACATAGCAGCAGCTTTTATTTTTTTTCCTTCTAATTTTATATGGGTGAAGAATCATTTACTATTTATTTTCACTACTTTGCAAAGTCTGAGTCTGACTCTGTTCATAGCTGACAATAGGGTTTAAGTGAGAATGACCAGAGTTTTCTTTCCTATAAATACCTTCTTCCACTCTTTGAAAGCCTTCTGTTTCTAGTACTCTTTCAAACACTGTTACTAATTCTGTTGTGGTCAGAGCCCTTCTCTGTGATTCTTCTCTTGTGCAAAATACAAATTCTATCTAATTTGTGTACTTTTGGGGTTACAAGTGTAGAAAGCTTAGGCTCTATGTTATTTCTTACCTTTTTCAGTTCAACTGATTTTGCCAACTAGTTCATCAACCTTCTCAGTCCTTTGAAACTTTAGTTATGGATCAGGGACGAAGGGGTGTTTTGATGTTTCTTCCATTCAGTTTATGCTTAATCTGTTTATTATCACCCAAGTCACGCTTATTTTCTAAAATGTTTAGTAACTTATAAGAACAAAATATAAATAGCATCACCTGCTGTTAGTTCTAGGGAATTTCTGGCTGTCCAAGGTCTTCTGGAACTTCCTATAATTAGTCTAGTTTATTAAGTTAATCAGCAAAATAATTTTGTCTTTTAAGGAAAACTAGGAGGTGCAGCAGGCCCTCAGCAACAGACCCTCAGAACTAACTTACTTTTTTTCTGTCCATATCCTGAGTGTTTTTGTGACCTGAAATGGCTCGCTATTACTGGAGCAGATTTGCATAGATGCATCCACAGGCAATAAAAAAAAAAAAAAAAAGTTGTTCTGCCATTAAGAACAAATTATATTCAAAACTTTCATGTTTTAGAGGCCTGCAAAATGGACTTAATAGGGGAAAAATGTGCATCTTGTGGAAAAGCTGAAAACTATTTTCATTTCAGTTGTGACCTCACAAGAAAAACAAAAAACTAAGCGGACTCTTTAATATTTGGAGTAGTCTACATAGAAAAATGGAAAAAAGACATCTGAAAAAATAATACATGTACATAATAAACTATATTTCATCAGATCTATAAAAAGTGACTGAGACATAAACTTAACATAGTTGAGCAAGATAATTCATTGTGTTTTAAACAGTACATGTCAAGCATCTATTAAAAACAAAAAAGCTGAGTTTCCCAAAGGAGCCCTGAGAGGATCCAAGACAGTCAAATCAAAACCCAAGTGCCCAAGCCTCTAGGCATGTTCTAGATTCACAACTTTAACACCTACATGTGCTTTATGACCTCTGATTTTCATTCTAACCTCAAAGCTGCACTAACATTCCTAAGTAAAACAGAGCATCCGTTCAGCTCAGAGTGATACAATCAGTGTTGTTTCTTGTTCTTGAATTGTTGAAAAGGGCATATTTCAAAAACTGATTGCAACCAGGAGCTGACTACAGAGAAACTAGGAGGTAGTGGTTTGGTAAAATGCAAACAAGCAGAGCTTTATTGTTATTTATACTGATTCTTATCCTGTCATGTTTTTTTTTACTGCATAAAGACAGAACAAGTTAAAAAATATGGTGGGAAGTTATTGTGTTGGCAGTGGTATATGTATTTTCTAAAACAAACAATTTAAAGGCCCATTAAACAAACATCTCTCATTCTTGACATAAGATCACAGTGCTGCTATCTGTTTTTCAAAGCCTGATTTACAACAGAAGGTGCAGGGTGAAATAAAAATGTGTGAGAAACATCTGATTAGAGGAGTTGTTAACATCCCCTCTGACAAAAAGTTGTTTTTTATCAATAGGTAATGGACAGAGCCACGTTGTCTGCATTATTCTATTCTGACCAGGCTCAAGTTAGAAATACAGGTTTGTTGCATTGTTGTGATTACTGTATGAATAACTCTTGCTGAAGATTTGCTCTCATCATTTCACAGAAAATATTGGCAATAATCTTATTTATGATGTGGGAAGACAGTGTGTGTGTATATATTCCATTTCTATCTGTTTATCTGTGACCCAGCTGATTGGAGATAGGAATATTATAGTAGATAAACAGTGGCAGGCATTTATTTGTGAGTCTGGAATAAAATAATTTTAAGTGATCCTGAATTGGTTCCTAGTGGAAGGGGAATAAAAAGGCCATCACAGCAAGCTCTTATCACTTTTTACCTGAGACTGCCAGCAGGAGAGTTATCAAGAATTCAAAGGTTTCACTGGTGGAGTGCCAGCAGGGTAGGTCCTTGGGGTCCAGGACCAGGTGAATTAGAGGGTATGAGACATTGGGGAGGTGTTTGTAGGTACTTATATCTTTAATTTTGTACCTTGACTGTGATTGTACACCCCAGGAAGACAGGGCATCCTCTGTGGTCTTGCTGATTCGACTGGAAGCCAAAATAAGTTCAGCACTTCAGAAGTTCAAGGCCATAATAAATAGCAGGCATGGTTTAAGGGCATTGCTTGTCTCGCCCACCAGTAGATTAGTCAGCTAGTTTCTCCAGACTCCTCACTGATCAAGAGAGGGCATGTTTACACTGCAAGTGAAACCCAGATGATCCCCAGGCTTGAGGCCTGAACTGCTTCCTGTTGACTTTGTTAAAACCAGATTTAAGTGCTCCTTTGCTCTGAGATGTTCTGAAAATTGCTGTGCCCTCAAGGGTCAGCACAGTGAGGTGCCTATATGCAATGTAAATATACTTGAAAGGCTAGGTTTAGCCTTGCTCAGCCTGGGATAGCTTGGACCTTGGGTCATTACTGCTTTGAATTTTCTGATCCCCTGCACTGCTGCCATGGGAATCCTGGCCTCAGCAGTAGCCAGCACCTGCTTCACAAATTGTCAGATGACTCCTCAAGCACTAGAAAAATCACAAAGTCCCTGTAGAAATTTATTTATTGTTAGCAGGTAGCTCAAAATTAGCCTGCCTACCACTATGCTAAACACAATGAGACATTAACACTATTAATTGCTTTTTTAAAAAGATGGAGAAGAGGGGCTGGCAGCAGTCACTGAGAGCTGTCATTAGTCGTTAAGAGAGAAATGCAGTGCAACAGTGAAATTCCCCCCACCCCACTGTAGCCATGCAACTTTTTGTTGCATTTGACTTGCTGTTCTCCTGGTGCAGGAAGCCACCCCTGTAGCAGAGCCCTGAGAGGGGTGAGGAGACTCCCACAAACTAATTCAGATATCCATATTGGCTTTCCGTTACTTCTGAGGGGATTTGGAACATGCAGTTAAATTCCTGCTGCAAGTCTGCTCCCCTTCTCTTACTCACTTTGTTTACTATAGAGGTGCTGGGAGTTGTCAGTTGACTGGTGAAAAATGTAATTTTACCATTCATTATCTTATGGGGTAATGCCAGTATGTGGAGGAGTCCTGACCTGCTCATCATGCCACTGGGTCCTGCTCTCCCCTCTGCATCTCTCCCCCAACTCCTCCCGGCCCAGAGTGCCTCCCCTTTGCTTACATTGCTACAAAGGACCATGGGTCTGCAGTGCAAGTTGGACAAATTCACTGGTCCAGCTTAAAAAAAAAAAAAAAATTAAAAGAACTTTAGCTAGACGGAAAACAAACATCCAGAAGAAAATCAAAGGGAAAAGAATTTGAGGTCAATTTTGCCTTGAAAACTGGAGTATTATGAAACCATAGGCATAACAATTTAATTGGTTAATGTTGAAACCTACAGATGACAAAATGAGTTATTTTTCCAAAACTTGTAAATGATTATGACTGTACAGAAGACAAGAGCTTCAAGTGTCTGGGTCGTAAATGAAACCTTGACTTCTCTCAGTTCTCAAAGTCTTATTCCTGCTTTATTTATAGTCTGCATCACTTAACCAGCATCAAGCTTTTTCAGAATTGCAGTGTGGGATAGCTACTAGGTAATGACATAGATTCTGGTTTTGGGTACTCTTTCAGCAATTACCATTAATGTGAATATAAACCTTCAATTTTAAGTCAGCAGTTACCCATAAAATCATAATGAAGTAACTGGCAACTGTTCTTTTTTATTATTTGGGAAAAGGTGAGGATACTGTCCCACAGTATGTATTTGTAAATGCTGACCAGTAAGGAAGACTAGATATTCACTGACACTCAGACACTAAAAGCTAGTCTGCTTAATAATCAGAAATACAATAGGTAGGTTGATAGAAGGCTAATATTCAATTCCAAGACAAAATGACATTTAGTTTTCCAGGATTTTTTTTTTTTTTAACCTACATCTGCATACAAGCATGGGACCTCCTCTTGCAGCTGTTGGGATCTGTGTAGGAAAAAATAAAGAAACTCATCTCCCCTTTTTTCTTTCTTTCAGAGGACTCCTGTATCAGTATCTATAGATGCACCCAACAAGAATATTTAAAGTCATGTCAGAGGTAAATCCTATTCATGATGGACTGAATTCAACTATTAAAGCAGTCTGAAGTGGATCAATTCTTAAAGATTAATTAGCCTGATGTTTTTTCTTTCCTGATTTTTTTTTCCCCATGAATTTTAATAACACTGATCTATTCATGATCACACAAAAGATTTTAGACCAACGCTTATTTTGAATTGCTGAAGGCTTATCATCTAAGTTATTTAGGTCATGATATTCTCTCCCTCTTTGCCATTCCCCTTGTGCTTTTGGCCAGTCCAATGTTTTTTTTTCTAGTGTTACCACTTCTGCTCTTTTTTTCCTGTTCTAAATCAATATAATTCAAGGAAAAGAACTTCTTCCCATCTCTCATTCTAAGATGTCTTGCTGTCAGGAGTTTATATTCAATATTTATCTTCAGTGCACTTGTCTTTATGTGTTCCTGTTACTTACTGAGATAATCCAAGCAGTCATTTTCAATTTATTAGGAATAGGAGAATTCCAGTGATATTAGTAATTCCAGTCCTAGTTCAGGACCTCACTTTGTAGAAATTATGCAACCACCCTCAGTCCAGTCCCCTAATATTAGTGTTACTAAAAAGAGCTTAAGTCCAGATATAAATAAATGGATGTTGAATTTTGCTACTACGGGGAGCAGGGGGAACAGTGGAGGGAAGCAATGACTGTTAAAATTGTTTATAAAGAATTGCCTAAGATGGTTACTGGCAAAAGGGATAGCTAAGCAGTCAGTTTTGTGTTCAAATCTGTGGTCTTTAATTGCTTCAGTGTGTGATTTTTAGTAGTAGTATATTTTTGGTGGGAAGTGGCAGGGGATTGTCTTGATTTTGCTTTTACCTCTAAATATGACTGCACTGATGGACAAGGAAAGGAAGATAAGCCTGAATATATCTGCTATTAAAGTAAAAGTAAAATTCAAGGAACATGTGGTTTGGGGGGTTTTATTTGGTTTTGCCATGGAGCTAGTTTAGATTGTAGCTCTACAGAGCTTCATTGGCAGAGCTGAGTGGGTGGGAAATATAGGAACAAGGCAGGGGGAATAAGCAGGTAGGGTTTGTTGTATGTCAGTCCATAAATTACTGTCTCTCATGAAGCCCTTCACCGATTTGTACGTTTTATATCCCCAGCATGTTAAGTCAAACTGGTACTGATTTAAGTGACCAGACATTTTTCTGAAAAAATATTTTTCTGGAAAGTGCACAGGAGAATGTGGTAATGATGGTGTTTTCTAATCTCAAAGAAAAGGAAAACCTGAGGGGTACATTCAATTTCCCTTAGTTTTGCATCTTATTTCTCCCCATTATACTAAGCACTTCTTAAATCTGGAGGGTAGAAGCTATTCTTCACTTCAAGGTGAAGAAATCCAGAAGTGTACAGGGCAATGTACCAGAAGTAGGTTCTTCACGCTGATGGGTTTTGATTCCTTTCTACCACTATATACTCACACTGCAAAACTAAGGTCACTGTTTCTGATGTGTTTAGGGTTGTGCGGATATATGTTCTCTTCTTCAAGCCAGATCATTAAAAAAAATGTGGAAAGGCATAACAGGGTCCATTCATAACTGTTGTGATTCATTATTTTTTTTAAAACATCTTTAATTTTTTTGTTTTTAAGTGGCCTATTTTGCAGCTGTGTTGTTCAGAGACCCTTGGCCACTCCCTGGATTTCAGTTCTTAATTTGGTGAAATCGCCCAAAGATCATGACTCTAATGAGACTGCAGTGACTTTTGAACAGTTGTGCTGTTCATGGGGACAAGTGATGAACATCTTGAAAAGTGACTTCAAGTACACATTCACTCCTGATTTAACAACCACTTCTGTCCTTTGAAAAATTGTAACTGTTGTGTAATGTTGTAATGCAGCATCAACCCTTTATTTATAGTAAGCAATGTATGTACAAGTGCTGTATGATGACTTTCAGACAGCCAAATACAGTTTTTGCTTTTTAGTAAGTTGGTTCAAATTTCCAGAGCTATTAACAAACCAAACAGAATGGTTATATTTTTATATCAGAGCATAATTATGGCTACCAGCTAGCTGTCTAACATATCTTGCCGTCCCTGGTAGCTGACTATAAGAATGATTCTTATCATTGGGAATATATTTGATTACAACCCAGAATATTTGAAAACTTCGCTTAAGCGTTCTTCTTCTGTTCAGTATTAACAGAAGTGGTGCTGTTTCCAGATTTTTAATGCTTGTTCATCTGAGTCACTTGTCCATATTGAGTCACTAGGTATTCCTGTCTGTTTATTTAACCATTACTTTTGATGAAAAGTTGGGGGGAAAGCTTAACCTGTCATGAAGGTTAAGTAAGTGCTAAGTGTTGAGCTTTGGTGCTTTTATATACCTTAATCTAATTAATACATAACACGAACTGAACAGTGAAATAATTCACCTATACAGACTTCACCTGTGATCTCTATCATAGCAAAACCTGATCATCTTCTGTGCTGCTGCATTCTGTATTCTGAGGTTTGCCTTGAGAACATAGTGATGAATTTGTAGGGATTTAGGCACCACAGTGCGTCTGAAGAGTTTGCCCTTCTGCTGTCATTCTGACAAACTTATTTCAAATATCCTACATGTTAAGGGAAATAAATTGAATAATCTACAAAAAGTACCTTTAATCACTAACATTTCATGATGGGATCATAAAGAAGAGAACAAAGGTTGAGATATGAAAATGGAAAAGAACACATGTTACCACATTTTTTATCTATGTGTCTGAATTTTGTCTGTCTGACTACAGGATCAGATCTTTGATTTCCTACATATCAGACTCCAGCTGGATCTTAATGCCAGTGAAGTTTTTCATGAATTTGAAGTGGAAGAGGCCAAGTGTAAGCAGGGGGTAGAATTATACTTTTCCATAGTATAATTTTAACTACATACTTGAAATGCCCAGAGCACATTTCTGTGTTATGTTTTAATAAGATTTCTTGACATCTCTTGTAATCCAATAGTTTGAAACTCTTCACAGGAACAACCCACTGGTGTTTTGTTAAATAGGGGCTTTGTTGGACTACAGCATGTAACCATGTAATCCATCATATTCTAAGGGCAGTGTTTACTTCATTTACCTATGTGCATCTAAATGACATGTTTTGAAACTTAGTTTTCTTCCAGCAGGTAAATATCAATCTCCTTGTTCTCATCACACACAGCATTGCATTGAAAAGATCACATCTGTTGCTTTAGTGTCATGATCTTTGTAGCCCTACAACAACAATCATAGCCCCTGAAGACATTTAGCAAGGTTTTAGGTATATTTTAGGCATACATCCAAGTATCTCAAGATCTGTTGTTGCTCATTACAAGATTAACTCAATACCAGTCAAAAGAACTGGATGGGTATCAGGGTAGCCATGGTTGACAATGTAGTTGTTAGTCTGTGTGAGAACACTGGATAGCTCTTCTAACTCAAGACTTTCTGTCCTGTGGTATGCCTCTTGGGCCTTAAATCATCCAACAAAAAAGACTGAGCATCACTTAGCAAGCTTGGCTGGCAGGTGGGAATCTTGCATGTATACCATTGGAAGACCCAACTTCCCCACAAGCACCATGACTTTGGAATTTGAGAGAAAATAAAGTCTGAAGCAACACAAACATCTCCCCATTTGTCTTGCACCAGTCTCCTTTCCCATTTGCTCTGCACACAGGTCCTTCTATTGCTCTAACAGCAGACATCAAGCTGGCTAAGACAGGGCAGCCTGATCTCTAATTCTTTGTCACCTTCAGAAATCATTGGATAAAAACATCTTGCTACTAACCTCCTTGCTATTTGACCTCAAATAACAGAAAGGGGCTGCTTCTTCACTCTTATCCACCCTGTGTCAGGAAGTGTCTTTCTAAATCCCTTTCCGCTGGTGGCGAGACTACTACATTTGGCAACATCAGTGTGGAAATCAAGGTTTTAAAGCCTGTCTGGGAAGAGAACTGTCCACTTCAAGTCTAACATCATACACATACATCCCCTGCTATGCCCTCACTGTCCTGTTGTCTTGCTGCTGGGAGATGGGGGTGGGGGTGGGGGTGGGGAAGGGGCAGGCACTGCAACCCTGTTCAACATTTGCCATGAGGCAAAATATGCAACAACCTGTGACACATGCTAAGGCATGTAAGGAGGATGCAGGGTACACACTTTCAAGTCTTTACCCCATCACTGGCTCACTCAGCATAGGTCCTACTGGTCTTCCATGTAACTCATCATTTTTCTAGATAAATGCCTTGGCGTGTTGTCTTTTCCATAAGAAGATAAAAATCTTATCTTAGAAGGAGTGATTTCTGACAAAGCAAGCACACACTTAACAGTCCTTGGGGAATTATCTCCTAAGATCTGTGTGTTTTGGTTTTGTCTTAAAAAAAAAAAAAAGTGGAGGACAGACTCCTCATAATATAGGCAGCTAGCAGCTGAGTCTATGATTATAGCAGTATCGCCAGTTATGCCTTATGCTGCCACCTCAAAGTCCCCTTGATATGCTGATACTTACAGTCAGCTGCTGTGTGTTCCTCCTCCTCTGGGCATGGTTGGAAATCTGCTGCTACAGCTGGAGAAACTAAATGTTTCTAGCTCTTTGTAGCCTAGCCTGCTGAAAGAGGGGGATAGCAGTCCTGCCAAACTGCAACATTACCTTTGAATTGCTGCTCCCTGTAGTGACTGAACAAGCTAGCAATGAGGCTGTCCCTCTTAACATGCTGTTATCAGGCTACACCGTGCTGCTGGATAGGTGACTGCTGGGCATGCAACTACTTGTTGAATTGATATCACATGTGGAAGGCCAATGTTGTGTGGCAGTCCTTTTCCTGCAGAGGTCCAGCTGCTAGTGCAAGACTGGGATCAAAAACTGCTTTAAATGATGCATCCCACAGTAATCAATGTCTCCAATCTGTGTCTCAGTCTCCTCTATGGATTACATTCTCCTCATGTAGTTTTCTATTACCAAGATATAAGTGATGGCTCATCAGCACTCAGCTCCTGCTCATCCCCGTATAGTGGATGATTGCTCTGATATCTCTGAACCAGTCCTGGAGTAGGTTGCTTGACAAGTTAACTCGTGGCGTTGTGATGATGAGTTAAAGCAGATGGTGGTTTATCTTATCCTGCAGCCTGAGGAAGGCTCTTCTGAGTATCCTCACTTCAGGTCTCTCTAGAAATATCTCTGCAAATGAAAGTTCAAGAATCTCTTTTCTCTTCCTCCTGCAGGGTGATGAAGTCTTTTCAGTGAAGACAGATTCTGCATGGGCATAATGCACTTTTTTCCAAAACATTTCGTCAGTGCCTTTTAGCTGAAGGACTGTCTCATCCCACGTGGTGGGTTATGAGGGGGGTGAATCTTTTGAATTCCCTGAGAGCCTCTGTGCTGGTGGAAGAGCTGGTCTCTGCTTGGTAGAGCCACAGGGTGGCTGAGTCATGACAATGACTCAGAGGAACAATTGTGCTGGTGAATTTATTAACTGACCACTTTAGTAAGTGAATAGAGACAATTTGGCAACAATCAACTGATAACCGTCAGGAGAACAAATAAAGGCACTATTTTTCTTATAACCCACCAATGAACAACCATCCCAATTCAATTCCTACAAAACTTATACACATGAATAAGTAAGAGAGAGAGAGAACAGAAAGAGGAAAGAGAAAAGAGAGGAGGAAGGGGTAGGAAAAGGAGAATCACCACCCTTGGATCCCACGTTGTTGCAGCATGGTCCATAGGTGGTGGCTCAACAAAGACACATGTGGGGTGTTGCCTTTACATAGACTTTCTCGTGCATGTCCGGTAGGCTGTTCCAGAAGGTTCTCATTTTCTCTGGCTTGTACCGGTGCAGTGAGGCAAGTTCTGTCTCTGGGCAACACAGGAGGGAGGCGGGGAGAGATACAGCCCACCACCCCACCTCCACAGAGCTTGCCCTGCTTCCTTCCCACAGGGCAATCCACTCAAGTTGTTTGAGACATCCTCTTTATGAACAGCTTCTTGTTTATAAACAGTTTGTGACAAGGACAATATTTACCTTCCTTGGTAACATTCCAGTTTTCCTTCAGTTTCTTTAGTTTAGTTCTCATACCAAAACATACTAAGGGCAATACATGCAAAGCTGTGATCCCCACAGTCTTCCTCAGTGAGGATGAAGTCACAAGTCTGCTTAAGGGACCAGGTGGCATGGGGGCATATGACACCTTCAACCTGTCCTGAAGTGTCCATGTACTTTTACATCAGTCTGCTCAAATGGCAGGAGGACACCTTGGGGTCAAGTCAAATATAGGATTTCTTTGCAGAATGCAGAAGGGCCAGTGGATTAAGGGAAATGGTTTCTTGGCCACATTGTGTTTGACACAAGCTTTTTAAATGTACTCAAGGTCCTTAGTAGGAAAATAGAGGATTATGAGAGAACTGTCTGATCCCTTGCACATTCTAGTGTGAGGACTTCTCATTTAATGGACTATAACCTTTGTTGTACAACTTTTTATTTCTTTTCCTCCTGGAGGGTAAGAGGGTCTGGAGGAAGAAAGGTTGGCTGGTTGGTTTCTACTGCCCCTCAGTTGGCTTTGTCATCTATTACACATGAAATAAGAGAGGATCTTTCTCTTGTTATAGAGAAATCCAGGGGAGGGGGGGGGGGGGGGGGGAAGTATTTTCTTTGTTTGAAAACTGTAGCAGATGTCTGTGGCAATAAAAAGGCAATTATACTCGTATTATCATGAGAATTTCCAGCAGGAAATCTTGACAAACTCAAAGTTTACTTAACTGAGATAAATACACTAGATAAATAGCAAACTGAATTTAGTTTACTCTTGTACACAGGTGTACTACACATTTCCTCAAGCCATGATTCACAGCCATAACCTTTCCTAATCACAGGCACAGCAAGATATGTCAGGAGTAGGAATGGGCTCGTGTTATAAAATACAGCTATAGATCCAAACTTTCTGTGAAGTTTTGGTGTATTTGGAGCTGATAAATAAGCTTGGTCTCATTTCTGTATCTCTAAAGGGGAGGAACCAAAGGGCCTAATTTTTTTTTACCCTAGACGTTTTATGCTGCTCTGAGGATGCAAGTTTTTGATTGAAAATATCTATAGGGTGTCCTCCACTGGCACAGAGCCCATGGCACAGCTAAGAATTGATTTCTTCCCCATCTTACAGCAACCTGGGAAGCAGCTACTCTGATTTATACTGGGAGCAAGGTAGACCCTGGAAGCACTTAAAATCTGGGAGGCCCACAGATAGCATGAGTGCAGTAATATAAATAAGGGGTGATACTCTGGGAATTTTGAGAGTTCTCCTCTTGGAGTAAGGATGCCAGACAGTACTTCAAGAAAAATTCTCTGTTCAATATTTTTTCCAGGCAGGCAAGCAAAAAAATATGTAAAAGTCATCTATACTCTGTTTTAGTAGTCACTTCAGCTAGAAATTTACTAGATATCTGATAACATCCCAAATTCTTCTTACAATTTTAAGTTTGTTGAATTAGTACTTTTCACCTCAGTGAGACTCCATTTGTAGATCAAGTGTAGCCTTAGCTTGCAAAATCAAATTTGAAGGAGGTTATTTAGGCTTTCCATTTTCTTTCTTATTGAACACCAGCTCAGAAATGTGTATGTTGTTTACTGGTTATACTGCTGTACTTGTGATACAGATTTACCCTCTGAATATATTGACAACAGAAAAACCATTGACTTTAAGACCGTTGTTGAATTATTAAATAATAGTTTTATTATTATAATACTCAACTACAGTGGAATTAAATTAACTGCAGATGAATATCCAGTCTTCTCAGCTATCTTCTGATAGATCAAGTGGTATTCAAAAAGTAAAGATTTTTGCTTAGATGGAAAAAAAATCCCACATTTTATGGTAACTTAGAAACTATAGCACTTTAATAAAATATGCAGACTGTTGGAAGACTTTTTTTGTCAACAGCTTAATCTTGTTTGAAATATAGCATACTGTACCATTTTAAAAGACTACAAATAAATTGTTACTGCCACAATAGACCATATTAGAAAGGATGGAGCACTAAGACTGTTGTCCAACATTTTTTTTTGCTGTTCAATATGTATAAGTGTATCTGTAACTCTGTTCTTTAGTTCTTCAGATGCTGCCAAACTGTGTGCAAGGATTCTAAGCCACCTCAGTATCTACTCTCTTCTCAAGTGAGTTGTTTGGCTATTGGAAGAAACATAAGTCAGAGCAAACTAAAGGCTATTCTGTCTTACGGCAACTGCTCTTAGCACACTGTTCCTGTAATCAGGGGTTGCTAACAATAAATATCTTCCTTTCATATACCATTTTGCCTAGCTACATGTCTTGTACCACCAACAAGGAAAAATATTAAAGGAGTGTTAGACTTCCCCTGCATGAGGAGAATTTCCAAATGGCCATTTAAGGCAGCCTTTTGCTAATAGACAAAATAGGCCTGGAAGCAACCTTGAAGTCTGGTCAACATCCTGACCTGAGGTGGGACCAGCTGAATATTGACTGTTGTTTGTCACATTCTGGCAAGAAGAGATGGTATAGCTATACTCCTGTGAGACTGAATCACTCTGAATCACACGAGGCTTAATATTTAGTTTAATTTCTTTGGTAGATATTGCTCTCTTCTCAGATTGTGGCTGCGCACAGTGGATCAAATAAACCTTCACTCAAGATACTCAATATAGTCAGAATTCAACCATGAAGGGCTGAAATAAAAAACAAATTTCAAATTAAGCTGTGAGAGTATTCAGTGCATTCAGTCTTGCAGAGCTCTACACTGGAGTGTTTGTTATAACACTTATGCTTACCAACTCAGGGAAAAAGAAGTTGCTTGTATAACTGCCATATATGCAAGGAAACCTAGATAACTAAAGCAATACAAGTAATAATATATAGTGCAATTTTATTAAAACCCAGCAATAGACTGAAAAATGCATGTTAAACTCAAGCAATAAATATAGTTTAGGAAATTGACATTTATTTATTGATGTTCTGTGTGTAATAAGTAGTATGTGATTAACTATTCATAGCCTCTTATTCACATAGATCTGCAAAAACAAACAGCAACAAAACCCAAACAGAACTTACAAGTGTTGCTCCCTCTCAATTTGTATATGCTTGCTCACATTGTTTCTCTTGTAGTCATAACAGACTGGGTAAAAGTGTCAGTCCTGGGCCTGGTTGTCAAGGCTCACTTGCATAACTGAATTGCATATTCCACCCCTTTTATGGGGAAGAAGTTGTTCAACTCACCACAAACTATGTGGAAGGGAGAGAGAGCAGAGACACAGAGAATATACTTCACACTTTCGAAAGGAATAAGTAAGAAGTGGGCACTAGGCAGAAAAAGAGACCAAAAAAAAATTATGCAAAGTCCTCAGTTGTTTTACTGAAGCAGGAAAGATCAAGGTCACTATCAATATTGCAGTGAATAACAGTAGACTCTCTACCACGCTAAAAAAGACAAACAAAACCGAACTAGACAAACAAAAACAAATAAACAAAAACAACCCCCCCAAAACCCCAACCTTTCCACAGCACCTACTGCTGTGATCTGTGAAGGAAAACTCCCCTCCACTCCCCAGACTTTGATCAGTGTAATGTGAGATATGAATGGAACTTACTAACCAGGCACCTGAGAACTGTGATCCCCCAGGGGACACCAGTGCCCCCTGCAATCCTTCCTGATGGGGTGTTCTTTAGCAGCAGGACTTTAGCTTTGTTCCCAGTTACAATGCACATGCACTTACAGGGGCTGCTGATTGGTGTGACAGCAGCAAAGGAGTGAGAAAACTATTTCACTTATGTACAGCTTTAAGGCCCTAGGCAAGTAAATGAAAATTGGCCCAACTCCTTAGCTGCAGCACAAGTAGACATGGGATTTAAACTGCTTCTCCCCTCCTCTGAGTTTCTGAGAGTCCCTGATGGCTGCCCAGGATCCCAGTCTAACCCAGAACGCCCTTAAAGCTGTTCTAGAATAGTTTGGTTGCCTGCAAGATGCTGCTGCTGCGCAACCTGCAGAACAGCATGGTTCTGGCATCCCCATGCCATGCTTGAGATGTGGATGTTGCAGATTCAGCTTTACAAGCTAACTACTGAGGACTGGATTTACGGTATCTGTACTCTACACAAACATGGCAGGGACCAAAACGTGACTTGGAATGTATGTCTGAGTTTACCCAGTGTTTCAACAAAGGACCATCTCCTCCCTGCTTCCCTAGCTTTGGAGCCCAGCGGTGCTCAGAAGATGGGTGCGCAGGTGTATTGCCTAAAGATCAAAACATGGCCCTCTATTTTTGTTGGCGTGAGGCAAAATGGAAGAAAAGCCAGGAAAATTGTCAGGGAACAGACTGTAAAAGAATGTTTAATTTTGTTTGCAAGAGAGATAATCGGTACTAACTAAAACCCTTCAAGTTGTAATTTCTAGTACATTACTGTTAATTAGTAAACATATTATAACCTAATTTGATCTTTCAGAGAAGACACCTTTTAAGAAAAAGATATTTTCTGTGAAGTGATGAAACAGGCAGGAGGCTATTGTCAGGGTTATTTTTTACTTCTTTTTGCTGCTGAAACACAGTGCTCTTATTTTATGTCCGTGGCATTTTTACTGGCCTTTTCCCTAGCCCTTTCCATTTTCTTCCTCCTTTCAGGAAAAGTTGTTCTCTGCTTCTCATCTGTTGGTCCTATTACTGTGCAAATAACACATGGAGAAGACTATTAATTCTGCTCTATCAGAGTATGCAATGGACAATATACCAAGAAAAGCAGGAGTTTTGAGCCACAGTGTAAGCGCTTATTCCCAGTTTCATGGAGCAGACTGGCTGTGAAGCTTCCCTCTCTCCCCTTCCATCCTTATTGAGTCTGTGCCTGGCTTTCATCTCACGGTTTATGGGACTTTGATAAATCAAGGCAACCAAGTCGGTGTCCATTCTTGTCTCATTCCCACACCAGTTTTCCCCTACAACTGCCTCAGTGAAGCCACCATCTACCCAGGGTGCACCTTTGTGTACCTTAATGTATATCCCCATGTAATTCTTACCATACAATCCAGTTCTGTTAATGTAGTTTCTTTGTGTGACTTCTATACTTGAAAGTTTTTCAAGCCTCTTGTCTTCCTGAACTGTGTTAGTAAATGGCTGCTAAGGGAGAAAGATTGCGTTGGTATTTTAAAAATAATGTTTTGCTTTTGATCAAGCAGCTGTTTAAGATGTTTCCAGAGGCTCCATTTTTTGTGCTGCCTTTTGGTGGAGACAAACCACTATCAGTAAGTGCTTTTTATGCATTGAAAAGCATATTTTTCCTTGTTTCTGACTTAAGTGATTCTATCTGCACTTAAAGCACACAAATACATGCGTGTGCAGACACAAACAGCCTGAAGAAAAGCAAGAACTAAAACAGCACAGAAATTATTTTCTGCATATCTATTTCACTAGGAGTAGATATTGGGTAACTTTTTATTTGTCATTCAAACATTTTTGAATTCGGTTAGATTACTCACAAATGTGAGGTTACTGAGGGATGGAAGCTTTTGCAGGTTTGGAGCTCCAGATTTGATTTAGTTCAGATTTTCCTGTGTAAAATACTGCTTAATTTTAAAAAGTATGCAACAACCTAAAATAGAAAAATAACTTTGCCTAATACCATCATTCTTACTTAGTAATTTTGTTTTGTTTTGGGCTTTTTAGCAGTATTGATTTATCTTCTAAAAGGCTTCCTCTGATTTTAGACAGAACTGAAATCAAATCCCTCAGGCTTTAACTGTGAAGCTGGAGAAGCTTATTAGGATTTTTAACATTCCAAGTTGCTTTCTGAACAGATTGCACCAGCTAGTTGATGAAACTTGAGCTAATTACTCTAATGTTGACAAATGCACTAGCACAAAAAAAGTCACATTTGAAAAAAAAAAAAAATTGCACCTCTTCAAGAAATGCTAAGTAGGTTCAGTGATTTGTAGGTGTAATAGGCATATTTTTGCAGAGGTTTCTTTAGGAAGAGAAGAAAGGAAAAAAAAAAACAACCCAAACCACTGTTTATAAACAAAAATGTGTCATCTCTAATCATTTGAAAATTAATGTTAATGAAAAATGCTTAGGATTTTAGAAAATTGAAATAAATCAACTTGATAGTTGGTGGGGTGAGAAACTGCCTTCACAAAGCGGTCTTGCTATGTTAGGGGGTACTGACAATTTCTACAGAGCCTCTCAGTCTGTAGCACCATACCCAGGAGAACCAGGACACGATCACTGAGGGCAGACACTAGCTCCGCAGGTTTCTCCTCTGTGCCATGTTAGCTGGTACTGCATTGAGTTCCTTGAACCTTTGTTACCCAAGGTAGGTGAGCTTAGCCTACAAAGTAAAGAGTTGCTGTCACTGGACGGCTCTCTGCACTTTAGAAGCACACAAGCTATCAGATCTATAGATTTGGTTAAATCCAGACTTGGAATAACTGTGTTAAAATCTAGAGATATCTGTAATTCCTGAAATAAGGATAAATTCAGGATTATACTCATCAATTTTTTTTTTTAAATTTGTTCTTGACTGTGTAGATGCACACTCATAAACGAAGGGGAAGAAATTAGTAACGATGTCATACTATGATACACTTATTTTAAAGAAAAGCTTTGCAAAAAATGTATAAATTTGAAAATCTGAATATGTGTTGGAGGTAATCCAAACACCCTTAATCCTGCTCAAATTTTACTTGTCAAAGAATAACTGAAAATGTTTAACTGATTGCTGATATTTCAGCTCAGTACTCTTAAAGTTTAAATGGAAGCAGTGTGGCTATGACATGAAGGTTTCCTGCCATTTAAACTTACTATGCCTCAGAGAGAAATGTACCGTCTTCTCTTTCTTTTTTTTTTTTTACTATTTACTTAATAGTTTTGACCTTTCAGCCAATTGTCCTTATCCGTCATTACAGTACATGATCAATCATTTCATGACTTGTCATCTATAAAATACCAGCAAGGGGGAAAATTTTTATGTTCGATTGCTTTTCTTGAGATTTTTTTTTTTTTTTAATCAGAGTATCTTCCTGTTTATTAGGAAGAAGAGGAGGAAAAACATGCTTCAAGTTACACTGGTTTAATCAACTTCATGGATTTCATGAGTGCAGGTGGATAAGTTCACTGGAAGCTTATTTTTTTATTTATTAATTTTGGTATTTCTTAATGGTCAGTACTGTAAAATGCAGCAAACAAGACATGTTTGTATGTTACTTTCTTCTGATTTTTTGAGCGATAAACAGAGACAGAGGTAACCAGTGACACTATATACCTGTGCATAGATACACACACATGTGTACACTTATGTATGAAAATGGTCTGTCTGAGGATGGTGCTTCAGTTCAGACAGGGCTTCAGGTTTCTGGAGATTCAGGTAAACTTCATTTCAACCAACATGTGCAAAGGCAAAATTTTCAGGAACACTTGTGTTGCAGGAGCCTAAATAGCACTTACAAACTCAAAGCATCACTTAACAGGACTTGTCTGCAGCATAAAGCCAGAATGGTGCAAAGATCATGAGCTAGTAGGAACACTGTAACACAATGTGACACTGCAAACATTTCAAATTGAGGCCTCAAAACAGTCTGCTGTTCTCAAAAAGGCCTTTCTGGTTTAGGTGTAGTGATATGTAAACATGTCTAATGTTTCTTTTTCCAGACATGGCATGTAGGCTGCTCCCCGGAGGAGCACTCTGCTATGTTCCAGCGAGCAGTACAGAAAAGGCTGCTGGCTTGTCCACACTGTTGCTGGAGCACAGCACAATACTGCTTGTAATGAGGGTTAAGTGATTTAGGATCTAATGTACTTTTGGAAACCATGCTTTTTGCTTCTCTTGTCTTCATTTTCCTGATTATAAACCAGAGATAATAGCACTTTTTGACTTCCTGTGGAATATTGAGAAGATGCGTACATGAAAGATTGAGAGAGCTGTAGCTACTGTATGGTGACCCTACTGTATGGTGACCCGGTAATGGGGGCACCTAAAGTACCTTTAGGTAAACAACTTCAGCAAAAACATCTACTTGCATCCCTAAACTCAGAAAGGTCAAGTGTACGTTTAAAAACCTCTCAAATTGTTTATGTGGTGGGGTTTTTTTGTGGAATGGGGAGTTCTTTCGTGTTGTTATTTCAGGGAGGCAGAGTAGTCATGCAAATGATTTGGAGACAATGGGAGAACTTGGGGGAATACACATCAGAGTAAGAAGGAAGGACTGCAAGCATGTAACAAACTTCAGGCATGTATTATTTGTGTGATTATTTGGCATGCCTTCTTAACTGAAACAAGTTAGTCTCCTCAGTGCCTGTAAACACCAAGGACATCATTCATTAGCTGAACCTTTAAAGTAGCTTTGTTTTATTTGGGATAATTGGAGTTGTTCTATCAGTGTTTTTTCTGTGAACCTAACACAGAGCTTGAAAAGGATAATATAAAAAAAGGTGAAGATGGAAACGTACTACTAAGGTTTGAGGCTTGCAAGGCAAGTTTTGTACAACTGTAGTTGTAATTCTTTAAAATATACATATGTCCCTTTGATGTTGTATCGAAGTAGAAGCCAGACATAATACTAGCTGTTGTTGCTGTTCACCGCTGAAGCCAATGAGCAGTAGAGAAAAGGGGGAGTGTACTTTGAAGAGCTTGGTATTACTCGGGAAAATACGCACTTCAGTGAGAATGTACCATGTGCAGGAGGCTGCTGTTGAGATGAGCTTTAAAGTCAAAAGAAGGGCAGGAGCCAGAAAGTTCACCTTCAGGTTTGTATCAGAACATCATTGAAGCTTGTGGGGATATTTATATCCTCAGCCAATGCAACTGATAGAAAGGAGCAAAGTTTGAAGTTGAGTTCCAAATCAAAACTTTTATGGATGATGGATCTGTGTTTGCAGTTCTAGTCTGGTTTTGATCTCTAATACCTTGCTCTTCAATGGCTTTTCAGCAGTGCAGTTCAAAGACCTCTGTAAAAAGAGGGGAGAGCTGTATAATTAACTTTATTTTGCAGAACAGAATCCAAGGCAGAGAGCAATGTCCCAGGGAGGTGGCTTGCACACACTCCCCCAGCTCTGTAATGGGACAGGTAGGTCTGCACCCCTCCTGTTCTACTCAGAAGGGCAGAGTATTGCTAAAGTCATTGCCTCTTAATGGGGTTAGTTCTCTTCAGCTGATTATATAGTTAATAAGGTTTATATTAAAAAGTCTAATACATATTGAACATGGGAAAGGATTAATAAAAGCACAATGTCCATTGTCCACTGGTCAAAAGATCAAAACCATTTTTTAACTTTCCTTAATATTTGATTGTTCCTTCTCCAAGAAGGGTCACCCTTCATAGTGTTGTTCTAGCCATTTATTAATATTTCTGAATTCAGGTGCCTGATTCTCTGCATTGTATCACACTTATACTAACTTATGTTACCAAATAAAAACATCTTTCACAAGATGGGAGAACAGGACTCTTGTGTGGTTTTCACATGTCATGTCCCACCGGTTTGTGTAGTGGAAGGTCTGAAAAACTTGATGTTCTTCTGTCTGGGAGTGAGGGAGTTCATTATTTTACAATCTCTGTATTATTAAACAAAACTTGCTCTAGAAGACACTTTCTCACTCTTACTATCCTCCCTTTCCCAACTCTCAAAACCATTAAGACTTCATAGTGTTTGGAAGTTGGACATAGATGCTAACAAATACCTATTTTCATACATCCACATCCTTTGGCAACTTTCAGAAAATTTACATGAGTATTTGGGAATCTCATCCTTGGCGGAAAACGGAAGCGCTCTCTAGCCCAGTGTTCAGCCCCTGGCAGCGGCCATAAATAACAAAGCACTTACTGATGTGTCCCCTGTTTTGCCTTCCCAGCTGGTTCAGGTCTTCATGAGCTTGACATTGTGCATCTGTGTTTTAATAGCCCCTGATTGATAATGAGAAAAGGTGTAGAAGGGTTAGACAAATTAATGTAAGGAGAAGAAAAAGAAAACAAAAAGCCAAACCAAACCACCAAACCCAATGTCTTGTGCCAGTGAGCAGCTTGTTTTGTGGGGAAGCATGAAAAAAAAAAAAAAATAAAGATACTTTTTTTTTAACACAACTTCATTCAATCTCTTTTAGGTCAAACTGAGAAATTGTGAACAATCATTGCCTAGTCACTTTGTGTCTCTCATGTTTATTGCCTTCTCTCTGCCACCTCTTCCTTTATGGAGAATCCTACTGAATCACTCCTTAAACAGAAGCCGTGTGACCTTTGCTACTCCTTATTGCTTTCCTGTCATGTATTTTTTTCTAATTCTGTTATACCCTCCAAGAGAGAAGACCAGAACTGCACAGATTATTTGAGAAGTGAATGCACAGTGGATTTATACAGTGTCATGACAATGTTTTCTGTTTTGTTCACTGTTCCTCTCCTATTCATTCTTAACGTTGTCTGCTTGTTTGATCACTAGTAAGCTGTGAGGTGGCATATTTACAGAACTAGCTAAAATAGCTCCAAGATCCTGTTCCTTAATGGTAATAGCATACGGTCACCGTGAGATGAGGGGATGGCTTATTTTTCACGATGAGCACTCAGTTTAATTTGCTATTTTATTACGTTTATATGATAGTATTATGAAATTTTTTCACAAATCTTTACAACCATATTTTGGGTTTGCTACTTCTCAATTCAGTACTGCCAGCAAGTCATGTCTGTGATGAACACTCTTTGTCATCGCTATTTACCCCCACCTCCAAATATCTTACGTATGTGGTAAGCCATGTCAGTGGTGAGCTCCTGCCTTGTCCTCTCTTTACTGTATGTAGCTGAACTTCAAGCCACAGTGGCACAGGGGGAAGAAAAGTTCAAAATGCAATACAGTTGAACTCTTAATCACAGAAAAGTGAGGGAAAGAAAATGAATTTAAGGCACCATGTTTTAACAGGAACTTACTGGAAAGGGAAAAGAGTAATATGACTGTTTGGAGTTCATCCTACCATCCTGCTGTGCATTTAATACTCTTTTTTAATACTATAATACTCTGAAACAACATATCTGCACAGGACTCCAGCTGGGCTTGGGCTTTGTCACTATCCCCTTAAAACCCTTGTGAACATCTCTCCTTCATCTAAAACTCTCAGTAATATGAGGTCTACAGGAGTTGTGGGGTTGGGGGGTGGGTTTTTTTTGTTGTTGCTGGTTGTTGGTTGGTTCATTGGTGGTTGGTTGGTTGGTAATTTTTTTTAAGTGACTTCGAAATGACTGCAGCTACCCAAACACCTAACTCTTCACTGAGATTTAATTTTAGTCTAAAGATACTGATTTAGATACACTGCAGTTTCAGTGGTAAAATGAAAAGAATCTGCTCATGCAGATGAGCGAATTGGAAGAGGGGAAAAAAAAAAAAGCAGTGACAGAGAAAGATTTGAATGGTGCAGCTGAACTATGCTTGCTTGGCACAGGGAAAGGAGATAAAAATAATTCCTTTCCCTAATTAACAATAACACAGTTCACTGTCACAAGCAGGAAAACTTTAACTCCTTACTAGTACAAACTGTGCTGTTTCGTTTCTTTCTGGGTTTTCTCACCTATGTGTTAGAATTAGAACCACCCAACCATCTTTCACAGACAACAGCTGATACAGCTGTTTGATGTCATTACAGACTTTCTGTCCTTTGTTGTTTACTCCTGTTTTCTTTAGGACCACCTATTCCTGCTCACTCAGTCTATGAATAGGCATCGAAGAGTTAATTTGCATCTTAGCACAGCTGAAAGGATGGAAATGTCTAATGCGAGAACAGGAAACAATAACGATTTTATTTTCCTGATCAGTTACTTGTGCTTAGAAAGCAAAATTTACATCTCTAGTTAGGAAGGATTAGTTGTTTTCACTTTATGTTAGGTTGTTTTGTTTTCATGCACCAACAGAATGCTATAATGCTTGGTTTGCAAAACCTTTCTGAGAAAGGTATTTGTGTATATATCCATTACAGGCACCTTTTTTGGGAATGAAAAAGAATAAATAAACAAAAAAAAATAGATCTTGATTTTGAAAGGGTTTCTTTTGGGACTAATTTACAATTCTACTTGTTAATCTGTTTAAGTAATACATACAGGTGGTGGGAGAACTGTACAAAGATAATGGATAAACTAGCAAGGGAGGGGCTGTTTTAAAGGCAGCCTTAACATTTGTATCTAATTGATATCAAAGTTATAAGTCAGCTAAGCCTTCTGTCCCTAGCCAAATGACTGAGCATAAGTGTATTTTTATATAGCTCTTTAATGTTAAGTGACAAGGAAAGGCAGCCACTTAAAAGTATTTGACATTCATAAGCATCCAAAAGACTTTCTGTCATCTTCTATTTATTCATTCACTAGACTAGAAAAAGCTATAGTGCTTTGTTTTTTTTCCTTCTTTCAGGGCAGCAGTCAATGCATCTGTGTCAAACCTTAGCTCTTCTCATCTGTGCTTCATAGTGTCCATATCCCTTGCCTCTCTTTCTCTTTACTGTCACCAACCAGCTTTTGTGCGCTCATTAACAGCAAGAAGTGCCGCATCTGGAATTTCCAACTCCCAGTCTGAAAGAATTAAAAGGACTGAGTGTGCTCCTGCCCCTCCTGAAGTCAGTAGCACAGCTCTCAGCAGAAACAGAATCAGACTGAGTGCTAATTGAAAATTGTCTGAAAAAAATACCCAACTTTAAGTGCCTTATTTTATACATTTGTTTGAAGAGTATTTGGGGTGCTTTTCTGATATAACACTGGAGGTTTTTAATTCAAAAAATATTGATAGTGTTCTTTGACACTTTGTATTTTAGCTGGTGTGCACTTGCTTTGTATATTCAGCTTTGCGTGTAAAATGTATTTAGATTCCCTGTAACATTCAGAGAAGAGTATAGGAATGGGGTGTTTCAAAAATAAAGGAAACAGTCCTCTTTCTTAAAAATGTTTCATACAATCAGTTCTGATGTTTAATTAAGTCTGTCCAAGAGTATTTAGGCAGCTAAGCTATTAAGCTAATTGTGTTGGAAGAATTTGAAGATTTTGCCATAAGGAAATAAAAATGTGTTATTTTGAAATAGAGAGTTAAAAAAAAAAATAAGCTTGGAGGGGAAACAACAGAAAACATTCTGAAGTGTTCTAAATAGTGTAACTGGCACACTAAACAGAAATACCCTTTGCGCTGTTACCCATAACCAAATAAAAAGGCTTCTGCATGTCAGTATGTTTTGACTCTTTTTAAGTTGTTCTGAAAAACTTAAGCTTTTGAATTCCTACCTGTCTGTCCGCCCCTGCTGATAACTACTGAATACATTGTCCAATTTTAACCATGTTGCAGAGAGGAACAGTTCTAAGGACACTTTTTGTCCCTTCAAGTTTCAAGAAAGTGGACAGAGTCCCACAAGTGTCCCTCTCATGGAAAGACTGAAGTGGAAACTTTATTAGCCCCTAGAGAATTAATACCTGAAAGTGGTGGAGGAATGAGTCAACCACAAGAAAAAGACTGAACTTCTCTTTGTGCCTTACTAGATGAAAGAACCCAAACACAGTACACAAGACCACACAAAATGGAGCTACACAAGGTCTGACCTGTGCTGCTGCTCTTGTGAGGGGTATTTCAGCATTTGGGATTTTTTTTTTTTATTAAAGGGATAAATATTTCAGTAGTTTTCTAACTGGCACTAGAGAAGGGAGGCCAAATGTCATCTGTTCTCTAGTGTGGGTTTTTTTCTTCTGTCAGAAGAAGAGAAAATTGAAGTTCTGTCGGATTCCTTAGTCAGTGTCTGTGGAAAACTGTGCTGCTGTCCCATTTTTCTTGCTGTCTCCTTCTACAGGTTGCCGTAACAGAAATCTTCTCTTTTTCTTTAGAAGAAAAAGAAAGCATAGACAGAGCTGTTCAACTGCAGGATTGCACAAGCAGGCAAATAATACAGGTGACACTGATCAAGGATGAAGAGGACAGGGATATTCAAGTAATCTATGTGTATCTCCTGTCTTACTAACAGTTGCAGAGTCTCAGTAATTGCTGTGCAATAATGCATCTAAGTGCCTCACTCCTGAGGTGCACAGGAGCTAATGCTTTGAGAGAAAGACAAGGAAAACCGATAGATGTTCTTCCAGCTCGTGCAATAGAAGTGGAAAAAATTCCTAAGTATAATGATACTTCCTTTGGAATGACTCATGTTAGTGTTTCAATGGTGAGGTTAATATTACAAGCAACTTACTAACATCCGGAGCCACACTAAGCTCTGCATTTCAGTGTGTACAGTGTGTGTGACAACCCTATTTGTAAGCATACAAAGCATAATTTAGCAACACGCATCAGGTTAGTTAAGACCCACATAACCAAATTGTGTGAGCAGACAGAGTTTGCTCATGTGCATGCTTGCAGTTAAATTCTGCCTTGTATATTTGATTTCAGCCTCAATCTAAACATACTGCTTTAGCCCTGGGAAAAACAGGAGCTTAACAATGGAAGTGCTACTGGTGACACGGCTGCAGTTGCAAATGATGCCATTTTAATACTTAGCTGATATTCAGGAGCTTTCAGTCTTGGGTTGAAGAGATCTGATTGAAAATCAGATACAGGCATATATGGAGAATTCCAGGTTCCCCAGTTGCCTTGAAGTTAAGTGGAGTGGGCACTTGATTATTATGAAGGCTAGAATTGGATTGAAGAATCATACTTAAAGGTGTAATAGAGCTCAGAAAGTGTCAGACCTTGGAAGTACCTAGCCCTTGATTGTAGCAGCTGGAAGTGATTTAACAAGTACTTGAGGTGACAGAATCAAATGCTTTATGTGATGAATGGGCTGTTTCAATATAGCAAATGATTTTGCTCTTTAAAAATCAGAATTAAACAGTTTGTTTTTTGTGAGGAGTGAGATCATGGAGCAATGAAGTATATGTGTGCACGTGCCCAGAGATAGAGCATTTCATGTTAATCTTGTCTTTATAATAATATGTTCACTTATTTTTGAATTTACTGCTATACACTGGTCCTTCTCCTGGAGCGGGCTGAGAGTGTGTGTGTATTTTATGCATGATGGTGTCCTAAGAAGCTGAAATAACATGACCCATGTAGATCCAGCTCTTTTCCTTAGTGACTTATAAGATAAAAAATATATTTGCTAAATAATGTTATCAGCCAAATTCAAGAGGCAAATAATTTCAAGTATTTGTCACATAACGATATTTGGCAATTGGATATCTGGATGAATGTATACAGAACTGGATGCAGAGTTGGGAGGAGATTCCTCACCTTCAGGCAAGGGGTGTTTTGTCCAAGTAGTGCCCCATCTTGGATTCAGTCATATGGCTTGCTTAATACTGTTGCAACTGTAATTCAGGCATCCTGTCTTAAAAGAAGTTCCACTCCACTTGACACTCCCACAACACAGCAGGCTGATTTGTTCTTACATTCATTGTGGCCAAGACTTCAGTGCTTATCTTCCCTATTACAGAAAGAGACAATACCACCCGCCCAAACCTTCCTTAAAAATGAAGTCAAATCTGAACATGATCCAATAGCTATTCAGTGAGCAGAACAATTAATTATAATGTTAAACTCTCTTGCATTTTTGTATAGGAAAGGAAAAGTGCAGAGAGGAAATTTAATGTTTATTTTTGGTCTTTGTACTAATCAGAATTACTTGGGTTCTTACTGCTCCACTGTTCCTGAGGTTCAGTTTTGAATGCACTGAGTAATGGACACAGCCAGTCTCAAGGGACAAACATAAGAGAAACTGCATTTTTAAGATCAATGCTTTAACATAACAACTCGAGGAACACCTTAGGATGTCAAGGGTGACTTTATATTAAAGTGGAACCACACATGCCTGATTTGCTCACAACCCATTGTGATTTGTGATCCGACGTGGGATCTAAGAGGTTTGCAGAAGGCTGGAGGTTCTCATAGGGCACGTGACTAATTGCTTTAGGAATAATCAGTTGGCAGTAAACTATCTTCATGTCTTCTTTTGCTTCCCCTAGTCAGCAATGAGACAGACACTGAGATATAGCAGACTCTGAGCTTCAGCATCTGGACAGATCCAGCCTAGGCTCCCAAATGCTTGATGTTTCTCTCTCTTACATCTTTCGAGTATTGTATTGACTGCTGACCTTAGCATCACTGAGCAGTGATCTCTGAGCAGAGACAGCAAATCTCTACAGATTCAAGGTTTTCAGTCAGTACTGAAATGCCTTCAATTTGACTGTTCCCCAAATAAAGCATATAGAGAAACAATATTATTTAAATCATGCAGTATCACTTGATCCCTAGTCTATCATGCTTAGAACTCTCAAGTGCTTTCTTCTCTTGTACATGAGATGGCACATCCATTCACGGAGCGGCAGAAGTCTGGCACATCAGGTTGTTTGGTAGGGCAAGACCTTCAGTCCTACACTGGGTCACCCCTCCACACAGCATCTTCCTCTTTCTCCAAAAGAAGCCACCACCACTGCTTCTCTTTTGTTATTTGGTTTCACAACCCAAACATGCCTGGTTTGTAAGGAAAGGCTATACAGTTACATGCAGAAAGCCAACACAGTTCCCAAAACTGGAGATTCAAATACAGCAGAGTATATCCTAAGCAATGAGATATCATAGAATAATCAAGGATATAAGGAATTTCAACAAGTCCAACCCCCTTCTCAGGGGAGAGTGAACTTCAGCATTAGGTCAAAGTTAGATTCAGGTATATGAAAAGGTTGGGCCACACTGATGCTAGGAAACTGTTCAGTTTAAGTTAGTGAAATGCTATTAGTGGTGGTATATTCATAGGTGCTACCTTTCAGTGTCTGAAAAACATATGTTGTTACACTTCCCCCAGAATTAAAAAACAGGTTTGAAATGAACATTTTTTTTCTTCAGCGATATTTGCATAATTGCACAGAGTATGAGTGCTAATGAAGAGCTAGTAATAAAACTGGATGAATTAGCATGACTGAGTGACTTAACGCAATCCTGTTGATCATAGAGTTAGGGGTGGCTTGCATTTTGCCAGACCTTTTTTTTTTGGTAATATCTTGCAATTGCACATTTGAATTTGAACTTTCATTAATTATAGCTTTATTTCATGAGCATGAAACTTCATTGACTTAAGTGTTTACATCAGTAGAACACCTATTCTAAAATATGTGCACCTGATAAAATTGTTAATGAACTCCTCACCGCCACCACCCCCAACATGAGTACATTTTGGAGTCACTCCAGTTGAGGGAAACTACATTTTACTTTTTTTTAATGCTTAAGATGTTTTTTTGTATGCTTCTAGCTTGCAGGCTAAATTCTTTTTCCTTTTCAAATTAGAAATAGCAAAGCATGTAATTTCCTTCAACAACAACATTATCTCTCTTCCATCTCCTTGTCTCCCAGTACTGTTTGTTACTGGTCTGCAGTTGAGTTGGTTACCTTACCTCTCATACAGTCAGGTAGGTGAGGCATGCAAGGACTTGTAAGAACAGCTGAGAAAGATGAGTTGTAGCTAAGCCAAATTACTTTCTATTGAAGAAGAGACACTTGTGGGGTTTGTATTTCTCACTCTATTAGGGGAGTAATCACTGGAAGGTTCTAAGTGCCAGATTCAGGGAGACATAATGTCTTAATCTCAGCAGGAATATAGCTGCCAAATAATTGGGCACCTATGGCTTTGGTTCTTAGGTACACTTAAACCCCACTGTTTTGAGTGGAGTTTGATGACGTGGCCCATAATCTCACCAAAAGTCAATGTTGTGTCCCTTTACCTGCTTAAACATGACTGAAAATATCACAAAGCACCACTGTGTATTGTTAGATGATGAAATAACTTAGATTCTTCCCCACACTTCCTTTGGGCACTCCCAAAAAACCTTACCCTTAAGCTAATAATGGCAACTGGGACAGGGAGAAAGAAGATTTTGCAATGATAAGTTTGATATTTCTGTCATAATCATTTTGACAGAGAAATACTAGAAGTTTCAATATCAATTTTGTATGAAGGACATCTTTGCTCAGAAACTTTGCATATGTTACTTCAGTCAGAAATGAGGGGTTTGGATACAGTTTTCTCACTCTATATCTATGAGGTTCCTTATATTGTCCCATTTATAGGACTGGAATACTGAGATCATCAGTCCCTGAAGCTAACTGCTAAATATTCAAGCACAAAGAAAAATGCTGAAACTTAACAGTGAAAGCATTCCTTCCCTGGTCCCATTTCGCCTCCAAAGATGGAACAGGCAAGGAGATATGTATCAGCTTTGGCTTTTATTAAATTAAGCAACAATGATAATTTAACACAATATATATATAATATCATATATAGTAAATATATATAAATATTTAATTATTTAGTAGAACAAAAGACAGAGATTTTGGTAAACAATGTGACCCAGTATGGGATTTCATTAAAAAATATGGAAGATAAGCTTATAGCTCATGGGTGATTTGAAGTGAAAACCTTTGTAGGTGTATAGAAAGAAAACTGGAATTGTACTCCAGAGTTTAACAACCAGAAATATGTATATTATGGTACATACAGACTATGAGATTAATGCTGTCAGAAAGTCACATGCAAGGGTGAAGCCAGTTTGAGGTAAAGTTGAAATAAAGTTGGCAGGCCATACATTTTTTTTGACAGCAAAATAAATAATACATTTTGTGTGGTTAATGCACTGTAAAATAGCCAAGTCCATACTGAATACCAGGAATTAAGAGATTCCCTTCTGCCTAGTCAAGTGTATCTGAGCCCTCATAAAGTGTTATTTGTAGAACCAGATGAGGCAAGCTGGTTTAGGAATGCTCTGGTCTCTAAGAAAAAAGGTGAAGGGCATCCCAGTTCAAAGTAGAACACCCTCATTTAGAGCTCTGCTAATCAACAACAGTCAGAATTCTGCCCCAAAGCAGACACGGGACTCTCTACATTGAAAACCAGGACTTCCTCAGTATTTTCTTCTGGGTTTTGGAGTCAAGCTTCATGTCTTTTCTCACCTGTTATAAGTTTCTGCTGATAAATTACCATAATATTACAATTCTTGAAGATGCTTGTGTCAAACACAAATATGGAAAGAACACGGTAGAGAGAGAGAAAGAGAACAGGGTTTAAGTTTAGGAATTTATCAATGAAGCATAGGTCTGTTTTAACAATGGAACACCTAGGAGTCACTTTTATCTCCCTGTGAATCTGTGCCTATCTTGAGCTTATAACTTACCTCTACAAAATAATTTTGATTGTTAACATGTAGATATATCCTCATAGATTTTTTAACTGCTACTGCTTTTACTATAGATTATTATTTACCTCAATACTTTATTCTCAGTACAGTCTTTTTCCTACCCTTTCATTTTGTCATCTAACTTTTGACTTGTATCTTTAAATGTATAAAATAAGTGGTAAGAAGTCACTGCAAACAATCAAGAAGATTCCTAAAATTGCCCTCTCTTGAAAAGATTTGCCCAGCAAAATTTCAAGGCCACTAAGCAAAGTCACAGTGGCATTTCTATGGGTGCTCCTTCCCATTAAGGACCAGGAATTTTGCCTCTCATATTCTTGGCCTGGCATTGTTCCCCCTCCCACAACAGACACTTCCACTGAAATCTTACAAACATCATGCTAGCTAAAGAAAGCTTACAGAAACACAGTGACATTTTACAATGCTATTTGCTTGAGACTGGGTCAGATAGTAAAACATCATTGAGATATCTAGGACAAAACAACAACAATAAAAAAAGAAGGCTTTTGGTATGGGATTAGGATAGGACGTAATTGGCAACAATTGAAAATGCTAAATTTTAGAGGATGGAACAGGCCCTGAATGATTAACAGATTTGGCAGCCGGGTTCATATATTAATTTCTTCACAGCTTCATGAAATTCAGGTTGAGAGTTTCAGTTCAGGCACATCTATGGAGAACTGTTCATCTGAAAGAAAGACACTACAAGACCCTCTAATTTCCTCTGTGTGTGAAAAACTCTTCTAAGAAGAGATGAAACTACTTAGAGCTTCCACCTGAAAGAATTTCAATCTCTTAACCTTTGAATCTAGTCTTTCCAGTTGTTTTCCATAGGCCAAATTATAGCCCTGCAGCTTAGGGCTGGCAGGGATGCTATATACCAGCCAGTTGTCTCCTGCAGCTGGGTGTATCTAGTGTGGGAGTGGCATGGAGAGAAATGTTGGTACTCTAAAGCATGGTGACCCCAGGAATACCTGGAGAGATGGGTTAAGAGCAGCTCTAGTTATCTGTGCAAAAAAGGCATGCTATTTTCGCTCATGCTTGCTGCTTTGATCTTGCTTAGCAGCCTGAAAATGAAGCACATGTAGCTAAGCTCCTCCAATGCTCTCCTCTCCTATTGCGTTTCCTGGTATTTGCCTTAAACTAGTTGCCTCTTGCTGATTAGGAAATTACCTGTCTCTAGTTAACTTATATAGGGATAGCCATGTTTTATGGCATCTTCACTTCTGCCTTTCCATTTGAGAATTCAGCAGCCGTCATATTTGGTTTTCCCCTTTAACAAACCCAACATTGATCTTGCAGATCGTGCACACTGCACTTTCAGACAAGATAGATAATGACTTGAACTGCAGAAAATGGGACTATATGACATCACACTTTTGTGAGCAGACAAATCTGTAATTTTATTTAGTTTGACAGGTATAAATGGCATTTCAAAAACTGATTATATCTACTGTGATTTTAAGAAGGTCTGGGATATGACTGGAAAATCTTCACCCAACCTATTCCCCAGGGAACAAACTCTTCAATAGAAAAATGCAATATCACTTATTTGTGGCATTAAAACACACATTTAGCCTTTTTTATCATGTTGTGGAAAATATATAATATTCCCCTGTGAAGACTCCAAGTGTGAAAGCGAGATGCGAGAGCTGAATCTCTGTCAAATCTGGGGAGCTGGGTCTGCAGCTAAACTTTGCAGATCAATGTGAAAGAAAAAGCTGAACATGAAAAACATCTGAACTGTTTAATGAAAATGTGGATCTGTGCTGATTTTGCAGATCTATCTCTTATTGTGAAAGCCCCATCGCCAGCTGGGTATAAGATTCATAAGCATTTTCTGAAGTTTCCATTAATAATTCTACTAAAACCAGCTGTGACAGACTTGTGGTTCAGCATCAGTCAAGGTCAATATGCGTAAGCACCTACCTGCAGCGTCCCACCACTGGGAGTGGGATGCACAGACCTCAGCCGGATCCTTAACCTTACAGAGGAAGGTTTTTGGCAGCACCTGGATGTTCATGGCTGTCCAGCTGCACTGGGGGAAAGGCTGATGAAAGGAAATGTTGAAATCCAAGCTCATTTTCCTGAAGCTTGGATACCTCTCTAAACCCAGCTGTGGGGCTGGAATTCACAAAGCCACTTCTGCACTTAGATGTCAAAATAACCTCTTCACGTGTGGATATCACATGCATTTTTTTTTTTTTTTTTAAAGCATAACTGGCATGGGTGTCCACCATTTACACAGGGGATTCATCCTTGGATAACTTGCACGGGCAGAAGAGCTTCGTTATAGGGAGGGCCAGACCGGCTGCTGCCCTCATTCCTCAGTACCCTATTTAGCTAGCTGTAGGCATCTCCACTCCTCTCTCCAGAGCTGTACCTCTGGGAAGGAGGCCAAAGCAAAGACAAACAAGGAGAGGGAATGGTCCTCGGCTGAGAGATGAGGGACTCCTAAGGACTGTCCTGGGACACTCAGGGGTTTTACACTTAGGGTAGGATTTGAGGTTGATCTGAGCCTTGGTCTTTAATCCTGTCGCTGAACCATGCAAGTACTTTGCATTTTCCCCAGCCCAAAAATGCTAGGACAAGGTCCTCTGTTGAAAAATGAAGAAGTTTCATTTCTCACTCCATCTGCATGACAACACAGTTTTCTGAAGAGTAATACTGAGACAATCTCTCAATGAATTAAGTGTGGCTTGCATGTTTTACCCTAGCTTTGCAAGACTTTTGTCATAAGAAGGTGATTTACCCTGCAAGTTGTCTCTGATGCCAAAGGAGAATATTTCTGCATAGTCTGAAGAAAATGCATTTAAAAATATTTTCTGAGTCATAAATCGTTAAAATGTGTGATCTGTCATACTGATAAATTTCTAGATGTGTCTCTATGGCTGAAATTATAATATTTTAAGCTCTGGTTTCTAGTCTAATCTTTACAAAGGCAATTCTATTGTAAATATTTTTGTTAACTCCTCCCTCCTGGCTTTTGATGTTAACTATGTGCCCAGTCCTGCTCTCACTAAGATGGATGGAAATATTTTACTGATTATCTTGGTGAGGATGGAGTTGTGTGGGGATATGGCTTCTTGTTGTGTCCTGATGGAACATAATGATTTTGCTAATTGTCATAGTATAAAATAGTCTGTGTAGTATGAATGTTAGTGAACTGATAACTTTCCTATAGAAGAGATGCTTCTTGTCTATATAATGTACCCTGAGGTACTCATACAGAAGGAAATCAGGCTTGGTTTCACAGCATTTTGAGTTTTGTCCCATAGGGCTCTTCCTTCTATTTCTCCTTTTGGTTCATGCAGTAGGGAAGTTCCTTAGGTGGGTCAGGCCCAGATCCTTAAACATATTGCATTGAAGAGCACTGCCACTTAGCAGTCAATCCTCATCTGAACAGCCTGGAAGCAAAGCAAAAGGAGAGCAAGTGTTGCCTTTCTGCTGCAAAAGAACAGTCGGTGCTGCCAGAGTCCTGGCGCAACATGTCTTCAACAGAAGGGTGTGATTCAGTCGCTGACAGAAACAATCTTGACAAGTAAGCTCTAAATCTGCCTGTGTGTATGACAGGGATTGAAATATCAATCCTTGAAGAGATAGATGGACGTGTATTTTATTGGCCCAGTGCTTATTGTTACATGTTAGAATTGCTTTTAACTTTAACTGAAGAAAAACAAACAAACCACTATGAAGAATATGTATGATGTCTTTAAGAAACATCAACTTAAAAAAAAATGTTTATTCCTGAAAGCTATTCTCTGCAACTTCACTCTTATCTTCATTATTTTGTAAGCTCTGAACAAGGGGCAGCTTTGAATTCAAAATCATATAGTACTTACTATATAGTTTGAAATATTCTCAGTCACTTGGTAACTGTAAAAGGACAAACAAAGAACAGATTGGAAGTGGAAAATTCCATTTGACTACAACCAGATTTTTTTTAGTGACTTAATTCTGGATATAAGAAAGAGACTACATATCTTAAAAATAAGAATCTTTTCCTGCCCTTTAAGAAAACAAAAATCCCAATTAAGGGGGGAAAAAAAAAAAAGACAACATTACCTGTTATTCCCAAAAGGAGTCTATAAAATGGATACTGAAAATCAAACCCACAAAATAGTCTTAAACATTTGTAGTGTCCCTTCTTGGGAAAATAACCTATTGTGTTAATACTAAAATGAATAATCATATTAACATCCATATTAATTCACATTCTCCTTGTCCTTATTCTGGTAAAAGCCTCATGATTCCAGTAAGAATTTTTATTTGGAAGGCAATTTAAGCACAGTCTGAATTATTTTACTGATCAAGTCTTAGGTATCATAGATGGGTGGAAGAACAGAGAAAAAAATTGCCTTACCCTTGGGTATGAATAAAAATCAACAGCATTGTCTAGCATTTGTGTGCATTATGTGCACTTTATTTCAGACATTGAATTAAAGACACCAGCTAATAAACTAGACAATACAAGGTCTTTAAATGTTTTTCCTCAAATACTACAGTAAGCTTTGTAAATAATTTCTTCATTTCTTTCTAAATTAGCAGACACCTGAATAATTTCTCTACTTCATTTCTTCATGAGTTTTATAATTATTATTATTTTTAAGCAAACCTGATCTCCTACATAAAAGTTCAAGTCAAAATATTCTGATTTTAAATTAGATATCCGTGGTTTTTGTAAGTGAAGTTCATGGCCAATGGTTAAATCCTGATCAGCAGCCACATTATTGGTCTTTGTTGAGGAGCGGTTATTTTACTAACTCATTATTGGCGTTGGAGGAGCGTAGTCTTGTGCTGTACAAGCATGTAACTGACGGGCTTAACTTCCAAAAGAAGCTTCTGAACACTGTTTTGGATTTTGGTTTTTGTTTCTTTTAAGAAAAGAAACAAACCCAAACATTACAGGGAAGATATGCATGCCTTAGGCCATCCCTCAGCCCAGCCTATTTTATCCCCTTAATAAAATTACTTTGGTTTTCCAGAGTATTCCTGGAAGGGACTGAACTTCTACCAAAGAATGTTAAACTCCCTCACAGCCTGTCAAGTTACTCACTGTGACAATAGTACTTTTTGCTTCTGTACCTCTTCTTTCCAAGTGTTAATGAAATGCTCCCCCTGAGAAACTCTCAGTAAGACAGACTTACAATGAAAAGATTTCAACATAAGTCTGTAGTGAAGCATGATTTTTTTTTAAAGTATACAAACATTTTGATCTAAAATAAGACAAACAGCTGCCCTACTTGCCTTATTTTCCCCATCACTTCCTTGGTTCCGAAAATGTGAACTAATTACTTTTCAGATTTACAAGTTATTTTGCAAGTCAACAGTCCCAGCAACTTCCTAATTCTATAGGAAACTGGCTGTTTCTGGTTGTAGTGGAGGAATTAACACAGTAAAAATGTATGGATCTAAAATATAATGGATCTAGACACATTTCCCTCTGATGCCCTTGATGTAAAACCATGCTTCTGATTTCTGTTCTCTGAATGACATAAGCCCCTTGTGATAATTCTCCATCTTTGAGTCATTAAAGTCACTATGTGGCAGAGACCAACACATATGCTTAAATTTTGCTCCATGCATAGTGTTATGTTAATAATGGGGACCCTTGCCCAAAACGTCATAGGCCACAAAGGAAAGATTCTTAAAACAATTAAGGATGAAGAAACATGACAATGCCAGGGAAAGACAGGAACAAATAGACATGAGTCAAACTCCTTAACAGTTTGGAGTCTGATACTCCTTACTTGGTTGAAAAGAAAGGAAAACAAAAGTTCTGGCTTTCATTGAGGGTGGTGAGGACAGTGAAAGTTACTTTGCAGAACACTTTCCAACTTGCCTTCTGCAAAACTCTATTAAAGTCTCTTTGGAGCACCTGTCTGTTGTGAAAATAATTCATTTTGTCATGCCCAGTAACACACTTGTAGTCATTTTATGAAAGCTTATGTAGCAGTTTCACCTCTAGCTTTACCCTCTGTTATACTACATCACAAACTCATTTAAATAGTGATATTAATGTTTTTAGAGATCACTACAAATGGTTGGCAGCATCATTGCAGTTAATGTCTCATGGGAGCTATACAAGGGAATTTTATCAGCTTGAGGCTGAGGTATTTGATGAAGTAATAACAAACTAGCTTTGAATTGTCTTTCATTACCCTTTATCTCTCCTAGAGAGAATATAATCTTATTCAAATTATAATGGCCTCTGTTATCAATGTGGTTTACTATTTATTTACCTGCACATGGACATGCAAATGTACATGCATTCTCCTCTTTTTACCGTACCTGTAATGAAATTCCTTCACTATCAGAATCATGCATGATCACAAATTACAAACTAGTTACTCAGAAGTGTAATTTCCTTAGCATTACAAGCATTAAAATTAAAATTAAAATCCAACTTTTTTTTAGGAAAAATGAAAGTGCCTTGATAAGGAGTAAAATCCAATCATTAGACTTTAAATGTACCTTCATTTATCTTTAAGACAAACATGATATATTCCTCAGAAATAGATGGGCTGTCTCATGTTTGGGCAGAGAAAGAGACAGGAAGAAACGTTTAAGTAGTGCTACAGGGGGAGGGAAGTCCTGGGACTGGAGCAAAGAAAGAGATCCTAATGGCAGAACTTTGGCTCTCCCTGACTAAATCACACTTAAACTTTTCTGAGGCCAGGCTTGTATCAGCCAAACAGGTAGGAATGCAAGACATGGTTCTAGGTTATTAATTACTTGGTAGTTGCTGAACACTCAGTAGAGAAAAGGAATATATAAGTGCAGAATTAAGGCATGACTCTGAAGACATACAGGGAAAATATTTTTTTGTTAAATGACTAGGCAGGAAAACAACTGGATATATGCTGGTATACATCTGCTCTGCTTAGCTTAAGTGTATACTGAAAGAAGAACCCAAAGCCTACAACCTTGCTCCAGTGGCTGTAACAGCTGAAAATCAGAAAGCAGATATCAAAACATTCTTTACTTATTCTTCTTTTGAAATGCTACTAGGGTAAAAGACAGGTAGACTGTTAGGATTGCCTTTTTCTCTATTATCAGTTCATCTCATTCATGTGCTGAGTCAGGGTCTTTTTTCCTTTTTTGTTAGTGCTAAAGGATCTACATTCTTCCCTTCCAAGCACAGGCCACACAACAGCCTGAAAACTGGCTCTCTGGGCGGATCTTGACTGACACATTAGCTTTTTCTCCACCAGTTTGCCATAAGGCCATTGATTCTGATTGATTTCTAGTCAGTGTTTACTTACTGTCACTGTAATTAAAACCAGGCAAGGGGAAGTGATTATTTAAGCCTGCCTTATCAGACCAGTGCTCAGAGTGAGGACAAACACTGCTGCAAACAACAGATATTTTTTTACCATATAGTCTTCAGGCTTATGTCACAGGCAAGTGTTAAATATTACTTCTATTCATTCTTTTCAACAGAACTAGATAGAAACCAGACATGTAACTATAAACAATACCCAATAATATTTATAGCAGTATCTATATTAAGCTTTCTTTGTAACATGAATAATTTGTTGTTGCAATGTATCTGAAACAACCAGGTGTACATAAATACTGCATAGACAATAGGGATATTAAATCCTGAACAGATAAAAAGCTTACAGAACAAAGTGGAACCAGAATTTAAGAAAAATACGCATATGTTTAAGTAGATTTAAAATAAGAAATACAGTTCAAAGTTTGCTGAATGACAGAAGCAGAGATGCTCAACAGAAAATATAGAAACATCAAATGTGTAAAAGCTGATCAAGCCAGATTTTTACTTAAAATTCAAACTGGAAATAAGCTGGAATTAAGAGGTAGAGCTCATAAATTTTAACCATCTTGACAGGAGATTTTTTTTTTAAAGTTTCTTAATGAATAGTAAAATAGTTGTTTGTAAATGGAACCTAAAGTGAAGCTGGTTACCAGACTACCTTGAATAATTCTTTTCAGTTGTGAAAGTAGATCAAATTCATCAAAATAGTATTTGCCAGATCAGTAGGTCAAATATGACTAGGGATGCCTAGGTTAAAGGCTGAGTAAAAGAAGAAAGGAATGGTGATTTCCCACAGCCAACAAAATAAGCACACTCAAAGTCCATGAGATATTTCACACAGCTTGTGATAATCTGTCACTTCCCCCCCACTGATTTGGTAGGAAGGATATCTTCACAACAATGACAGATACTGGACAGTGTTTTGTAGAGGGAAGCAGATTCTAGAGGATAAGAACTTCCTCCAGAATGCCAGAGATGCTGGAGCTCTGGACTGGATGTCAATACAAAAAGGGATTGGGACCTGTGGGGGTTAGAATTTTTGGAACCAGGGTTAAACTCAGGTCTTGAGTGGTGCAGAATAACCCAAAGTGTTTCCTTTTAACACATTAAACAAAAACCTGAAATCCTGCCTGTTGCTTTTATTACATAAAATTTTCTTAATACTTGCAGAACAGGGATTTTAACCTTTCCAAAGCAATCCTGTGTGCAATTCTATTTAATCATCCCTCTACTCTCAATTAGATCTGACATTGTAATTCCTATCCTCTTCTAAATTGTTGGGAATTGTTTCTGTGTGTGTTAAAGTAGCCTCAGTGTTATACTTGCCAGTGAAATGACCTTTATAAGTCTTGTGCAAAGACTATAAAACAGCTTAGTAAATTTATTAAATATTATGTGTTGTCAAAGTATAATCAATTTTTCTAATATCAAGTGACAATTTTTAAAATTTATCCTCAAAGCATGGAGAAGAGTTCAAAGACTGAATTTAGTTTGCTTGATTGTTTCACTTATTTACAACATTATAGTCCTCACTGATTTTCAGTATTCAGATATACATTGTGAGAAAGGTAATGTCAAAAATTTACACATTTAAGAGCAAGAGAGGCTCAAATCACAATTTGGAATTATTTTCTTCTCTTGTGTTGCATAAAGCATGAGCCAAACATTTTTGGGTTAAGCCCTTAGTATAACCAGTTACAGTTTGTAAGAAGTATTGCCTGCTTTGTAGATATAAAGAACTTAAACTTTTACTTAACAGAAGTAATATTCCTAATTTGATGTTCATGTTTGTAGTTCCAGCATTTTTAAACAGCTGGCAGTGGGCAAGAAGCAGACAAACCTACCCCCTGGAACTTATATTCTCTTCAGGCAGAAAAAATCCAAGTCTGTTGACCTTTCAAGATTACCTAGAGGCTTATGAATATACTCAGAACTTTTGATGGTTAAAGAATATAGGATTTTGTCTTTTAGCCTCTCTTGGCATTTGTGAATTCTGAATATTGTGTGCACTCTTTAACAAAATGTTTACCTACTTACACATTTAACAAGAAATATCTCTCATAAATCATGAGAGAAAGCAAATAACCCTCCAGGTAACCATAACATGAATGGATTCCAGTCAGTATGTCCCCAGACCAGCATCTTTCAATAAACTTTTTCTCCTAGTTCATCCTTCTTCTGAAACACCAAGGGCATTTCTGTATTTGTTTCTAAATGTCATTTTTCCCTTCAGATTTCCCTCCATACGAAAAGCAGGTGCGGTCCCTCTTTATTACATAGTGATGATCACTTATCTCAGTTGATAAGTGAAGAACAAAAAGCATTGCAACTTCTGGTAGATAAACTAGTTCAAAGATCAGTCTGAGCCCCATTAGGGGCTAATGGAGTGAGAGGAGGACTTTTTCTCTAGCCCTAACAACAGGTTTGGAGTAAGGTTCATAATGTACATCCAGGATTTAACTGCACTAACTGCTATCTCTACCGTGGGTGTGAACCCTATTTACCTATTGGCTCTGTGGGTAGGTCTGTCCATGACAGATGTATTTCACAATATTACAAAGGTTCCTAATCATTGTGACAATGTTGTTACTGTTGAGCAATGCAATGAAGAAATACATCAGGATAAAGAACAAAGGTAAGCCTAATCTGTGAAGGTCAAAAATCAGTTCAGATATGAGTCTCTCTGGAATGTGGAGGATTATATAAGCAAGAATTTAGTTTGGATTTTTACAGACACAACATCCAGTCAGGAAATTCTGCTGTTTGTGAGGACATGTATTTTCCAAATTTTATGAGGAACAATATGAAAGGATTTTGTCTGACATAGGTGCATAGACTGTTTCCAGTGAGGTACTGGGCACTTCTTCCCCATAAGTTAGTGGGGACTAGTTTTGCTAGTTAGAGACTAGCAAAAATCCCTCTGAATTCAATAGGCATCATGTTGTCAAAAATTTAAAATAGCTGATCATTTTGAGGATTGACTAAAGTTTCAATTCTTTTCTTCCAAATATAACTGCCTCCCAGAATCTCTCCTAATAAATTTTTATCTCTGATTTTTTTTTTTTTTTTTTAAGATCTATCACTATGTATCTAATGCAGTCAGTGAGCTCTTTCTCAAAAGAGCATCCAGGGGCACTGGGATTCAGCACTGAACCCCAGTCAAGGTTCTCAGCAAAAGCAGGTCAATAATTTGATATTATTTCATTTTCTCCCTCTGCATCTGGTCATGTGACAACACTGGACCTCCTCTACCTCCTCTGCTAACCAGTTGTTTGATCTCTGTAATACCTAGCCTGAGACAACTTAATGATGTTATCCATTGAATTAGCAGTTCAGTTCTAGCTCATGATATGAAGAATGCAATGAAAATTGGTTTTGCCTCAACGAATCTGGAATCTTCATGGCCAATGTGCATGCTCTGTTTCCCCTTCATGGGAATTTGGTTCTCCGTGACTAACCTCATTAGGTAAGCGTTATGGGAACTCCACTTCTTTTTCCACATATCTGAACCAAATGTCTCCGTAAACCCAAATGTGCACAAGGTCTGTAACACTTCTCACCCATTTATCTTATCCAGCCCAGCACCTTAGCTGATATCTCTGGTAGGAGGAAATAACTCACCTGGGGATGGCTACTGTCCTCATACTTCCTCTGGCACCATTAAAATCCCACACCTGAATAGTAGTTGCAGCCTTCACTTTGAGCCTGCCTGACAATAACATATCCTAGTACCAGATATTATTTATAGAAGATCATCGTAGAATCATAGAACGGTTTGGGTTGGAAGGGACCTTAAAGACCATCTAGTTCCACCCCCCCTGCCATGGGCAGGGACACCTTCCACTAGAGCAGGTTGCTCAAAGCCCCGTCCAACCCAGCCTTGAACACTTCCAGGGAGGGGGCATCCACAACCTCTCTGGGCAACCTGTTGCAGTGTCTCAGCACGCTCACAGTAAAGAATTTCTCCTCATAGATAATCTAAATCTACCCTCTTTCAGTTTAAAACTGTCATGCCTCATCCTATCCCTACACTCCCTGATAAAGAGTCCCTCACCATCTTCCCTCTAGGCCCCCTTTAAATACTGGAAGGCCACTAGAAGGTCTCCCCAGAGCCTTTTCTTCTCCAGGCTGAACAACCCCAACTCTCTCAGCCTGTCCTTACAGGGGAGGTGTTTCAGCCCCCTGATCATCTTTGTGGCCTCCTCTGGACCCGCTGAGCAAGTCCATGTCTTTCTTATGTTGGGGGCCCCAGAGCTGGACACAGTACTGCAGATGGGGTCTCACAAGAGCAGAGTAGAGGGGGAGAATCACCTCCCTTGACCTGCTGGCCACACTTCTCTTGATGCAGCCCAGAATACAGTTGGCTTTCTGGGCTGCGAGCACACATTGCTGGCTCATAGTCAGTTCTCCATCCACTAATACCAAGTCCTTCTCCACAGGGTTGCTCTCAATCCACCCATTGCCCAGCCTGTATTTGTGCTTGGGATTGTCTTGACCCATGTGTAGGACCTTGCACTTGGTCTTGTTGAACTGTAGGAGGTTTGCACGGGCCCACCTCTCAAGCCTTTAAAGGTCCCTCTGCATGGCATCCCTTCCATCCAGTGTGTCGACCACACCACACAGCTTGGTGTTGTCAGTGAACTTGCTGAGGGTGCGCTCAATCCCACTGTCCATGTCACGAACAAAGATGTTAAAGAGAGCCAATCCCACCACTGACCCCTGAGGAACACCACTCATCACTGCTCTCCATCCAGACATCGAGCCGTTGACCGCAACTCTTTGAGTGCAACCTTTGAGCCAATTCCTTATCCACTGAGTGGTCCATCCATCAAATCCATGTGTCTCCAATTTAGAGGCAAGGATGTTGTGCAGAACAGTGTCAAAAGCTTTGCACAAGTCCAGAACTATTATCATACATGACATTATAGAATTAAGCAGTACTCATTCATTAGCATAAGTAACTAATTCTGTCGCTACATATCCAATGTCAGCAGCAAATTGTTTGTTACAGCAACACTCGGTGGAATCAATGCTGAATCCCAGCTGAGTATCTCTCAGGAAATTGGCTATTTCATATCAAGTGTCTCATTTTCTCTTACTGCACTGAAATGAACCCACAAAAACCTAAAGATTGCTTGAGGATGCAACATGATTGAGATAGCTTCCAGCAGGTGTTTCACATCAAGTCTTCAATATTCTGCCACTTCCTGTGCCCACCTAATTCCAATAAAGTCAATCTTATGGGGCATTTGCTAAGAAATGCAATGTCTGTGCAGTGTCTGCAGATCTAACTTGTGAAACTTTGTGTTAACTATGTGGTTTAAGCATGTAACAAAGCCAGGCATCAGATCTCTGCTCAGACTGTGTTGCATTTAAAAATAGGAATGACTTTATAATTTTTAAATACTTCCAATGTCTGAGCTCAGTTTCTGCTGTAAGCTAGACTGTATTCTTCCTTTCTCAAAAGGAAGAGAGTTGTAAGAGTATCTGTTTTGTGATTCACCTCAAACCTTTCCTACAGAGAAGGGGCACTTCAGTCTACTTCTGTGAAGTGAATTAAAGGGTCGGTAAAGCAATTGTACTTGAATTTATAAATTCACACTAGAAATTTTCTAGTCATCCCTGCTAGAGTTTCTGGGATATTTGAATGGGTCTTGGAATACATCAGAATCACAACACTAGGATCAGAATTCAGTAGTAGAGACCACAAACATATAACACAGCTCTTCCTGTATGTGTCCAGGGCCACTGTTGCTTATTTTAATAAATAAATATTTTGTGCTCTTTTCCCATCAGGATCCATTCACCTAGGGAGAGAGCATGAGGTAGATAGTATCTTCTTTTTACTCCTCATTACTCCCCTTTACTCAACAACAAAACTGGTTATTAATTTCCAAACAATTTTCATCTAGAAAACTCATTATGGTAACATATTTACAAAAATGTTACAGAAGACATAATTTTGTCAGCAGAACTTTTGTTACTTGTGTTGCTGGTTGTCACTATTATTTAGGAATAATAATCCCTAATATTTAGGAATTTACTTTATAAATTAAGTAGGATTTTGCATGTCCTCCAGACAAACTGTTTAATTAAAGGACAAGCATGCGTGCTAACCACCAAGCTCTACTACACTGACCTGAGTTGAGATGTATTTGGCAAATTCTACTGCTTTGTAACTACAGTTGGCAAGCCTAACAATTGCCAAGAGTGTTTATTGTAGAGAGTATTTACAACATCCCCCATTTCAAAACAGAAGGATCATTGTATGATCTGATCTAATCACCAGCATTGCATAGATACAGACCCTCAATCAGGAATTTCCACATTAAGTCCATAGTTGCTGTATATCTATATAAGGTCAGTATTTCCCATGTTTGGGGAGAACTCTCTAGTAAGATACAGAAAGTTTGAGAAATATTTTACAATATGATTTAATAAATATTGTATGACAAAAAATTAAGTCTCAATGAGAGAGCAGATAGAGCTAGTGTTATTGGGTAATGTTCAAAGCCTAAAATAACATCACTTTCCTCTCCTCAACAAGGAAAAAAAGAGCAGACTCTGCAGTCTCCAGGGTGCCCAAAGTCAACAGGATCTCGCACATGATGCTAAATGACAGAGATGCCTTTTTGCCTTAGACGACTAGAATTTGTAAACTCCTCCCTATCTCTACTGCCTGTGCAAATAGGTACTGGAAACACTGATTTTCACTAGAAAATCTAATGCATGTTTAAAAAAAATTTAAAAAGCAATATTATTAGAGTATGAAATACCTGAATTTGTTTGTTATTAAAAAGTGCCATATATTCAGTTTGTTACTAATTTTAATACTAACTTCAATACACACTTCATTGAAATCTTTGGTTTTCCAGTGCTCCTGGAGAGTAGTAGTGCATGACAGAGTTTAGTGTTGAGCTCTTTAGGATCCTCAGGCTTTAAAGCATAAGTGTGTTCAAGATGTTCTGTTTCCTCACTCAGGATCCCACCAAAACATACTCTCTGTATAGAGAGCTGTTTTCAGGGTTGAGGCCTTTTCCATTGATCTCTCTAAAGGCCTGGAGAAGACTTGGAAGACAAACGTGGAGTAGTAAAAGAATATTTTTTTGTTGTTTTACTGTTATTATTAGATAGAACACAACCAACATGGGTTTTATTGATCACACCCCATCCTGTAGCAAGCTATCAGCCTAGCAATCGTATAATGGAGATGGTCTTGCATGCAAATGAAAATCGTTTAATGACACAGAGAAAAACAATGAGAACCATTGTTTCCAGATAATTTATACAGCATCAAAGCATCCTTTTTCTTTTTTTATGAATTGAATTCACAGGAGATTTGTGAAAGTTGCCTGTCAGGTCAAAGGCTAGTGCTTTATCCACTTAATCATTCATCCCTGCTTGATTAATAGACTTTTTAAACAGAATCATATATTAATAATGTAGGCTTTAACTGCGCATCTCGATCAAAGAGCGGATTTTAGAAGTTGATTGGTTTGTATCCTCTAGGCCTGTGATAAATGTCTAGAGATTTCTTGTAATCATTTTTTTCTTGTCATTTTTTCATTCTGATATTCATTTCTCTCTTCAACATTGTCACATGAATATTTAAAACAAGAAATATAATCAGTTCAGTGCTTTTTCTCCAGTGCCGGGATCATAAAGAGAATAACTGTCATTCAGTACAAAATCTCTTTATTACAATATTTAAGCACTGTCTATTTTACCTTGCTTGTTGGGAAACATGAGCTGAAAATCTTATATGCATCAATAGGATTATGAATTGAAAGTTACTCTTCAAATTTGGGGTTAAGTGGGATTAAGGAGAAGAAAACTCAAAGATAAAAAGACTATGGAGTTAATAATTAAAGGGGGTTAGAAAATTTTCAGCAAAACCATTGTTGTTGGAAAATGCTGTCTCATCCACTGATGAGACTGAATTGTTTTCTGGGAATAGGTCAGTGTTTAGGAAATTCAGTTAAATTAAATCAAAATGAACTTTTTTGTTTGCTTTGAGACTACTTTTTATTTCCAAATCTTATTTTCTTCAGAAGTCAAAATCTGAGGTGGGATGACTTCAATTGAAAGGAAATACTGTAACTGAGCTAAATATTTTTTAAAACTTTTAATGAACACTTCCATTTCTTTTTGTTTTTGTTACAGCTTGGAACAAAATCAATACTCTGGGTGAAAGAATAATCCCAGTACCAAGCTTCCTGTAACATTCCTTTTAGTAACAGTAATATACTTATTTAGGATGTAAAATTCCATATCTTAACAAATGCCTAAACAAAAAAGATTACTTTCCTGATGCCCCGATCTTCAAAGATCAATGAAGGCTTCCATTGTGGAGCAAAGTAAACTGACTTACCTGGTATTACCCACATGTGAATAATCGTCTCTCATTTCTAATTCATAGTGTATGTCTCTGCTGACAGTTCTGCACTTGTTGCATCTATAAAAGTTCCAATGATACCAAAAGCATTTCCAAACAATTCTCTCTCACGTAAGGCATGGATTTACAGAGCTTGTCATGCCTTGTTTTGCACATTGTTTTTTTCTGATCCAGTCCTGCCAGCCACATGCACTGTGCTGCTGATGAGTCAGCTGTCCAGCTCCATCCTCAGCATGAGATCACAGAGCAGGATGAAATGGGACCTCACTTCTGGCTATACCACAGTATATGAGATATGCAATGCAGAAAGGATCCTTGTTGCACGGTTTCTGCCTCTACGCAGTTCCTAGGAGGGAATTGAAAACTATTCAAAGCCCAAAACTGGCCATTAATGAAGATACTAAAAATGAAAATATATGATAGTACCTTGGTCTGGAATAGAAACTGGATTCAACAGAGCTGTATGGGTGTGCTCTCCAGGAGCAATATTTCTCTTTACTGTCCTCTACATTGCTGAGAACTTGGAGATCCATGTACTTACCAGAGTGAAGGGCATCCTGGAGGATCCCCTTACACAGCTATAAATCTTGTTGTTATCTCCAGAAAACATCTCCAACTTGAATTTAGCATTAAACTAGGAGGTTTTGATCCAGTTACTTTGTATTGTTGCAGGTGTCGCAGTGTCACTGATTTCAGTAGGAGAGAGAGGTTGCCATCACCCTACACGGTCTCCTTCCCTCATTCCCTCTGTCTGCAAGTAGTAGTTGCTGGCTGGCTGGACTAAGTTGTGAGATGTTTGACTGTGTATGGAAAGATGTAAGTCTCTAAAGCTTGTAGACAAGTTCTGCATAGCTGAGAAGCAAGAGAGTCTCTCTCAAGTGTGGGATAAGAGCCCCTTCAAGTGCACCTCGACCACGACACAATGCAGATGAGGAATAAGGTACTCCAGACTGAGACAGTGTCATGGAGTACATCCTAGAAGTGCTAAAAGCTTCATCTAAATATTGTCACAGTCTCTTTATTCCTGTAGTGTGGTGCTTCCTCCTGTGCAGAAATGGTAGATGGAGAACATTCCTTTTCTTCCAAAAATGCATGTGGTGATGGCCAGAGTCTCGTTCGTTATTGGAATTAACCAGACAAATCGCTCCACCAACTAAGAACGGCCATGCACCACCACCCACGGAATCGAGAAAGAGCTCTCAATCTGTCAATCCTGTCTGTGTCCGGGCCGGGTGAGGTTTCCCATGTTGGCCTGTCAGCTTGACGTCGGTGCCTGGGAAGCTGATGGAGCAGCTCATCCTGAGTACCATCACACAGCACATGCGGGACAACCAGATGATCAGGCCCAGTCAGAACGGGTTTATGAAAGGCAAGTCCTGCTTGACAAACCTGATCTCCTTCTATGACAGGGCGACCTGCTCATTGCATGAGGGAAAGGCTGTGGATGTAGTTTACCTCGACTTCAGTAAGGCCTTTGACACCATTTCCCACAGCATTCTCCTGGCAAAACTGGCTGCTCGAGGCTTGGATGAGCACACGCTTTGCTGGGTAAAAAACTGGCTGGATGGCCGGGCCCAAAGAGTTGTGGTGAATGGAGTTAAATCCAGTAGGCGGCCGGTCACGAGTGGTGTCCCCCAGGGCTCGGTTTTGGGGCCACTCCTGTTTCACATCTTTATTGATGATCTGGACGAGGGGATCGAGTGCACCCTCAGTAAGTTTGCAGACGACACCAAGTTGGGTGGGAGTGTTGGTCTGCTCGAGGGTAGGGGAGGGACTGCAGAGAGATCTGGACAGGCTGGAGTGATGGGCTAAGGCCAGCTGTAGGAGTTTCAATAAGGCCAAATGCCGGGTGCTGCACTTGGGCCACAACAACCCCCAGTAGCGCTACAGGCTTGGGGAGGAGTGGCTGGAGAGCTGCCAGTCAGAGAGGGACCTGGGGGTGTTGATTGACAGCCGGCTGAACATGAGCCAGCAGTGTGCCCAGGTGGCCAAGAAGGCCAATGGCATCCTGGCTTGTATCAGAAATAGCGTGGCCAGCAGGGACAGGGAAGTGATCTTACCCCTGTACTCGGCACTGGTGAGGCCGCACCTCGATTCCTGTGTTCAGTTTTGGGCCCCTCACTACAAAAAGGACATTGAATTACTCGAGCGCGTCCAGAGAAGGGCAACGAAGCTGGTGCAGGGTCTGGAGCGCATGTTGTACGAGGAGCGGCTGAGGGAACTGGGGTTGTTTAGTCTGGAGAAGAGGAGGCTGAGGGGAGACCTCCTCACTCTCTACAACTACCTGAAAGGAGGTTGCAGAGAGCTGGGGATGAACCTTTTTAACCAAGTAATGAGTGATAAGATAAGGGGGAATGGCCTCAAGTTGCACCAGGGAAGGTTTAGACTGGATATTAGGAAGTATTTCTTTCCAGAAGGCGTTGTTAGGCGTTGGAATGGGCTGCCCAGGGAGGTGGTGGAGTCCCCATCCCTGGAGGTGTTTAAGATTCGGGTCAACATAGCGCTGAGGGATATGGTGTAGTTGGAAACTGCCAATGCTAGGTTAACGGTTGGACTAGATGATCTTCAAGGTCCTTTCCAACCTAGATGATTCTGTGATTCTGTGATGGCAACTATAGGTAGCTTGATAGTTGATCCTAATATACCCTGTGGATGAATTGTGCCATCTGAATTGTTCCAGTCTTGCCATAATGGCTTCTGCTGTTCACATGCTATTGATGGGGAGATCAAACCAAAAACTGGTCCTCAGGGTCATTGACTCAAGTGGGAGGGTTTAAGAACTGTGTGATTTGTTTTAAAAGTCCTCTTCACAGGTCAGAAAGGCTCAGTGTGGGTGTGCGTAGATATATGAAAATAATAATACGTAGTAATGCTGAGATTCACAGCCCATCAGGAAGCATAGGCACAAATTTACTGTGGCTTAGTCAGAACCTGTGTATATATACATTGATATTAACAACAGTTTATTTATACTGTGAAAGTTTTACCACCATGAATCTGGGTTGACTACATTGCTTCCCAGATTCTTTTTTCATTTTAATTCATCAAACATAATGTTGCAGGGATGCAGTTATCCCACTTAATAATGGTAGCTTGCAAACACCATTATGTTCACAAAGTTATTCATTTCTTTTCTATGTCCATCCACAGTTTTCTACCACGATCCTTCATCTGAACCCTTTAGAGTTCAGTTTGTTTAATTGTTTCTGAGGTTTTGGTTACTTTAATAAGTTGGTTTGTGCTTAATGAAAACAAAATTTGTAAGATGAAAAAACAGCTATCCTAATATTTTCTTTATTTAACAGTCATGGTGGCAACAGTAAGGTAATATATTTTCCAACAATTCCATTGCTTTGTAAAGAATAGATTTCCAAATACAGAAGTCATTTTTAATTTTTGTCCAGGTTTTCCTTCTTCCTCTTCTGCTCTTCCCTTTCTTTTTACTGTTTCTCTTCTGTGGAAAATGGATTTTTCACCTGTCCTCATGCAAATAAATTGTTTTTACTTTCACCTTCAACGAATGTTTCCTCCGGTCTTATGCCACACCAAGGACTGCCTTTTCTGTCCCATGCTGGCTTCTCTTCTCATAATATCTCAAGAAGCACAGTCTGTCTGTTCCATGAGATCCTTTTGTCCCATTAAATTCATCTTCCTCCCCCTAAGCTAGCTGCTTGCCAGCTGTGCTGCAAAAAACACATAAGCCATTAAGATGGATGGTATTGGCATCTTCCGCTTTCTTAGGGATTACAGCAAGCCTACCTTTCAATGATCCATAGTTAGCTTTGGTTTCTCTACTGATGCACCTGTGCGACTGAGAGTGCCACAGGCAGAGACTATGGAGAGCTGAGTTTTGAACGCCAAGGGGGCCAAACCAAACCTTATCCCTGGTCCTGTATGTGCTTCTGCCAGAGGAAAAACAGGAAAATATGAAGGAAAGTCACATGAGTCCTATCAAGTCTACAAAGTGTGAAGTAATAGTGAGAAGGGAGCCTGGGGCAGGGTGTGAGAGACAGCACACAAAACACTGGCTACTGCCCTTTCGGGCTTCTTGGGTACTAGTGCTGCTGAAATTGCTGCTAATCTAGCAGCATTAGGTTTTCTTTCAGATACTGCTAGAAGCAATAGAGTTGACACATTAACTTTCTTCGTGTAAGAGCGCTGACAAAAAAAATTTCTGCTGAAACTGTGTATGGTGGGTGACCCACTGTGTTTAGCATGTTAACAGGCAAAATCCAAGGTGATATCACAGTTAGATTCTTTTTTAGTTTCAGTTTTTGTAACATATGATGAGGAGTTAAAAAAACCCCATGTGTCTGAGTGCATGCTTATGTGTGTGAGAGATAGAAAGATCTCCATTTTGGAAGAAAGATTTCAATTTTGTTTCTTGTCTGACTATAACACAAAGGAAAATAGCCTTCACATGACTCTATCAAGCCATTAGGGACTACCCATGCACTAATGCTAACTGTTGGAAGACAGAACAGAGAGGGTTCTCTGTTCATCTCAGAGAGATGAGAGATATTTCTAGTCAGTAACTGTTACAATGTCAGGACAGCATCTCCCAAATACTAGGACTGAGCATGATGTTAAATTTTAAGACCATGTCCATATATAAGTCTTTCTTTCTTTAAACTTCACTGTGAAAGAAGTTTAAACTTTATTGATCTAAAGGAAGAAACTGAAAATTTCATTTTTTAAAATGTTTGAAAATTCCTGGGACCTTTTGGTGAAATTACCTTTGTGGGGTTTTTTCCCAATGATGGAATGGCAGGAACATGAGCAGATGATGTGGGTGGCAGAAATGCTTCCACCTCCCTGACTATGAGTCATATGGCAAAACTGCTGTTGTTCTGGACCTTAAAGTAAAACCCATTAAAAAATCCATATAGAGCTCCTGGGAACCTTTCTTTATATCAGGCAAAAGCTTGTCAAGCCTGAGATGTTTAAAAAAAAAAAAATAAATAAAAAAAATTGGGGATTCAAAAGTCAGTTTTTCAGCTAGTGTGCCTTTAATAAAGAACACCTTGTCCCCACAAAAGATTTCAGGGATGTCTCAATGCAATGTAGAACAAAGTTCCACCTGCTCGTTTTTCACTGGTACCTCAAAAATTGGATCTGCTTTGTATACAACTTATATACTTCAACTAAATCTACTGTTTCATATTCTAAATTGTGAAGATACTAATCTTCAAGTTTATTCCATAAACTTATCCACACTGAGTAAGCCTCTCAACCTAAGACACAGCATACAGGGGTTGGAGGGGGCAGAGAAACTAGTGTACTTATCTTCTTGTTTCATGTTAGATTTGTCTGTTGCCCTTCTTTCTACTTCTAGATGACCAAGAATATTGGTTTATCTTCCTTTTTTTTAATATGCTTAAAGCCAGAGCCTATAGTCTATATTGCAAATGGCCTACGCATTCAACAGTAAGAAACTAATCTGGGTTTATCTAAAATGTTTCTAAACCATCATTGTATTTATTATTGACATAGTAGCTCTACATTCATTTGGGTATTGGGCTGTATACATGATGCTAACTTGGTCTGTAACTTAAAAAAAAATAATAATAATTTACACGAAAAGCTGTCTGGTTTTATAAAGAAGTTTAAAAAATTTAGATAGCTAAAAATTGAGTTAGAAGGATTTTGAAGCCTGTCAGAGTTCCTTAATGGAAGTCATTGTTATTTAGATGGAAAGGTATAACATGAGTTTAGCTATTAGGGATATTCCAAGGCCTTTGGAGTAGAAAGCAAAAGCTGTAATAAGAAAATTGTCAGAGGTGAAGGTGCTGCTAATAGAACATTCCCTGTATTAAGAAAAATAAGATCTAATGAGCTGTGAGTGTTCCTCAGAAAAAATTGCCTGGTCATACAGAGAAGCTCGAAGGACTTTTGCTTTTCACTGGAATTAAGAGAGTTCAAGTTCAGACAGTGTTAGGCTATGCAAAGTCTCTGTACTGAATTCCAGTAACCCTCCCTCTCTTTATAGAAAGGCTATATTTTCAAGATTTCATTTTGGCAAGAAGAGAGGAATTCTATAAACTGTGTGAAACAATGCAGTTATAGATTTTTTTTTTCAGCTAAAACAAGTGGTTTTAATATTTTAAACAAAATGGGTACATGCACGCAAAATGTGATAATATTTCTGAAGAGCTGAGCAGATATAACAAAGCAAGTGGTACTTTATTTCCCAGATGAGCTATGAATCATCTTCAGTTACAGCTCTTCTGTTGGCAGGAGAGGAGCAAAGTGGAGGTTCAGTGAGCTCCTCCCCAGTGACAGGACTGTCAGCTGCTGTTTTGCTGGTTCTGTGATGGAAAGGATTTTCAGAGGCCATATGAGAGCTGGTGCCTCATCCAGAGTGAAGTCAGCAGGATGGTTCCTGTGCACTTAAAAGATCAATATGTTGACACATTGAAGAAACAGACTGCTGGGTTTTTTTTTCTGAAAAGTGGCATAAGATCAACATTTGAACAACCTAAGTAACATAAAAGTTTTGTATAGCCTTGGTACAGGTGGTAATTTTTTTCATCATTACAGTAGCACTCCTAAATAATAAACTGCAAGGATGTGGCCAAGTGAGAAAGGTCTGCTTTGGATCTTCTTTATTAAACTTTATCATGATTACATAGGTGTCATTAGATTGATGCATATCCTTTGGGAGTCAGTTTATACGTCTTTAGAAGTTGAAAAAGCACCATTTCAAGGGTATTTTATGCAATATATATTTTCCATCAAAACCAGTATCTCCACCTGTAAAGCCTTAGTTACTGAGAGTATAATTCTGCAAGGACACATAAAAATGTGATCTATACCATATACTTATTACTGACATGTGCCATATTTTTCTTTACATTATCTACTATACATTTCACATCTGATGCCTTGTTCTTTGGTACCTGTTGAGAAATTAAGAACTGCTCTATTCAAGGAGATATCAGTCCAGTTTCTGACTCTATTGAGTCCAAGATGTAGAATACTTCTATTTTGTTATTAAAATTAATAATAGTAATGTTATGGGGTCCAAAGCTGAATTTTGCCCATAGTAGTGTGTGTGAGATCTTTCTGAAGTAAACACCTTGTTAATTATGCAGTCGTCAGAGATAATTTCAATTTGTTTTGAGAATAACTTTGTAATCATTACTGGATGTTGGATAATGGTCAGAATTACAAGACTATATTTAAAATGAAAATTAAAAGAATGAAGGATTAAAATTACCATTTAAAGGAGGGAGGAGTTACATTCCTAAAACATACCTGCAAACAGATGTGTATACACTTTACTCAATGTGTACACTCATGATCCTTCTATTTCTTTCTTTTTCACTCTGTACATCAATATATCTATCAATCACTTTCTCTACCATGTCTCCATTTGGAAAGTGACATTATGCCTCAAAATCTGACTGTTTTCCTCTGCTCTGTGTCTTTCACTGACAAAGAGTGAATCAAGGTCACCTCTTTAGAGTTCAACAATTCATTAAATATTCCAGTGGTTCAAATATCTGCAGCTGCACCTTCCACTACCCCTTATTTTCCATTTATGTATTACAAAATGCAACACTTACTGAAGTTTTAATGTAGTTGACTGTGATTCATATCTTAAATGCCATGTGAAATCTGTATATATAGTTATATCTATATACCCTTCATATTTGTATCTATATACCCTTACTATCTAGCTACATAGAAATACAAATTAAAACATCACGTGGTAGTTATTTCATATTCTTTTCATGAGAATCCCACAGCATCAAAACTATGACTTTGTCTTCACAGTGTTTCATATCTGTGAAATTCAGTTATTAATATTTTTATGTGCTGACAGTAGATAATTAATATTAGTCTTCTATATGCTGGGATCAAATTCATCCATGGATATCTATTGGAAAGACGCCACCTCTTGAGTTAACACAAATTTACATATAATTTTTGTTGATCTTGCAGAATTATTTTTACATAGGTCTGTCAAGAAAAATACATCTATGTCAGTATTCAAAATTACCTTAATTCAATGCATCAATGATGTGGAAGAAAAGTAAAATCAGTATTAATGAGAGAATGATATTTTAAAAAATTATAATTAGTTGCCATATTCACAGTGTTAGAATTGTAAAATACGATGTATTCTTAGGTGCTTTAGAGTACCAGGAAAGTTACCTAATTTCCATCAGAAGTCACCCAGAGGTCTTTGTTTTCACATTTTGACCCTTAAAGTGTCTCCTGAGCTCTTATATTGAAAGAAATGTCTTTTTTCAACTATTACCCCAAGGTTCATTATACAATTCATTTTACATGGCTGATAACAGGAAGGAAAAGAAAATATGACATTTCAGCCACAAGTCATCAAAAGGTCATCAACCTATGAATTTAGGCGTTAATTACAGATGATGTTGGATATGAGGCCTCGTGTTTGGGGAAAGGAGCATAAGCTAAGAACAGTGTCTAATACGAGTAGGGATTGAGCAGTTACAAAATTGATAGATACTTTCACCTAAATAACAGGGAGCTTTTGAGTAATTTGAGTAACCGCAGAAAACATTGTAATAATTTTTTATATGCACATTAGTGGTTCTGCATCAAGACAAAAAAATGGGATTTGATCAGGAGATTTTGGATGGGCAGCAAACTTTCACCTTAGTCCAGCCAGAATTGAGGCAGAAGAGCAGCTAGGCAAAACTCTGGAAGCTGAAAAAATCGTAAGGCAGGTGGTTAGAGTTTTAGCTCACTGAAATGAGAGAAGAGCATGAGTAGACACTTTTTAGCCTAGAAATTGACTGAAAGTTTCTTTAGGATGAAATTTAGGAGAAATGGCATCATATAAGCTAAAAATAACTGTGATAAAAATAAACCTTGCTTACTGAATACCATGAGGAAGCAAGTTATCTTACCAGTGTTCCACTTAATTTAAAAATTAATATATATTAGGTGAGAGGAGATCCTATTGTGAAGTATGAGAGAGATTACAGACAATTAAGATGAAACAGCTATTGGGAAATCCCATCTGTTTTAAAATGAACTTTCTTTGTTCATACTGTGAAAAAAGAACATTTTTTCAGGAAGTTAATGAAAAATTGGTGAAAGTTAAATATATTTCCATTAAACTTCTGCCCTGCTTTTTCTTGAAGTCCAGGAATTTGAAGTATATGTGATGCATTTCTGGTCTTTCTTACCTTTGTGTTTTGATTTCTCCATCTTCAGTAATATTTATGTGCATAGAAAAACTGCACAAAGAAAATCAGCCAGCCATCAAGATATTTGGTTGTTTTTTTTCTTTCTTAAAGCCCATGTTCCTTAACTCGTAGTTACTGACAAACGCAGATAAACCCTCCATTAAGCCTTTTTTTTTAAAAAATGGATACCTTTCAGGCTAAAGTATTTAGCTAAGTCCTCAATATTGAATACTTGGCAAGTAATGTGGTCCATCTACTGAAAATAAGGTGCTACTGTTGGGCATTGGGAACAAAAGGAAGAGATTAAAGATACTACAACAGCATTTTGTTTGCTTGGGTTTTTTACCTCTGGAAATTCAGTAATTAGGGATAAATAGATGGCTGTTGTCTTTACCATGACCTCCAAACATCCAGAGATGCACAAAACTGAGTGGCACAGGCAGCTTACAGTGCTTCCTCTTGAAATGAGTAAATGGCCAATATTTTAGCCCTGGAGAGGAAAGCTGAGGTTGACTTGAGGCCCTTTCTGTGGTGTAAATGAACTGAGTTGCCCTATAATCAGTGGAGTCCAGCCAATTTACTCCAGCTACAAATCTAATGCCATGTGGAATAATTTAGTTCCTAATTTTTCTTAAGTCCTTGCATGAAGGGCCAAGATGAAGCTTTAGCTTATTTTTTTCTGAGACACCAAAACATAACCAGCATTTCTACCATAATATAGATGCTTTAATTAAGGAAAGTATATGATGCTTTTGAATGTTGGGGTTTTAAGCATAATAGTAAAACTGCTGACTAGGTATTTACTAGGTAATTGTATGACCTTAATTCACAGAGGACCAGTTTTTTACTGCAAACACCAGAAAACCAATAACTTTAAGTAGGAATGAGGATCAGGCTATGACAGGAGCACGAAGGTTTTTGAATAAAAAGCTTTGTAAGAGATGTCAATTATTATTAGGATATTATTTTACTGTTTGGAGTTTTGCTACATACAACATGAGACAAAAATTTTGAAAAATAGCATCTGTTGCCATAAATCTTGCGGATTCCTGTAAGAGATGCTACTATAAAAAAATGAGAAGCTCACCTTACAAAGTCATTGCATCAAGAAAAAAAAATAATCAAAGTTCTTTATGACATTCAATCATTTGTTTCCGTTTCATATGCCAGAACAAGAAGCAGAGATGACTGATAATTTCTATAATCATTCTTAATAATTTCAAAAGGCAGAGGAACAGATAATAATAATATGTATTCTTGTGCTAAGATGCTCTTCCTCCCTTGTTTTTTAAATTTGGCCATTGTGCTCTGTCTCTTGCAGATAATCTGTCAGGTCAACAATATCAATAGTTTTTATTACAGAAAGCAGATGTTATCAGCACCCTATCTGTCCATTTAATTAGAAATGTGGTACTGCTGTTAAGCTTAAGAAAAATTTGAGGAAGGAAAAGAAAAACAACACATTTCAGAGTTTTTAAAGAGGCCTAGCATTTCCAAAAGGAGAAAGGAGACAATTTCTTTAGGAAGACATACACAAGCTAAGCATATATTTTATGGCAAACTACAATAATAGCTTAATGGCTATTACATTCTAGTGTGAGGTGACTGCAAATTGGTGTAGCTCAATTTACTTCATTCTTCACTCAAATTTCATTCTTCATTCAAATTTCATACTTCATTCAAATTTGTCTCTTATCAGCCTCCTATAAAGGCCTCTCATGACAGCTGGGGTTTGCAGGGCGTTATAAAGAGTGGACAAGAGGGGGCCAGCCAAACTTCAAACCTTGGGAATAGAGATTCCAGAAGGGGACAGAAATGAGCATCTCTCTCTCACTCCTTCATTTTGACCAGCTCCCATCCCACTGGGTGCCAACATCCAACTGCCCTGTTGTGTTTGCAACTCTTCTCCACAGTGCCTTGCTTCACTAAATTGGCCACGGCCCCAGCGCTGCAATTAGTTCTGTTAGTGCCTGGTTTATGCTCATGAAGTTGTCCTGGTGGACTTCTTGCAACATGACTTTTAGTCTTGTTGAATTAAGCTTGGTTTCATGGTTTTTAAGTACTTCCCTTCCCTTTATCTGTGTTGAATGCTCTGTCCTGGTTATTAGGTGTCTTAACTAGTGTATATTCTTTTAATTTAATTTTCTTTCCGTGTGTGTGTGTCTTAGGGCTTATGTGCATTTTGTGAACACAGGTGGGCTCTCTCTCCAACTCAGAAGGAAGTGTTTTATTAGAGAAACACGCTTGTCATGCTGTGAAGAGTTATGTTGTGGCTGTGTTCTCCTGCTGAACAGCAGCCCCAGAGGGCACAGTGGCATAATTAGGTGATTTAAGATCTAATGTGAATTTAGATCCAAAAAGAATACCTTCTGGTGGATTTTAGCTTAGATGATCAACACCCACAAATAAATGCCCAGGAGAAAAAGAACCATTTGAGCTGCTGGGCACGGTTGACTGACTGTGCTAAGAAATGTATATAAATTAATCCTGAATAAAATTATATTAAAAACAAGGGGAATGGAGCTGTAGAAGAAACTTCAGATGGATGGGAGGCAAAAATCCCTCTGAATGAAGTAGTTTTATGATAGTGTGATCAATTACCATACAGGATTTTTTCATCTATTTTCAAATAAGAGAAAATAGACTCAGTGACATAGGAAATCACTCCCAATCTTGTCTTTTGACGTATTAGCTTTTTTGTTTAAATATTGTCTGAATCCTTTCTCCTCCTAGCTGTATCACTGAGCTGCAGATATGAAGACTTTCAGTAGTTTGTTTGATAGGTTGAATTAAACCCCATCACAGTTACAACACTTTGTTAAGTTTAGGTTAGGTTAGGTTTGACTGTTCTAGAAGGAGCTCTGCCAATTTCTGAGGCTGGTGGCTGTGTTGGATTTGAGTGAGTGGTGGTGTTTTTTGGTAGTGGGGGAGTGGGCTACAGTGGTGGCCCCTGTGAGAATCTTCTCAAAGCTCTCCCTGGTCTAAGTCGGACCTGCCTCTGGCCAAGACTCAGCCAATTAGAGATTGTGGCTTTGAGTGTGTTTCAAATACTGGTGAAGTAAATTGAAAGCATCCAAATATTTAGAACACACCATAAATGTTTTCCTCAACTCAGGAACATAAAGAGAAAAATTAAGTTTTCACCTGGTTTTACACTTAAGGCAATGGGGTAGGGGAGAAGAATGATTTTGTGTATGCCGTTTTGGTCCGGTCCGCGCAGTGCTGGGTTTGACAATGTCTTCAGGCTCAAATGTGAGCTGGAAGCAAGCTAAACTCTGTCCAGAGGGAAACTCCTGCTAAAGCACATTTGAGCCAACAGTATATATGCCATATTTGTTAGTAGCTGGATGTGTTTACAGTGAAACGGTGGTTAAGCTATGCTGTATGATACCATTGCACCTATTTCTCCAAGTTATATTTCCTTTTTATGTGAACAAATACTGAGTATTGGGAAAATATAGATGAAATCCTGGGTCTGATGAGTTTTATGGGAGCTTGGCTTTTACCTTTAGAGAGATTAGGATATTTCTCATTTTTGTTGTGCAAGATACCCTTTGTTTTAGTTATGTATGGTTCTGTGCAGTGACAGCTTTGAAAAAGAGGTAAGCTGAACAATGTTTATTTTTTTTGCCTTGGTCTCTGACTGGAATCAATTCCTGAGGCAAAGCTCTTCCTCTGATTGGCATTAGTGTTGTGCTGGGACTGCAAACAGAAGGAATTTCACTGTACGGTACCTGGTAACTTCAGATCCAGAATACTGAATGTGATCATCCAGGCTGTGCACTGCTGATTCCCCCCACAGTGGGAGGGGACCAGCCAGAAGGGTGGGTACCACTGCTCAGAGAGGCAAAGGCAGGAGTGCATTGGCATCACATATGCACAGATGCACTTCAGCACTCATGCAGAAACATTATTTTCAGACATTTAGAAAAAGCCATAATATAGCACTACAATAAACAGGTTAAACCATTTCTAGCTCTCAACAAACTGACAGGTACAGTTATTCCCCCAGGCCCTCACTATTAGTTTGTCTCTTAAAGGCAAACATTTCCTTTGGTGCATGACCCCAGGGAGGGATTCAGCCAATTTTATAGAGAGGTCTAAGAGGAGAAAGAGCAAAAAGATGTCTTAGGTATTGCTTCACGAATAATATTACTGGAACCCTGAAGTGGGGTTTAAGTGGAACTCAAGCATGCTACCAGGTGACTGCAGTCTACATTAAAGAAACAATCTCTTTTCTATACCTTACTTATGCAGGTATTTACATTCTGAAAGTCCCACCACCCCATCATGTTTTTATAGTGCTTATTCACAAGTACAATGTTCATTATGTAGCTGTTGCCAACATCAAATGCTCCAAAAGTGTCAGAAGAAATTCTGCATTGCCTAGCAAAGCCAGGAGGCAGTACTTTTATCATTTCTGTTTAAAAAAAAAATTAGAAACAAGAAGAAAAAACACCTCATCTGGGGAAAAATTCTTGTTGCTTAAAAAGAAAATACAAAACCCAGAAAAGTCTCGAATGTTTCTTCAAAAATTGACATTTCCCTCCATTGTTTCCCTTAAAAAACAAAAAAACAAAAAAACCCACCAACCCAGCAATGTATTTATTACTCAATAGTAATGGTAGCTCAGCTACCATAGATATGTTCTGCTATGGTAGGTATTTGTGCTCATCTTTCCCCATCTTTTAATAGTTATAATATGGCTAAGGATTAGCTATACTGTACCTTTTCTATGACTACTGTATGTGTGCCTCTTGCAAACTGCATTAACACAGTGTTAAGACCACAAAAGCAAAGAAAATTCAGTTTCTGTAAAATTGTCACTCTACCCATAACTCATTTTGTTACACTGAGGTATGGGCAGAGTTTTCAGAACAGTGTGTGATCCTGCATGCCATATGCATTGTATGATATCCAAGCACAACGGGTGGTTTTTACAGCTGATGGAGTAAAGAAATGTAAAGCAAAGCAGACTGTCAGTTCCTGTGTTTATTCTGGAAAAAAAAATATATTACAGAAATCAAATTATTTGTTGCTTGACATCACCATGGACAGATAATGTCGCTCTGGTTTTTGTTCATAGTCTCATGTATATATGTGGCTGCCCACTAGAAACAGAAAGAACATCAGCCATTCATTTCATTGGCTCGGAATTAACATGCCTTTTAAGTGATCATAGTCATTTTAAATGCAGCTTGATCAAAATACTGCTATTAATTTACAGTCTCAAAACAGAGCCTGAACTCATCTGGCATGTCTTTGAAGGAAGCAAACTGGGAAAAAAAGCCAGTGTTTTCAGTGCTAACAGCAGAAATGGGACTAATTAGTGAAATAATGACACTAGTTCTGTTGTGCTAGTAAAATCTACTTCAGATTTAATATCACAGGACAAGAGCAGAAAAATTCCAAACAATCTGCATGTCTCAGGCAAAATATTTTTAGATACTTGAGAATAAATATGTATTCTTATCTTCTCATTTAAGTGTCTTCTCATCTTCAATGTCTTTCACATTAAAATACGTATGTTCCTTCTGATATTTATCAGATTGAATTCCAGTTACAAAATATTGGTCTTCAAGGGCAGCCAAGGAACACTTAACACTCCTTGTGCAGAGGTACGGATCTGGTAATAGTCTCTGGCAGGTTTCTATCCCCTTTTCTGATCCTGTAGTCACCCTCCACTGGTGTCAGCTCTCCCCCACCCATGGAAGCAGATTGCAGGTTGTTCAGGTTTACCCTAGCAGCTAGTGTGCATAAGACACTTTTCTGGCAGCAATAATACAAGGACTATTTTCTTACACTTTCCATCAACTAGAAGAGCTCCATATTAAAAACTAAAACTTATTCATTGTTGGGGTTTGGGTTTGGGTTTTTTTTGGAAAATCAGCTTTCAAATAGTATATTTTATATATAACTAGATTCCGTCTTGTGAGGGACTTGTCAAAGGCTCTGTGAAAGCCAAATTGATTATTTCAGTGCATACCTTCACTGCCATCCTGCTTAAACATTCATTCTGAAAGATTTGAGGGACATGACTTTCTTGTACAGAATTGTACAGAATACTTGTAATCAATCTTAATATCTTTTCCGAGGGTTTTCCTTTGTAATTCTCTCTCATTGTTTCATCTAGTTTGGCTGATGATAAAATGACTATCTGCTGTTCCTAAATTCTCACCTAAAACAACTTTATGTACTGGAAATGAAAATATTGAATTTCTAAGTCTAAGATAACTATTGGAAATACTTAGCTATGTCCTTGGGAAGCTGTCAAAAATAAAAGATGCAAAGATAGTAATCATGGTACTAAGGTAAATGAAATATGGCTGAATCAACTACATTTTTTTTTTTTTTCTGAGCTTGCCCTGTCAATAATGCCATGTGTTTTCAATGTTGTTAGGACTTTATAATCTAGTTTTGTAAAACAGGAAATTACAGCCATCTTCGTTCTGAAACATTTTTTTGTGGTTTTTTTATGAAAATGGCTGTATCATTGATAAATCATGTTTGTACTTGTGTCTTCCATTAAATACACGCATCAAAATTTTGCTGACTGAATATAACTTACTAGCATTTTCAACATTAGAATAGGTGTATCTAACTACCAAATAAAATGGATTCTGGGTTAGATTCACATAATCCTTAGCTTAAATAGATCTTTGTATCAAAAGAACAAAAGACCATATACAAGATGATCTTTTGTGAATGAGGTATAGATGGAGAAAAGGAAGGCCAGTACTAGTGTCAAGACAGGGAGCCTCTCTGAGTCTGGAACCAGGGTCTAAACAAACCACACACATGACCACTGGTGTGGGATGAAGGGGGACATTGGGGGCATGACACTGGATGAGTGGGATTACGTGTTGATGTAGTGGGTTAGAGGAGAGACCATGAGACTTATGCATGTTGATTTCTTCATCATTACCCTTTGCAAATAGCCGGGCACTCTTCCAACTCCGTACTTGGAGTATGTTCCAACTCAGAAATGCAAAAGGAAAGTCCTTGTGTCAGACTGGAGTATGGATTTCATTTTCCCAGTTCATTCTCCTTCTCATGCAAAATTCAGTTACTTTAGCTTCATGCAGTTTAAATTAATTTCCTTCCATTAATATAAATAATGTCAGGGAGATATTAAACCATACATCTGTGTCTTTGCAGCCTGGGGATATTATAAGGTAGCAGTTCTCAGAGCATCTGAATGCATTCTGCAAAGGGACTTTTTAATGCGGTTATCCCAGATTGTCCTTGAAGACACCTCCAGGATCTTTCAGCTGAACCAGAACTGGCATGAATAATCAGTGTGGATGGGTGCAGAGAGGGAGAGAGGAAAAGGAAATACCGGGGTAAATCTGCTGAAGAATAAGGGCCCAAAGGCTCCTGCCACCAAGGAATTGTAAAAGCTTGTAGAGCTCCTCTGGTCTAAAGCACAATAACATGCCTGCTATTTTATTCCTTACTATTAGTTCACACCAGAAGTTACTGCAACACCTTTTTGAGAGGCACTGAGTTGATAAGGCTAGTCATCTCAAGGCAACTCATGTTACAAGCACAGGACATGAAAGTATTTCTTGGCAGAATTACCTTTTTATGGATCTCTTGTTCTGAAGTCTGATCCACTAACTTGCCATCCATGGATAAAATTTTAGGAATCCTTCTCCTTTGGATTAGTCCCTCTCATTACTGATTTTTTTACAATTTTTTATGATCAAATCCATCTTTTGATCCTGCTTCAAGATTCATGTTCAAAATCATATTTTATATACTGACAAAATGTTTTTATTAACTTCACTTAATACAACTTTCATGACTTAAAAGACTATAAAATAATTTATTGTTTGTTATAACATCTCTTAAGAACTGTCAGATCATACTATGCTTAGATAAATAAATACCTAGAGACATAGATTGTCTAATGCATGGGGCCTAATTTTCTGATCTTATAAATTATTTCACATTTTCATTTTATGAAGTGCAGATCTAATTCGTATTTGGAGGGGGAGTGTATGGATGAGTGACTTTCATGAACCATGGGCAATTTGGTAGCCACAACTGAACCGAGTGCTAACTTCTCCAAAGCTCATGGGCTTTAGATTGAATTCCATATTAGCAAAGCAAATCTAGTTGTGAAATGTAGAAACAGATTTGGAAATAGTCTCTTTCACTCTGCTATCTGGGTTTGCATTAAAAATTATGTCTAGAATAAATAAGGAATGAAGAAAGGTGAACAAACACCAGTGAATATATAGAAATAAAACATGTTTAGATTAAGATATAGATAGTGTTTGTGTCTGTCTCTTCGAATCAGGTGGTGTATGGGTTTCAGATCAGAACTGAAGTATATCTTGGGTTTGTGGGGTTTTTAAATCATTACCTACCTAAAGCCATCAACTATCATTGATCTCAACACAGGTAGTAATTCATCTCAGTTCATCTTACTACTTGTGGTAGTTGTGAAGAAATTCTTCTGAATGTGTCCTGAGAATAACCAATATAGTCTTGTCAGCCTGAGTCTTCTCACACAAAAATGAAAATCATTATAATGCAGTGCTAACTTTATGACCAAGAAATTCAAGCAGAGTAACTACCGCTAGTTCTTTCACCTGTAGCGCCAGAACGATCACAGCCTTGCCGTTTGCTTTCCAGTGGGGATGGTGTAGGATCGTAGCATAACAGTAGACACCTATATCATTACATGCCTTGATCTTTTAATTGCTTTAATCTACTTTCTGATGAAACATAGATGCCTCTCAAGAAGTTAATAGAGTTGGACAGAGATGAATTTGCTCTGAAATATTTATAAGAAATACTTGTGTACTAGGTACTACAGTGTGAATCTAAATGAGCCATGCACTGAATTTAGAGAAGGTGGTGCACAGCTGTATCCAAAGAGATGCTGAAGATGTAAAGCTCTTTATGTTATGGCTCAGGGCCCTAGTTACTGTAGCCACAGGATATTTGTCATACATTAGAATACCTATTACATTCATGTACTCTTCATATCTGAGAAAATAGACTGGTTTCAATATATTTTTATTATTCTATATATTCTGTATTAGGAAATAACAATTCTCTGCAACACTTCCAGAGTATTTGCTCAATAGACATTGAGCTGTAGAGGTTACTGAAAACATTGTTGAAACATAAATCAGACAAGAGCAGAGAGATTTGTGATGGCGTTGGGACAAAAAGTTTAGAGGAGAAATAATATTTTCATAGGTGTGGCCCTTTGATGTTCTCTGTATTACAGGATGAAAGACTTAGACTTTGTTCTCAGGTTTGATTTCTCACTCCATAAGTTTTTCAGATGAGTATGTTCAATTTTCCCCTCTGGATCAGATACATACAACAAGGATAAAAAAGTTTTGGATTGAAGATGCAAAACAAATAACATGGGTTTGGTCTAAAACTATTGCTTAGTTACAAAGTAGTTAGTAATTTCTGTGCATGTTCTTTCTATGTTGAATTATTTGATGGAAACATGACTGAAAGACATCACAGAAAGTTTGGGAATTCCTTATCTGTTGCATATCAGTGCACATTATACCTTAACATGGCATCAGATAAAAGTTTCAATATCCTCTCAGGTGAATGGAAAAGGGAAATGAATGCATGTATTCCCTTAGATCATATTGCTGTATGTATCTATCAAGTTTATCTAGACAGTTTTCAAAAGGCATGATGACTCCTTGGTTATGTCTTCAGTTGTTCACTAACGATTACGGTCAGATCAATTAATTTTAATAGTTTTGTACTTTTGCATAGGAAAGTTTCAGTTTTCCTAAATTAAGTTTCAGTTGAGCACCATGAATAAAGACCATGAAACATGAATCTCCATGTCTCATGACATGGAAGTAAGGCTTGTTTTAAAATTTTTAAAATCAGGCAGGTGACAAAAGATCTTAGAGTATATTTACACCACCCAATATATATATTAGAAATTCCAAGCTAGAATGGTCTGGTCTGTCTGTATCAGGAAATGCATTACTGCACAAAGATATTAATTCAGGTCCTGGAAGTAGTATCAAGAGTGAATTTACAAGCAGAGGAACGGAGAGGGTTGTCCTTTCCTTGACCCCTTAACACTGTCTGGTGGTTTTCTCATTGCTACTCACATAATACAGTAACAGATGTGTTTCTGTGCGCAGCCACAAACCTATTCCATGCAACTGGCACAATGTCTAGTTCTGCTTGTATGCAGGTTAACAGGAAACCATGTTCAGACAAATTAGCCTCACCTCACAGCAAAGCAAAATAGCATGCTGCTGTCCCAGTTAATGCTGCCTGTTCCAGAGATAGTTAGTTCAAAGCATTTTGAGGTTCTACCTCTGTTTCTGCACAGTCCTGCACTGCATGCTATAGGTACACTTAGCATTTTCTTGTGTGGATTTAGGCTCTTAAATCACTGTGTATCACCTGAAAAATATATTCAAGTCAGCCAAATATTTGTGAAGTACCATGATTGATTTTTTTATTATTATTATTTTATTTTTAACTGCTGACAACAAAATCAAAATTTCTGGAAAAATGAATGACCAGTCCCATCATCTTCCTTCTTGAAGGCTTTATTGAATAAGGCTTTTTTACCCCTCCCTCACCCCCAAAGTCCCCTCACATCCACATGTAGCTCCTGATAAATTCATAATTAGCTTAGATTTACTTTAAAGCTAAGCATGCGTGTCGTACTTCCTTGAACAGGATGTCCAAGGCTCTGATCTTCCATCACTTTGTATCTTCTGTATAATTTTCCATATTTATACCAGTCTGAATGCAGCAGAGCTATGAAAGGAACAAGGTTTTCCTGTTTATTTTCTGAGTGATGAATTGAGATTTCTGATAATTTAAAAAGCATTGCATCAGTTGACAGATCTTAATGAACTTGGACAAGTCACAGGAAACTGCAAAAAGTTGTCCTTTAGCACTTGACCAATTTTGGGGTCAGGGTAGGTAGAATCCTATCTACTACTTCCTATGAAAGCCAGGGAAGACTGAGCATAATTTAGGCCAGGGTTGACAAAGTAAGTCTACAAAGTTTGATTTAAAATCCCACAATGACTGACTCTCTTAGGAGCAGAAAATATTATTGTAGATAACTAGAGAAAGCAGATCCAACAAATTTGTTTTTTGAACTATGCTGAGAAATAGAGGCAATATTTCAAATATGAGAATGTTTTTTTGAATACTACTTAATTTTAATCCATCAATATGGATTTCAATTTGTGTGATTTCTTCTTGCATTCTGTCATCCACAATCACAATATTTCGCTAAAAGAGCAAGGGCAGAAGGACAGGTTTGAGCTCAACTTGGTTTCAGCATTTAAAAAGCTCTAAATCATCCAGCTATTCTGAGCCTTAGTGACAGACCAAACCAAATCTTCATACCTTGACATATTTGGGAATGTGGGAAAGTCCAGATCATGTATTGTAAGCTTGTGTTGAGGTATCAAAGACTTGCATAGGGTACTGCTTCTTCTATTTGTTACATTAATTGTATAAAATATCCCATATTTTCAAAACCCTTTTTCACTGAGCCCTGGTTTTGAGTTCAGCAAATTCATGAAGGAGAGTTGAGTCAAAAAACTTGGAATGTCCAAAAAGAATAGTCACCCAAAATACAAGTGATTAGATGATATTTTATGTGTCATGAATTAATTACCCTGGGAACTATATCTGAAATAAAACTCATGAATAGTTCAGAAAAATTGTGTCCTGTTGCCAGCCTTCTATGTGACTTCTTTGCAGCCTTACGAATGATACATCAAAATCTCAGTGCAAAGTAGTCTGTACAACTTTAAAAGCAAACAATTTCAAAGTGTACTAAAACTTTCACTGTATTCACTTATTTGCAGGCAGAAATGAGTGTTCTGTGTGTGTCCAAAGGGCAGTCATACCTATTATCAGTCTTAGCATATGTCCATGGAAAAGATCAGGCAAAGCTCAGCAAGTGAGCCACTATCTTTCTGGATGAGGAATAGCCTCTTAGTCTGCAAAGATTCCCTGGCACATTTCACAAAAGCAGAACTCTGTGTCTCGGGTCCCATCCTGATTCCTGCTTCAGTCAATGTACTCTAAAACCTGAAAGCCAGGAGGTTTACACAGGGTGAGCTATTCATCCCCTCTCCCATGTTACTGTGTTTCATTAAATTGCTGTGTTTTCAAAGGCTGTTTTACTACACTTTCATTTACGCAGCTGAAATTATTCCAGTTTTGCAATTGGATTTATAAAGTTTCTCAAATGTAGTAGGTCCATAGGATAAAAGATGTTTCATTAATGTAGCAATAAATATTAACACAGAAATATTGTTAACATGGTTGTCCAAGTTAATGATTATAGAAGCTTTACTGACTGGGAGTTAAGTGCTTGGAGTTGAGCTCTGAGGTTTCTCACACTTTTCCATGCACGTCAGCCCCTAGGAATAGAGTCTTACAGCATTTATTTTCAGCTTCTGCATGGTGGTTAACTGAAGTGCTGAGTTCTGCAGGTCCTCTTGTGATAGTAGGAGCTAATGAAGCTGCTCTATTTTAAAGAGCTTCTTAATCTATGTTAATACAGTGAAGATTATTATAGAAGCAATAATAATCATAGAGAAATTGATAATGACTAGAAATCAATGTCTGGCTTGTTAATTATAAAGCTTTTACTATAAAAAGAAATCATTTAGCAACTGCAATTAACCAGTTAGGAAGAATTTTTATTAGAAACTCCATTTAATGGGTCTTGTGGTTTTTAATGTACTGGCTGAACCATCGCTATTTTTATTCTAAATCCCTTTTCTATTTTGATGGTCGGGATGTAAAACCAGGTGAAGATTAAAACTTCCATATTTTTGTCTTAACAGAACAAAACATCTTTGCTTTCATGCACAGACATTCACCAAGACACATGGGTTGCACTCTCTCCTGCTTGGCGAGGGTACATGCTGACACATCCCACTTTCTCAGGATGACAACTCCAATTCACTGATTCCCAGGTCAGGATTAAGGCGAAACAACACGAGGGATTCTTCAATTCACAAAACTCTACTTTTATTTGTTCACAACAGATATTGGTATGAAACTGTCAGTAAGCCTTTCAGCCTCTGCAACAAGCAGTAAACTTCATCACATACACCAACAAACCTCACAACATACACCGACTAGCGGCAGATCTTATAACATGCCCTGACAAACCTTACCTTATACACAGGGATACAAGGATAGAGAATGGGACAGAAAAGGAGAGAAAGAGAGAAAAAGAGAGTGGGAAAGACAAAAAAGAAAGATTTCACCAGTACTGCTTCCAATGTTGGTCCAGCCAGCCTAGGGGTCCAGTTCTGGAGGGGCACCGCAACTCCGGGCTTTGACTCCTGTCCTTTTTTAATTACTTGCCCCTCATCTGGATGGGCACTTGGACTCATTAGGCTAATTAGGCATCATGCACAGTCTATGCTTCCAGAATTCTCTTTGCTTTGGTGCATGTGTAGTTTATACCTTCAGATTCTTCTAGAAATGGGTTGGTAGGCTTGGGGGTCGTTGGGGTGTTACTCCCTTCTCCCTGCAGGTATAAGCACTGTCTGACCTTTCTTCTTGGTGCATGCATTGTGAAAATGGCTCCTCTATTGGCTCTTTATGGAGTTGCTCAAGATAGGGAAGTTCAGCCCCAGAAAAGTGTGATCCCACCTCCATGGGACCTCCTCCTCTTACCATGTCTCCCTGCCATTGGCTGCACAACCTCAATGTGCTCACAGAGACTGTCTTCTTTACCAGAGTTCTTCATCAGATGTTTGAGATATATCTGTGGTTTCACTGGACTGTCACACATGCATAGAGATCACGTACAAGAGGCGTGCTTTTTCTTCCTGAGGAGGTAGGGTCTAGTATCACTGAAGACCCAACAGAAGGGCTTCCAGAGGCAGTCAAGCTCTCCAACCTCCCAGAAAATAATTCAAATAAAGGAAATGGAGGCTGTTGTAGGTCCAGATTATGTAAAGGTGTTTAAAGGAATCTCTGAGATTTTTTTTCCTCACTTTTTGGTGAAGCAAGAATAGGCTGTTGTTATGCTTCAGTTCCAAAGAAGGTCTGAGTGCCAAAAAGTTGATTGAGTTTTTCCAGCTATGCTATTTGGTCTAAAAAAAGATATTCTCTGTCTCTAAGTTTTGTCTTTAAAAATATATATTAATGGTTCTGCTACAAACTCAAAACGCTCATCAGATATACTTGATTCCTGTAATTGTACATATTGTTTTAATCACATCTAAGTTCCTTTTCCAAACTTATTTGAGTTCACTTATGTTGTTTATGCTGCAAAATTTCAGCTTTGACATGGAGTTTACATAAAATGATGAAACACAGAACTCTTGCTTTTGGTTTAGCTCTTCAGGTCTATTAAAATCTCCAAACTAACAAAACTGGACTGGTAGTAGCCTTGTTGGGTTGAAAATGTCTAAATGGGTTGCAAGGAAACTGACCTGCTATAGCATTGCTTGCATCATTTGGAATTATGACTGTGCTTTCTCCCCCAACCACACATCTTGGGTTAGTTAGGAGCTGGAACCAAGCTTGCCTAAAGTTTTAGTTTGCTCCAAAATAATCTGTGAGAACTTGGTGGGAGCTACAATTGAAATGTCTGACATTCAAGGCTTGGAAGCCTGGTCTCTAACAAACAGCAGTGCTCTTGAACAGAGGCTGAATGTATCCTACCATAAACATTGCCAAATTGGATACCATACTTGATAGATAGCATGCCCACAAAACATCCAGTTCCTATTATAGCTGCAAAGTTTTAGACTTCAAAGTCTTCACTTGAACTTCTGACTGCATTTCACAGTGACAATAAAAGATGCTTCTGCTTTGCTTCTGCAGAGCTGAGATGGGGTACAACTTCTTTTGCTTTCTGACTGAAGCTATTCATGCAACCTTGTTATCTCTATAACTTAAAGTTTAAAGTGTTGATTTGACTGCACACCTTTCGGTTGTGCTTGGATTCTGCTTGCAAATCTACTGAATTTTGTAGCCTACTTCCCTGTCTAACTTCAAGGTTTAGAAATACCCTGGATATGATTACATTAAGCCAGCAAATACTGGACTTCTATTGTATCTGTTCAGGGCTCCCTGCTTAATAGTGTAAGAGACACATTGCAGTACCTAAAAAAAAAACCAATCTGCAACATGGAGCAAAGGTCTAGTCATAAAAGCCCGTGTATTTAATCTAAAATTTTCATGTGCTTTATGACTCATTAATTCTTTTAATTTTTTTTTCTGGAAAAGCTAGTCATTTTTATTTACCCAGGGGATTCATGTAAGGAATTGGTGTAACTGTCAAAACTTAGTTTTCTAATAGAGAAATGGATGAGAGAATCTATGAGATTTCCACAGAAAAAGAAATTGCAATATGTGTGTAAGAGTCTGGTTAAGAAAGATAATGCTAAAGGGGTTCTTGCTCATCTACTGAAGCTATGAGAAATGTTTGTGATGAAACAAGAAGCTACATGAAACATTTCCAGGTCTTCTTTTTCATCTGTAACATGAAATTCACATCAGGTTTGACAAAAGGTTCATGAATCTCTCAAGGAAATCTGGTGTCAAGTGGCTTTTTTTTTTATTACCGACACTTTTAAACAGAAAAATTGCAAAAATTCAATAAGAAAGGCATCTATATAAGTGTAACAATTATTATCTAGTGCACAAAAAGGGAGACAAATATTGCCCTGGGCTCTCAACCTTTAGTGTTCTGTTGTTTGGGTTTTTTAATAATTAAAGATTGCCTATATTATTACAGGTATTTTCTTTAAATGATACCATACTATTTATACTTACTAATCTATTTCTATTTCAATTATTTTTCTCAAGCTAGAACATGTTTATAAGTATAAATATTTATCCCAGCTTAAATCAGATATTTAGAATAAGTAGCTGAATTAAATCTTCTAGGTAATGTCAACAAAGTATGTGTTCATATATTTGTTCAGTGAAAAGATATTTAGCCTTCAGAAAATGGGAATCTGACATACTCCTATTTTCTGCAAAATATTTTGAAAACTTGAGCCAACAGCAGTAGTAAGGCTGCTTATAGCAACCCCAAGCTGAATTTTGGCTCCTTGTCAGATTTCTGTTTCAGGTGGTTGTAATCTGCTATTCAATACTTTTCAATGTTATTTCATGATTTTTTTAATCAGAGAACGAGCACGGAACCAAATCCTAAATGATCATGTAAGTGATGATAATGATAGCATTCTTAACTTACAGTCTTTTGAGTGGAAAAAAGCTTAGTGCTTGTGTCTTTTTTTCTCAAACACTGTTTCAAATAAAGCATTCAGTTATCTTAAGTGTTTCTGATGAATTTGGAGCTGTAACAGTTTATGTAAACTATATGACAGTGTGCTTATTGGGACGCTTACTACCAAAATATTCTGCAGAACCCTGTCTGGAAGAACAGGTAGGAAATTATTAAAACTTTTTCAAATCATGCATCTTTCAGAAAACTCAGAAGCTTCTCTGAGTAGGTCTCAAAAACTTAATCCAGTTTTCAGGGAGGATGCTGCTACAAAATATGGAGGCAAAAGCAGAATAAATACTGGGAATGAGAGCCTGAAACAGAAATGTGTTCATCTGGGTTGGAAGTGAATAAGACAATATCAGGTTACAGGACTAGATAATCTCCATCCCAAAATTGTACAGGAAATGGTGCATGACAAAGCAGGTCCAGTAGAAAACAGTTTTAATAAACCATTCGAGCCAACAGTGGTACCATCTGACTGGAAAACAGCAAATGTAATATTCATACTGGGAAGGATTATGAAGGGATAATGCCAGCATTATTAGCTTTGAAGATTTTCCCTATCTCTGGCCAAACTATAAATCTGGTTTGGACCAGAGTAGGAGAAAGCCTGCCAGCAGAGAAGAACAGTAGACCCTAATGGGACTAAAGGGACCACCCTTCAAAAGGGGAATTTGTCTGAGACTGAGGTCCTCTTCAGGAAGTAGCAATCTGAAAAAGCTAGGACCATCAGTCATCAAGATATGATAAGGCTTTGTAAACTATGTATTTTGGAAAACTGCTTTTTGTTTCTAGGTAAATTTATCACTATTACATTAATTTTTTGCAAGAAAAAAAAAAAAATCCCAAATCTCAACCCTCTTAGATTTTGGAGGAGTCCTTTGACACTGTATATAGGTATTAAAACTTCCCAAAAGAAGAACCATGAGGTTCCAGACTCTCCCAGTCAGGTAGAATAACAACAATAAACTGCAGAGGTAGGAAAGGAAGCAGTGTGGAAAAGATCCCTGTTGTCTCAGCAGTGCTGAGACATGCCAGCTTTCTACTGTCCTGCGGCAAGGATGCTTAGAAGAGATCCTGTGACACTGGCTTTATGGATGTTATGATACACAAGAAGAAGGATGTCTTATGAGTCAAGCACTGAAAAAGTGACAGGCCAGAGCATAGGCGGTTCTTCTCTACTGCTTCCCTTGGAAAACTGTGGATGTTATTGAGGGTAGTGGCTGCACTGAGGAATTTTCTAATATACTTACGTTGATATAATCCTCTCTGTGGATATCCTTATTCTGCTGTAGTGGTCTCCACCTGCAACCTTACCTGCTGCTATAACTGCTAGGCAAGACCATAGTCTGCAATGTGCCTCAGTTACCCATCTATGAAATAAAAATTATGGCACCTCCATCCCTCACAGAGATGTCATTAGGATTAAATGCATTATAGACTGTGAGGCACTCAGGTATTTTAATGTAGTCCTAGAAGTACAATAAGGTACAGAGGAGAAAAAATGTGTGCCTCTGTAAATCATAGCTCTAGCAGTGGCATGTCAAACTCATGGGATGCAATCAATTGAGCTCAGATCCTGTCTTGGTCATTAGTGGTCTAGTTTAGGTCAGACCTTTTCATGAGACTTTTTCCATCTTTGGATCCTTCTCCAGAGTTTGGACAGTAGGGGAGTGGGGCAGAAACAAAGTTGGAATCAGCTTCCACTTGTATCTGATGCTTTTATTTCAATTCTTAAAGCGGGTGATGGAAAGAGTAGAATTCCCTGTTAGATGGGTGGCCAGATGAACTATAAGGAACTGTAAAAAACTGACTAAACAGAGGGATGCTCTAAGGACAAATTTAAGTCTTAGTGACTGAAAGGGTTTCCAGTCCTCTGAATGCTGTAGTGAAAAGTTTCACACAAGAACTCCAGTAATTCAAGATGCATGAGTTCAGAAGAGATACTGTAGACCACAGAGATAACAGTGTGTATCCCTGGGGGCCCTGGCTGGGCAGGCCACCACAAACAGATCCTAAAGATAGTGAATGTCACCATTCTGATAGTAACAACATTGAAAGAAAGGGAAAAGATTTCGTCTTCTTTTGGTGAGGTGAGACAACAGCTCAGGACCTCAGGATCTGAGGGGCCAGACAAAGAAAGGAGGAAGAAATTTGACTGCAGAATAGACAGGGAAGGTCAGAATACTAACCTCTTTATATAGAGTTCTCCAAAAGAAAAGGAGTGTTTGTTGCTACATGCAAAGCCCTCACTGTGACATACAACTCATTTACCCTTAATTTTCTCCCCCTCAGAGACCTGAGTTTGGTAACTCACTTTGGAGTTTTGAGGTGGGTCAGATCAGCTGCCAAGATGTTGGCTGATGAGCACTGGTTTTTGGGAAGCAGTTGATGCTGCAGAATGAAGCAGCGTGTGACAGGGGTGTTGTGCTGCCACCTTAGGGTATGTACTCCAGCAGCCCACTCATAACAACAGGTGCAAAAATGCTTCTTCAGAACATGTAAATCCCAGACACCAGGAGGATGTGGCCCCTGTGGAAGATGAGTGCACAGGTAAAATTGGAAGTACAAACCTAAAACGAGGATTATCAGAGGCAGATGAGAAAGCAGTAGCACATACAACTTCAGCGTAGCCTACTCTTCTCCACTGGTGTCACTCCATGAGACTTCATCTAGGTTTGGGACTTTCTCCTTGTTTTAAGGTTTTGGTGTAGTTAAGAATGTGCTGGTTGAATTTGGTTTAAAATATTTTAAAATTATGAGCAAGACCTATTAGAGAAAAGAAAAATCTGTGAGGCACTGACAAAACAGGAGAATATAGATAAGCTGTCCTTTGCTCTGTTCGATGGTCTCAGGGAGCAAAAGACTCAAAAAATATGAACTCGCACTGCAGAGAAGGCCTAAACCTCTACAATCTTCTGCTCTGTCCTTAAAGTTTTATTTTCTTCAGCTTCCTATTCCTATTTAGGTACCTTCTCATCTAGTTCCGATCTATGTAAATAAAATTTCTGTCTCTGCCTTATTTCTCTTTATTGTTTCTATGAAAATGGAAAGTCCATTTAAATTCACTGCTGTGCTGGATCTCAGCGCCCGCTGGGGAAGCTGAATGCAAGGGCTCAGCACTCCTGCCTGTCTTGAGCTCTGCAGATAATCCTTTTAAATGGAGGTTTGAAGAGACAGACTGAATTCTAAAGTGTTTGCAAGGGAGGAGGAAAGCATTTCAGGTCACAATCAAAGGGACCTGCTCGTTGTTGGGAACAGCAGAGGGGTTTGGCATTGCTTTCCATCCCTCTCCAGCAGCAGTCTACAGCCTGGCAACAGTTGTTCTATTTTATACGAAGGTTTTGGCCCTAAAGTTTTTCCCAGCCCCAGCTGGGAAGTTCAGCCAGAAAGATTTAGTCTGGATAAATGCAGGGTAAAATAGTTCCCATACCGGCACTTTTGGAAGCCTTTGGGAGCATGCAGCGAGAGTCCACTGGGACCCTTTGCAGTGCAAGGGGCCAGAGCATGTGCATTCACTTACCGCTTCTGAGCCTGTGTGGAAATGTGAAATGGTGCTTTAAGCAGTTTGTTCTGCACATCAGAAGTGGTTTCATTTCAGCTTATTGTGAAAAGATTCCAGTAATTACACTGAATACTCTTGAGTTAGAAGTTATGTATTTTTCTATGCTTATTGTAAATGCTAGCTACAATAACAAGTAAGAGGCTGTTCAGAAAGATGTTTATGCATGTGTGTGTTTATATATATTTCTGTGATTGGACAGTACTGTGTGTACTGAAAATAGAAATATATTAAAACAGAAGATGTTTTAGCCTTTGTAGATTTGATGCAATAGTGTTAACCTTGCTTTATAGGCTCCCTTTCTGAGTAGGCTGAAAAATTAAGTTTTATCCTGCTAAAGCATACTCTCTGCAACTCTAAATTAGAAAAAGAGACAGATTAATGAGGTGAAATATTAACCCTGGAGTGTAAGAATTGCTACCCGTGGACATATTTGTTCATTTAAAACCAATATTTTCATTCTATCAGCAGCAAAGAAACTCTTTGCCCTTTTTGTAACACTGAGGATGGGAGAGTTTGTTCAAATTAAACACTGCTAGTTTTTAAAAGACACTGTCAAGTGGGGGCAAAGGCCGCTTTGATGTCACCTTCTAAGTTTTCCGATTGCTGTAGAAACTTAATATAAAAAAAAAAAAAAAACAGAGAGAAGAGTATCAGCTATTTTCACCGCTGATAAAATTTCCTTGCTTTTTCGCCGTCATCAGTGTAGGAGCTCCCGCGAGGAGACGCGCGCTGGAGCAGGCAGGGAAAAGCCGTTTCCACCAGGTTTTTCCGCGCGGGCGGAAGGTCCGCGAGCGCGCCGCCAGGGGGCGCTGCGGGACCCGCCGGGGCGGGGCGGGGCAGGGCGGCGTGACCCGCCCCGGGGCGGGAGGGGGCGGCCGAAGTCCCTTATCTTCTGCTCCGTAATGGTAGTAGAGGGATTATTCCTGCGTGGAGAAGGGCTGCGGGTGTTCTTACGGCAGCTGCGGGAAAACGGCCGCCGTAGTGTTGGGGGGAATGGCACCCGAGACGTGCGTGGGGAGGAAGGTCGAACCGGCCCGCCGCGGCACCGGGTCCGCCGGGACGAGCGGCCACAAGTCCCGCCCGTGCAGGGGCGGCAGCCCCCGAGCCAGCGAGCCCCTGATGCCGCCTCTCCCTGGGGTCAAGGTTACCGCTCCCTCCCGTGGCAGCTCCTCGGCTGCAGCCCATGGAGACGTGGCGGGTTGGTTTTTTTCCCATGTTTTACTGTCCAGTCCAAAACGTACCCCTGAAATAACGATAACTTTCCCAGCTGTGTCGTCCACAAAAGTGTTTGCATTGGTATTTGTTCACAAATATTAGTTTGCATTAAATTTTGCTTTTCAGGAGTTCTTGCCTTTGAGTTTGTATTTAAATCAGGCACCCCACTTCCTGGAGTCAAGCAAAATTCATCTTCCCCAACAGCCCAACCTGAATATGCAGAATAATACAACCATTTATCGGCTTTGTCCCTACTCTCACCTGCCTCTCACTGCGCAAAAAAATTCTGGAGCACCCAGAGTTTCATTCATGTTACTTACAGGGAACAGATCCCGGCTTACAGTGTCCCCTGAATCATGTCCTGGTGCTGTCAGGGGCTGCTGTGTGGTGCAAGACAAAATGAGCCTGTGAGAGCTCTGACGCTACGGCCAAGCACAGTCAGCTTTTGCCTGAGCCTTGGCCCCTCTTAAGCTGCGGGTACAGGCATAGTGGCTGAGCCTCATTGTAAGTCACCCTCAGTGGAGTTGCTGGCCACTTATTGTGCAAACCGTAATGCTGAATTCAATTAGTGAAATATCTCAGTAGCTTATCTCAAGCGAGTGATGAACACGTGCTGTCTATATAGCTCATGTATAGCAAAGGAGATACATACAGCCCACTTCCACCTGAAGCACTTGCTGAGGTTTCCCAACAGCACCACGAAACTCTTAACCTGTGCAGAGTTTTGGATGCCACTAGGCCTTTGAACCAGCTATTTTCATTACATCTTGCTTCTGTAAATCTTTAGGGTCTTGTTCTGCTGGTGTCGGTGGAGGTGTACCAGCATGCAACTGGGTGTGAGAGCAGAATCAGCCCTCCGGACTTGTAAATTTTTTAGCTATGTGTTCAGAATTCACCGTAATTATACAATCAGAAGTAGTAGTGAGCATTTGCATGCATGAAAATTGTTAGGTAAGATGTCTCAGTGTTTACCTGATACTGTTTCATTTTATTTATGTCATGGAATAATTGAAAATGTCAGTGACGTGATGTACATAATGTGAGTAGCCAAGACATCTAGGGAATAACAGCTTTTTTTTAAAGATGTGCATTTTTTTCAGTTAATCAACCTAGGAGATTAGATCCCCTTCTCTTTAATTCTCTTTTCTGTTACAACATTTTTCTGTTTTTTCTGTTACAATATTTTTGTTTCTGGCAGGAGAGCTTCAGTATACTTATGCCTTGTATGTAGACAAATGTCTACAGCAGAGAGAGAGTGTGTATAGAAGTGATCAATATTTAAGCGCTTATATTTAAGAAGGAGGAAAAATATCCTTATCAGTTTTACCAATGGCATCCCCTCTTTCAAAAATGAAAAATACAGATAAGAGGTTTTCAAAGTAGCCTGCGGGCATCACGCACACAACTCCTGGAAGGTGATTCCTCCTGTAAGTTAAGGGGATTCTGTCAGCTGCTGATCCTACTTTTGCTTTTAAAGTTTGTAAACCAAGTCATGTGGGTTGCCCAGTACTTTTGTGTGCTTGGAGTGAATCACATCAAATGTTTGTGTGCTGTTGGCTTTTTTGTCTCTACAGTTTGGTCCAAACTTTCACTGTGTAGGGAATGTGTCGGTCCATTAAACTATTGCTTCTAAAGGACTTAGTGATCTGTTTTCTACTGAGTTACACAAACTGGGTTTTGTGGGTTTGAAAATAAGAGACCAAAAGGCAGTCTTTTGTTGAAATGAATTGTGTTTTGTTGATTTTAAGTCACGAACTGTTTGTATTCATGTTAATTTTGAAGAATAGCTATGCTTTTTCTTTGCAATGTGAAAGTGCAGAACTCAAATTTATTTAACAACATTCATTAAGTTACTAAAAAGACTGAAAGACTAAATACTAAAAAGTCTAAATATGCAAAAGATATTTACCCAGACATTTGGATTAGTGTTCTGAGAAGCTGAAAGCCCCCATGAACTGCATCAAGAATACAAGTTGTATAACTAGCATATTCCAACCTCCAAATGCCTTTCATGTCAATATGAGAGATACCATCAGGCCCTTTGAAAGCATCAACCTATTTATAAAGATACCATCAAAAAACCTGCCTGATGCAGGTGACTTATGAATCAATTATCTGGACTTCACCAATGATATATCTGTTCTGAATGTTAGAGCCATATGTTTAGAGCAACACTGTACACAGGTAGGCTATTCAGCATCCCAACAGGGTTCTTACCTTCATGTATAGGCCTGTCAAAAAGAGGGAGAAAAATGTCCTAACTATAGGACCTGTTTCCCAGAAACAGTTTGTTAAGGGAGAAAAAAAAAGTTGGTGGATATCAAGTTATATATAACTGAAGGTAGAGGAAAAGATTGATCAGGAGTAGTGTGTATGGGATTGGTGCTGACAGCAAACAATAAATTTAATTTATTTGAAAACTACTGAAGATGGTCAGTCAGATTGGTATTTTTAAAAAAGTTTGTCTTGTTTGAATGACTTAACAGGGAGACAATTTTTTTTAGCACAGAATTTAAGCTATTACAGGAAAGCATAAACAAACCTACTTGCACACTGAAGCAAATAATTCTGTAGATATTTCTGTGGACATTAGGTCCCAGTGAAGAATTTCCCAAAGGCAACCATCTAAACTGTTATGTTTTGGGTTTTCTCAGTTCAGGCACCTTCATTTCCTTGGTCCCAAATCCTCTTCCATTTCTAGATACATTTGTAAATTTAGTGCCTTTATGTTAGTGTGCTTATGCTCTGTTAGAGATTTGCTACTGGTTTGATAAAGCTGTACTGAGAAGGTAGCTAAAGGGGGTTTGTGAAACTCTTTACGTGCAGGACCTTATGCCAGTTGTTACTTCTTGCATTGCACTTACAGCCAGAGGCTCCAAGCTAACAGCCCTGCAAACAGCTACGTGCCTTGTCCTGGACTGCCTGCAAAATAAGGAGCAAGGCAGCTGAGGCTGGGAGTACAAAGTGGCACAGGTTGCTGAAGCAACTTACATAACATCACTCTCTCTCTGTTTCAGTTTAATTTGTTTACTTCTCTGAGGAGATTGCGATGTTGAGCTGTTGGACTATTAACATTTTCAGAGTTCTCATGGGAAGTCTACATTGTTACACATCAGCAACTACAAGTGACAAAGCTGGCAAATTGTACCAGCCCACAAGAGTCTACTCATCTTCCTTCCTATAAGAGTCATATCTTCACTTAATCAGTCAGAAAAATATCCTGCCACATTACATGACATGACTGGTGTTCTTCGCTGGCAAATAGAATAACTGAAGAAAATAGTGGGACTGTGTGGATAGTTGGTAAGTGAACTTAGGAAAATGTGACAAGTTTTAGATTGGGATTTCATATATGACACTGAGCTATAGTTTTCCAAAGTTACTGAAGATAATGATTATGCAGTTTGAAAGAGATTTTCAGAGGATCAGTCTTCAGAACTTTGGCAAATCAAGTCTCCTAAAAAGTGTAGCAAACTGTGTATCAGCCTGGTCCCCCTGCTTCTACTCACCCTCTCAAAAAAACCAAACACACGGAGGCTGTATCACCATCTTCCTGAAGATCCGAATTACTAGCTAGGTATAATTGGTGATTTTTTATGTCTTTTTATGATTGGTAACTGTATTTGGGACGGGACAAGAAAAACTACCTGAAAAAATCTGTAAATCTAAATTTCTTTGGCTAATATAACAGATTGCTGCAGATTATGAAATGGGCATGGGCTCACACTTGTAAATATGAACATACTGATAATTTGAGGTGATTGATATTTGAGTATGGATTAGAAAATGTGGCCTGAGAAAACTTGTTCTTTCTCATTAACTAAGAAAAGTCAGTTTCCTGGAAGCTGTATTCATTCAATGCTGGTGATAATACTGTCCCTAACCCCACAGAACAGTGACCTTATCAGCATGTGGAATTCATCATTTATGTTGAAGTAAGATTCTTCCCTGTGGATGGAGATTGTCCACTACAAAATCTATGGAAACTGTAGCTATAAGTAAAAGAGATCTGAAATGGTCCCCAGGTCATGTCTTGAGCCTTTCTACATAAGGTTAATTCTAAAACTGACTAATAACTTGGGATTTATAAATGATATGCATTGTTGTATGAGCCAGATTGGGTGCCTTCTTTCTGCAAGGTGCTCTGTACCCAAGCTCCCTCCAAAGTCAGTAGGGAGCTGTAAGGGCTTTAGAGCACCTCTGCATTCTGGCCATTTAAGCATTAATGGATTTGAGGAATTAAACAGCATCAAGCATAGCAAATATTGACCTCTCCTCAGAAAATATTTACCATCTCATTTATTGTTGTATGTCCCCTGCACTAGCATGATATGTTGACATTAGCAGCTATGATTTGCTAGGTGCACTAATGTTCTAAATTGACAAACTCATCTGTTTACTTAAAGGACCCTTGGACTGATTTCTAGATGCTTTGCTCATTGTAAAGGCATCTGTTCCATGCTAAAATGTCACTTTGCTTTAGGTATTTCTGGCTTTATAGCATAATTTTGAGCCTCATTTATTTTATATTAACAACTTGCCAATTTTGTGAGTAATAATATGGCAATGTTCGTATACATGAGGCATGTTGTAAGCTGAACATTTTCCAGCCCTGTTAAAAAAAAAAACATTTGAAGCAGCACACAAATTTTGCAAACTTGGAAACTGAGGCATACAGTTATAAGGGATTCACTGTAATAGGTTTTCACAGCAGCTAATACCCCTTTCCATGAAAGACTTAAGGACTTAGTCACTTAAAATGTGGGATGTTGGGCTTTCATGTAGTCAGGAGTTCTGAACCACTTATTTTCTATATAGAATCTGTGTTTCCTGATTTCCGGAACCTGGATCTGAAGTCTAACATCAAATGTGTATTTCCCACATCTCTTTCTCTGCCCATTACTAGAGCTCCTATGTATTTCTTTTGTAGAATAGTCAGAAAGCAGAAAAAAATTCTTCCCATTGTAACTCTTGTTCTCTGAGAGCTGTTCGGTGTTTGGAATTAGGATAAGCACCAAGCCCTTCATTTAACATTCTTATGTGGTATTTTGGCTCACCTTTACCTACTCATCTGTGACACTCAGAGGAAGCTGGAAGAATTAGGAAGAAGAGAAAGGGTCAGCTGACAGAACCTGATCAGGCTAATTACACATTCCCTTGCTGTGATTTCAAATAAAATGTAGCACAAATGCCAGATCTATCCTGCATTCTGGGGCTATCCAGCTTTAAAAGCCTGTCACTTAAGCTCAGACTATAGAAACACAAGAACTGGTCAAGATATCATTCATAAAATGCTTTATGCTTTGCTTCATAAAGATTGTCTGATAAAGAAAAATACACTAGTCAAAGCTCAACACAGATATTTACAATGAGGAAAATATTTAGACTTCTCTTCTCTTTCTGTCCCAAAGCCCTGAACAGAAAAGGGGTTCTTCCCTTAAACGTTTCCCCAACCGCCTGGAAAACACCTGTTTTCTTCTTTAAAGAGCAGCTTTGAAAAGAGTGTTGAAGTGATTCACAGAGACAGAATCAAGCACAAGTTGGTACACAGTGTAATTATGGAGAGCACATGTTTTAATGGTGATAGTCTATTAAGTTTTATAATCTGAAATCAGTGACATTTGCAATAATTATTATTAATAGCCCAGGTTCTTACCAGTCATATTTAAATTGGGCTTTATGGCTTGACTAACTAAAGTAATCAGCTACCAATGGTGTATTATATTAGCCTAAATCATAGAACAGTTGGGTTTTAACATGTGCGTTCAGTAGCTCTCTCTAACTACTTGTGCTGTAAATAAGGTAAAAATAACTCTCAACACTATTTACCCTAAGTTACTCAGAGGTCACTAATGGAAAGCCCCACTGAAACCCAGATACAGTTTTCCATAAAGTTTGGAAGGAAAGACTGTGGCTCTTTGTGACCCTCCATTGAACCTGAGTTTATGTAAGCCGATGCATAGCACCTTGATGCCAATTAAGAGATTTTCAGTGATTCCAGCACCTTGGCTTCAAGTCTCTCACCACCTAAATCTTGCATAACACATTCTCTAGATATTGTGCCACTTCTAATTTCTTTAGTGCTGAGATCTTTGCTGGGAAGATTGCTGCTAGTCATCTGAGAGAAAAATAAACAAGATTCAAAGCAACAAGAATAAAGCAGGTGAAGAGAGGCTTATGAAAAATGAGTACAACGAAGGACAATTTGGAAGGCTCCTCTCAGAAACGAGTGGTGGGTGGAAGTGCCTGTCTGCGTCCTAGTCATACCTGCTGGGGACTTGAGAACTTCATATAGTTTTAAATTGTCTGAGCATCCTACAAAAGCTCTTTTGATGCAGCAAGGGATGATATGCTTTGAGTAGCCACTGGGAAGAGTTTTTCTCAATAGAAAGGTGACACTGTAAGAGCCTTTTTTCTTTTTAAACTGTAATCATGCTTTTATCAAAGGCTTTTCTTAAAAACTGTTTTGTTTCTTAATACCCACACAGACAGCATTAGCTGGTCTCTTTTAGATAGTTTAAATGTTAAATTCAAAGTAAAAAGTTTTCTATTCTTTGGAGTTTGTTGTTGATGTTTGGGATTTTTTTAAGGACATAGCACATCCTGAACACTTTTCTTAAAGCTGTTTCTGGATTTGATGTAAGCAGAGAATATCCATTCACAGAGATAGGTCAGAACCTTTTGTAACAATAAGTGAAATAATTTTTAAGAGGTAAGAAACTAATTGACTCTTCAAAGCCACTTTTCTCAAAGGAGTTAATATCCACAGTATGCGTGAAATAAGCTTATTTTTTTCTTCACCATTACTAACCTGGCATCTCTTTCTTTTTAACTTGCCTGTGTGTTTTGCACCTAAGTGAATTAAAGATGAGCAATTCACAGAAGTAATGCATTTTCCATTGGACCATTACTGCTTGTTTTCTCAGCATGTTCTGCAGATCCATCTAAAGAATGGATCCTGTCATTGAAAAAGTCAATTGGTGTGCAAGGTGGTCAGAATTTACTGACAACAGATAGTTAGCACTATTGTAAATATAGAGTGTAAAGTGGGTATGCAAAATACAGTTTTGTTGGTCTAAATTTCAGTCTGTTAAATGGTGCTTTGTGTTATAGGTAGTAGGTGAATGTCAATATTTGCATTCATTCTAGATATTGCATGCTACAATGCCTGTTAGCTGTGTACCTGGCACATCTGTCAATTTTGTGTCTTGACCTCTGGGTCTGATACAAAAAATATGCTGTATACCATATCTAAGTGGAGTGGGACAAGACTCTGTTTGGAAGACAGATTTCAGAGCTGAAGTGAAGGCAGAGTTATCCTACCGCAATAGTTTTTGAATATCACATAATAATTGATATTCTAGCTATTCTTAATTTCGTACTTGTTAAGACATACTCATTTAGACCATTTTCATCTGGTTGTCTTAGCTTTCATCAAGAGTACACTGAAATTCTTTATAAATATCCTTGCAACGGGGTATTGCAAGGAAGAGGAAGAAATTTGTAACTGTCATGACCAGACATGTCTCCATGACTATTCTTAAGGACTTGCCAGTGATTGTCAGTACTGTCCGACCAAGTGGTCCACAGAAAGTGTCCTTCTAGCTCACTGGCTTTTTTTTTTAAGACAGGCGGAAACTTCCCACTAGCTCAGACCTTAGAAACTATGCTATCTCCACTGCAGCTTGGAGAGGTGAGCAAACGAAGGATGTATGTAACAAAACCATATGGTTGGAATAGCTGGAAGTCATCTAGTCCAATCCTTGCCACAATCAAGGCTAACTTTAGAGTTAGATCAAGTTGCTCAGAGCATTTTACAGTCAAGTTTTGAACATCTCTGAGGACAGAGGTTCCACAACCTTTCTGGGAAAGTTGTTTCAATACTTAATGACTCTCATTTTATTTCCTTATATCCAGTTGGAATTTCACTTACTGCCACCTGTATCTGCTGATCCATGTCCTTTTGCTGTGCACCTCTGAGAAGAGGCTGGTTCTGTCTTCTCTATAGCCCCCTAGTAAGTAGCTGATATGGGCAATTAAATCCCACTTTAACCTTCTCTTCTCCAGGCTAAATAAACCCATTTCCCTCAGCCACATCATGTGCTCTAGCCCCTTAACCATCTTCATAGCCCAGTGTTGAACTAACTCCAGCCTGTTTCTCTTGCACTGGAGGGACAGAAACTGCACAGTCTTCCAGAAGCAGCCACAGAAGTGCCAAGTAGACGTCAATCTGCTCTCCCCTTAATCTGCTGACTGTGTTCTTACTAACACAGTCCAGGATGCAGCTGGCCTTCGTAGCGACAAGAGCACACTGCTGACTCATGTCCTAGTGGGCCACCAACTCCTTTTCTGCAGTTTCCCTCTCACATGCTCAGTCCCCAGCCCATACTGTTGTATAATGCTATTGTATTCTAGATGGAGGACTCCACATTTGTTTTGCTGAACTTCATGAGCCTCCTTGTTAGCCCAGTCTTCCAGGTTGTCTCTGTCTTTTACCAGGGGTCTCTCTGAATGCTGGCTTCGCAGTGTCTCATCCCTTGCCCCCCACTTGGCATCATTCACAAACTTGCTGAGGGTGGGTTCTCTCCTGTTGCAGGGGCTGTCAATGAAGATGCTATGTAGTGTCATTCCCAGTATCAGCCCCTGACAAATAACTGTAGAAACCAGCCTGTTAGGCTTTGAACTACTGAGCACTGTCCTTTGAGCCTGACCATCCAGCCAATTCTCCATAGTCCTCCTGTCTAGTCCATCTTTCCAGTGTGCTTTTGACTGAGTCAAAAGCCTTGTGAAATTCAAGGTAAATTACATCCACTGCTCTGCCCACGTACACATAGATACCAATTTAATCATAGGAAGTGATCACACTGGTCAGAAACGATTTTTTCCTGGGTAAATATGTACTGTCTGTTCCCAGTCATGTTCTTACCCTTTATGTGTTTGGAAATGGCTTCTAGGGAGACTTGCTACATAATCTTCATAGGGACTGAGGTGAGGGTGGCCACTTCAGCCAGGTGTCCACCTCCCTGGTACAGTTCTTACTGAGGACAGCCAGGAGTTGGAAGAAGGGTTGGGATCTTAGAAGAGAATCTTACAACTGCAGAGGCTTGACCACAGTGCAAGAAATATGACAGCACATGCAGTTAGCTAAGCGGGATTCAAGTGTGCAGTTTCCTCAACAGTGAAGAAAATAGTTGAGATATATGCTAGATATGAAGTCAACTTTAGATAGTCATTTCAAATTGAAAAAGAAATATTCTCCAGGTTTACAGTCCATCTGATTTCTTTGATCACCTCTTTTTATGTACCTAGGGTGAAAATGAAAAATCTTGGGTAGCAAGAATTGCAGGTTCAATTCCTAACTTGGCTTTCCTTGCTTACAGAAGTATCTGTATAAAATGAAGATCATTTTGTGACAGTGAAATGGGGGAAAGCTGAAAATGTTAATATTGGATAGTTAGAAAAATTGCCACCAACAACTGATTATTTCAGTAGAACATTTTTTTTATTCATTGCTGAAAGTATTATTGATTTCTGCTGTATTTTTTTTTTCCATTTGGAAAGTACAAAGCCCTTAAATAATTTGAGTTTTCCCTTGTTCCTCAGAATTGCGGCATATGACTGATAACTGCCTTTAGAACTCCTAATAGCTAAATTACAATTATTATGCAAAGACCTACAATAGACAGTTATATGGATTGTTAAATGACTTTGCCTTTTTTGCAAACCATAATCATTTTCCTTTATTAGCTGAAGGATTTCATAATTTAAGGAAGATGAGAACCTATAAGTCACACTTTCAAATAAGGAACATGGATATTGCAAACATTAAATTCTCCCATAAAAATGTTAAGGCATCATTAAACTAGGATCAGATTAATACAATTCAGTCAACTCTAGATAGATATCTCCTGTAATAGGCTGAAACAATACCTAGTGATATAGGATGTATAAGATTTTACTACAACCAATTTATAAACCTATAAAACATACAGGTATCACTCAAAGCCATCATTAATTTTGTATGCCTTGTATTAAATCAAGTGAGTTTGGTAAGGAAAAATATTCCCCTCCCTAACTGTATCTCCCTTTCTGTATCTCCCTTTCTATTGTTAGCTGCTATCATAGCATCTTACTTCTACCGTAAGTCAGATGAGAGATTCCTTCTGGTAGAGGTTGACCTGAGAATCTGTGCTTGATTCATCCATCTGTTTAGGTGTCTGAAAGATTTTTAAATGAATTTTCAGGGCATAATTTAGTTCTCACTTGTACCACTGTAAATCTGGAGTCATTCTGGGTTTGTTCCAGAATAACAGCAAGTAGAATTTGACCCCAAGTTTAGTCAAATTAAAAACAAAGGCTTGCATCTCTTCTACTCAGCTGGGCAAAGGAAGGGAGATAGATGGGGGAAACGAGGGTTTGGACTAAAGGCTCTGTGTGTGTTCCTCCCAAAGGTACAAGGTAGCTCTGTGGATCCAGAGAGATGGCAATTTCAGAAAAGCAGGACAGAACCAATGAGTCAAGTGCTTTATTTATCATTGTGCCTTCCCAATCCTTCGAGTGCATACCTGCTCTGAAGAGTACAGCTGAGACTGGACTGGACTGCTTCTAATTCCTAACCTGCTCATTCAAATTATCTTAAATCAGTTTTCATGTGATTCTCAACAGGGCCCATGTGGAATATGTCTGTGTTACTTGGATGGTAATTTTGGCCCAAAGCATTGCCTAGTAAGCAAACAGTGACCAATCCTTTCATCTGGGGTAACAGGAAGAAAAAATGTTGGTTAATAGGAGGGGAGAGTGTTGCTGGCTACAGTGTCCTCTTATGAACAATCTTCAGAACTTCTCTTAGACCAGCATCAATCTCTCTCTCTCCCGTTTTGGATGGAAGCATATGTACTCTGTGGCCGAAGTGGAAATGCAGGAGTTCTGATACATGTTCTATTTGTCCTGTGACTTGTGCTTGACAAGTGCTAATATACACATTTAAAGTGTGGAATGTATTGCCCTACTTTGACCTCCGTTCGGGTATACCTGTATTTGAATATGTTAGCACAGATTTTGAAAAACAGAGCAGATTTCACATGTGCATTTGGGTGTGCATATGGAAAGAGAAGAGAGAGGGAAATGTTTCTCCCACACCCCCTGCTTCCCCAGAGATGTATCAGTGCGTTATGTTAAAAATAGATCAGGTCATCATAATAAGCCACACTGTATCTGTTCTATGTGTTAGTAATCAGAGTGTACATACCTTCTACTGCTAAATTTATCCCAATGAAATCCAGAGGTTGAAGCTGGACTGAGAAGGAAACAACAGAAAGGAGAAAGAGTAACTTGCTAAGCTGAGCACAGCTGGTGTGGCTCCTAGGAGGCTTATAGCAGCAGTACAGACAAAATCTCTTCAGAGGCACTGTTTAATGCCTAGATGGGAAAAAAAATAATTTAACTAGTTCTGTGAAGCCACACTAGACCATTCAGGACAGACAAACTTGTATAAACTGGCCTTTTATTTAACATAGGCTAAACTGCATGCACCCTGTACGTTTAAAGAGAGAAGCACCTACATGCACAGTAGTATATGTTTGTAAATCTGTATTAATGATCAAAAATGCAAGCAAACAGAAGGAGATTTCAAACATTTTAAAAGATGAGTATAGATTAGTTCCTCTGTAAAGCCTTACCATTTGCATCTAAGATAAGCTATGTGATTTATCTCAGTATTTGCAGTATTCCCTGAGGTCTGTATAGGACAGATCCCAGACTACCTCAGTCATTTATTGAATCATCTAATGCAATTGAATTCTGAGTGACAGCCAAAATTATATGTAGTTAGTAAAAAATGTTGTTGTATTTAATCATATAATTGTGCATCCATTTAGATCAGCCCAGCAGTCATAAGAACCCTTATACACAAGTAGCTTTACCTATGTGATTCGTCGTTAGTAAGTAGGAAAGCTCACTCAGAGGGCATTCTCATGCAGAGAATTTGAAGAATGAGGCCTAGCTATATGCCAGCAAGACACATTTCTAATAAACCGTTATTGTAGATGTGAACTGTGTTTAAATTAGGTTTTTTGCATGCAGCCATCTTGTTGCAAAGTAAAAGATGCTACCCTGGTGATATCTCACATGGAAGAAATTATGAAGCAATTTCTGTTATATTTTATCAATTTAACTGTATAAGGGGGAAAAAAGAAGTGTAAAATAATATCTCAGCCTAGATACCGATTGAACCTTTCCTGAACTGCCCTGTCAGTACATTCTTCCACTAACAACTTCTGAACCTGTTAGTAAATATCAGCCAAATTTGAAAGAAGAAGTAAAGTTTCAAAATGCATTGTTTTCCCCTGAGATTAATGAAAAAAAGTCTCATAATATGACAGAGATCCAGATTAGTGCTCTCAGTAAGGGGACGGCATTTACAATTCAGTTGCTGCATATACTCTATAGCAGCAGCCATCTGGTCCCTCGGCAACATGCATACTTCTGGGCTTCTCATACCATTGTTTGGATACTGTAGTGCTGTGATAGCTGGCGATGTGATGAGAAACTGGTGTGACTGTGGCCTCACAACAGTGGACAAAAGAAAGCTCACTGAACAACTTTGTTTAATTAAACTTCCTGTTTAATGAAGTATTTTAAGATTAGAGCCATTTGATGCAAATTCCTTCAGTTACAAAGACAAGGACATTCAATGGCAAATCAAGTCATAAGTGATGCAGAGATTTTATGCTGTCCATTTGCAAGTAATGAGCTTCGTTCATTCCATATGTCTAGTAATTTCTACCAGAATAGGTGACAAAGTGAGCTAATACCTTTGCTCACACACAAATTGTTGAAACATATTTTACAACTCAGAAAACAACTGATTAGTTGAATCACTACCTTGGGAGTCAGGAAACCTGATTTAACATTCTACTCCACCTTAGGCTTTTGGAGTTACCATAAGCAAGCATTTAAAACATGGCTTTGCCGCAGACTGCAGTGAAGCATCAAGGTCTGCTAGTTAGTTTTTAATGAGCTAGCTTGGAAGCGATCTGTGGCAGTATTCAGTTAACTTATCCTCAGCTTCATTTCCAGTTCATCCATTAATTTAACATGTGGCAGTTGGATTTCAGGGTGTTTCATGAAGTTCAGCAGAGATCAAATATAATCTAGCACCCTGATCAATCATATGAAATAAATTTAGCATTAAATGACCTAATGGTCATCTCAAGTTAGATGTTAATTATCTAACCATAGGGACTCAATTGACTTTGTAAAGTAGGACAGATGGGCTCTGTAGTGCTGAAGATGAAGGTCAAAACAGCTAGCAAGGAGTCCCAAGAGGCCATATTTGGAACACAATTCATCTCACCTAACTTTAGAGATCCCCAACCCTAATTACCTTTATAGTTGGTGGAGAGTTTAATGCCTTTTGGAGAGTGATTCATCTAAGTTATTTGAGGCATCACCTTGATGTGGTAGATTGTTTGGTAGAAAGGCATCTAGCTGAGATGGGAACCTAGAAGCAGACCTCTATATTGGGCAAGGTGAATCCAACCTTGGAGTCTTTCCAGTAAGTGACCTTCCGTATTTATAGATTGAATTAGAGTATCTGTACTACAGCTTATAGATAAGAGAAGAAACACTCTTTCCTAACTCTGCCTTAGCTCCCTGCCATGTTCCTCTGTCATGTTCTGGACATAATACCTTCGGGAAGCCGTAGAAAGACAACGTGGAGGTCCGACCTCTTATCAGACTAATAGGTGTAGCTGGGAAAATGATAAAAGCTTTCAAGCCCTTCTTGAGGATATTAATATGCATGGATGTTATGTTAACAGGACATCTTACACGAAATAGATGAACTTTATTTCAGTGAAACAGCTGAGCTCAGAAGTGTCAGTTGTGAGAAAAACCTTGTTGACGTTTGCAGTTTTATTAGTAAGGATACTGTCAAATGAAGCCTATGAAATGTCATATTGTTAAGCTCAGCATAATCGATATCAGAATTTTATAGTATTGGAAGGCAGGAGGGTTTTTACCTGTACTTTGTGAACAGCATTCTTGGGTTGATTAGCATTGATGTGTCGATCTGAGGAGAAGCTAAAACGCTTCATTGCTCACCGAGGAGGATGAAGTGTGAGCAAAAAGCCACGAGAGGGGGCTGTTGGAAGCAGTAAAGCTGTCGGGTTTCTACTCATTAAGCAGCGTGTTGCTTTTAAAAGGTACTCAGCGAAAGAATGTTAAACTTTCAAAGGCTCACAGTGTCTTTAAAATAAAGTTTCTTCTGGGAGGGAACTCGCCTGAAAAGTTAGAAATCGCTTTTGAAAAATAATAATAATAATAATAATAAAAAAAACTACACAAAGAAAAACCCGAGGGAAGCATATTTAAGAAGTTGTGTCTATTAAAAATGAAATCTTCACTAGATACCACAATGCCTATAATTTTAAGGTCAGGTGCCAAGTGTTTTAATTTTTGCTTCCTTTATATTTATTTCAAGTAGTAAAACATATCATGTAATATAGGTACAATGCCATTTTGCTGCTGAATATGAACATAGGAGTGTATAAGGGGACAGACCTGCTTAGATCATTTGGCTCAAGTCCCATAGTAACAGCTCCATTCTCCTCTTGTCTTGGTTGTATTACCTATTTCTCTGTACTGCTAGAGGCCTCCACTGGAAAAACTCTGGATGTTTTACAGAGTTCAGCAGGAATTAAATGCATATCTGAACTCCTAGCCAGTCTTAAAAAATGAGTGTAACAGTAAATGGCTCAAGTCATGTCAAATATATAGGGCTAAATGTGGATATTAATTATATAACCAGAGAGACTCAATTTACTTTGTAAAGCAATTAAAAGAAGACAAAAACTTACAGTCTGTTTCTGGAAAAGAGTAATGTCTTTTTAAAAATAACTTCCTACCCAGAATAGCCTGCCTGTCTCTCATAATACCAATTGCGGAAAAAAAAAAAAAAAGAAAAAAAACAAACACACTTAGGCATTTACAGCACTGTTTCTTTATGGAAAAATCAAACCCAAGTTTTAAAACAATAGAAGTTGACAGTTAGGTGCCCAGATCCACATTTAGGCACGTAAAGAGTCTTTGCTTTTCAAACTGGCTGAACAGGACATCAAAATTTAGCTTCCCCTTGTATTTATTCCCTGTGGGTAGGTTAAGGCTATGAAGAGGCCTGTGTTCCTGTGGACAGGTTTAATGAGGTACAGGGTTCATTTTTTTAACATAGAGTACAGCTTAATATTGTTCTGGATCATTCTAGTAGTCTGGTAGTCTGTCTTTTTTTTTTTTTTTTTTAATGTATTTCTTGCTTCAGAGTGGATAGGCAAGGATTCTCTTCAAGCATATTAATCAGAGCTGGAGTTTGTTCCTCTATCCATAAGCAAAGTAGATCTGTATGAAAACTTCATTAACATAAAGCACCTGCTCCAGCAGGCATCCTGATAGAAAATTAGCATATTCTTGGATACTTCCTGCACTTGAGTTTTGCTTTCAGGATATTCATAATACCCTCTTTACGGTGTACCCTCTGAAAATACCATTGAGCGATCTGGATCCAACTGCCAGTGAAAGCATCGTACCTGTTCAGGACGATAGCCACAGCATCTGTACCTCTCTGCCTCCTAGATGGACAGAATGCCAGGATCAGACATCTTCAAATACCTGCTGGTGCACCATCTTCAAAGCAGTGTAGTCAGAGAGACAGAAAGGAAAGCAACAAGACCATCCCAGCATGACTCACAAAGTCTTGGCACTTCAATATTCACCCTTCCATCACTTCAGAAATCAGCTTCTAGCAATGGGCTAAAAAAACTGGTAGCTACTTTTGTCTTCAGAGTATAGCACAGCATCAAAACTTCTGATCCACCTTTTTTATTGCTATCCTGATTTAACTATATTAGAAAGAAACAGCACGTTTAGTTGGTCTACTCAATACCACACTTAATTATTCCTTCTTCTGGGAGTATCATGCTTTAAGTTTTTCTGTGACGTTTTCCCCTCTGCCCTGTTGTGAATGTGTCTGTGGTGGGATTCACAAAAAGAAAGTTTAATGCATACAGACAGCAGGAAAAGGAGCCGAGGTTGTGTTTGTCTTGATTGTTTATTTCAAAACTATAGTGAGAAAGAGCTTCAAAAACCACCTGAAAGCTCTCTGAGAGACAGCACTTGGGAGCCAGGGGCTATTACCTTTATACTTCAGTAGAATTTCTTTGCTTTTATGTCACTGTTTCTAAAGTAAAAACAAGTTGAAGACAGGGAGAAAGAACATAAATTCTTCTGAGTGCCTTTCTCAGGCAAAATTTTACTGAAACTAGAAAGTTCATATAAACAAGGACTTCCAGACATGACAGCAAGAAACTTTTAACTCTTGTATGGCAATTTCAAAATCTTTTGGTGAGAAAGGATGGGGTTGTATGCTGAAACAATCTGTTGCCACTCTCTTCAATGAGTTCGATATGCTCTAGGTGATGTCACTGTCAAGGGTGAGCATCAAACATCAGTTACGTCATTTACTGTGTTATGCAAGCAGGGTTCTTGCTTCCATTTTCAAATGTGGCTGAGCCAGTAACATATTTACATTCATAAAACTCCAAGAACACTTTGCAATATTTATATATATATATATCAGTCTTTTAAGTATCTTATTTTTCTTTAAAAGGCCTTCACTTTAAAAAAAATAAATACTAATAAAATACTTAGAAAGGGAGAATATGTATCTGCTTTATTGCTTTAAAATTTAATTCCTTCCCAAATTCTGCACTCCTGTTCATCTGCACTTAGCATCAACAAAAGACAAGTGAAATCCTGATCCTAAGAACATAAAATTATGTTGATACTGCATGCTTTAATATGTTTAAGTCTAAATGCATCCTGCAGCTCTTCCAGCTGGCTTTCAGGTGAGTGCAACCTAGCACATGGGCCAGAAGACAGCCACTCCATGTTCCAACACTTAGCCGATCAGGACAAAAGGGTAAGGAAAACTGTGGGGTGTACTGCAGATTCCACCTATCTGGAAGACCATATTCCTATTAATATGAGCAAATCAAAACTAATTAGCTTCTCTGTGGCTGTCTTGACAAATTTTTAAAGGATGAAGAATTTTTAGGAAAATCTGTTCGCTGGATAAAGGTACATGAGGGCTTCTTCACTGGCTACAGGAAACACAGCCTAGAGGCTCTCTTTTGTGCAAATGTCTGATACCCAGATTTACTTTTTCTAATTTGAATTTCAGATCTGCACGGCGCTTCACTTTTACAGTAGTCAAAACAAAAAGTCTGTAGCTGTATACCACAGTACAGGAAAAAAAAACATTAATACGTTCATCTTATATCCAGTTTATTTGATACCATAGCAGTAAATACAGATAAAGAGTTCTCAAATCTGGCAATGCTAGAGCTGGTGAGATACAGCTACCTGACAGATCAACAGTCTATTAGTAGTTGCGGAATTCTGTGTGCTGGAAAGCTGAAGGGTGTCTATGAGTAGTCTTCAAGTTCAGCCTCATAAATATTGGCAATACAGTTAAATACACTACTACTGATATGGCAGAGCAACATCTGCATAGAAATAAAGCAACACTGTGCCTGTAGACACTGAGAACTATATTCCAACATTTGTAGTCTCAAAACAAGTGAAATAAACAGTATCTTTTCCTTAAAAAAAAAGAAAGTGATCTTTGGTCAACCCTTATTAAACAGTAAGGCTAAGATTATATAGCTTTTTTATGTTATCTTATGGGTGTGGAGATTTGAAAATCAGTATTCTGCTGTGGCTGCTAAAGTAATCTTATGAGTTTCAATGGAGGTAAAATTTCAGAGCAGAGGTAGGCTTCAACTCAGCAACTTACAAAGACTGAATCCCAGCTGTCCTCTGGAATGGGTAGGAGGCAGTAATTCATCTTCAGGTCACTTCTCTTCCCTTTCATAATTTCTATGAGCACAGCACTTTCAAACACACTGGGCTAAGCCCTTATTTAGTTGTCTACAGTATGAGCTCTGAATGTCAATTGACAACATATTTAGAGCTGTCTGATGTTTATTATCCACATTTGAAAAGTGTAGCTAACATATTCCTTAGTGCTCTCTCAAGTTGCATTTCAATACCATAGCGATGACTAGTTGTAACGACATTGGTCCTTAGGAAAAACACTCCATGCAAGATAGGAGCACAGGTCTTACCAGCAGGCTGACTTTTAAATCCAGGCAGACACCCTAAAGAACTTGTGCTCTTTATCAGTTCACATGCTTTTTGAGCTTCCACTCCCATCTAAAATTGAACAGGCACATCCACCTTACAGGTAAGGAAACTTTGTTATAGCTCACGAAAACTGCTCTGTGAAAGGGATCAGCCCAAGATGTTACCATGGCCTTACATTGGCCCTAAACATAAAATTATTTCACTAAACAATGATGTTGCCAAAACAGTCCAATGCTCACTGGCCAACATTTCACTAACATTTCAGTTCCCACCTTCCTCAACCCTCTCTACTTTCTTTCATCACTCAAAATAAAACAGGAGACAATACTGCTTTGTTTATCTGCTTCCCTATTTCTGGTGCCTCTGCAAGCCAGCTCTGCAGGTGAATACCTTTTGCAGATTTGGTGTCTAAGCATTTAATTCATATGAATTTCAGTGTTAGGCACCTTTAGGCTCATGAGGATCTGAGCCATCCTTCCTTGAGTTAAACACAAATACATTATCACATGAAGCAGCAGCAGTATTTTGCTTTTCTTTAGTGCAAGCGTTCTCACACAAAAAACCAACTACTTCTCAGAATTCTGAAGTAAGATTTTGATCAGCAAGGGTGAGTTTATTAGAAATAACTTATGCTTCAGTCGCACTTAGAAGCTCTCTCCAAGACCATGCTGGTGTTGAATAAATGTAGACTGAAAGTCTCATCTGAAGAACTTATAAAGGGTGAGAGGAGCAGTTTTGAGTTTAAGTGACATAGGCCTAACAGTAAATCTTTAGTAGAACTGGAAACAGAAGGTCAGGTCTTCTAGGTCTAGACCCTGTCCACTTGACCATACTATCTCCTGCCTTTGGTTTCTACTGTCTTACTCCTCCAGACATTGATCTTTGGAGGAAATTGACTGAGTCCCAAGAGCTGCCTGTGCTCTGTTATTTCAGCTTGTTCCTACTTGAAGACTAACCATCTTTTACACAGACTTCCTTCTCTTTCCAAACACATTGTTGATTAACTTGGCCATTGACTTTGATCCACTTGGTCGTCTCTTTTCCTTCGCTTTGAAATTTGAGGTGATATTCCTCAGGACTTTCATGAACATTGCCACAACTTCCTGATAATGTTCTGCTGCCGACAGTTCACAGAATTGACACTTGTTATCTATTGCCAGCTTCTGTCCTTCATCCCAGCCAACTTCCCTCATGTGGCATAAATCTTGTTTATTACCAACCAAAAATACTGATGTCTCGACCATTCTGAAATGAAAAGGGTTCCAATTAGAGAAAAGATATGTTACAATAGTGTGCTGTATGCTGTGCTATATAGAGTGTGTATGAAAAGTATTTATGTTCAGGATAATAGGCATTGCAAAAAACCCAAAAGACCAAACCAACCCCCTAACCTTGCCAAGTAGAGTTATAGTTTTCTACTTGCTGTAGTCAAACATCAAAGGATTTTCCAGATAAGCTATTCTCTATCAGTGAGTTTTCATTTTGGTTCCTCTACTCAGTGAATTCATGTATTTTTCATCCACTGCAGTTTTCATACTCTATACTGCCGAGTATATTGTTAGTTCCTGGACTTCGTGAAGAAGCAAGCTGATCATTATCTCCATTTGTAGATAACAGACTAGAGTCAAAGAGATCTGTCAGTGGCATAATTCAGAAGAAAACACAGGAATCCTAATTCCAAGCTTTTGCTAAAATTAGTCTTTCCAGAGAAACCTTAATTAAGAAAGTTCAGCAGTAAAACAGAGAGAAAAGTGTTGGTTTTTTATTACTCCACTTCTGATACAAAGAAAGGATTTCACTCTCATTTATTTAGAAAGCACCTCAGCTGATGCAAGAATATATGCCATCACATGTACCCAGACTTGCAATTTTGGTGATTCTTTTTGAAAGTAAGTAGATGTTTCTTACCCATGTGCACAATGTGCACAAATAACGTTGGGGTCACCACTAATGACAGTTTAGGAGACATTCATGGTATTATATTAATTTATTGTGGGAAATGCTTTCTTCAACCTCCACATTGGTGCATCTTCATTGGTAATACAGCGGGGGAGTAAAAGCATAGACTGCCTATGCCAGACTTTTACCCATGTAAATCACAGCAGACAAATTTATGGCATTTATTTAAATAGTAGCGCTGTAAGAAATAAGGCCAAAAATCCTGATGTACTTGGCTTTGGATACAGTGAAATAGATTGCAATTTGCAACACAGTTTACCTTCAGGTACCTTATTGTACCACTTGGATCCTGCTGGATTTTAATTGATACTAGGATGCCTACAGCTCACAGAAATGTTCTCAGCTTTTTTGTATGTTTGCTGAGAGAAAAAAAATAATGCCACTTACTTTTTATAAGCTCCTATATGAGACTCTCGGATCCTGTACAGCAATGCTTTTGCAAATGCAAATGATGCTCTGTCACTGATGTCGTAAACAATGATAAATCCATCAGCCCAGTGAAGCTCGTCTGTGAGGGAGAGTTTCCCCCGCTGTGGCTGAAAGAAGTTCAAATTCACATGCAAAAAGAATGTTACTGTTGTCACTTCAGAGCATTTTCTTTGTCACTGTGAATGTGAGAATGTTTTATCTTTTATTGCAAAAGATATTAATAGGTCTAGGTGCTGGCATTGAATTACGGTGAGTCCTGCTCCAAGAGCCTAATAAATAACCATCACTACAGATGGCACTTTGGATCACTGACAAATTCATTATGAAACATTTACACTTTGTTTAAGCAGTAAAATTGTGTAACCTGTACAGCCATTGCTTATGTTGAATATTCTGCAGTCACTTGAGAATGAAACATACAGGTGCCATCAATATTTGTATGGTTTCTGGTTATAGCTGATTTACATGTTCCTAATATTCTGACTACAGTAAGCTTAACCATTTTCTTTTTTTTTTCATTTGTTTTGGTTTTTCTTTGCATTGTTCAAGTCTGAAACAGTATTTACCCACAGGATAAATTTCTGGAGAGCTAGGAAAAGATCTCCTTTCAATCTGTAGTTGACTTTAATAAAACAAGTGATGAAAGTCACTCAAGTGATAATGGGGTTATACCAATCCTTGAATCCCTTCACCCCAAGAAACTGTCACACTTCTTATTTTCTAGAAATAACATCTGTCCCATTAAGCTAAGGAATGTAATTTCAAAACTATTTTAAATTAGCTTATCCCTGCAGATGATTTGGCAGCAGCTAGTAAGACCATGTAACCCAAGATAGATAAAATACTGGAAGCTGACCAGGAAAAAATAAAAATAAAAAATTGACTTTTGCTCTGGGAAAACACACCTTGAAAGTAATTTGAGGACTGTTTAAGTTTTTCCCTCACTGGTTTAGTATTTTGCTACTTGCAGTGTATAATCTTCACTGACATCCCATCCTGGGTGCCTTGATTAGCTCAGCATCAGGGCAGCGCTGTAGCATCATAAAGAGCTGGACTGGGAAAGCTGTAACTCACCATGAGGGATGGTAACTGAATGCTGGCAGTGAAAGGGGATGCATGAGAATGAAAAGATGTAACAAGTTTCCAGAAGTGTCTGAAGACTTCAGTATCTTTAATACAACAGTTTTTTAATGCTGTGGTGACCATGGAGCAGGTTTAGGGCCAGGAAAGGTGACTTGTGTGTGTCACAGCTGTTTCCTGGATGGATGAAGGGACAGTGAGCTTTGCAGAACAGGGATCCAGCTACTAGAGGGAAGCCTCAGAGAGCAGGAAGATTTCAGGAAGCAGAAACAAAAATGACTACTCTTCCTTCCCCAGTCTGGCCTCCTCTTGGGACCTGCTTTTCTTCCCCAGTGTCCATGGAATACAGGACCTCCATACCCCATCCACTTCTTTCTAGAATCACCAGTCCCATCAGACAAAAAGCAATACCACTACTACTCACTACATACTCCTCTGCAGGCACTAAGAAGTCAGGAAGAAAGCAGCAAACAGCTGGAAGTTAGGCCTTGTTCCTAAGGAAGAACTGGTACAAGACAGCTCAGTAGCGGTAGCAGGAGGAGTTGCCCTTAACACAGCTGATCTCTGGTCTCCTTAAAAGCAAAATGGTGCACAAACTGTAGCAACCAAAATCTCTACTTATAATCTAATCTGCTTTTCCGTAACTAGCTGCCACTCCCAGTGTTTCAAGTATCTTAATAAAGAGTCGTTCACATACCACAGGATTTTAATATGACAGTAAGTGGAAGCTATATACAGGCTTAGGAGAGGGGTCTGAGATAGGTGGAAGGAAGTCCACAGAACAGTAGCTTCTAACAGATTGTATGGCAAGGGAGAATTCCACAGTGTTACATGGCACAGTGGCTATTCCAGGATTCCCATTGCCCTGGGACAAGCAATGCTGTTGCTCGTCTCTAGGAAGGTAAATTTCTTTGGTGGTTCATTTTATGTGCTCACTGGGTTAAGTTTTTACATCCTTGAATTTAAGTCTGGGTCAGACTTTCACTGCTTTGGCTTTAGCATTAGCATTCATTATCCTTGTTAGTAAGAGGCAAGATCGCTGCCCAGAAGGGAACATTGCAACCGAGGTCTGCATGTGTTACACAGTACCGAAGGTTCTCTATTCCTGTAAAAGCAGGAAAGAAATTAATACTAAAAACTTTATTTCAGAGTGGTTTATTGTGATCAAAGTTCAGCTGTCAACACGTACAAGCCTGTATTATGGCTTTCCTTGGATCTGTTCTGTGCATGTGAGTCTTACTTCCAGGCCTGTCTACTTTGACCATTTCTGCAGGCATTCAATAAACTGCTTGCTTTATAAACTAAATTTCATGCATTTAGGCTATTTGAGAAAAACTGCATATAATCCTACAACTTATCTCTGTATTTACCTATATAAGACAGAAGTGGGAAAAGTTATTTCTGTTGGTAACATTCCAAAATGCAACAGCATTTAGAGAAAACTTAAGCAATGAAGGGCTCCTTCCATGAAATGGGAAAGTACTCAGCAGTTCTGAGCCACAACAAGTATGAAATTTAAGTCTTTTCAAAAAACCAACAAGCACAAATTCCAGGAACAAGACAAAAAGTTTGTAACCCCCCAACTCTTTCTACCATTACACAGGCAGAATGAAGAACAGCCTTTCTTTGCCCCCTAAAATTCTTACCTGTGAACAAGGGTCATAAATTTCCAAGTGTATCTGCCTCCCATCCAGGCATAAATGTTTAGTGTAGATGCATTCTAAAAGATACACGTTATCCAAAGAAAACCAGCATTAGTGACTGGGGATGGTGGTGAAAAGAAAAGGTGGCAAAGAGGAGATTGGTTAATACTGAGGGTTCCTTGAGTACTGTTTGTTTTTTTCAAGGGGTTTGGGTTTTTTTTGTTCGTGTTGTCATTTTTTTAGACAGGTAGGGGGTGTTGGTGGTTTTTTGTTTTGTTGGAGTTTCCAGGGGGTTTTTTCTTTCGTGGTTTATTTTGGCATTTTTTTCTTTGTGGAGTTTTTACATTTGTTTGGGTTGTTTTGGTGGTGGGTTTTTTGAGGGGATTTTTGTGGGGTTTTTTGGTTTTTGCTTTTTGGTGGGTTGGTTTTGTTTGGTTGTTTTTTGGTGTTTTTTTTTTTAAACACTGGAAACAAGCCTATTTCATTGTGCAACACCTGAACTACCCAATCCTTTAGGCTGACCAACACCATTTCACTGCGGCATTCCCATGGAAGTGTTGGTGCAATGAATAATTGTAGACCCCAGTTTTCCTCTTCCAAAATGGAGACAAAGGGGATGCACAATGCTCAGAATCAGCTAAATGCTGCTCACTACTCAGCTTGATACCAAGGCTCAGGATTATGAAAGTAGTAAACCAGCCTATATGTGAGTTCTGATTCTGCACAAAAGCTATTATTTAATAATAATGCTTATGTACTATGAAATCTGGTGTTTTAAGAGTTCTCATACTAAGTAGCATTAGACTAATAGTATTTATAGGATCATATCCTTAGACTAGATCCTAAAGTATTTCTGTAACATCAGTTCTCAGATTTAGGACTCTCTACCAGCACTAGCAACCCTGGGAACTCTACTGCAGACAGACCATCACTATTATTTTAAGCAGCAGGTTGTTCTAAGCAAGTATAACCAACTTGTGTTCATGGCACTAGTAGTCAACAGGCTGTCTTACAGTATAATTTCTCAGAGTTACTGAACTACAGAGACAAGAACTGGTGTTGGCACTACTGAAAATACACTTCAAACTGTGTGTAATGAGGTGATAGATAAGGTCTGTGATCTCTGGAACCCAGCATCTTCAGTTCAGCACCATGTTAATCTTAAGCATTCTCCATGCACATCTTAAAAGTTCATATGATGAACCAGTCCCAAGCTACCTCAGAGTATTAAATCTGCAGCCCCTTCGTGGTTTACATGATTAAACAAATTTTTAATTAATACTTTGACTCCACTAATAGTGGGATGATCTTTATTTTATTACACATATTCCCCCTTTCCTTCCCCTTCCTCCTCTCTAGAATAGAGCTAAACTTATCTTCCAACAAACGAAAGTGTTCTGAGGGTTTCATATGCCTTTTCTGAAACTTGCAGTACTGGAGGCTCAGAACAAGGAAATCTGTTTTAAATTGTAGGCAGCTTAGAACACACATGGAACACAGAGAGCACTACATAACTTACATGTGATAGTTTAGACCTAGATAAGCCATCTGGGACACAAACTGTCTTTTCAGTCTGTGTTTGTATAGTAACAAGTATTGGTAGAGGATTTATGTACAACTGTAACTATTTTCAGAATAAGTTCATTTGGATATATTCAATGCAATTCAGCTTAGTACTTCTATTTTCTTTTTTACGGAAATTGTGGGAAGGTACTGATTCTTGTAAAAAAGTGTTTTTGTAAAGAGTCCTTCACTTTAGCAGGGAAAGCGAGGTAGATAGCAATCTCTGTTCCTTGTTAAGTTTTGGGACTTCTCATGTCCCACCAGCTGGAGCAGCACACTTCCAAAGGGGTTAGTGTACCATTTAAACAGTGCTTCTACCCAGGATGTGAAAGTTCAAGTTCTGCTTTGCCATCTTCCCAGATCTTAGAAGTGTCTTATGGATCAGCATATTTGTTCTGGCATAAATGAGAAATTCTATCCTCAGTAGAGAGAGGCTTTCCACAAAGCTATCAAATCAGTGCATTCCTGCAAAAGCAGGGGGCTTTGCATTATGCTTTGATCAACCAGTAGCTGCTGATAAACAATCTGTTTCACCTCTCCTCTAGAGCTGAGAACGAGATATTCAGTAGTTGGGTTTTTTGGTTTGGTGTTTGGGTTTCTTTTTCAGTCTATTTCTTTATCTCCTCTCTGATTGAGCTTACTATAATCTACCCACGCTTCGCACATGCAGCCCGGTTATCTTTCCTTCCTAAGTCTCTTCACAGTTGCTTTGCGACGAGCACTTCGCCAGCCACCGTGCCCGGGTGCGCTACGGCAGTTTGAAGCGATCTCTCCACAGATAGCTGGCTTGCCCTTTCCCGTCTTCAGAGCTTGTATTTATTTCACCAGGAACTCCCGCCGATAAGCAAGAGAAAACTTAAATCTTTCTGAAAAGTTCTGTGAAACTGCGCTCCTACCCAACTTCTTGTTCAAATAAGCGTATGAAGCGCCGCATCTTGCGTTCCCCGGGGCACTCGCAGCGCCCAGCCCCGAGGAGGCCCCACACGGCGACACCCCCCCCCACCTCCCCTCCCCGCGGCGGCTCCCCCCGCCCTTCCCCGGAGCCCGGCGGGGGCCGCGGCGCTCACCGGCGTTAGACGCGTACTCTCCGATGAACCGCCTGGTCAGAAACCGCACCGCCAGCGCTGCGGGAGAGAAGCAAACGCCAGGTTTAGCGGGGTCCCGCCGCCCGCCCCGGGCCACGCCTCCCCTTCGGCCAAACCTGAGGTAAAGTCAGGCCGGGAGTTACCGGGGCCGGTCCCCTCCCGCCTTACCCGACTTGCCGGCTCCGCAACCGCCCAGCACGGCCACCTTCACCTCGGTCATACCGCCGCCAGGCCACGCCCCCCCGCCTCCATGTCTTTATAGCCGCCGGGGCCGGGCGCGGCCCCTCCAGCGACACCGCCCAGCAGCCCGCCTCCTCCCTGCTCCGCCCCACCGGCGAGGCCGGTAGGTACAGTTGCCCCCGGGGGGAGGGTCGGTAGTTTTCATCTTCTTTGACAGGCGCTCCCCTCCTCCTCGTCGTCCCCTCTGTCCCCCTGCCTCGCCCCCACAGCGCAAACTTTTTTCAGGCGGCCTTCCCACCGCCCGGCCCGGCGGCTTTGCTCCCCGGTGAGAGTGGCGGGAGGGTCCCTTGCCTCTTCCTTCTCGTCCCCTCGCTCCCAGCCCCGGGCCCTGCAGTGCACAAAGCAGTTAAAAACTGGGGGGCAAAAGGAGAAAAAAAAAAACAAAAAACAAAACAAAGAGATGGGGAAGACATTCTCTAGCGGAGGGGGGTGTTTATTTTTGCTCTAAGTTTGTTTTCAGGCTGTCATCATTTTGTACCAGGAATGTGAAAGTGAAGAAATGAAAGTGATTTTTTTTTTTTTTTTAAATTTTAAATGCTTCTGGGGTAACTTGCTAAAAATGTTTTGCACTTCCCTGGTGTTCTCTGCCCCAGGTTTCAAAACTCACTAAACATCTGTTCTTGCAAAAACTTAGGAGGGCGTGCCTTTTTATGTTTGTAAATGGTTTTATAGAATTTAAGCTTAAATGGTGAATGATGCTTAGCTGAAGCAGGAAAATATGACAGACGTGGAAAGTGAGGTACAAAGGGGCTAAACCCACAGAAAAGACAGCCTGCTGTACATCTGATTTTGTTATGAGGCTCCTCAAGTGCTCTTTAATATCTATTTAGCTCTGAAAGTTCATAAAATACTTGGGTGCATAGGTTTGTTTAGTTGGTCCACTAGTGAATTGCTCTAACATCCAGGTTACACTTGCATACTTACTCTGTTCATGTTTGTTTTATTTGGTTTATATAACTTGAATATCTATTCTGAAATTTTTACTCTCTTCTGATGGAACTGTTGGGTATGGTATAAATGCTTCAATAAAGCACTGCTTCAGTATGCTTGCTGGTGGGTATTACAGATACAACAGCCTTACATGAGCCCAAAAAAAGAGTCAGACAAGGTATGTGGATGTATGTTTGTGACAGCTGAAGGAAATGCTTTGTGGAGGAAAATGCAAAAATAAACACACAGATGCAACTTAGCTCCAAAGTCCCTGACTTACAAGTTGCTAATGGCTGGAGGTGTGTTCAGGGGATGCCCCTATCTTGCTCTATGGTTGGGTTTTTTTGTAGTTTTCTGCTATTGCTCACTCACAAGACAAAAATTACTGTCTAAAAAGAACTTTAGTCTGACCTTTTATGGCTATATTAACATTAGTTTTTGAAATAGAGGGATGCCAAGATCAGTAGGCTGGAGTCAATATTGGTATGACTGGCACAATTTAGTATTTTACTATTTCATATACATCAAAACCACTGCAACAGGAAAGTCTAAAAGTGCTTATCCATGTGCACCCATTATCAAGGTTGCGATTTTTGCAGGCGATTTTAAGAAATGGTTCTGATGTTTCTTTTAAGCAGAAGTGTGAGGTTTGAACCTGGCTGTCTCGCAGCTCAGGAATGTACTGTACTTTCTGTTGAAGTATGTGCAGATTATCACTACACCATGGAAAGGCTGATCAAGGCAGTTTTAACCCCTATAAGCAGTCCATGGTACAGGAGAAGAGAGGTTAACTCCTAAGAAGGAGTGGGCTGGAGATGCACTTCTCGGGTTGGCTTTTTCTCCTCCCTGACATTTTTTTACTCTTTGCTCATTCATAGCAACGTTGGCTTATTACAGTCCTGTCACTCATTCCCACCACTGTGGCATGGTGGGCCAGCACAGCTCTTTCTGCAGGTGTGTTGTGGAACTGAACAGGGAGACAATCACATTGTTTCAGCTCAATAAATTCTGAGATATAGCCATAGTGGATATTTCCTAGTAACTGGAGGAAGACTCGGGTCTGTTTCAAACACTCTTGCAGGCAAACAAAATGAGAAGGTGAAAGACTTCACTGTACAGGGAGTTTAGGCATCAATATTAAGGACATGGCAGCTTGTTCAAAATCAAATGCTCAGTACTGAATGGTGTACTTGGTATGTAAAGTATTGAAACTATTATTTTATACCCTTGGCAAAGTGAAAAACAGAATCCTGCTCTCCTGTTCCCTTTACTGGGACTTAACTACATGAACACTTCTCTCACCTAGACAGCAGATGGGATAACCAGGTTAGGGTGTTGCCTACATTAAAGAATATACTGTGTGGAACTTTTATTTCTTTTAGTAATACAAAAAAGTTTCTTAAGAAGACTGAAACAGTTTGTTGTGTATATTTTGTATGCGTATTCCGTAAAGCATTAGAGAAATTAAGTTTTAATTGAAGATTAAACAAGATGGATGTTTCTTTTGTGTAAGACTGTCTTTCTCCATCACTTCTCAGAACTAAATGGATTTGGGAAAATTTATAATGAAAGGAATCCCTGATTATCCACTCTAAAATAGTTAATTTTAATCTTATTCATAAACTTTTCTATCCATTTTCTGTTATTACTGCTGCATTTGTGTTTTACAAGTGTATATACAGAGATATTTCTTAATTCCTTCACACATTGAGGACAAATCTTTTGATTCTTTTACATGAACATCCACGCAAAACTCAACTGCAAATGTTGCTCACCCATCTAAACAATGCCATTTTTGACATTTCAAGTTACAATGAACACTTTTGTTGATCAGCTTATTGAAACACTTTGAATAACAGTAAGCTTGAAGGAAAGTATTGTCTGTTAGAAGAAATGTTGCAAAGTAAACGTACATTCTTTATGAATTATTTGCCTAGACTTGGCCTTTTATGTAAAAGCTTGTGGTTGTGATTGAACAGTGTGGCAGATGCAGTAGTAATGGCTCTTTAAATTGCTTCAGCCACTTGTTTTCTTTTCAGTGTGACTGTCCTTACCTACAATTTGTACAATTGTCTGTTTCAGTTCTTTCTAGAACTAGATCTGTGCTGGCCATCCCTCTGTACTGGAATGGTTTTGATTCCATTACCCACATCTGTAAATGTCTGTACAAGGGTAGAGGTGCATAGAAAGCAGTTCATCTCTCTAGTGAGCAGAAAGAAGCTTATCTGTTAGTTTTAGGTCTGGTGGTCAAAAATGAGCCTACTCTGTGCTGCTCAAGTTAGAAGTGAGGAAACTCTCTTTACATGTGTAAAGCTCTGCTATGAAAATAGTAGGCTTCTGATAGGTATAATGAAAATAAATTATTAACCAGATAAATTACTTTTGCAGTAAACAGATGGAGGATTGATTCTGAAGTGTTTAAGCTAAAAGTTTTCACAAGTCTTCAGATCACTGGTCAGGTGAGTTCACTTTGCATTTTATTCCCAGTTCTGTAGATTAGGACTTCTGTGACTTGATGTCAGACCTGTGGGAGGCAAAACTGCTTGTGAAGAATATTAACATCGGAAAAACATTTACTTTCCTTTTTAGCTTTTTCCATACAGCTTAGCTGCTGGAAATAAGGTGGAATTGGGAGTATATGACTATCTGTACTTTGTGTACAACCATCATGCTTTGATGCAAAAAGCACAGTTAGAAACCAGTGGCTGAAGCAGGTGCCAGCTGTTTGCTCTGTATGGCATACGATTTCTAAAGCTTGGTGAGGTTTGCATCCCTGCAGAATTAGTTCCTTTCTGGCTTATGGAGTAATGTTTTCCAGAGAAGATCTACCTTTTAAAGCCCACTTGCCACCAAATCTTCAGCTAGAGAACTGTAAATTTTACATCTTTAACTGCTTCGTGAACTGGCCTGCTAGAGGTCTAAAAGCACAACAAAGCTAACAAAACTAGAACAGGATTTTTAGCTAAATATGATGTTTTCATCATCTATAAACTTGGATACATTCCTCAGTGGGATACTCAAAGGTTTTATTCTTGACAGAAAGAAGACATGATACAGCATAATCCCACTTACGCTGTGTTCTCTTTGCATGGTGCAAAGGAAAAGATGAAAAATGCCGTTTTCCCCTTGAAAATGGTGAACTGCTCTTGGAAGCAAGTTGTGTTCAGTGATTGAAATCTTATCTTTGTTGGCCATGAGAAAGTGGAGGTTTTAGCAGAAATTACAAATTTGATCTATGATAAAGTACTGTTAGTACTCAAGAAAAGTCACATTGGATATGAAAAACAAAACTTCATAGCTTCTCACACATTTCTCACAGACTCTGAAACTACATATCCCCCATGGTATCAAGAAGGATTTTGCAGTCTCATGATATGCCTCCTAGCTGTTAACCCTTAGGAGTAAGGACAGTATGACAGGGTTAGTCCTGTTACAGCTGCCATTGCCTTACACCTAGCCACAGCAGTGCACGCAGGTGGTCAAACACTTGTAGAACTCTGCTCCCAAACAAAATTTGGACACCCACATAGTCTAGTGAGAATAGTTTATGGTCAGTGTTGTGGGAATGAAATCTGAGTCATCTAGACCTAAACCTTTATAGCATGTATCATCTATTGTTGATATGAATACATGTCTTTTCTTCATAGCATGAAAAATATGCTCAGAATCCTTAAAAAAGCTGGGTTGTGTGATTCTTGGGTAAACTGTACTCTGGGTTGTGAAAGTCCCGCACCGTTACATTAGTGAAAGATAAACTGTCAAGCTGATTTTCAGTTTCTTACTACAAGTACATAAACCATCTATTTGTTTAACATCTGTTCTACACTTACAACTTTGGGATATAGATTATCTTTTGAATGTGTAACTATGAAGGGACCAGCACATGATAAAGACCTCTACATTTCACTGTAATGCAAATATTAAAGCATAAAAATAGTCTTATCATATGGCTTGGACTGCCATATGGAAGCTTTGAAAAAATCTTTCTTGAATAACTAAGGTGTTAATGACAAGAGGCAAGGGATTTTAAATGGTATATTTCTTCCTTATATGTGATTATTGTAAATTCTAATTTTAGACAGAATTCTGCTCTGTTTGAGTCTCATGTAAGAGACTTTTCCCAGAAAACAGAAATCTTTTCCTGTGTAGTTAAACATTTAACTTAATTCAAGTTAGGCAAAATGTGAGTTGCAAGGCCACATGCTTGCAGAGGGTACGTATATCCAAGTACCAATATAAAGATTATACTTTTTCATTTTTAGTGGCATGGGAAATGTTATCTCAAGTTATGCAGGTCTATTTGTAACAAAAATACAAACCACATCTTTAACTATGTCTGTACTAAAATTTAATTTCTGTAATTTACATTAACAAATTAAACACAGTATACAGAGGAAGTTTATTAATAATATCAGAAGAAGTAAAAAAATTGAAATCTGTTTCTGTAATGTAATTGACCAGAAAACAATATTGCTTGTTGGAATAATTCAAAGTGTGGAAGATTTCCTCCCCCATTTGGCACTGGAAGAAAAATAGTTACTTTCCAGATAAGCTTTGCAAGAGTTTTAGAGTAAGATACGGAGTATCATCCTAGAGTAATTAAATAATCTTGTCATTGAGGAGTATTTGTTTAAGATTTAAAAAACTCAAGCTCAAGTCCCTGTCCTGAATCAAAAAAAGAATTTAAAATTCTATCCCCTGCATCCCAGGTGATTGCAATGCTCTTAGGGGATGATAACAGTTTTTATTCTCTGTCACTGATCTATTTATACAAGAAGTTTAAAAAAAAAAAGCTATTATAAAAAATACTGTAAGGAGCCCTCACATTTCAGGCAAGAATAACCTTTGCCACCCAGGTTATTGGGTGCATTGAGTTTTTTTTTAGCTCACCTAAATTTCCATGTCTGATTTGATAAGAATTTTGACCAAAGAAAATTGTTCTTTTTAAACTGTTTCTGGTTCTTAATGCTCTGATTGATATCTTAAAATAGTTGCCATTGGTTGTGCTTACAGACTAAAGTAAAAGAGAAGCATTTAAGCTTCGTGGTTGTATGGAGAAACTGTGAAGCAATGTTCAACAGTGGAAATATTTCGTTCAAATTTCCATACACAGTCAAAATTACAGAAAACCTATCTTGGTTTTCATAATGAGTCTGGACCTAGGGGTCAGAAGGATTGTTAGAAAACCCTCAGGGTGATCACTGTTGATTTTCAAAGGGCAGTTGCACTAACAGATATTGGAGTGTTCTGGCTAGAATAACATACAAGATTAGCATCATGTACCTTCATGATTTCTGTTGTTCTGCCTGTTTGGATGTTCACATTAAAAAAAGCCCAGAAAAACAAAAACAACAAACAACTAGTGAGCTGTCAAAAAAATCACACTCAGAAGAATACATAGTGAGAAAGTACTTATAGCATTTTCATCAACTGGAGAAAAAACCCCATGAACGTGCATCCTAGGAGCAATTAAGAATTGACTACATTCAGGAAAGAAAGAAAAAAAGATAGTCACCACTTTGTTTAATTAGTGTCTTTTTTTTTTTAATTCCTTAGGAAAAAAATGTGGGTTTCTGTCATGTGAAGAGGATTTAGCATGTTAGAAAAGCAATCCAACCTGTATTATATTATTTTCCCCACAATCTAGAAAAAAATGTCCCATATACAAAAATTGCAGGAACTGTAACTGATCTATTTTCCCCAAAGTATATGAAAGAAATAGGGCCCTGGAAACAGATGATACAAGCACAGCATTAGATTACAAGTTTTCACTGACAATGAAATAGGAAAAACAGACTGTAATTAACTTTGAAATTGATTGGAGAACCAGTCACTATTAAAGCTGAGGGCTGGAAATGATACCTAACCTATTTCTGCTGTGACTGCAAATGCTCTTTAGTGGTCACTGATGTTTGTTCAGTCTACATCATGATAAAAGTCCTACTAGAGTTCTTGAATAAGTTACAGGGAGATAAACTAGTGTTTGAATTTGCAGCATTTTAGTCATTCTGCAATAAAATGCTGACACGTGTTCTTATCTCAAGTAAACGTGAGATATATTGATCTGTAATGGAAGTAAGATCTTTCTGCATGGTAGTTAAGATGTCAGTGTTGAGCCATAATATTTTACCCTCTGCTTGGGGCCCTTCAAGTTTAATGTCAGCTCTTTCAATAGTCAGGAGAAGCTTGAGGTTGCTTCAATCATTTTAGAGATGAAGGAAGACTCCAGCTGAGCATGTTCTTTGTCATCTGCAATTCTCCCAACTCTCAAAATCACATCTGCATTTTTTGATTGTAGATATGTTCTGCAAAACCTGTGTGTTTGAACAGTATATATGAGCAGAGGATGGATTTTTTTTTTTTCCCAGTGAGGTTTATCTCTCTATAAATTCATGACTTGAATCATTATGGGATATGAGAAGGAGGAACTGTTTCTTTTTAAAGATTTTATGTTTTCTTATTATATATTTAATATATTTTTAATGTTTGCTTGTGTTATATGTGTTATAATGTTTGTCTGAGTTACATGGCACCTCATACTATCTTTTAGATGAAGTTTTTATTAGATCACAACATAAATAAGCAATTATTAATCTCCCAATTTCTGCTAGAATAGTACTGTGAAGTTCAGAGTGCTCTCAAGCTGAAGTTGTGGTATGTCCAACACATATTAGAGGAATAAAGTAGAAAATTAGAATAGTCAATGTTTATTCATAAGTTCTTGTTCTGCAGGAGATGTTCAGTTTCCAAATACATTGTGCTAAATGTATCAGAATCTAAACACTGCAAGAAACTACAGAGCTGTTTCCAGCACTGTGATTGCCATGGTTTGGATTCAGGAAAACACTCAAGAAGATTCGATGTTCATTTTAAGCTTCTAGAAGATTGCATCCAACTTTCCCCCTATTTCTCCTGTGTATTCATGTGACTTCTATAGTATTAAATGTTATGGTCTTGTGGCCCCTTGTTATTACATTTGGGTTTATGTTGGATCAATTAACTGACTTGACCCAACACCGGATCACAAACAGTGGTATAAAGAAGGGTGTGGGAGTATAGCCATGAGCAGCATGGAGAGCACACCTGCTACTTTCAGAAGTGGCCTGCAGTTGAAACAGCTTCAGCAGCGTTGGGCAAATATCAGCTGAACAAGTCCATGGGACCAGCTGGTCTGCATCCCAGGCTGCCGAGAGAGTTCTCTATCTTCTTTGAAAGGTCATGGAGAATGGGATGTCTTTGATGACTGGGAAAAGGTAAATTTTGCACCCATCTTCAGGAAAAGTACAGAAAGGACAATCCAAGAAACTGTAGGTCAGTCAACATCACTTTGGTTCTTGGGAAAATCTTGGAGAAAGTCCACTTGGAAGTTGTTTCTGGGCTCATGGAGGAGAGGAAGGTGACTGGGAGCAGTCAGCATGGATATCAAAGGTACTGTGATTTACCAACAGTAATTCACATCTGACCAGCCTGACTGCTTTCTATTAGAAAATGCCTAGATATGTGAATAAAGGGAGAGCAGTTGATGTCATTGCCTCAACTCCAGCAAGGTCCTCAATGCTGTCTCCCGCAGCATTCTTCCATCCATGCTGGGACATGATGGTCTGGATGGGTGTGCAAAGAGATGGGTAAAAATTAGGTTAGATGATGGGGCTCAGAAGGTAGTGGTTAATAGGTCACAATCTACCTGGAGGCCAGTAACAAGTGCAGTCCCACAGGGGGCTGAGCTAAGACCTGTCCATGACCTGGAGGAGGTGACAGCTTACACTCTTCTATAACTTTCAGATGACACTAAATTGGATGTACCAGTTGATACACTTGAGTGCAAAGCTGCCACTAAGGGGGACCCAGACAGGCCAAGGGAAGAGGCCACCTGGAGCCCAGTGACACTGAGCAGGGCCGAAGGCAGAGCCCTGCCCCGGGAAGGACGGGTCCCAGCAGCCACACAGACTGGGGGCTGCCTGTCTGGGGAGCAGCTCTGCCCAAAGGCCCCAGGGGCTGGTGGGCAGTGAGCTGGGCATGAGCCAGCAGTGACCCAGCAGCAGAGATGGCCAGTGGCCTCCTAGGCTGGCTGGAAGGGATCATCTCCTCTGCTCAGCCTAGAAAACTGCATTTGTTTTTATGACCCCTCTCCCCATGCAAGAATGCTGACTAACAGGAACAAGTTCAGCAGAAGACCACCAAGATGGCAAAGAACATGGAGCGCTTGCCCTGTGAGGAGAGGGACCTAACAACCCCCCAGTAACTGTGAGGAGATTACCGAGAAGTTGAAGACAGGATCTTCATAGTAGTGCATGGTGGGAGGGCAAGAAAGAGCACACTGGAATTGAAAAAGGAGTTTCAGACTGGATATAAGGGAAATCTTTTCTGCCACGTGGAGAGTCAGGCAGTGTAACATATTGCACATCCTCATAGACAAGCTGATGAAGTATAGGCTAGATAAATGGCCAATAAGGTGAACTGAAAACTGGCTGAACTCTTGGGCTTGAAGCATTGTGATCAGTGTCATAAAGTGCAGCAGAAGTCCAGTTGCTAGTGGTGAACCCCAGTGACCAATAATGAGGCCAATATTGTTTAATATCTTCATTAACAACCTCAGCAAGTTTGCAGATCGTGCAAAACTGGGACAAGGAGGTGATACACCACACAGTCGTGCTGCTATTCAGAGGGGCCTGGACGGGCTGGAGAAATAGGCCAGCAGGAATCTCATGAAGTTCAACAAAGGGAAAAGTCAAGTGTTGTACCTGGAGAGAAATATCACCATGCACCAGTACAGACTGGCAGCTGACCAGCTGCAAAGCTGCTTTACAGGAAAGGTGCTGGGGTCCTGGTGGACAGCAAGTTGAACATGAACCAGCAATGTGTCCTTGCAGCAGATAAAGCCAACAGCATCCTGGGGTTCATTAGGAAGAGATCTTATTACCTGATGGGAGGGTGTAAAGAAATGGAGCCAGATTATTCTCAGTGGGATACAGTGACAGGAAAAGAGGCAATGGGCACAAACTGAAATACAGGAAATTCAATTTAAATATAAGAAAAAAGCTTTTTTTACAAGAGTGATTGAATACTGGAATGGGTTGCCCAGAAAGACTGTAGAGTATTCATCCTTGGAGATACTAAACTCAGCTAGACAGAGTCCTGAGCAACCTGCTCTAGCTGACACTGCTTTGAGCAGGGGAGTTGGAATGGACAATCTCCAAAGGTTCCTTCCAACTATTTCTAGGATTTCCTGGGAACTATTAGTTTCTTCAGCTGTTCTATAATTCTAAAAGATTTGTTTTTCAAAAAAGTATTTTGATAGACCAAGGTGACAAATGCAAGTGAAGTGCTCTGTTACTTATGTTACAGGAAGTCAGTTGACCTGATTACATTTAAATTTGAGACTGCTTTTAGAAATTTATTTTTGTAATGTAATGCTATGTCTGTGTATAAAACTGTAACATGTAATAAGAGAACTTCTGTCCTTAAAATCTTAACTGTAGAAAAAATTATAATGACTTGGACCACAGGATGACTTGTTTCACTCTCTTTTTTTCAGGTAATATCGTGGTACCTGAAATTCTAAACCTACAAGACTATCCAAAGAGAAACGGTAATATTTGCATTAGTACAAATATCCAGTTTTGTAGAAGCATTTTTTATTTGATGGTAAACTTAGTTGTTCATTCCCACTGCAATTATGACTAAGCCACAAAAAACATCTTTAAAAGACCTTGGAAGTTCTTTAAGGGAGTGTTATTGCAAGATGTAATTCAGATGTAAAGGTGATGAGCACTCAAAAATCTATCAGCCAGAAAAGTCATAATATAGCTATGTGATTTTGCTTACACTCTCCAATAGGCTTGTGCACGTTTAAAATAGTCCCAGAGAATGTGCAAGTAGAGTATAATTAGAGTTATTTATTAGTGTATTGTAGTGTGTCATTCTAGGGAGAACACTCCAGTGGTTCTCAGTAAAATTGCCCTTGGAAAACTAGCAGTTAAAACCCTGTGGTTTTTTTAATAAGCCTTCTGACACTAAAGCTTACAATCAGGTTTAAATTTTTATGGTCAGTTTTTCTAATTAAATGCATAATATTTGCTACTCAATGTTTTACTGAATGTAGTTTTGTCGGAATAAGATGCTTATAGTCTAAGATAAGGGTTCAGATGTAGAGTTCTACTGCAGATAAAAATGGTAACAAGTAGTTATTTTGATTATGTTTTGTATCTAGAAAAAACCCTGAGATTCTGAAGTGATTTTTATGATCCAAATTACTATTAATAATCATATTGTTTATGTACCTTTTGAATTTTTCTCTGTTTGGGCAATGGAAATTTTTACAGTTTATCATGGCCAGCATTACTTGCAAGTTCTCACTAAGGGTTTTGTTTTGCTTGGTGCAGTAGAGAATGCAATCATTTCAGGGCTAGAATTACTAATTTAGAAGCATTGCCATTGGAATTAAAACAAAAGCCATGGAATATTTTTCTTGGTCTGAAATCTAGTAGGAGCTGGTCTGACTCAAAATTGACTTCATAGTGCCATGTTAAAAGTGTATCTTGTTGCTAAGATCTGAAAAGGACCTATTTTAATTAAAACTTGCTGTGCTGAAATATACTGAAAAACACTTTTTTTATATATATAACATAGGAGATCTTGCATCTTTCTGGCTTAGAACTGAAAAGTGGAAAACACAGCATGTTCACAGAAAGGTTTTGGGTTTGAGTTGTGGGGGTTTTTTTTTCTTTTTCTTTTTCTTGAGAGCAATGTGTAAATTTATTACTGAACCATTGTTTGGACTTTATTTGACTGTGAGAAGTTCTTGCACATAGACTTTCATGAGAAATTTATAAATTATTTTATTCTCATGCATATAGTGAGGATAATAGTAGTAAAAAAAAATAATTAAAGGTGGCTGTAGGATTGTGGAATGCCGGAATAGAAACAAACCCCAGGTATATACCACTACAGAGTGTATTGTAGAGACACTAGTGGGCTATATGACTGTGAAGAAAAAATACCTCAGGATTTAATATCTGAATCTTGAATTGTTCTAGATGTTTCGTGTGCTCACAGCTGTTGACTCTGCAGCTGAAAGAAGCAGGAGGGAAAAGAATAGAAATACATTCATCAGCAGGTATCTGCATGATGTAAATACCTAGTTACAGCCAGTTTGTTTCATACTTAATTTGTTGGATTTTTTAATTAGCTTAGGTTCTATATGAAGGTTTAATTAGTGTATGGAAAACTGTAACTGCTCAGAATCGTTGATATAGTGATGACATCTCAGTGTGTGGGGTGGGAAGAATCTCCGTTTCTGACAGAGCTTAGATAATTTGAAAAAGATGTACTAAAAGGCAGGAACCAAACAGACTGTTACTGAATGGATTTACAAGAGCAGACAAACCAAACAGGTGAAAAGACATCCCTTTTAGCATGTTATGCTGGGGACAATTTATTGTGGTAAAATGTTGCACTGAAGGTAATGAATTTTGAATTTGACACTTGCATAAGAATTGATTACGTCTTTCCTTGTCTTTTTGTTCTGTTTGCCTTTTGAGGCCTGTTGGTGTATCAGAATCAATCGTTGCCCAGAGGGCAATGAAATAGGAGAGTTTTAGTGGTGCTGCAACTTGATGATTTGCATTACAATGTTGCCGCTCCATTTAAAGGGCTCAAGTGTTTTCATGTAACTAGAGATCAGAGGGGAGTAGTCTGAGTTTGTTAAACAAAGTGTTGTGACTGTGAGCTAATTTAGAGGGTGGTGAGGGGTAGCCTCGGAGCACAGATGGCACATCCTAACACATTTTCCTTTGAGCATCCTGATAAACCAGTAATAATATTGCCAAAAATTATCAAGTCAGAAGGAAAACCGAGACGGCTCCCTTGCAATTTATGGCTTATTGTAAACCCATCACAGTTTATAAAATGCAGCCTTAGTCTGGGGGCTGTGCTTTCCTGCTAGATATGGCTAAGAGTCAGAGATTTTCTACCTTATTACAAAACTGATGTTCAGATTCCATCTGACACGGAGTAGGTTTTGTTTTCTATCATATCCTTGGCCTGGTCTAAAAAAAAAAAAATAATGCATAAACCCTTGTGTTTGTTGAACAGAAAACAAATGGATGTAGATCTCTAGTGATCTGAGTTGGGTCAACAGGAGTATTTTCTGTCTGTCTAAATCATACTGAGATTTTTTTATGATCATTTTGTGTGTCATAAGACTACCATTTATAAGGTAAATGCTATCAAGAGCCTCATCCTGTTCCTGTCGAAGTCAGTGGGTGTTTTTGCTATTGCTTTTCAACAGTAGTAGGATTGATGACTGAAACTGAGCAGCTGCTGAAAGGTTAGTTTTAAAGTAGAATTGTGGTCAGAAAAGTAAAGTGACCCTCTCAAGCTGATGTTCTGGGAGCATGTCGTGGTTTAACCCCAGCCAGCAACTAAGCACCACACAGCTGCTTGCTCACTCCCTGTGGGATGGGGGAGAGAATCAAAAGAGTAAAAGTGAGTAAACTCATGTGTTTAATAGGTAAAGCAAAAGCCATGCATGCAAGCAAAGTAAGACAAGGAATTCATTCACCACTTCCCATCAGCAGGCAGGTGTTCAGCCACCCCCAGGAAAGCAAGGCTTCAACACGTATAATGGTTACTTGGGAAGACAAACGCCATAACTCAAATGTCCCCCCTTGCCTTCTTCCCCCAGCTTTATATGCTGAGCATGACACCATACGGTATGGAATATCCCTTTGGTGAGTTGGGGTCAGCTGTCCCAGCTGTGTCCCCTCCCAAATTTTTGTGCACTGCCAGCCTACTCACTGGTGGGGTGGTGTGAGAAGCAGAAAAGGCCTTGACTCTGTATAAGCACTGCTCAACAATAACTAAAACATCTCTGTGTTATCAACACTGTTTCCAGCACAAATCCAAAACATAGCCACATACTAGCTACAGTGAAGAAAATTAACTCTATCCCAGCCAAAACCAGCACAGAGTACTACATTTATTTTTTTCTCAGTGACTTCCAGACCAAATCTGGTCTGTTTACAAGTCAAACTTTTTTTTATTGAGTTCCAGAACTGCAAAATCAGTCTCAGTCTGAAAAATCAAAACTGTTACTTCTGCTTCAGTCCACAGAAGATTCTGCATTTAGAACTTGGTTGACATGTTGCTGATACATGGCTGAATCCAGCCTGCCTTTCTATGTCTGTCCGAGGTCTGGAGGGTGAAAGCCGCCACAGTAAAAATGTATTTGTTAGGAAAGTAAACATATATGACTTGCAGAGGTAAGGAGACATACTGGGCAAGTAAAGGCCATTTTTATATCTTTCTTCTAGTTGTACCTACACTTTAATCTTTAACTTCTGCCACGATAACGATTTAATGTTTTCAAATTACTTTAGTCTGGGACTGCAGAGTCTAAACTGTCTTCATTGTAAAATATATTTTCCAGAAGTGCTTAAATTTTATGATAAAAGTAATGATTTCAAGATCAGTTTAAGACTTCAGAAACCACACCTGAAAGAGGTGATTCCTCCCAGGTCATGCAATTCCTTGTTTACTCTCAACAGTTCACCGAGTTACACAGTGATACAGATTGTAGAACTAATTCAGTTTATTATTTAAAAGTTTTTAACATTACATAATCACAAGAGAAGCTTCAGCTGTGCCTTAATCTGACCCTGACCTCAGAATCTTGATGTGGCTCCTTAGGCAACACATACATCATCTGATCTTAAATGTCTCGTTGGATTAATGTACTATAGGTGGAAGCTCTTACCTTCCATCACAAATGCACCAAGGGCAAAGAGATTTGTTTAAAGCTTCACAGCGATTAACAGTCCAGAGTAGAACATCATCTTTCTAATAAAGGAATAAACCAGGACTATTGTGTCGGAGTTAACAAAGTGAAGTAGCTTCCAGTCTAGTGTATTGCAATGCCCGAGGGCTGTTCTAGAAGTTCCTCTGGATCTTTACTGTTGATTATCACAACGAATAGTAGTCATTCCAGTGCCTGACTGTGTGTGTGCACACTTGTTTATGATGAAGTGCATATGACAGAAGCACATTTTTAAGATGTGCTAATTTCCACCATGCTTTATACCACACATGCTGTGTTGAGTAATGCTTTGTGGAACTTAAGTCTGCTCTCTGAAACTATAGCTATTTTTAAGGGCAGCCAAGTATTAATGGTTCTTCTGAACTGTGAGCATATGCTAATTGAACTCCTTGGATGCTACAAAAACTTGTCAGATTTTTACTGTGGGAAATTTTTTCATGCTTTCTCTAGATCTCAAATTCACCAGCAACAATAGGTCACAAAAGTATTGGTGATTGCCTTCATCTCTAGAGTTCTGCCTTTCTTCTGTGGATTGTAGAACTGTTTAGTGAGTTTATTAATCTACAGCCGGTGAGACTTTTTTTTTTAAATGAAGGTGTGCCTAGACAGGGGAAGATTGCCGCCCCAGAGAATGACTGAGCAAGCATGGGTGAGAGGTTTTTGTAAGATGCTGGGTGATATGAAGAATGGGATAGAGGAAGTGAGGAGTAGGGAGAAGGTTGGAGAGTGAGAAAGCCAAGAGGAGTAGAGAGCTTCCCTGAAAGGTGCTGCAACAGTTTTGGAGATGGTATAAAGAAAGAGGCTTTCTTGAAGATATGGAGGTTTGTTCCAGCTAGCAGTTGCTGACTGAGAAAGAAAGACTGTTGGAAAAGTTCTAGCCTTCAGGAACACCACCCTCAGAGTGCAGGTTGGTTTCAAACCTTTCTGTTTAGTGTCTTACCCTGCAGATGTGAATTTTCTGGGTTTGAGGCTTGGGTTTTGTTTGTTTTGTTTCATTTTTTTTGTTTATTAATTTAGGTACCCTTAAGAGCCAGTGTCAGAAACTGGAAGAATTTGGTATCTCTTGATGTGCTAGCTTTTTAAAGAAGTTAGGCGATTTGCTCTTACTTTTCAAATTGTGGTAAGGTGTGGTTGTATGTTCACGTGGTGGGATCCTGCTGTCCCTTTGTGCTGAGTCATGTAGTCTCTTCAGGAACTGTGATCTCTTTACCATTATGTAAAAAAGCCTGTGTGTGAACATGTAGTAAAACTGGTCTGTGCATGCATACAGTTCACTGAATCAAATCCATTGATTCCCCACTGTGTTCTACATTATTGTTTTGCTGTGTGTGTTCATAGTGCAGCTCTGTAGTACAGACAATGAAGTTTGTTTTCTGGAAATATCCAGGTAAAAAAAAAAAAAAAGGGCAAAACAAAACCAAGAAATAACTCAGCAGAAACAACAAAATCCTCTAGAATCCCTTCCTCTCCCCTCCGCCATTTGGGAAATCAAACAAACAAAACCACAACAGTGTAGGGAAGTACTCAAGTTAATGACATATTAACCCCATACTGCTTCTATGCTCTTGCAGTAGTAGAACATCCAAATGTTAAAGAACCTCCAGATCTTTCAAACAGTCATCTTATGGTTTAAAGACAGCCTCGTAGCAGAATCTTTTTGTGCTTGAGCTAATTGACTCGGATTTTTCTGCTTCTTCAAAGAAAGATAATGTGTAGTTAGTAGTGTGTAAATGAAGACATTAATCTAGAGGTATGTTGTACAAAACTTATATATGTCCTGTATGGACTTTCAGAAGTGGATGACCCCTAAGAGGCTGTTCTACATGATCAGATAAAAAACCTTTTGCAGGACAATTTGTTTTAGTAGTTTGTAATGACTCATCCCCTGTATGTGCCGTTAATCCAATTATGTTTGCCAAGAAGTTCTTATGAATAGGTACAATGAGGACAATATGATCTCATGAGCTTCCTGCTAAAATTATGTGTTTATAAGCAGGGACACTACATCGGTAAAGCTGAAGTATCATCATGGTTTAGGAGTGAAGACAGACATCCTCATTTTCTTCAAGGGAGATAATTAAACCTAAGGAGTCAGTGTTATTTTGCTTTTACTTGAATGTCATCTCTCTCTTTCTCATAGTACAGAGCTTGGATTTGTGATTGTGGTGTGGCTGATGTTAGACCAACACAGATAAATGATGTTTGTCTATTTCCAGTTTGTGCATTGTAACAGTAATATACTCTTCCTATACACTAAACAAATTAGTTTATCCAGTGTTTAGTTTACACCTGATTTAAGTCTTGGCTATCTTCCAAACCATTCATATACTAGAATTTAAGAAAACGTGTATGTAAATGACTGTATGGAGTTATGTGGGGGATGAGAAACCAGGTAAACAGGTTTGTACTGCATTTGTGAAAATTGTAAAATGAATGCAAAATGTCAAATGCTTAAGATTTAGGCCTGCTTACATGTAGCCTAATTCCCCAAAACATAGAGGATGTGTAGTTCTGCTGGGTTGCTTTTCAAGTTGTGAAATGTTACCTCTGCAAAACTGACAGTTTTATACAGGTGCCTAAATATGCAAGTAAAAGCCAAATTTTGCCAAACTGAGAAAAGGTTCTGTCCCTCTCCGTGTGTATCTCCTTCAAGTGTGATCTTTTAAAGTAATTCCTGCCAATATGTTTAATACAATATGAATAAATATAAATATTTTAATGTCATATTATGGCTATTACGAGTACTTGTTGATATAGCATTTTCAGCGAGTAATCTTGCTACATCAAGTGGCTGTTGGAATATTGACAGTTAAATTTCTCCTGTATTTTTTTGAAGGAATGTGTTAATATGCATTATTTAAGCTTTCCAAATTTTACTGATCAAAAATATGTCCAAATGTATTAGTTTAAGTTATAATATTTTAAGTTTCAGATTTTTTGCTTTTACAGTGGCTTGTAGTTTTCTATAACTAACACTTTATAAATCAGTAGGAAACATTGTTTTATAGTAAGAAAATTAGATAAAGCACAACTTGCCCAAAGTCAATGATACTTTTCATCTTGTTCCCTGTGGTGTTGATTTCTGTCAAAATCAATTGGATTTGCAGTTGTTTCTCAGCTCTATGAGAGCTTTCATAACTTCAGGGCATGTAAAACTAGAAAGGGTCCTTTAGTTTGTATAGTCTAATCCATATATAATTTATAAATCATGCTATAGTCCCCTCAGTTTGACACCGTTTACCTGTCCAATTAGGTCCCATGACTTCTGTTAACTTTATCTTTAGTCAAACAAGCTATTCATATCTTCCAGAAAGGTGCTCTGCCTAGGTTTTGAGATGGCCAGAAATGGAGATCTTGACTTCTTATGTGGTTAGCTGGTTCAAGTAAATAAATCTCCTTTACAGTTTAAAAATAATAATTACACATTCACTTCAGTCTGAAACTGACTGACTTCAGCTTCCAGTGGTCAGTTCTTATGAGGATTTTGGGTACATCTGCATTAGTACATCAGATTGAGGGTGCGTTTTGAAGAAGGTTTGCTGATCCTTTTTTATAACCTCCACCTCCCCCTTCTCCCTGTGCTGCCATTGTCATAGGAGAAGGTCCTGAAGCCGGTGAGCAGATTCCTCAGCGTGAGCCTCCACCAGCAGATGCATTCTGGGAGCAGGAGTGTAGCTAATGTGCTCCAGTTGCAGAGACATTTGGGACCAGGAAAGCAGGCTATGTCTGGTCTGAAATATCTCTTCCTTTACCTCCTTCCTCCCGCAAGCCCGTAATGGATGGGCATCAGGTCTTCAGCACCCTACCAATCCATTCCTAGTGGGGCTGTGCTGCCTGTTAATGTAAACAAATATTTTGTTAAAGGTCAGCTTAGTACATAGTAACTTCTATCTGTGAAAACATTTACATAGTGTGTTGTAGCATGATGATCTCTTGGATGATCTAGAAAGATTTCAAACACTTAAGTCTTCTGCTAAAAGAGGGGGATTTTACAGTTCATGTTTTTTCTGAGCACAATTTTCCATTTCTTCAAAGTTCTTTTTAAAAGTCTTTAAATACAGCTTAAAATATCTTTATTTTTAATTAAGAATATTATTCTTTTAAATGAGTGCTGATCAGAATGTCATGAGGTGCTAATTCAAATGTGATATGGAAGTAAAGGATATTCAGTTTAAATCTAGTTGTATAAACCACAATGAAACCAGAAACACTTCCCCCGCCCCGCCCCCCACCCCACCCCACCCCACCCCAGGTTAACATAGTTGTCTTCTGACAGGAATATAGCTAGTGCCAATTATTTAAGCCTTTATTTATTGACCTCTTCTCTTTACTTTGTTCAGGATTGAAATTCGGCCAGTCAAGGGGGAATTTTTTAGTGCGGGTTTTATGCTTGCATCCAGGCTATCCTTTTGGAATATAGGTAGACTTTTAGGTTCCTTCCAGTCATCTAAAATAGATTCAGGGCATAAATTGTGTTAGATTTGGATGCAGGTAGGCCAGAGAAATCAGCAGCAGATATATTTCTAATATTTAGTGTGAGTTATCTAGTGTATACTAATTTTAAGAGTGTTTATTTGTTGTAGATGTGTTTAACATACTCCTTAGTTACTAACAGACTGCAAAGTACTTCATATTGTTGTGATACTAGCCTGTCATCCTGCTTCTCTCCAAGTATACAAGAAAAATATACTGAACTTCTTGCCTTTTTGTACTTCATTAAAAATATTCCTGTCTTCGCATACAAATTTGCCTATTGCTAGGAATTCTTCTAGTTTTTCTCATTTAGTTTAGATTTACCAGCCAAGTTATAGCAGCAGAAGCTTAGATATTAAGAGGTCTGGCTCCTCCTCAGGCTCTCAGTTAGCTGAGACAATTAATTTAGAGTCAGATTTTGAGGGCATTTAAGTTGCTACAGATTTGGGGTTTTACATATTCGTATAGTGGTTTTCCTTCCTTCAACTTCTTGCAGTCTTGTTTAAAGAATAGGTCTTCTACCATTTGCATTAAATAAAACCAACAGTATATTGTTACAGGGGGAAAAAAAAACCCAACCTAAAATAGTGTTGAGATACTGTCATGAACAACTTTGGTAAGAAATTACTGTATTTGCTATAGCCTACTTAAGAAATAAAACTTGAGTTTGGTGTTACTACAAGTAGGAGAACAACAGTCCAAACTAACAGTGTTTGGGGTTTTATTGTTGATATACTGAACAGGAACTGAGTAGGCTACCTTGCTTGTCTGCCCATATAGCATATAGAATTTTGTATTTGTGTTACTACTTCTTAGGTGTATACTTTAATATTTCTCTTAGATGTACATTTTACAGTATCAGGAGATTCTTGTGGATAACAGAACTCAAAATACTAGTTCACCAAAGATCTAATTTAGAGTAATAGTGTCTTGTTATTGAGAAGCATTTAAAAAAAAAAAAAAAAAAGGCCAGCAAGCACCCTATCCTCTTAAAATCTTTAGAGAAAAGTTGTTGCACTTCAGTCTATGTGGTTTCTGGTTTTGAAGAAATGCTACAAACTGTGAGTCTATCCTATTTATAGCTGGCATTTTTTCTGCAGTTAACAAAATTGCTCATGCCTCCTTTCAAATACAGCTTGGCCACCTCCTCTGTATTGTTCTTTTCATGAAGAGCGTTCTTGACTTCATTGACATTCAATAATGTTGAGGTACGTTGCTAATTATTCCCAGCATGAATGCCTGCTTATAATTGCAATTTATCATGAATGCATAAGATTTGTTAATGATTTTTTTAAAAACTTTTTTTTTTTTTTGCCTCAAGTCTTGAGGGTTTTATTGTTTCTAAAGCTGCTGAATAACCTGCTGGTTTGAAAATAGTAGTTAATGCATACCACCTACTGGTAATAATTACATCAAAGCTTTTTGCCCCTTCTAGTGTGCTAATACTGTAGAGCTTTATGAATTCTTTCCAGCTAAAGAGCTCAATTTTCCTTCAGTGCATCAAACTTAAGAGAAGATTTCTACCAGAAAAAGTCTGACTTTCCTATATACCAAACAGGCATATATATATTTTGCATCTGACCCCCCAGGAAGTTCCCAGACATATTAAAGGCATTCTCTGGCAATATAGTATGTACATAACCTATCTCTTAATGTTAAGTAGGCAGTAAAGAGCCCTGAAACAGTTTTGCCGAAGCCAGAGCACTGCAAAGGAGATGGAAAAGTTGACTTCCCTAAACTAAATAGTGGCAATTTGCATGTGTGGTAGATATAGGCCTGGCTATGGACTTTTTATAACTTGGGCTTTCTTGTAGCTCAGATCAGGCCTGTACTAGACTCAGTTCAGTTTGTTCCAGCTGATTCCTGGAGCAGTTATTTAAAACTTGCTTCTCTCATGCTGCGCTCTGCACTGCAGCTCCACATTTCTCCTGAGAATGACTCCAGTTTGGTGACTGGCTCCACTGCTCTGGAGTTTTGTGTCTGGAACTGATTGCTTGTAAGTTTGGGAGCCAAATTTCAGGCTCGGAAGGAACTCTTTTGTGTAGTGGCAGAGTATTGAATTTGATTTCCTCCCCGCTTCATGTTTCTGAGTAGAGAATGTGTCCTGAGATGCAAGTGGCAGCAAATAAGAATATTACAAATTCTGTTAATAAAGATTATCTTTGCATATTTTAAACTGTAGACACTGGAACAAAATTCCTTGACTGTTCATGATACTTGTCACCGTGCTCTTGAGCTGTCTTTGGAGTGAAGTAGATCTCTCCAAGACTAACCAAAGGGATGGTTTTGGAAAGTCTTTACTTTCAGTTGCAGTCTGTGCTGGTAGTACGGATATGACTGTCCTAGGTTTGGCTAACTCTGTTTTATGAAATCCTCTAAGGCTATCTCTGAAGACCCTGGATTCTGAAATATCTCCACCTCATCAGAGCATGAAGTGCACTTGTTCTTGGCTTCAGGCATGGAAAGCTGTTATTTCAAGGCGAGGCCTATGGGAGACCCATACCAAATGTGTGGTGGTGATTGGACCTATCTGAACTGGAGGCTGTGGATGCTGAGGAGTACAGACATATGATCACTCCCAGGTGTGGCTGCCTTTGGCAACATTTGCTAATGCCTGCTGTTGCATCTGAATATAGTTTCAGTGCAGGTAGTGCTGCTATGTGATGAGGCACGTTGAGGTAATGGGCATCCCATTGGTATGTCTCTTCTGTACCAACCTAAATGCTACTTTCTATACTGAAATAAGCTAGACTTCAAAGTAAAAAGTTATGTTATAATCACTTCTAGAGGAGGAGAAAGCAAAAAAAGAAGATATTTGGATAGAACTTCATTCATCAGGAAACTCTCCAGTAATCCTATTATGCATTTTCGGCTCGCTGCTAACTATTGGATTCTTGATACTGCTAATTGAATTCAGGTCATAGGCTTTCAGAGAGCTTTAATTCCCATTGTATTGTCTGTATTTGATATTGTATGTGAAGATTCACGAAATGTGCAAAGCAGCAAGGCATATAAAAAAGGGAAATGGTGACATGAACTCGGAGTGACCAGACATTCAGAAAACAATTATGAAAAGGAAAGTTATGTTGTTTGTTCGCTGTAGCTTCTTATCTGGTCTGTGACCTTGAAAGTAGCATTTCTACTGCCTGCTTGCACAAAGCAGCTTCTTCCTCCACTGTGTTTCTCCATGCTCTGATTAGAAAAAGAGGTGGGATTTGCTGAGCAACCAATATGAAGTTTAAGCATGTGTCCCCAACAATTGCTTTAAATACTTTCAGGTAGTATAAAAAAGATGGGAAAATCTTCATGTTAATCTTAGATTATGTGTTCCTTTTGTGGAGGGGTGCTTTTCGAGGGATGGGCTGTGTGAGTGGTGGAAATATTTAGTATCTGAAGTTGTGTAAAATGTTGAAACAGTTCCTGCCTAAAAAGCAAATGCTACTATTAGGATGAGAGTCAGGAAACAGGGGACTCTCTACTAGCTGCCTAATCACTGTGTGCTGTGGAGTTCCCACCTGTGAGTTATAATATAGTTTGAGTACACCTAGACTCCATATTGTTGAGCCTTTGTCCAGTGGGACACAAACGTGAAAGGCCTGCAGGAACTGTTACCCTTAATCAAGGTGTAACAATAAGGATGGGGCAGCTATGCAATATGTAGAGAGATACAGGGCTCAGCTGTGAGGAGACATGCAGAGGTCTGTGTCATGTTGTCATCAGTCAGTTCTGAAAAGGTATTTGGAAGATCAGACATCTGAGCTTGTCTCTCTTCAGAGAGAAGGTGATTTTCTTCTGTTTTAGTTGGTAGGCCAAGTAGCATGAGATACTTACCTTCTTTCAGATATGTTGTGAATATGAGGGACGAATGTGGATTTTAATTTGAAATCTGTGCACATGAAGTATCTTGTTAACTGTAAGATTATTTTGAGTCAGTTAAAACAGCTGGAATGAGATAACTTTTTTTTCTTAAATGAAATCACAGTCTGAGACTGCAAGGCGTGCGAGTTGTGGCTTTTTCTTTTGTTCCCAGTTATTTGAGGTGGTTTTTAGCATTTTTGATGGCAGCAGAGGAAATGTCTTCCAGAGAGTAGTTGCCCTCTGCGCAACTCAAAGTAAAGTTGCATAAAGACTCTTTGCCTGTCTTGCTTCCAGGTCTGGGCATAATAGCACATAGGCACAGGGAAGGAAATGGGGGTGGAGGGTGGGGAACTGATGCACTGAGCACAGTGCACCCTTCCTGCAAGCTAGCGTCCCAACCAAACGCACAGCTGATCCTGTCCATGTTATGGGCCAAGCACACTCCTGAATGATTCTGGCCCAGAAGTCATGCCAAAATTACTTTTCCTTTCTTCCTCTTATTCCAGCTGCAATTTGATAGATGGAGGAAGACAAAACACAATAGCAAGTGATATATTTAGCATCATGGACAGCCAAAATATTTAAGCAGATTTATTGTTATCTTAAAAAAAACCAAAACACTGAAACCCACACTATTTAGACAAGTCTGTCTGCTGTTTTAATCTGAATCATATTTCTTTAAGAAAAGAGGGCATGTATTTTCCCAGAAATATGACCTTTATGTTGATATACTTCTAGTATCTGTAGAGGTGAAATGCAGGCAGATAAAGCAGTTAATACTGGCCTATGTTCATGTAAAACCTGTAGCGTCTTAGTAGGGAATAATTCATATGGCTAGGTGAAAATGGAGTTAAAACTTGAGAAGCTTGTACTCAGTGTTTTCAAGGGCCAAAGTAATTCCCATTTTGCAGCTGCAATAAAAGGTTCAGCAGAATGTCAGCTGGCTGAAGCTCAGCTTGACCAGGAAAAATTATTCCCAGTTTAGAAAACAAAACCAAACAAAAAAAGTAGTGTGCACTCCTATTACCACTTCAAGTTATTAGTATGATGGAAAAGGCTAGTCTGTAGTTCAGCTACAAATTCCTGGGATAGACAAAGATGATCTTGGTGCTGGTGCTTGCTGCAGCAGTGTGTGACATGAGATGGAGAGAGAAGGCTGTAGATCCCTTTGTCTAGACTGCCATCATCTGCCTTTCACGCCAGTCACCTCCAGGTCATAGAAAGGATTGCTGATGGATCTTCAGCATGAATTCCTTTGTGCCAGAGAGCTGTTTTAGTCGGAGCTCTGCATACAAACCTGAGCTCTGTCAATTCAGGATTAGCTCAAAAAAAAAAAAGTCTCTGGTGTATGTGTGTGGTTTATCCCTTGGTTATAGAGAAGACAAGGGGAAGAAGGTGCTTTGCCTGGGTCAGGACACATAGCCCAGGACCTCTGTTGGGTGCCATGGAGAGTTTTTTACCTCCAGCCACAGCCTGAGGAAGCATGAGTCTAATCAAATTTACTAATCCTGTCCCAGCAGAGACTGCCAGTCCCCGGGTGCCCTGCACAGCCCTGAGGGGAAGGCTGAGGTGAAGTGGGGCTGATGGCTTTTATTTCTTGGCCTGCTCATACAGGTATCACATTCAGAAGCTTTCTCGTTTGTTTGGAAACATCCATTGTATGTGGTTTATTTTCATCTAACTTTATTTATCATACTTTTTAAAAAAAGTACATTATCTACTTTTTCATTAAAAATGTTGTCAAGTGAAAAAAAACCCAACTTTTTCTGCTTCTGATGTCCTGCTGTTACTCCCCAGTGTTCATGTCTGACTTAAAGATTAATTAAAATAAATATCAAGTGCTACTGAAATAATTAATAAATTATACAATTTACATTCGATTGTAAGTGGAAGAATGCCTTACACTTCCCTTTAAAAAATCAGCATGGTTCCAGAAAGGAAGGAAGCATGCTAATTACAATGCCTCCATGAGACTTTACAATTCATGGATGAGGGTTGATCAGAAGATGCAAAGGAGGCAAAGCAAGCATTTTAATGTTTGATACTTCAGTTCTTCTAATCCCAAAGCTTGCTATTAAAATACATCACAAAATTTGTTGTGCATCTCCAGCAGTTTGATATTTCCTGAACTTTTCCATCTAGAAGAGTTAGAAACATTTGGGTTTGATGCTGGTCCCGTGTTACTTTTGGCACTGAGGTAACTTGCCTGGAGTTTCTCCTAACTTAGTGGTTAACGTGAAATCAGAAGTAGTCTCTTTTCATAGCTTTTTTTAACATATAACTCATGACCAGCATTTATGTACCTTTTCCTGGCACACAAGGAAAAGAGGAGAGGTTCTGCCTTTGATAGAAGTGGCAAATGTAGTATGTCCAATGCACAGTCATAATGTGTTGTTTATGAAACTATATGAAGTTGGTAATATATCTCTTAACGTATTTGTTAATTTGGAAAGTAATAGCATCTGTTAACAAACAGTGACAAGAGGAAAAATAGTGAAGTCTCTTCTACAGGGCTGGGTTTAAAGGTATCTTCTCTGAATCATAAAGTCATTTTAAATATACAATCATGAAAACAGCTGTGCAGAGTCAGATTGAACATCTAGCTTGGAGGCCAGGAGATGATGCCCAAGAGACCAGTGGAGGACCAATAAAAGCATGGTATTTTCCTCATATAGTCTCTTGGCCTCCAGCCCCGTGGCTCCTGAAACTAGAGGGTGTACTACCTTGTCTCTTCACTTAACCTTTGCACTGCCTCCCTCTTACGCCCATTCCTCTAGTCTTAACATTTCTCCTGTTCCTTCATGGTACCGAAGCACTAGTAGCAAAAGTTCTGAGAATATAGTGGAAGTAGCCTGAATGCTCATTATTTTTCTCCTGCTAAATGGGAGAGAGCCAACTGCAGTAAAAATCCAGCTCAGTTTTTGCCTGAAGTATGTTTATTGCTGTATGGGATTAGTCTGTGCTCCAAATGAGGAATTGGGAGGCTTGAGCATTTGCACTGCTGTGAGTTGTTGGAGATCTGAACAAGTCCTACACTTGTAAGTGTACAGATGTAAGGTTTTGGGGGGAGGGGGGCGAACTGTAATTTTTTCAGATCTGTGGGGAGTTTCATGGGAGCTATGGAAACTGCATTTCTGAAGTAGAGGCCTTTGTTGTTTCCTGCCAACCTTCAAACCCCTGTTTGATAGCATGGCAGGTTTACAGCCCCCATTAAAATGTTTTCACTTGGTGTTTTTTGTTTGTTTGTTTTACCACTCCTCATCTTATTAGTTGAAACTGTGAAAGCACTTTAAAAAAAAAAAAAGTGAATACCTGGAAAATATGAACCAAAATGGATGGTTTGGAAAAGTTTTATGAGTACTGAAGCTAGGATTTTGTAACTGGAGATTTTGGAGTTGGTCCTGTAGGAGTAGTGCTGTCTCTTCTGCCTTCTAGAGGAGCCTAGACAGGTTTCAAACTTTCATTTAAAAAAAGTCTTGAATTATGACCCAGTGTCCTGTGCTAGTAAATAGCTTGCCTAATACAGTGTGTGTTATAAATTCATAATGTTCTAGTTAAATCCTGTCACATGTTACTGTGTTATTTTAAGATTATTACCCTTGTAGTGCCATAGAAAGCTTTTCCTGGGGACAAAAAAACCCCCCCAAAACAACAAACCACCAACCAGCATTTCCTTGTCACTGTGATCTGAGTAAGAGCAGGGAAGTGTATAGTTGTCCAGGACTCCCTGGCATCTTTAGTAAATCTTGTGCCCTCCCATTCCCCATAGCATGTAATTTGATGCTCTAGAATGGTGAGATGTCATTGAAAATGGTTGTGTTTGTAATGTAGGCATTTAACAAATTATCTCAGCAGATGTGAGTAATTACATAAATTCAGTGAAGAAGGTGTCTGTTAATTGTAGTGGTCATTAATACACTTACTGCCCTGAATCTTGAACTGTTATAAGTATTGTTTTACTACTTAATTTCAGGCATATAGACATAAGTATTCAATTTACTTTCAGTGCCTGTTTTTGTCACATGCCTCTCTTCCATTACAAACGCTATATTTTTGTTTTAGTTGCCAAGCTCTTTTTTGAGGCAGGAAAGATTGTGCCTTTCCTAAGTATAGAATAAACTAACGTCTTGATTATGGTTTGGAAAAATAGAGACATAGTATCTAATAAATAGGTATGTGATTATACAGGGACTGTATAGTGTGTGTATAGCATTCATGCTCAGGAAAAATATTCTCAAAAAAATTTGGGGGGGTTTTCTTTGGGGTTTTTTGTTTATTTGCTTTAGATTTCAATTATCAACATTTATTATTTTTTCCTAGGGGAAGAAATGGGGAACACAACAAAAAGAATAACTGTTTAATTTGATAATGTTGATTACTATTAGGTTTTGACATAAAGACTCATTAACCTTTGTCCCCAAAAGCTTATCTAAATAATTCAGGATTTATATTGGGAGTGGGAGAGCAGAGGATGTGGATTTTTGAACTCTGTTGGAAGATCATTGGCTCTGCATTTAGAACAGACTTGACCTTTCTCAGGCTCAGGTCCTGGGTTCAGTGTTCACCAGACTTTCTCAATGCTTTTTTTTGTAAGGAGCGGGGAATCAACACTTGTCTGGCTTGAGAATGTTTTTAATGCAGGTTTTTAGTTTGTAAAACTAATACCTTCAGAAAACAGGATGTTTGAGGTGAATGTCATGGAAATAAAATGTTCTGTTCCATAGGCAATTTTGTGGAATATGTGTTGTTTCTTGCCTTGTGTGTGGAAGATAGACAGTGTTGGTGCTTGTAAGACTTCTTTGCAATTATTTAAATATTTCACTGCACTCTTGCACTGTGAAGAAAGACAGAATAACAAGATCAATTGAGGGGAAATATTCCTCTTCTGTCAATTTACTGTACTGTATGTCTGTCTTTGCAGCTAGCAGCAGTGTGGCTGACCATTTCTTATTCCATTTTCTGAAGAACAGAAGTGAACGTATCCATAGTCTCTTTCATTAGTTAAATCTTTAAATGTGTGTATATGTGTAATACATACACCATGCAGTTAAGTGGATTTGTTATAGAATGTAATACTTCATTTCTTATATTCTGCAGATATTGTTTTAAATAAGATAACAAAGATTAGTATGTTAGAGGGTATTTGTGCCTATTAATTTCTCTAACAAAAACTTACAAGGAATTTTAAGAAATGGAGAATATCATAGGTTTTAAAAAGGAAGTTTGTGTCAGGAACAAATACCAACTCTCCTCAAAAACTCTAAAGACAGACAAAACAAAATTCAGGCGTCAGTTATGCAAAGGAGAGATTCTTATCTGGAGTTTGAATTCAGTTCTTTGCACAATTTAGGAGAAGTTAAGGAATTATGAAAGTATCAGAAGTGTACATTCTTATTTCATCGCTATAAATTTCATATAAATGATTGCAAGGTCTGTATGGAAAAAAAAAGAGAGCATCAAACTGACCACCTAAAGAAATACATTCAGGCAAATTAGCCTTCACTGCATTAATTGCTGAACAAATTCAAACTTCAAAACAAGTAGTCAGAAAAGTGTTTCTTAGAAATAAACATGATCTGTGAGGAGAAGTTAAAGAAATAAACCTTTATTTTAAAAATTTAGATGGTGCAAGTTTCTTCATGGTTTCCTAGATTGGGTCTCATGTGCATCTTCCCTGATGTTAATTGGATGTACAATAACTTTGAGTTGTGAATTCTCTGACCACATGCAGTTGTAAAGAAGTACTGAATCAAGTTGACTACAAGTGAGCATCAAGCCAGCTACAGCACAGTTCGAAATGGGTGAAATAACCCATCTGCCTGAATAGCCTAAACTTCAAAAGGGAAAAGTCTGTTCTGTTCCTAAATTAGCAAGAGTTCAGTTTATATCCACTCTAAAGCTAAGCCAACAGTTTTTGCAAATAGCAATTGATTAGATACATTTAAGTGCTTCATTTTGGGGTAATTTCCAGGCTGAAATGCTCTAAGACCTTTTTAGAAGTGCTGCACACTCGAACATTTCAATTGATTGTGTGTAAATTGGAAAAAAATAAATCATGTACAAGGGATAGCTGGGAGATTCATCTTGCCTGAATTTAGGATTCTGCTTTGTAATTTTCCTTGAGTGAAGGCAGAGGTTGGATTCTCTGTGTGGTCAATAAACACAAGAGCTTGTTTACATTTGCATGCCAGGATTTCCATCCTAAACTCTGTTTCTTTCATTTGACTAAAAGTCTAGATGACTAGATCAGACCAGAATGTAGTTGTCTGAAGCTGGTTCAGCTGAGTCCTACTTTTTATGCCTAACTTGAGATATCTAAAAGCAAGGTCTCCAAAATATTTATTTTATTTGTTTTAAATGGTTCCTTAGAATGGCTTACCATGCTTGTCATAAAGATTCACTCAGATTAGTGAGTGAAGGTAGTAGAACAGAAATGAGAACAAACTGGTTGCCTTGAGTAAACTAGCACCTCAAAGGTTTGTATTAACTTAATCAACATTACTTTTTTTAAAAAAATACATCTGTTCAGAGTTAAAACTGTGAAACTTCCCAAAAAAGGGCTTTTGTTCTTGGCCTTCATTTTTTATTTTTTAATTTTTTTACTCCCCCGTCAGGCAGGGGAGCTTAACAGAGTGCCCCGGTGATATAATCATGAATGGTTTCATTAAATAAGGAGATTAGTAACTGTAGTGTGAAGCTTTGGGAGTTGAGCTCGCAGCGAGAACTACCAGGAAGTTCAGAAGATCTTGTCTGTGTAGGGTGGGATGCTGCCGAGCTTTCTGCCACAGAGCAGCCCCGGCGTAGGAAGGAGCTCTTGCTGGAATTAGCCTGAAGCAATGTGATCACTGAAGAACAGTCCTCTCTTGTCTGGGTGCTTCAGCCTTGCTGGTGTTTACCCAGTAACTGGTTTTCAACATAGTATTGGATTTAAGGATTTTTCACCCTGTAAATGATTAAAGTGTCTGTGTTTGCCATTAACAAAGGAAAGGGGGCGCGATTTGCAGGTCTGACAGCACAAAGCTGGGCTATTGGAAGGCCAATGCAACCCTTACCTACTCTTTATGCTATGCATCCTTGTTAATGTTGCTTTGAAATCTGTAGATGAGAAAGACTTAGAGCAATGTAAATGACTTATTTTGATTTGTCATAACACAGCTAAGACTTCAGAGAAGATGGGCACCACTCAAATGCTTCATTGAGCATATCAAAGGAGCACTTTCTTCTTCCATGCAGTGCACCTTTCTGACGTTTCCTAATTGCACAGATGTGAGTTTTTGCCAGGGACAGAGATGTATATTTAGTCCTACAGTCTCTCTTATTGCTTGGAACATTAATCAAATTAAACAGCGTAGTTTTCTAGTTTAGTTCCAAGAGAAATAGTTCACCCATAAAGAATTAAAATCCATAAATCCATGAAAATATAATTGAAATTCATTATAATTTCAACAGGAGAAGAGCTTCCCACTGGAAACAATGATTTTTATTTTTTGATGAGAGCAATTTTAAACCTTGGAATTGAGATTGTTCTCCAGTAGAGCAAAGTGACAGTGATATAACTTCACTAGCTTCAGTCATCTTTCTCTGTTGCAAGAAAGAAATTCATTGTTGCCATAGACAAGCTATAGTTTTAACTTTTTTTTTCCCCCCACAGGAGATTTAAATTTAAAATACAGCGCTGTACACAAGGTAACCAGAAACATGTGAAATGATACAATCAGAAAACAAAGCAAATGAGACTATCTTCACTTCTTGAAGCTGAGTGTTGAATGTGAGTGTGCTAAGCATTCTACAGAAGCCAGCTGAGATAATCTGTGCTATTACCTGTCTTCTCCAAGCTACCCTGGGAGAAGTTTTGTCTTGAAGGTTGGCAGGAAAGGCCCCTATTTTCTAAGCTGTTGACTATTGTTGTGATATTTGTAACCAGGTTCTTGATGGTGACTCTTCCTTTTCTGTACCATGAAAGTTGCAGGTTCCAGGTCTTTGAACTCATCCACGTGTTAGTTTATGTCTCCAAGAGCCTGAATACCATCCATTATATTTTTTTATAACACCCAGCCTTCCTTTGCTGTAGGTTAGAGAAAGAGAGGAAGGAGCTTGCTACAGTAAATGTCATCTTTGTATTTCTTGCTGTTTTAAGTTGGACATGATTCAGTATACATAGACACTGTCAAATTCCTAAAGTAAGCATTAGCCACTACTTATGGCTGAGAGATTGCTCTACTTCAATGTCTATATCGGAAAACAATTGTCATGGGGCTTAGTGGGTTTGCTCATCTTGATAGACAAATTATTAATTCTTAGCTTGGGTCTCTTGAAGTACAAGGAAGAAGGCTTCTTTCAACCTGAACTCTTCAACTTATGTCAAATGGACTGCCACAAATTAATTTTTCAGTGTTAATTAATATTCTGAAAAAAGTCGTGATCTGTCTCCAGTGAGACTGAGGGTTAGCCTCATAGAAGGACATGAGCAGATGATGCTGAAGACCTGTGTAATTTTTAATCATTCCAGAATTGCACTGGAATTCCAGTCTGATGGAACCTGTGCTCCCCAGAGTCACTGGGGGAAGAATTATGAAATCTATGATGGGATTCTCAACCAGCAGGCTGAGCATGAGGCTGCTTCAGGTAGCCATGAGAAAAGGCCAAGCTTGATTTCAGATAAATCCTCATTTCAGGGACTTGTATGGTCAACTCTGGGCTGCTGAAATCTGCCTGCTTTCACTGTAGTTCTAAGCCTTAAATCTTCTCTAAAGGCAAGAAAGTTAGAAATTAATATTCTTCCAAAAATTGCTGAAGACTTGGTTTTGTCTTTTCTTTTTTTTTTTTTTTCTTGAGGAGAACAGCTGTAGTTAGAGGTCATATTCCTCCTTTCTAATGTTGTATTACACAGTCCTTTCCTATTCCAGAGGATGCAAGCACATATCTGTTGCTGCTAAAAAGAATTCTGTGTCTTCTAGTCTAACACTGTGGAAGAACTTGTAAGGGCACACTGAGAAGTTGCTGCATTAAATACCTAAAACACTTCTTGCAATAGAAAGAAATAAATCCTCCTTCCAGAGAAGTACCCTAACCAGTAGGATAGAGAGATTCTTCCTTTTCTGACCCTATAACTTTTTAATTATTCTATGTAAAGAAGCATAGCTTGAAAAGTAGGCTGAAGGCTAGGTCCTTAGTTTCCATGTGTCTCAGGAATAATTTAGTGTTTATTAAAATTTATAGGCAATTTTCTTCTTGTAGGTCAAAAAACCCCTTGATTGGATTTTTCCATATTCACAGTGTGTTCCTTAATGGCTGTTATGCACGCACTATAGTACACCCTATTTTCCCAATCTCACTTAAACAAAAGTGCAGGATATGTTGTTCCTTGTCATGATCAGATTCCCCGTGTGTCTGGTAAATGTGCTGTACGTATAACAAGTTTACACCTCAGGAGAGCTGGGAAGAAAATATGCCTAGTTCAAATACACCTACAGTTTTTAGGAAGAAGGTGATGAGATGCTCAGGTTAACAGTAGTGAGGTAGTTCTGAGTATTTGCAGGCAAACTTTGGATCCAGTGCCATTACCTGGTGGGAACAAAAACACCACTTCTCAGGTCCCTATAGAGACATCTGATTCTTGCTTAAGCGCTATGTCTTGCTATAAAACTTCCTGTTCCTTAAGTGTTGGTGAGTAGAAGGAAAGGTAAGCCCAATTCAAATTGTCCACATAATATCCAGTTTCTCTGAGGTTTTGTGAAAATATAATTTCCGTGTTTTTTCCTGGTAAGGACCAGAGAGCATCTACTTGACAATAAGCAAAAGATAATTAAAATGTTCAAATTTATTCTGTCTCTGTGTATGTGTGAAATGTCTTTACTTGGCAAATCATGGATAAAGAGTGTACTTTTGCAAACTTTATATTTTAAAAACTTAGATTAGTTCAACAGAACTGATATTTTTCTGGGGATGTATTATATTTTACAGCAAAGCAGTAGTAGTGAGCAAAACATCATAATACAGGGTACTTCATCTTAATTCTGGAAAATTGTCCCTTTCTAACAGGAACATTCCAGCCCTGTAGCATGATCTCCCAACTTTTTGCTTCACCTCTTAAACTGCCAGAATTATTTGGATTGTAAGTGGTGAACATTACATGAGAAGAATTAAGGGGTAGAAAATGCCTTCAATTACCAGCTGGTTTTGCTGTCCTTTGGTGCCTGGAGGTAAAGGGAGCTTTCAGGTCCCTGCTGTCCTCATTAGTTTAAACTGAATCTTCAGCACCATCTCTGATCTGCCCTCACTCACCTACCTGTGATTGATCAGTCTGCTTCCAAAAAAGTAAGTCATGGATGGCACTGAAGAAAAAACATTCTATATGTACATCTGTACTGCTTCCACTAGCTGAGGCACCGGTGATCTTGAAACCAAGAGGCAACACGCTGGTGACATTAAACAGTGCATTTTTTTCAGAAAGCATTGCAAGTTTTGTCCTCTTCAATACAAAATTCCAGATCCCATTGGTCTGCAGGACAAATACAACAAATAATTAGATTAGATTAGATAATTCCATTATGATAATTAGATTATCATAGGTCAAGGACCTACTGGAAGAAGAGTATTAGTCTTTCAGAAAAATAAGCATTTTATAGCATCATTTTTTAGTTTTGTGTCTATAGCTTTATGCTGTTTCAGCATAGATATAAAGAAATCAATAAAGTAGTTATTATAGAAAACATAGATCCTGTTTTTCTTGGAATAATGCTGTTGCACTTTTCCTTGCTAAATTGGTCATGCAGAAGAGAGCATCTTTTAACTAGCCTCTTATATTCTACAGTGTTTCTCTGATCATTCTTCTGCATGGATTTCTATTTCTGAGTGTGAGTTTTTTGTTATTTTCAAAAATTACAAAAAAAAGCGCTTGTTGCAACTTTAAGGTATGTTTGTGCCTAATGTGCCAAGACCTTGATGAAATGTAATGTGACACATTTCCTTAGTTGCTATTTCTGTAAACAGAAAATCCATCTCTAGAGTGCATCAGACTTTTGAACAGTTTTAGCTCTGTACAAGGGTGCAAATGCCAAGTTAAACACTTCTCAAAAGAAGTACTTTTCTGTCTGTACAGGGTGTGGCAGGGAAAGGATTTTGTATCTTTTCTTCATATCACATATCTAAATTTTCTCTGTTTACCTTCTCCCAACCCCTGTGCAGAATCCAAAGAGGTGATTTTTTTCGGTGTTTATTTTCCTGAAGGCACATTTTCTTTTGAGTTCTGGTTTGGTTTTTTGTGGTTTTTTGTGGTTTTTTTGGTTGTGTGGGGGTTTTTTTGTTTGGTTTTTTTGGTGGGTTTTTTGGGGTTTTTTTGGTTTTTTTTTTTCCCTGTGCAGCTTTGCCTTAGTTTTCCTATCCTTTTTTTGAAAAGGGAACAATCATTGGGAATGAAAATCTATGAAGTGAGCCCAATCTAGCAGTATTTCTCTTCAGAGGAACCTGGTTTTCCTTAAAAAACCAAGGAGAAAAGAATTGAAAAAGAGCAAGAGAAAAATGAAAGGTCATTATTGCCTTTATCTTAACCAAACTTTTTTTTTTTTATGTGGTTCGCTGTTTGTCCCAGGGTTTTAAATGTAATTTAACCACTTCTGTAAATACGGGTTTGTAAAATCATTTTAATACATACATGCACACAGAGCAGAGAACAACTTGTGGGGGAGTTTGGGGAGTCTTAATGGGTCTCACACTGGATCTAAATGAGCAATATCACATTGATGTGATAAATATTGTCCTGGGATATGCAAAAAGGAGCATAACCTGAAAAGCAAGTGATGTGTTGTGGAAGTTTTAGCTGGATCATTTTGTCTAAGTTTAGGTTGGAGGACCAACTAAAGACAAGCAGTAAAAATGAGCAGAGATCTATTAGAATATTGAGTGGGCCTCAAGAAAGCTAGTTAGCTTTGAGAAGGCTACAGAAGGAGGACATCTATTCATCTATGTTCATCTATTAGCTGCTGCAGAGGGAGCAAGAATACTCTGTATGCTGGATGGAACAGAAGATAATAGGTTTTATTGCAGCAAAGATGATTTAGAATAGGCATTAAGAGAACTTGCAAGAATTTATAAAAAAAACCCAAAAAACCCCAAAACAAAACCAAAAACAACATAAACAACAACCTCCCTTGTTTCTTGATCTGATGCCCTGAAGAGTGAGACCTTTAAGAACAAGTTAAACAAATATCTGTCAACAATTGCATGAGATTGATCCATTGTTGGTACAAACAATGGATTAGATTATCTTCTGGGGTCCCTTTCAGATTTATGGTTTTATGATGATAAAGTTTTAGTACAAAACATAGATTTTTTTTTTTTTTTTTTTTTTTTAATATGGAAATAACTTAGACTGGGGCACATCAACTGGTGCTGAAAAAAACCCAATCATCTAAGTGTTAAGGGGAACTTGGTTTTAGTTAGTCATATGTTTTCAATGTTTGACATTCAGGAGCCTGTGAATGAATGAATTTTAATAGGATAAATATTCACAGAAAATAGATTTTATATTCTCATACAGCACTTTTCAAGAAATCAAATCTTGAGTTTGCATGCATATTGTATATATTGGCAGCATGTAAACAGAGTAAATTTTTTCTGAGTAATAACCAGTAAAACACATCTTGAATTTTGGCTGTCAAATAAACATAATCACTTACTAGTAAATTATCCACAATTAAAAACTATAAAAAAGAGAGACATAGTAATTAATAATGTCTGAAAAGGACAATATAATTAATAATGTCTGAAAAGGACAATATATTTAATGATGAGAAAGAAGCCAGATTATCAGATAAAATGGTTCATTCTGCTGTAGAGTATCAATCTAGTATTTGAGAGTGATTATTTTCTTTTGGAAAGCTAATTTCCACTGAATAGTGAGGACCAACAAAAAATGGTGACAAATAGGATCCAAAGAATGATGGAAAGGGAATGAGCAAAGCCAGTCAAAAACTGGAGAAGGAGCTTATATGTTGTCTCAATCCTGGTAAATGTTTTTTTCTGTAAGTATTCATGCTAATTTATTAGCAGTGTGTATTTAACTAGGAATTAATCTGCAGTGTTGAGAATTGTTTATCAGCTTTCCATAACTGCTTATCCAGTAGCTGAGTTAGGTTTGCAGAACTGATTTCATAAAGATGGCAGCTGACAAAGACTGAACCTGCAATGTAAACAGTCCCTGACTTATGGATTTAAAGTTACTGTTTGTTTATTTGTAGGTCTCTGCAAGATGTGAACTTCTCGTGCCTTCTTACAAATATTTTATGCTGTTGGATATATTAAGCTCCTTTCAGCATAGACTATCTATGCTGCAGTATTACATGCCATGATGAGTAGCAGCAAATAGCCAGACAGTTTTTAGTTGTAACTGTCCCAATGATATAGCAGACGTCCTTACATTTGAGTTACCTTGAATGTGCAGCGTTATTTACTTTTCTAATTCAATTTATTGCTGGTCATCAAAACAGTAAATTTCTATGTACTAGACATAGTAAATCAACATCTAGAGAATTAAATTAAATGTTTTGAATCAAGTTCTTGCAGTATCTCACAACAGCAAAACATATAACTAGGGAATGTAAAAAAAATAATGTTGTTCAACAACAGTTGCAAGCATGACAGGCTTCACTGAATGTCCAAGTTCTGTCTAACAGATCAGTGTTGTATAAAATTTGGAAAAACCTCTTAATGATAAAGTTGCAAAGAGCATCTTTCCCCGGGCAAACTGAACAACAATCAGATACTGGTACCATGTTCCCTTGGTTGTGTGTTTTGTTTTGGTTGGTTGGTTTTTAAGAATGTCAGAGCTATTGCTTGGAATTAGGTGGCTGATGCTCAGGCCAGTTTTGGAGATGCCTCATATTGTGTTGTGGATTTTCAAGTCTTCCCAAGATGTGTGAGATAGCAGTGTAGTTATTAGTTTGCACCGTTACATCCTTGAATTCGGCAGTTCTACCTGTGATGATGATGGGTCTGGAACCTTTTTATAACAAAAGAGGTTAGTCACAGTCTCTTACCCTGTTACAAGGAACTAGATAAAATATTAGCTTTAGAACTTTAGAGAATTTACCTGTAATTGGGAATACCTTCATGGCTACCATTTGGACATGGCTTCTTTTTACAATCAATGTTTTCTCTCAGGGTTGGCACAGCATTGCTTTCATGAAATGATGGCAGCTTCTGGGACCCTAAATGAAGCTGAGATTTTCATTATATCAGTATCCTCTGTTTGCAAAGCCTCAGTAATTTTGACGTAGGTTTTAAAAATGAAAATTTTTGTTTACTTTGTTCTGCTATAAAAGATGTCAGCATCTTGTTGCTACCATTCTGTATCTTAATAGCATAAGTAAAAAAAAAAACCCAATCTGACTGTGCAGTCTGGAGTAGACATTTATTGTGTTGATATGGTTCTCCATGAGGAAAAGTAGTGGCTATGTCTCTAAACCAAAGCTTTGATGCAGAAAGCTTGATGCTGTGCCTGCTGATCTTGTAGCTATTGTCAGGATTATTGTCAGATATGCTGTATTAGCAAGATTATATTTGATATATATGGTTATCTGTGTTTAGAGTATTTTATGAGACTGTCTGTGTACAGTGGGAATCACTATATAGGACAATGTAGTTTGTTTGGGGAAGTTATTTTCCTTCTCTGTCATGTAAGTTGAATTGTTTCTGCTTTGCCTAAGGGGATGAGTGTGGTGTCATGGTTTTTTTTGTTTGTGGTTTGGGTTTTTTTCTTACCCCATCACAAATATGGTTTCTTTTCTAGACTTGATCTGCAAGTAGTTTGGTCTTTATTAATTTGTACTTAAGTTATATGCTGCTATTCTTCAGCCACATCTCCTGTTTAACATCTTTATTGATGATCTAGACAAGGGGATTGAGTGCACCCTCAGTAAGTTTGCAGACGACACCAAGCTGGGTGGGAGTGTTGATCTGCTCGAGGGTAGGGAAGCTCTACAGAGAGATCTGGACAGGCTGGAGCGATGGGCTAAGGCCAACTGTAGGAGTTTCAATAAGGCCAAATGCCGGGTGCTCCACTTCGGCCACAACAACCCCCAGCAGCGCTACAGGCTTGGGGAGGAGTGGCTGGAGAGCTGCCAGTCAGAGAGGGACCTGGGGGTGTTGATTGACAGCTGGCTGAACATGAGCCAGCAGTGTGCCCAGGTGGCCAAGAAGGCCAATGGCATCCTGGCTTGTATCAGCAATAGCGTGGCCAGCAGGGACAGGGAAGGGATCTTACCCCTGTACTTGGCACTGGTGAGGCCGCACCTTGATTACTGGATTCAGTTTTGGGCCCCTCACTACAAAAAGGACATTGAATGACTCGAGCGTGTCCAAAGAAGAACAACAAAGCTGGTGAAGGGTCTGGAGCACATGTCGTACGAGGAGTGGCTGAGGGAACTGGGGTTGTTTAGTCTGGAGAAGAGGAGGCTGAGGCCTCATCGCCCTCTACAACTACCTGAAAGGAGGTTGCAGAGAGGTGGGGATGAGTATCTTTAATGAAGTAACAAGTGATAGGACAAGAGGGAATGGTCTCAAGTTGTGCCAGGGAAGGTTTAGACTGGATATTAGGAAGTATTTCTTTCCAGAATGGGTTGTTAGGTGTTGGAATGGACTGCCCTGGGAGGTGGTGGAGTCCCCATCCCTGGAGGTGTTTAAGAGTCAAGTTGACATAGCGCTGAGGGATATGGTGTAGTTGGGAACTGTCAATGTTAAGTTAATAGTTGGACTGGATGATCTTCAAGGTCTTTTCCAACCTAGATGATTCTGTGATTCTGTAAATTTTCCATCTTGAGGTGTGGGATCTGTATTAATAACTGAAAAGATATGGAGAAGCAGCACAAACATTTCCAGACTGCATCAGACTTGGGAAACTATCCATGTGTGGTACTTAATACTTTATGGCATAATAGTTGAGTGCTGGTAGGTCTGCCAAGGTCATTGACTCATGGAGGTCTGTGAAGCTGTATCTCCACTAGTCTCCAGGCTTGTTGCCATCCAAATCATCCTGGACAGCACTGTTGTAGATTCAGTGTTTGCTGAAGCCATAGATGGGCATGCACTCTCACCTATTACGTGCAACATTAGGGTCTTGCTACCAGCAGTGGGTCACAGACACCAAATGTATCAATGATGAATGTATTCTGGGACACTAGTGGCTTCCTCCTGTATCCCCTTCCTGCTCCTGTGCAGCCACAGGCACAACCAGGCATCAAAATGATTAGCATGTATGCCTCAAAAGTTTATCCCACTCCATCTCCTCCCTGCCTTTTTCCTTCATGTTTTCCAGAGTCTGTTTGTATCTTTTCTGACACACTAGTCCTCCTTTGTTTAGCTTTCCAATATAACAGAGTTTTGTGTTTGTTGCTGATCAATGGCAATGTGGCAATGATCAGTATCTTGTTAAAAAGGTTTGAAAACTTGCTCCTCAGCGGATGCTGTCTGCCTCTCACCCATATTTAACTAGTGAATGGAAACACATCACCCAACACCTACCTAGATGTCTTGGGTTAGTGTTCCTGCTCAAGAGTTAAGAGTTCACAAGAGTACACCCCATTCTGGAGTTCCCCATTGTTATACATGCAGGTGCAGGCAAACACCATTGCTCTAGTAGGAGGAAGTTTGCTGGCAAGACTGTGCATGCTCCAGGACCAGCTCCACTGGCACATTTAAACCAGAAGTGAGGATGTGTATCTATAGATACAGGATTTGGATTTTATACGTAGAAAATATGGCTCCTTTCTTTACATTGCCCCTCTCACCTCTCTCTTTTGTTGGTTGAGGCCATTTAAAGTCTTTTAGAAGTCACTCAGACCAAAACTCTGCTTCTGTTGGCTATGGCTTAATTTATTCAGAGAGAGACACAATGTAAACACAAGCTCTTAAGGTAGGAGGAAAAACAAGAAGCACTGTTATATGTCCTTATGTCTGTAGTAAACAAAAAATGAAAGTCATCAAGTATTTTTGTTCTTCTAAACCATGAGTCAGGACTGTTAGCTCCATGCATCTTCATGTTGGAAGGTATCTGTATAAGTACACTGAAGAATGCTTTTATAAAATACGGGGTGGGAGGAGATGTGAAAACAAAACAAACATAACCAAACCGCATTTCTGCATGGCCCTAAGTTGTTTCATGTGAGCTCCTGTGGCTGGGCCATGTCACCCTCCTTCCTACCAGGTCAAATTTATTAGACTATGGGGCATCTGCTGGCTGTTGTTGAGGTACTTTTGACCTATGCTTGACATGCATGATGGTCTGTGAGACTTCTCATAATACTGCTCAGTGATTCAGTGAGTTGCTTCTCTCGTGCCTTCAGCTGAACTAAACAGGTACCATAAAATGCTCTCTTCTGCCTTGTGGAAAGTATTGGACTTGGAGGCTGTAAGGAGGCCTGACTGTTAATGTGCCCTCTCCTGGCTAGTAGCAGATCTTGTTCTCTGGTTTTCTCCCCTCTGCTGTTTGGTAGCACTCTTAGGATCTTATCTTTTTTTAATAGTCTGTCTTCAACAACCAAGAAGCAGTTGTGTATGGAAACTTGAGCTATTCTCTCAAAAATTGAAGATGTTTGTCTGCAGTGGGAAAACTGATCTGAGAGAGTTCTTGGAGAGCTTGCTTTGCTGGTATCCCTCCTCTACCATGGCTGAGTAGGGCTTGCTCTCCAAAAGCTCAGACATTAGTACACTTTATTAGAACTAATCACACCAAAAGGCATTTTCAAAGACCTACAGAAACAATTATGTCATGGGAAGAAGTCAGGCCTGCAGTATTTAACTTAGTTGTTAGCCAGAAAATTTGTTCATGATATGGAAGAGACAAAGATGGACAAGGCAATAAGGTATAAAAAAAAGAGTGAGAAAGAAAGACAGGGAATGTCAAGGAACAATACTCAAGATATAGTTGTGGAGTGTGAACAAATGTTGCCTTTTTAAGCTTTTTTACCTCATTTATGCCAAAACATCAACATTTTAAAGGAAATTGTGTGGACGTGTGGTGTTTTATTTCAATATTTTGCTTGGAGTCCTTTCTGAGCTTTTAAAATGCATTTATCTTAAATGACAAAGTTTTCCAAAACAAAAATGTGTAAGTTTGTCTTCCTATAGCAAGAAAATAAGGAAAAGGGAAGTGTTAGAAATAGTCTAATAACATGATACTGGTATCTTGGGACTAATATCTGCTTTCCAGAATTTTGAAACCAAGACAGATGTTGCATGTTTCTGTAGCCAGAATACGCTCACATTTTATTTCTGTACAGCCTCTGTAAATTCAGTAAGGTTGCTCACGTGTAGCCGCTAGTAGAGCATTGTCAAGCTTCTGGATTTTTCTGACTTAAAGGATACAAGAAAGTGGAACTTGGGGACAAGGAAAAAAATAAAACCAAGATTTTAATTTCACAAGCCAGACCTGTAGGCTGAATCTGGAAAGGTTAAACTCTTAAGAAGGGGGTGTGTCTGTGTGTATATGAGTATATATCCACATATAGTTTGGTTTCAGATGTGGAACCCTTGCTCTTGGAAATTACTGACTTGTCTATAAAATGGCTAGAGCCTTTGGTATTGAAAGAGGCATTCTAGAAAAATAAATGTTGATTCCAAGTTTTCAGTTGGTTTTTGTTTTTTATAATGAACTACAAAATGCTTCTGTTGTTCCTGTGAGCAAGATGTGTTGAAACGGTGCAATGGATCACTACATAAGGAATGATAGTGGATGCGAATGCACAACAAAATGTAGAAAGGCACCACAGATGAGAAGCCAGTGTTGAGAAGGATATGCAATATTTGTGCAGATGTTTTCCAAGTCCACATCCAGTTGTGCTTCTGTCAGACTGAGTTTAAACTCCTTATTTTCTCCCTGCTTGTAGGTATTCTGGACTGGCCTGTGCCTGCACTGGCCGTTATTGCAGTGAGCTCTGCTGTGCATCTTCAGCACCTGAAGTAGAAAGAAATGTAGGTGCTGAAATGAAGTTTTAGTTGCGTTCAAGTTGGGCCAAACAAAATAATGCTACCATTTCAAGAGGATTGTTTGAAATGCAGAGTGCTGAAGTAGCTCTTGACTTCCCAAATGTTAAAATTTTATCGGTTGGTACTGGCAGGCCAACTATAAGTAGTAGTAATAACAATCATTTTATTTATTGGGCACCCTTCCATCGTTAATGTCCTGTTAGATGGCTCACAAAAGACATAATCAGCTGTTAATGTCCTGCTAGGAGCCTCATAAAAGAAATAAAATATAAATGCAGTTATATGCTTAATGGTTTATGCTTTTTCTTTCATGTTGATGTAGAAGATTACAGTAAAAAGGCCAATTTTGCATCTTCATTGAAATTAATGGAGTTTCAATGACTTATCCTGGATCTGAAACTGGTCCAAAATATGTTAATGCTTGTTCTTTAGGTTCAGTCAGCTGATGCTAGAACATTCCTGATTGATTTGCAAGGTACCCCAACTGGATTAATTAGAAGAGAAAAATACTGTTTCCCCTTCTAAATACTGCTTACTGCAAAACCCACTAGCTATAAAATGTCATGTTAGGGAGGCTCATTTTCCCCATCTTCCGACTAAATTGCTATTTCTTGTGCTCATTCTTTTCATCTTTTATGTTGTTCATTAAAAATGTTACATTTTATGCCCAGTATTGTTCACAGTCTACAAAGTTTTTATCACTTAGATAAAAGCAATCTACTTGATGCACAGCTGGTCTCCAGAGTGATCTGATTGCTTTTGTGATAGGCCTTAGACACCTAATGCTGTGCAGAGCACTTCTATGCTTTTTTCAAATAACTAAATTAAATTACTTGCAGTTGGACTTGTTTTATAACAAATTTGAAAATCTTTTTCAGATTTATGGCCAGTCTCTGTCATACTTTCTAACATTTAGTAGTATTGTGGTCTTTGAGTGGTCCCATTGATTTCTTGAGGAATGAGGTACAACTCAGCTTGAACATGACTGACTTTTCTCCCTTCTTGCACTCCACCAGAAGAATGAGAAAAAGGATCTCGCTTCTGGAGAGGAATCACAGTTGTACAGCCCAAGAGGAAATATATGCCTCTCTCTTAGTGTGGACTAATTACTTACTTAGATGCCTAATTACTTATGAAGTCTTAAGGTTGGTGCTGGGCCTCCACACTGGCTGTTGAATAGCCTGGCCACATACTTCTGTGAATCCTGTTCTGAGGTCCCTGATGATCTCCATGTCTGAGACACTGGCCACTCCAGTCCGAGCTCAGGATTTCAGTGGGTAACAGGGCACCTCACTATTAGGCATTAGAGTATGATGCCTAAGTTTTCTTTGCTGATTTAGTCCAAAAATGAGACTGGTGGTATCCTGCTTCTCTCCAGCATGATTCTGCTTTTACCATACATAATCTACTTGCTCTGAAAAAAATCAAAAAACTCTTACTGTAAAAAGTTAGTACGTTTGCCCCCAACATATTTTCATATAGTCTCAGCTTATAATAAAGCAAACAGGAGTCTTTTAAACAAACCTCTGGTATCGGTTAGTGCACATACTGAGACCACTTAACTGGTTTTCTTCTTTTTATTGAAGACTTTTTTTTTTTTTTTTTTTAAAAGCTACCAAACTGCTTCCAGATGGTATCATACATGGGTGGTAACAGTCAACTGGTACTAAATATACTTTCATCCACATTTCCCTAGGAATATATTACCTATTTGGCTTTCGTCCCAAGATAATAATATCATTGCAAATCACAGGTTATTAGGCTTCATCAAATTCTGGTTAAAGTTAGCCTTGGTCACCCTGTAGCCAAACCAAAGTTATCAGACTTCTTCGTCATGGGAAATGTAAATACCATTTAGATTTGATTCATTTTTACAATTTTTAAACGTATTTACTCTGACAAGAAATGTGTCATCCTCTGTGGGCTTGGAACTGTTTTACAGAGTCTTTTCTGTTGTTTCCTAAGCACTGTCTGGCTTTGTCCACACTTCATTAAAGGCATGTAGTGGCTCAAGAGGATTAGGATAACTCAAACCCAGCGTTTCTACTCCCAGTGGAAATTAATCTCTTCAAAAGAAAGCTGTGCAGGTTTTCTTCTTGCTTTATTTCTTAATCTGCCTGTAGCTCTGTCATCGTTTCAGATGGTGTTCAAGGACCCCAAGTGAAGCCCAGTATATCAGAGAGAGCCATAATCAAATATTTTAATATAGTCTTATATCAGCCTAATTACTCTATCTTTGGGCTTTCTAAATCTCTACAGTAGCAATGCCTACTGCTCTACATATTGCTGCAGGTGTATGAAATCTAAAAAGACTATGAAATTTTGCATTGCTATACGTGACCCAAGATAGGTTAAACTGCCTTTACAATCACTATGCATATAGTTGGCTACCTCAAGCTCTAGTCATTCTCAGTGGTGAAAGATCTTCTAGCACCAGACACTTGCAACCTGCTCTCAGCTGCTTTTGTGGTTCTCTCTTCCACTTCTTTCTTTCTCTCTCCCCCAGCAAGAAACACTAAATTGCAAGTCATTAAAGAGCTACTAATGTCTTTTTTCATGAGTAGAAATGTTGCACCCAAAAAGTGAATTTTCATGACCAAGCATAGTCTGTTACAGGAAGAACATCACTGCACTGTATCTTAAACAAAGTGGCCATAGATATAGATTTAATGGAGAGACTGAAAATAAGGAGGAAGTATACACACAAGTTTTGGCACTGTTCTCAGAAGCATATATGTCCAGAAAATTGCAGAGCTTATATTCCATTAGTCAGCAGCAGGCAGTTCTCAGCTTTGTAGTGTTATGAATGTGAGATCGCAGCCTAACCTAGCAGTGGAGTATACCTGTCATGTACAGATACGTGGTCAGCAATGGTCTAGGCTAACATGTTTTGGTTCACACTGACTGGATTGGCCTGTGCTCACGTGGAGGCAAGTAACAGTAGCACTGCTCTGGAGCAGGTAACTTCTTGAGACCTGGTAGCTCCTCATCTGTTTTTATACCTTGCAGAATTCTCCATTTCTAATTTTCATGAAACTGAAATACAATTCTTCTGCTCTAACCAAGAGAATATGCCTGACAATTCCCTGTGTAATTATACTGTAAACAACTGTAATTGTCCTTAATTTTCTTTTGTTCTTTATTTCAGTCTTCCCTACTAATCTGTGTTATACAGCACTGTATAAAGTAGTAATCAAAGAAATGGTAATATATTCAACATTTGCACTTAGTTTTGTTTTCCAAATAAGAAATAATTTCAGAGTGTACTTTGGTTGTACATGTTCATAGTCACCTTATTCTTTAAATAACCAGTACAGATTTTTGGCCTGGAATACTAGAGCATTGGGAAGTAGAAACCTTCATTGTTTGAGTTCTTTAATGACACATTTTATAAGCTTATAGAGAACAGATAAAAGCTGAGCTTAATAAATACTGAGGCTAGACCTGAGACTCAGCTGACATGATAGTAAAGCTATGCAAACTTCTCTTGTAAAACTTCACCAAGCACTGGGAAGCATCATGTCTGAGTGTGGAAGTGAAAATATCATAGTTTTGATGCCAAACAAACCTTTATATTTTATGTGGAATATTTTTTTTCTTCCCCAGCTGGAAATCATTAGGGCTATTATTAGTCATGAGGCAGGACCTAAAGTAAGATGCTAACATTTACAATAAATTTTCAGGTTTTTTTTAAATGCAAGTCTTTCAATTTTAATAAACCTGCTCCTTGCACTTTTCTTATCACATATATGTGCACATACACACCTTCTTTACCTTAGAAGAGGGCTTAAGGTCAACATTCTTTTTTTCAAATACCTTTATGGTAACTGCTTTCCACCACTGCCCCAGACACCACCATAGAGGAAATGTTTCATAATTCATTCATTATGTATAAGAATTTTCTTGCAGTTTCTCATGCTGCTTTTTTTCTGTTTTGTTTTTTAAATAAATCTCTCTTGACAGACATTGCAAGTAGAAGTCAGAACAGTGCCCTGCTCCGTGGGGAACCTAGTTGGGAAGGGTGGTGTGTAAGTCCATCCTACCATAGACCCCCCTTTTAAAAAACACTTCTTGTCAAAAAAACAAACAAAAAAACCCAACACACACACACACACACACCCCACCCAACAAAACAACCCAAAACTAAAAATGCTTGCATTTCAGAATTTTCATTAGGGATGGTTAACAGCTCTATAACTGTTCAGCTGTTGCCAATAGCATTTTCATATTGCACCTTCTGGGGGTTACTATCTTGCTATTTAAAAATAAATAGACTGATATATAGGCAGACACACCAAAAAGAGGTAGTATTACTGACAACTCCACTATAACTTTCAGCCCATTAACATAAAAGTCCACCACTAAATCTCTCAGAGTAAACTATGCAGAGATAGAAAAGCCCCAAGGTATTAAGAGTGATTTTGATATAAATTCCAATTTTATTTTATGACCATTTTACAGCTGCTTCTAGATATCTTCTCTCATAAACTACAAGGTATAAGGCAAATGTTACCTCTTTTTTTTTTTTTTTTTCCGCAGGGTTTCAGACAGTTGGTTTATTGTGACATGTTAGCAGCCTTTTCTTTGCACTGCACATTCATAAGAATGAATTTTAATGAGACTAAGCTAGCAGAAGACCCATAAAGAAGATGTGATTATGTTTTAAGTATTCATAAAAAAAGTTACATTAAATTTACACATTTTGATTTTTGTCTGTGACAGTCAAAAGAAATAGACTGATGGCATATGAGGCTGTGAAAATCCATACAATTGAAATGACTTTATTGTATGGGCTGCATATCCAGAAAACATTTCTCCATGCAAATAGGAAAGCTTTTTACTTGGGAAGGCCAGATGAAAAAAAAATATAATGCAGGAAGCCTCTGGCCAGTGCCAGAGTGCTAACTCATGTTAGCATCGCTGCTGGATGACATCACTCATGCACGTATGGTAATAGGATAAAACCTTTACTTGATCACTGAACAGGGATAACAAGTAGGAAAATAATAAGTTGTTGGTTTCCTTCTGTGGTTTAAAATAAGGATATATTACCCCGGCACAAGGAAGGCTGCTTTAGCATTGTATGGGGTGATGCCTGAAATTTGTGGCAATTCCTACTATGAGTGGGATCCCCATCTGCAAACTGGGGGGATACTTTCATATGTTGACAATAGGCTGTGAATTTAAAAATAAATAAATAAATTATCCATGAACAATGATGAATTACGGTGATGGGAATGTCACATTCTGTATGAGTTGTGTATAATGAATGAGTAGTAATTTCTCCAAACTGGTATTTTATTCTTACAAACTAATGTTGCTAAAAATATTCCTCCCCCATTTTTCTCATTGAAACTGGTTAAAATTAAATCTTGATGGGACACTTTGAGTATTGTGATGGAACTTAGTTTAAAAATTTAAACTCTTTCAACTTGTTTTACTAACAGTGCAATTCTAGGTTGCCTAGGTTTCTTCTCTTGTGCATCTTTTTACATAAAAATTTGTCAGTATTACCTGCTGCCTGTCAGCATAGGGAAAAAATATTGCATAAATAAAAAAAAAAATTCTACTACTTATATATAAGAAAAGTGTTCTTGCTCTACAAGAAATATTCTTGCTCTTGCTGTGAGCATGGTAATGCTACAAGATTTTTGATTACCGTGATATAGTTCTACTAAGCACCAGAAGATAACTTTTCATCTTCAGATAAAGACATAGTTAATCTTTTCATGTTAAGCAGGTTAGTAAACATTAAAAAATGATTTAATAGATGTTGTGTATAAGCTTTGTGAAAAAGCTAGCAGCATACTCAGTTATTCTTAAATTCCAGGCTTATGGCCAGGACCCTTGATGTGCAGAGGGAAAACAATTTTAATTGTACTAATGTAAGTTGGTAATGCCTGTCTAATAGCTATCTTCTCCTGTCCTAGTTGATACCATTCCCTACCGGTATGTTTAAAATATCTGTGTGAGCTGAAATCTTCCCCTCTTCAACATCTCCAAAAATGGCTTGATTAGAGCTAAATTTATTGTGCAGTTTTAGGTGCCTTTTTCCCCATATTTATTTTGAAATTTGAAGTAATATATTGTTAGGAATATCAAAAGCAAGCAGTTCACATTTTCTAATATTATTCTTTGGCTTTGCTCATCGCAGGTAGAAGATGAATAAACTTCTAATTTAAAAAAAAAATAATCAGCTGACAAAAAATGCATTGTTCAGGGAAATTAAGTCTTTGTTGAAAGTTTTGTTTGCCATTTGGGTCCTGGCATTTGATTCCTTGCTGGCCTGCCACAGATAGCTTCCTAAATATATACCATGACTCTTCTGAAGTCCACTGGAATGAAATGAGACTCAGTAGAAGTTAACAGTCTGATTTAATTTTCAGAGTATGTCAGTGGGAATATGGACCTTTTTTAATCCAGTTTATTCTTTTATTGCAGTTTTATTCAACTACTTAATTCTATCAGTCTATCACAGTACAGAAATTCTGCCTAATATTTTTTTCTTTCTTTCTGTATTTAGACATAATAGGATTTTTATTTGACATTTAAGACTTTAAAAAGTAAAAACACCCGGTAACTGATTTCTGTTCAAAGCCTTTTTAAGATAGCCAAAAAAAACCCTAACCCCTAATCAGTTCATCTTATTATAGATGTTCAGAGCCATATCATGCTGTGAACAACTCCAAGTTAAAAACTGTTTTGTGAATTTGAGACTGAAAGTCTAATAGCACATGAGTATTTGATATGGAAGTACTTCAGCTCAACCTTGTTCAGTCTTCCTAGTGGTTCAGTCAGAGGGAGTAGTTGGTGAATCCTGGTCAATCACTTTATTACCTTTGAAGTTCTTTGTTGGTCCCACATGGGACCCTGCCTGTTAGCAGGTCTAAATAGTAGTTTCCTGGTCAAATGGGTATGCATGCTCCCAGGCTGGTGATCTTTAAAATACCCCAAAAGATCTTTTTTGCAGCTAAGTGTGTATTTGTTCATAGACTGGACATATGAAGAAATAATAATTTTGTTTCAAAGTCTGCAAGATCTTCATCCCTTAAGCCCCATTAATGATTTTCAGTTTTTAGTATAGGATTAATTTCTCATAAATACAGATTAGCTCAGCATAAATATATTAATCAGTGTTAAATTATGGAAAGTTCCAGATAGTTTTATTCTGAAAGAACTAAGAGACCCTAGAAATGAAACTTTTCATGAATGGGTACAAAATCTCAGTTTCACTTTACAGTAAAATTTACTTGTCTCCTGCCAATCTGAGTGTCTAGATGCACAGTTATCTCAAATGTAAGCATCAGTTTTAGAAAATTTGATCTTGTATTTTGAAATCACTTAGCTATGGTTTAGATTAAGGATGTTCTTGATGATGCAGTCTTTCTACAATTTATTTACTTCTTGACTGAAAATAACACTTTACAAACAGTGTTGTAGAGGCAACAATAGAATAAAATTTTCCAGAGTAAGTAGTTGAAGGTATATACTAGTTATGTCTCAGATATCCAAATATTTTAGAAAAACTATTTCTATTATGTGTTGCATTCCCACCTTTCACAGAAAAAATAATCTATGAAGTACATGACATCATAGTAAATGATTAGTGATGTGTAGATCATTAATCTTCCACCGCCTATCAAACAAGAAAAGCAATTGAGCAATATTCATCATTGCAATACACCAAATAAAACAAGATGTTTCCTAATGTGCTTTATCCTAAATAACAGGAGAGTGTGAAATTATTCAGCATGGGAAGGGAACATTTAGTGCTTTTGCCCCAGGCTTACATGCCACTAATACCATCTAACTAAATTGATGTCGTTAAAAAGCGCAGACTCCTGGGGGGATGCATACTTGGGTTTAAAAAGTGGTTTATTTTGCTTACAGCTTTTTCCATTTATAGTTAATTTAAGAGGAGCTGAAATCTATTATTTGTGAATTGGAAGAAGATTGTCCATACTGGAATCTGTTTCCATTGGTTTAACTAAACAAGGTTATAATCTCAACTGAGTATTCAACTAGAGCATGTATAGATAACAAGGTAGACAAATACTCTGAGTTTATGGTACATTTGGATTTGTCTGACTTCTATTCTTTCTAAGATCCTCAGTAAATAAACAGATCTTTTCTTCCCCTGCTTCTCTTCGATAATTTTGACCATTGTTCTTTGGATAGGTGCGGTAATTCACAACAGAGTTTGAGGAATGCATTTTTGTATTTCCCTATTTTGAAACCAGACATAGCTCCTGAGGAAGAGGCTGTGGTGGTTTTTTTACTGTTGTGGTTGGGTTTTTTAATCTTATTTTTAACAGAAGTGCAGAACTGTCTGATCTTCCTCTTCTTGATATGTTAGCGCTTACACCTATTGTTCACTCAGGTCCTTCTGTCCCCCTGTTCAGCACTGTACTAGTTTTAGGGGGGGTCTGTCATGAAGGATTGCACAAAGTTATCCTTTATTTAAAAGCAAGCAAACAAAAACCCTAATCTGAATTACATAGAGAGCAGAGGTTGGCCTCTCCATTCAAGTTGTAGTGATTTGCTGTATGTATCTGGACTTGTTTAAGTCCAGTTTATGTTCATTTTATCATTTTGTAAATTTATAGCTTTGCAGTTTCCAGGTGCTACTTTAATTTGAGCCTCCAGCATGAGATACAAGTTCTGCTTACTCAATAGCTGGTTTCTGGCAACTGTGAAGTGGGGTTTTGGTGGGTTTTGGTTGTTTTTTTGGGTTTTATTTGGTTTTTTCCCTCCCTTTGTCCTTTAACATTCTTAACACCTAAGTCTGGCTCAGCTGTAGCTGAAAAAAACAAAACAAAAAAGAAACAAACATATCCATAGATGAGTGAAACAGCATTGCTGGAATAGACAACACAGCTCATTTTTAAAACTGAAACCTGATCCGAGGTTCTAACTACATTGTAACATGGAATCTGTGGCAGAAAATTTTGCATTTCCATATTTCACCTTACCCAGTGTCTTATGCTACCTTGAGCTCGTGGGCAATGGGGTGGACAAAGCTTCAATGAAGGGCAGTCTTTCTCCTGCACAGGTCTTCAGAAATCAGGACTTTAGTACAGGCTTCTCAGCTACTGTGCAGTAACAGGACATCCCTCCTGGTCTGGGACCCCACACATCAAACAGCCTGATGGTGAGTCCAGTGAGTGCATGAGGCACTTGTGGTCTATGTCTTGGGTGGGGAGAGAGCCAGGGCTCAGCAGGACCCATGCTGTTAATGTGGGGCAAACTCCTTCACCAGCTGTCACACACCGCCTTTATACAGCATCAGGTACCATCTCCTGACACAGACACCTCATCACAGGGTAGCTTCTTACTGGCATATGTTGATGTACTACTTCTGAGGAAACTGCTGTGATGGTAGCACTTCTCTTAAAAAGTCTTTGGTCAGATCTCACTTGTCTAAATTTTGTAAATATAGCTTTGTGCACATTGTCTGTTTAGCAAGGTGTACTTCTATTAGTATTTTGCCCAATTGGACTTGATCATTATGGTACCTAAATTACTGTTGTCCCTTCACATGTTGTCTTCAGCTTGATGAAGAACAGCAAGTTGAATGCATTATGTTAATAAGTTACTAGGGGATACTGCTATTCCTCTTGCTGTAACTGTTTGGAGAATAAATAGGATCTTTTGTTTTAAGTGCAGTAAATCTCACAAATACCCAAAGCATTAGAATATCAACCTGTTTCCCCCTGTAAAATAAAAACTTAAGTGTAGAACAGAAGATTTTTAGATTAGCAATTATAAGTTCATTTAGCCTATCCAATTTTCTGACAGTGTTTTTTTTTCAGTTTTCATGATGAAAAAAATTCCAGATGGTAAACAGTTTTTTCATAGACGCACAAGGTTGTGCTGTAGATCACAAGGATTAATTTTTATGTCTTACCGTAGGAATTTGGAACTCAAGAAAAACTGCAGTGAAATTATTGTAAAAGAAATGCTTATAAAGACTATGTAATGTCTGCAATAAATAATTTTATGATCACAATACTACATTTCTCATTACTGTTATCTATGAAAAATGGCTACCAGAAATATTTTTTCCCGTTTATTTTCTAATAGGGTCTTTTCTTTTTTGTTCACCCATCAGACCCACTCTTGTGGGTCTGTTAACTTCTGGTTTTGAATAAATTGAAACATGGTTTTGATAAAAGCTGTGAAGTATTTTACTTCACACCATCGAGTGGTAAGAACTTTTGAATTTTGAATTTTTGTTTTGGGGAAGAAAGGCCTCTTTGTCCGAGGAAAAGCACAAAACTAACTGAGACAATTTTTTATGTATAGTATATTAATATCCAGAAAGAGACAGAAGATAATGATGACTTATCCAAAGATGCTAAGAATAAGGTCAAAAACCTTTTGTACCATGAAGTGAAAAGTATCAAGTCAAACTTTGTCACTGTAACTAAATGCATATTCCTAACTTATTTTCATAGCTATGGGCACAAGACTTCCTTATTAATGCAGAGACGAAATATTATAAGTCACCTTTCATATCACTATTTTGTTCGTATTTTCACAGAATTATCTGCATGCCTATTTGTATGTAAACATGTTTTTATATGAGGATGGAATTTGCCTTGATTTCTGGTGCTCTTATTAAATACATCATAACAATAACTCTGACCTTGTTTTTTTAACTTCCTTATCTTTGCTGCTTTCTAACCTAATTACTGGAAAAAAATTTTATCAACCTCACAGTGTTGTAGTGAATGAAACTGTAATCTGTCCTTAATGACTAATGACAGAAAAAAAAGAAATTAGGGTCCTGTATGGTGTGGTTTTGTGGGTGTTGGTTGGTTGATGTGTTTTTTCCTCTTTTTTTTTTTTTTTTTTTTATTTTTCTTTTAAGTTCCAGCCTTCTTATTTAGTGATCAGTCTAGATCACTAATTTGGGAGTGGATGGGGAAAAGCTTGCAGTACCTGGTAGCATTGAAGTATTAATATCATTATGAAATTGATATGTGTAATATAGATAATGCACAGACTATATTTAATGATGCTCAGTCCAAACATACCTAATGGATTTTTGTGAAACAATGTCAATTCATAGGTTGTCCGTGGCTCTTGGGTTTTCCTAGTATGTGTATACACTATATAAAATATTAATTTTGAATTGTCCCTAAAGTAAATCTTTCAAGACAGTTTTGTCTGTGTGATTTGAAGCAGGCTAATGGAATACTATCCTGGTTTTGATCCTAGGCAAATTTAGAACCTCTTTATCCATTTTCACGTTTTCAGTAGTTTCGCTTTCAATAATCTATAGAAATATAATTAAATTTTTCTTAATAAGAAAAAAGGACTGGAGAAAGCAATATGCAGTGGTCTGTGATCTGTTATGCTAGAGTTGTTGATAAGAGGCAATTTTTTGTTTTCATTGCTTTACTGTTTTTAACTTTCGTATCATAATCAGTTTCATTTTATGGAGTCACTCCCTAACACTGATGCTATGCTTCAGTCAGTCAAATTACAAAAATTATGAATACATATGCTGTTGCTTCTCATTGCTGTATCTGTAGTGAATTGGTTTTTCAAAGTTAAACTGTATACAGTTGTCACTATAATGCTTGAAGGCCCCACTGGCCTGTTATGCATACCCGGACAACACCTTCCACCATGATACAATGGATGTGCTCAGGAAGATTAACTATAGGATGCAGTTACAGTTACACAGTTGTGCAGTACCATCACATACTAGGAAAGCATGATTCAGTACATTAATATGGATGTAATAAATGTATTAATATCAAGTCCCTCTATGACCGCACTAATTGTATAGTTATCAGTGCTTACTGGTACAGATAATATTAAATCAAGCTACTAATTTCAGTCCAGCAGAACAGGCCAACAGGAAACAGAAAAACAACATTTAACACTGGTTAGGTTTATAGACAGTAACTGAATCATGGAAGAACAAATACATTTATAGATTTTAATACTAGGAAAATAATACAATTGCTTCATATGATGGCTGATAACATAAATGATGTAAAGAAATATTTCTTAAGTCAGTCCATGATTTTCTTTGATAAACATAAGTTGAAATAAGGTTTTCAGCTTGTGTGATATGAACTACAAGACTTAAGAGTTCACACCAGCGAAGAGTCTATCCCACGAATTCTGAGATGTAATGCTATCAGAGCACATGTCAAAGACTAGTAGTTATCATTTGCAGAACAGAAATACATGTATTGCACTTAGACAGAAGAACAATTCCAGACTTCTAGTATTGATAATAGATGTTGTAGTTAAGATTAGAGAAAACTTTGAGATAAAATAATTTGTCTGCTGAAGTGAAGATACTAATTTAAGAATGAACAAAGAACGCATTTTCTAATTATATTTTTATAACTGAACTACTTCACACAAAATTGAAACATTGCATGCAGCGTCCTTACAAAGAGCTTTTAATAGTTAATTCTGGTAAAATCAACAAGGTAAAAACTGAAGTCATAAGGCGAGTGTTGAATGGCACTAGGTACTGGTAGTAGGATGAAGTGGGATCTCCTGAGTACATACTGTTTCCTTCCAGGGTGACATTGAGATATTTCTGTAAGGCAAAGCAAAGTATCTTGAACTGCTACTCACTGCATGGTTGTCGACTATCCTGTACTGGTTTAAAAAGTCTTTATTCCAGTTAGCGACTTCTGCCAGTTAACTGAAAATCAAATAACTATTCCTCTTTATTCTTAGTACCCACAGAAAAAGGCATGAAAATGATCCCAAAGTACTTTGTTCAAGCAAATAAGCATTAGAGATGTGAAGGAATCACTATCTTTTCAGGTTGACTTAGTTATTTCTTTATTTTTCAAGTAGTGACTAGATTTATAAATAAATAATAAGTAAGTATTTTCATTAGGTTTCTTGTGTAAACTACATTCACACTTACTAGATTCTGTATTCATCTTGGCTTATCCTGACTGTCAGGAGCAGTGCTGGTCCACAGCACTGCATTTGCAGGTATGTTCTCAGAGGGGAAGATGGGTAACTTGACCCAGTTGTCCCTCTGCCTCTGATCTCCTTTACTGTTATTAAAATGGTTGTGTCGGAGTCACCATTAGCCGGGGTCCTTATTTCTCCGTGCGGGAACAGAAACGACGCAACACCAATGTGATGATCAGGTCGTCCATCTTTTTATTATAGTTATTGTTCTTGTTTTTTTCTATTCCTTTTCTGGTTACATTTATACTCTACTAAGTTCCGTACACGCACTCATCTATCTTCTAATAGGCTACAGGTCATCTACACGCGCTGTTCACGCGCCTCTACAAGCATTTGCATTGGTTAATTGCAATTAGCACGTAAAGCCCAAAACTTGCCAAAACTCCCTTATCTCATACCCTGTTTTGCTCAGACTTGTGTGCTTTTGCTGACCACAGGTGTTTCTCACTTATCTGCTGTCTTGTGTGTTTTTGCCAGCCTTATTTTGCTGGCCTTGTCTTCGTCCTTGCATTCTTCTGTCTGCACTAACTTTCTCCCAGCGCGGCCCAGACTCCTACAATGGTTGTTTCTTATCTTTGAAGCTTCTGAGGCCTAAAGGATGATGTAGCAAATAATGAAAGAAAACGTGTGGGGTTTTGAGTCTGTAAATGACACTCAGAAGCAACTGTTTCTTTCTGAGTGAAGGGAGAGAGAAGAAAGAGAAGTAGGAAAAAAAAAATATGAGATTATTCTACCTTGCCTTAGCATCTTGTCAAGAAAAGATCCTTATGTTTTCCCCTGTTCAGGTTAGAAAATTGAGCCCTATTTTTAATCCCCAATTCACATCATCAGAACACCAGGTAGTTATTTCTAGCATCTGTTTGTCATAAAGTAAGGTATACCCTAAAGAGACACTCTTCATAAACACTGAGCACTAGAAATACTGTTCGTATTAAATTGGACCACATGAATAATACAGAAGTCATGAATTTATATTATTACTGGCATTTGGAGAAAATGGCAGTATTTCAGCCATTAAATAACAACTTTGCTTTATTTCTGGAAACAGAAAGTTATTAAATTGTAAATCATATTGGTGCTATGGCTCAGATATATTTCTGGTTCTCAAACCATCCAGACATATCTCAGCAATACTGTGTTGCACTAAAATTGTTTCCTTAAAGGTCTTCAGCCCACTTCTCTGAGATACTTGAGCCACAGCTGTACTATAATGGCATTATTTTATCATACTAGGTCTAGGTACCACTGTTTGTGGAGCCAAAGTATCATGGAGTTTTTGAGGTGGATTGACCCATATTGTGTTTGCTTCTGCAGTCCCGTGGCGTCAGAACAACTATTTAAAGTTAATGGGTACAGTATATTAAGTAGTATTGTCGCAGGAACTTTTTCTCCCTGATCTTTGAATTTTACCTATTTATGTATCCTTAAGAGAGTAGAACTTAAGCTTTACCAGATGATGACCTACATTGGTAAATAAATATCTCTGTAGTATGCACATAAATATCTCTAGTCTTTCTAGCTAGTGAAATTAAGTTGAGGTGAGTTAGAAAAATGTGTTGAAAAAGTCACTCCTTGTTGATGAGGTCTATAAGGGGCTTATGTCAGAATGCAGAGGAGGACAACAGGCTTAATTCAGGTAATTTCAGCACAGAAAACCAAAAGCTTCCCTTCTCTGCTTTAAGAAAGATGTTCTGAATGATCTTGAGAAACAATTTAGTCTTCCAGGACTTTGCTTTGTAAAGTACAGATGCTGTAGTTGCACAAGTGCCAAAAAAATGAGTATAAGAACTAGTAGACACTTTCAGTTTAAGAGGAGCCTCTCCAGTTCATATTGTTTTGGTGGAAAATAAACCAGATATGGTGACCATAAGAATAGAATGAAGAGGTTTCTTTGGACTTTCCATCAGGTCTTTTGTTGCTTTAATTGTTGTTTCAGAAGGGGAAAATGGAGAACATAAAGATCTGGTTAGAGAAGTCATCTGCCCTGAAAAACTCAGAGACTTGAATATGTAGGGGTTTCACACTTCTCTTCATCAGAGATACAGAAGACATCAGAAACCAGAATACTAGGCAGGGGAAAACAGTTACAGAAGAGTTGCAAATCCAGCATGACAAAAATAAGCTCCAAGAGGAAGGCACCTTTGGAGACTGAAAGAAGCACTGAGCAGCACAGGAGGCTACATGCTAGAGTTCAGGCTGTATACAGATAAGTTTTGATAAAAGTCAAGCTGACTTAGACCTTGTGAAAGAAGTCAAAGCAAATAGGAAAAGGTTTTCCAGGTATATGCATAAAAAGAGACTAAAGAAAGAAAAGCCTTCTAGGTTGTAGGATGGGATAAGATAAAGAGTAAAAATGGCAAAATAAATAATGTGCCTTGCAATCTATAAGGATGATTAGGCTGAGTGTGAGCTCAAAGATAGGAAAGAAAAAGGGGGAGAGGGAATGAAAGCTGAGACACAGAATATTTTGCAATAGGAATTTAATGACCTTGAAGTAATAAAAAGAAATTGAGGTTCAGCAGGAGGTAATTTTTTTTAAGGATTAAAACCATCCATTTCTGTTACAAAGTGCAGAATTTTTTTTTTAGAAAGCTGAGATTAAAAACTCAGTGGGCACTCATAGACTCTTCCTGAGCCGCCACCACTGTGGTGTGTCTGTGGGACAGGAAAATACAAACTGGACGTGAAATGAAGGCAGTTATTTCCAGAGAGACAGGATAGCTGTTGCCATTACATGAGCCATGTTGCAGAAGACACTCACCTGTAATATTGCATATAGTTCTGGTTCCAGGAACATAATAAACCTGGGCAGGGGTAGGAGAAGTACTACAGAGACGATGAAGGGAGATGATTTTTGGAGAACACGCCCAAGAAGGCAAGACAGAGCTGTTTTTCTCTGAGAGGTTTTTCTGGTAATAGAGAATTAAAATCAGAAACATCACTGCTGTAGAAGTTGTTATGCAGGGTTGAAAATCTGACATCGTTGGAATGTGTTTCATTTTGGGGTGTGGGAAGGGAGGTTATAATCCTATCCTGTTATTAGCAAATAAGCTGTCTATTTTATTTAAAGTCACAGGGATTTTTCTTTTTCCCCACACAAATATTCATGTAGTATTCATATCCCAATCTATTATGGCCACCAGTGCACCACAAATCATGTTAGTTGTCTTCTGCTATGAGGAGTGTTTTTATTTGAGGAAAGCTAGTCTTTCCACATTCCTAAAATAATTTACCCATTACCCCTTTCCTTCCTCACACATGCCTGAAATGTTCCTGGCTTTTGAAACATTAGGGTTGAAAATTAATTACTTTTTTTAAAGTTGTAATATTCTTTACTCCATGAAATAGATTTGTATGATCCACACGAAGACAAAAATAAGATTTGGGTTGTTCCACCGCAAAGTGAAATATAAAATGGAAATACATAATTAAAGCAATAGCAAGGCAGCCACAGTTTAGATTAAGACACTCCTCAGGGAATCAAATTTAAAACAGGTTAAGGCTCCTTTTTGGTGTCCCATGATGTAAAATATTGCTAAAGCCCTACTCTTTATACTTAGATTCCTTGTGCCACTTTAATCTTCTCTTCACAGAAATAAACATTTTAATAAACGTATACAGTAACACCAATCACTGATGGTAATTACTCTAAGTAAAATAGCAAATTTTATTGCAGCAAATACAAAATGGCAATTTAAATTATGTAAAGTCTCTAATGCCTTAATGATTTTAGCCCATTTTCCATGTTTGTACATGAAAGCTGGCTCCATATTTTTGCTGTTACCAAAGTTACAAGGAGATATTATTGGGCTTTAAATGTTTATTGTCATCTTAGCAAAGTGGCTTTTATTTTTTGTTTATGTTCTAAAAGCTTGGCAGAGTAGTGGCAATCCACACACTAATGGCTAATCTGGGTTTGTGCCAAAAGAGCAGTAATAGCTACAAGCACAGAAAAAACATCTGAAAAGTAAATGCCAAATTAATCCCTGATGTAACTCTTTTGCCTTAGTGCAGCTACACTAGAGAATACATTTTTCACAGTGTGCATCCTGTTACAATCCATTATCTTCTAAGGGGGCTTGCATATATCAGGAAAGTCGAACATACTGGGTTCAGCCTTTCTATCCAAAAGAATCCCAAATCATGCTGCCAGCTGTGGCCTGTGTACCCAGCTATTCAAAATAGCTAAACACGTTCAATCTCCCATTGAGAAGCCTAAATGAATTACACCTTTACAACTGAATTTAGCATGTTATAACTTCCTCTTGAATGCTGTAAAAACCTAAAGTGATAGGAAAGTCCCGCTGAAGTAAAAATAGTTGTATGTTTTAATGGTAACAATGTGATGATTTTTTGTCTTTGTTTAATACTGAATGCAACCATTTTGATACTTGCTGTATCTCATCTTTTTTTTTTTTTAACCTGTATGCTTATTTATTCCCACAAAATAAGAGAATAGTTTTCTTGGAGAGAATACATAAGGTTATTTATACTTGCTATGAGCTAAATCCTGTTCTGTAGAGAATAGCAGCATGCCTTTGCTCCAGCTGCGGGTTTTAAATTCATCATGCTCCACCCCGGCAAAAGGAGGAAAAAGGAGCATTTAATCTTCATACAAGGAAGTTTTTGAAAAATTTGAAAAAATGTTATTTCTTAGTGATGATCTACTGAAAAAAAGCTGCTAGAGGCTGAGGCACCCACCTCAATAGTCTATCATTAACAATTAATTTAACCAAATGGTAGGACACAATGCCTCACTGATTTAAAATGGATGACAGTAGAAAGTACCTTGGACTTTTTTTTTTTATCTCCCTTTCATTCATTCTGTATTCAGGAGTGTAATTTCTCCATGACTTTTCTCACCCTAGTCAGATGTATTGTCAGAGTATAGTGTGAGAAACTCTCGGTTCTTCTCTATCCACATGGGATTTTGTGTTAACCATAATAATTGAATAGCTCTGTTCAGTTCTCATCACTGGTTGTGGACATGGTGCTTCCCTGGCCAGGTGAAGTCTGTTAGATCTCTAGCAAGCTCTTCCTTTTTTTTCTGTCTTCCTAGTCTGCTTTTGATAAATTTTATCAATAGCACTATAATTTCTAAACAGAGGCACCAGAGCCTGTAACTGGCCAAATGTAATATTCATGTTCACTGTTTCCATTTTCTGTCTCTGTTACTGATTACTGCAATCAAGCTTATACGTTATCTCTCAGAAGTTTTATCCAGTCATAGCCTAGTCTTAATCCATCAAAATCCTGGCCAAATTCTTGTCTGGGTTTGCAATCATGCCTGTTTGATTTGGTTTTTATCAGAGTACTGCTGCTGTTACTTAAAGAATATTTGTGATCCTCTCCATCATTCACTGCAGATCATGATATCATGTATTTCTTGAACTGCATATTTTTTGTGGGTTGATGAGCATTTCAGCTGACCGATGCTGTTATTTTCCCCATGTAAGTGAATGACATTTGTTCCTGAATTCAGAGCCTTCATAGTGTCCAAAAGATTTTCTTTGGAGATATCTGCCAATACCACCTGGTTCAAATGCCGTTATAAACTCAGATTTCCACAGTTGTTCTAATAATTCATCAGGTCTATAACTGTATCTCTTGGGGAATGTAATCACATTTACCCTCTGGAAATCTATACATAACCCAGTGACCTGCCTGCTTTGGAAATCGTCATTGCATCTTTTTCCAGTGGCTGTATGACACTATTATCCCTTGTTTAAACATTTTTTTTCTGCTTTTTAAAAATACAATGATTTACCTATAAGACATTTGCTAAGATATGGTCAATATGATAGTTGAATGCAACTGATTTCTTGTTTTCCATAGACACGATGAAAATGTCCTGGATTATTTCCAATTACATTTTCTAGTTGTGTGGGGGTTTTGTGCTTTATCTGCTCCCTTGCTAGCAGTGATGTTCTTGATTTCTTATCTTTCAAGATTTCTCCCACCTTTTACTGTTTAATCATACTCATATTTTAAGTACAGGGAGTTTACAGCTCTACAGTCTTGTTGATGATTGTAGTCTAGATAGTCTACTAAGGCTGTCAGGCTCATTGTGTTCAATATATTCATCTTGCCACCTTGTTAGTAAACAGGAGGATGGCAAAAATTGAAAGTAACCCTTTGTTTTTATGCCCTGTACTCTGTGTGTTTTATTAAATTGTTACATTAACCCACCTGGGCTGCTTCATCCAGAAATCAGTTGGTCATTGACCCAGTAAGTGCCCCACATGTCCTAGGCTTTTCAGTCTGAGTGCTTTGTGTTGCTGTCTCTTGCTATCTTGGTCCTTCATGAAATGTTTGCCTTCATTCTTAGTCCACTTTCCACTGAATCCTACTATGTTGTTGTCATGAGCATAATTAACAATTGATCCAAAATCCTTGCTTGCTTCCTTCCTGTGGGGATGGAAGAAGCCATGAGAGAAAGCAATTCTTTCAGAACTTCCATGATTCCTAGCTCTATGCCATTGGTTTAGAAAAGGAGGTAAAAAAACCCCCTTCTGTCCTGGGTATCATTCTGAACAGAGAACTAGAATACGGTTCAAATAAAATTGATGTTGAAAGGGTGAGTTGATTTTAACTGTTTGAAAAATCATATGCAGAATGGCTCTAAAGAGTTTTCTATAAAGCCAGAAAAATGGAAGAAATGAAACTCTGAAGATCATCTTTCTAAAGATCTGAGTGAGAATAGCAGCGCTCTATGATAATCTAAATGGGAGAATAAGTGAGCATACTACATTGTCAGAATGAAATTCAAAATGTTCCTCATATTTTGTAGAAATCATCTAGAAGAAATTATCTGGGCCAGGAGATAAGAACTCTAGTGCTAATTGGCATACTTTGAAAATAAAACAAGAACATAAGTAAGAAGGTGGCCATGCAACAGTACTCAAGCTTAATCTGGCTGTTGTAGATTCCAAATAGTACTGGTCAATATTAGGTGGTTAAGAAAACAAAACAAAACCTTAAACATTATTTGATATTTATAAACAAGAATGGTGTGTTAGACCCTGGAGATAACTGCTCTTCTTCACTCCCAAATGGTCATGAGGCCTCAGCAGGACTAACACTGTGTTATTTTTGGATACTGCTCTTTAACAAAAACAGTGAGATTCTGGAGGAGGATAGAAAAGGTGAGGAGAAGTTTCAGAAGACACTAAAGTTAGACAATACCAGTCGATACATTTTGAGTTTGAAGACAAACATGAGCTTACACGGCTATGTGAAATCCTGCTCCAGTACATGCAGTTAAGATAGTGATAATAGTTGAAGTAAATTGGTGAACTTCCATCTGTTGCTTTTGTCTTATGACTAAAACAATGTCACATCAAAGCCATAAAATAAGTTAGATTGTTAAGGATATTACTATAAGAGTCTGCATACATTTTGCAGAACAGTATATGCTTTGCTGCAGAATTGAGAAAGTTTGGAAGTGTCTGATTTGCCTTCCACAACTGGAAGAGTAATATGTACGTTGAATAGTCCCATAAATAATTTCTAGAATTGGTTGTCTGTTTCCTCTTAGAGAACTATTTCCTTGGGCTGATCATTAGTAGGCACATAACTGACTCCTCAAAAAGGAATAAAGCATACATAATAATATTGAGCTGAAAAATCTTTTCTTTAAATGTTTTTATGTAATACTTTCCATCTGAGGTAATGTTAATGATTTAAGATTCACGTAGAGCTGAATACCAAACACAGTAAAATAGTGGTAATCCTTCCTCTGATTTCAGTGAGCTGTGGAGAGGGCACAAAAAGTGGACAATGTTGCTCCATATTACATCCGGAGCAAACAAACCTTGGCCATGACTGTTCCAATATTACTTATGGTTGTTTGTTGTTCCTCCCTCATCTGTACAGTGATGTAAGTGTATGTTTAGTGTCTGTTTGCAGGTTGCAGCACACCCTGATGATATGTGGTAAAATTAGATTAACACTAGAAGGGAAGACATCTTTTTAGGCTGACATTTCTGTCATGTCAAATATTGCATGTTCTTTCTCTGGGTGTTTGGCCCTCAACCATCTACAATAAGCTCTCAACTGTTTTACAACTCACATGTCTGTCTAGAGGCATTTGCTTTGTAATTCTGAAGTCATAACCTCAGACACTTTTTTTAGTACAGTTTATCATTACATTGATTTATTTTTTAAGTTATTATTTATTTCTTTTCCAAAATTATTTCTGTACCTCAGTATGTAACTCTGGTCTCCAGCACTGCATGTCTTGTGTAACCTCAATGTTGTCTGTCACACCGTGTTCTCAAAAATCAGCTGTATTTGCTGTAGGCCTGATACCAGTTGCTGAATTTTTCCCTTTCAGTTTCAATTGCATTTGAAAAGGTTTTTCTGTCATTGCCTATGATTTTTATTTTCTTATTCTCTTTGGTTTTTAGATTAGAGGAATATATTATCAATCTTCTTATTCAGGTGTAGTTGTCCTCTTTTCTAACAGTGTGCAGAGTGACACAAGTCTGTCAGGTGCCTCAGTTCACTGTTCTCTTTCTCCTCAGCAATTCTGTATGTTGGCTTGTGACTGGTGATGGTAGGGTCTGAAAAAGGAAATGCTTTTTTCTGTTGCACCTTCTGCCAGCTACTTTCAATTTACTGATGACTTGTCTCTGAGCAAAAACAACTGACCATCTTTGATCTGGTTGAGTGTAACACTTCCTTTTCCTGTTAGTGTGGTGATAGATAAATCTGTGTAGCTTTTGGGAAGCAGTTTTGAGAATGTCTGTCTCTGCTGCTGTGACAAAGATTCTTGGCTGTCCTCCACTGGTCTCACTTTTACTGGAATTGTTTTTTGTTATCTAGTAAAATGAGTCCAGCCTCCCTAGCTATTCTGTGGATGTTGTTCTTTACCTTGAACCGTCACTGCATCATAGAATTTTAGGCCATCTTCTCTCAATCTTCTAGAAAAAAAGTAGAAATAAATATTTCTCTGCTCTTTTCAGTTGCTTAAAACACACATGAAATTAAAAAAAAATCCATTTCCATTACTTTCAGCCACAGTTGGCACTGCATCCATGCATACCTCTAATTTCCTATGTTAGTCTTGGATGACTCTAAGATCTTGTGAGGGCACTCAGAGTAAAACAATATCTGTGCTGTTTGGTCCTCACTATTTCTGTTCTCCTAGAACCATAGGCCACAGATTTAGGATGGTTTTTTTCTTAGTAAAATGTAGAAGAATTTTGTTTATCAATTTAGGAAGAGATGTAGGAGAAATGAGGATGGCCTGCTGTGAAATGGTTGGATTCCAGCCAGAATTAAACTGAAAGGACACATTTCTAGCTTATGTCCAAAGCCACAGGCACTTGATGAGATACTCAAAACCTGAACTGGAAATAAGGTTGTTGAAATAAACTGGAGTGGCTCAGCACACAAGCTAGTTGTGCCACTGAAGTACACCCCAAGCACTGACTGTCAGATTTTTAATAAAATAGTTCCTGATCTCTCCCATCTTGCTGTAAAAAAGTCTGCGGGCCTAACTAACATGGGGAAGGATTGCTACTGCTCTGAAAGAAAAAACAAAGCTAAGCTGAAAAGCAGAGTTGCATTTTCTTATAATGATTTCTTCATTTGCCAGAAATTTGCCAGAAGGTATTCTTGCAAGTCTTGGACAAGTGTTTCTTTTTTTAAATCAGAGATCAAGTAGGGAATGAGGAGGGGGAAGAGCACTGTGGCTTCTCTGACAATTTGATTGTACATTAAGCTGTGATATTAATTCTTATGAAAGCAACAAGTCCTCTAGATAGCTTTATTGTTAGAGGTTCACACAGTTTAACAGTGCAGGAAGAAAACAGAAAATGAATTATGATAGGACTTTTATCACTTTAATAAACTTCTCTGGGGTACATCAGTAATCCACTCCACAACTTCTTCCACCCCCTCATCCCTTCAAATCCATGTATTCCACACTGACTGGTATAACATATGAAGAATGATACTACAAAGAGACTCAGAAATATGTAAAGATCCCTATGCCTTCCCTGAATATGTTAAAATAGTCAACAAAAACATGGTAATTTCAACTCCAGTTCATTTGATCTAATATTAAATTAGCTGCTCTTGGGATATCCTCTTTTTAATCAGTCGGAACACATTTGTATGCTCATATTTTTCTGTGGGGTTCATTAAGAGTTAAGAAATTGAACAGAACAGCTTCAAGTGCAGATGAGACACTTCCCCTTCCTCTCTTGCAGATCTTTTTGACCTTGTGATATTTTGGGCATCAAAAGGATGAAATCTACTTTGCTGTTTAGAACCAGGGCCATCACTGATGTCAGATCTCCAATATAGGGATGAAAACTCCATTTCTCAAACACCCCCTGAATCAGGCATATCAGAAACAGAATCAATTCAAGGTTTTAGTTTGGAAAAATGAGATGTAAAATTCTTGCAAAGAGGCAAAAATAATCTGAACTTTATTCTGAGAATAAGTCCATACGAGAAAATGAGAGGAGTGAGGTGGTGAGAGGAGCAAAGTAGAAGTGATGCATAAGTAATTGTGAGATTTTTTTTTTTTTCTAATTTAACAATAAGTTTTCTACCTCTGTAAAATATATGGTAAATTTCATTGGACTTTCATGTAACTCTGATAGGAGCAAAGAAATTCTGAAAAAGAACAGAGATATCTGTTACAGTGGTTCATCTTGCAAGACCAGAACCTTTATGGTAGTGAAGGTTGCTAGACATGCTCTTGTGGTCTTGTAATTTAATTTTTTGTGTGAAAACTAGAAAAAAGAAAATATTATGGACCTTCTTCTTTTAAAATAACCAAAACACCCAAAGCAAAAAAAACCCCTACATAGACACTGCAGGAATAAAAAAAGCCCCTTGAGTCCATTAACTTTATTGCATACAATTCTAAAAAAATAGCTTTGGATTAGCTGGCAATTGAAAATCCCGTAGGAATGGGTTAGCTCGTATACATGCTACCCAAGAGAAAACAAAATTGTCACATATTTTGCTTAAGGTGTGGGAGGAAAAATCAAATCAAATAGCATTTTACAAGTGCATATAATAACTTGAATTTAAAACAAGATATGTATTATTCAAGTAATTCTAAGCATGGTATAGTAAATTTTTCATGAAGGTTAAGAAAAAAATGACAGAAATATCATTTAAACTGAGTGTTTTTGATGCTGAACTTGAAAGTGGGGGATTTAATAGAACTTTTTTTAATATGACGAGTCTCAGATAACATCATATTTGGCAAAGTGCTTTATTGGTTTTTGGATTAGAGTTTTTTCATAAATTTTTCTCTTCAAACTAATAAAATTCATGTAGCTGTCAGTTTGGATTTGATCCCTATTTTGTTTTGCCTCAACAGTGTAATCTCAATCAGTCTAACTTATTTTTATGCTGCATTTATAGGGTATAAAGATGACAAATCATTCATGTCTCAGTGCTGGTATTCTATCAAAAGTTTGGATGAATATCAAGGCTGAGGACAACTGAGAAAGATGAGGCTCAGAACAACAGCAGCTGTGTGACAACACAGGCTGGGCAGATTCTTCCATCTTTACACCACTGCTCAGTAGCACATTGTGTTAACGGTCCCATACTAATCAGCTTTGCACTGGCGAAGTACCACCTCATGTGTTTTGAGCAAGGGTAGCACAATCCATGGGGAGGATGGATAATGGGGTATGGTGTATGGAAGTGGTGGGGTCTTTGTTTTAACCTTCCCCTTGCTCCTGACTTGAGTGTCTTTTCTGATGCAGTCTTTGCACCTTCTTTTGATGTTGGTTTCCTTCCAGACTTGCGACTACTGGCAAAAGGGGTGGTAGTGTTCATGAAATACATCAGAAATAACCTCAAGTATATGCCTAAACTAAGAGCAGGAAAACTCTATATAAAGTGCATTTACTCTGAGTACTTTCTATTGTATTGGTTTTATACAGATTTTAAACTCTTAAGAGAAGGGACTGTTTATTTCACCATGTTTTCATGCAGCACATGTCAGAATGAGGTCCAAATCTCAGGTGAGACATCTGAGTGCCACCGTAGAATGCTACAATAATAAGAATTAAATTCTGATAGCTTGAGAAATGTGAGTTTGTTTTCCTAGGAATTCCTATGCTTGTTTTTTCTTTTTCTTTTTTTTTTTTTTTTCTTAAAATAGGTTTTACCTCAACTTTCTGATTCAATAGTTTTTTATTTCTGGCATGTAAGATGATGTTGAGAAGACAGAAATCCCCTGAGCATCATTTGTTGACCAGGCAAAATGTTTCAGGGGAAGAAGTCACATTTTTCGATTACAGTTTCTTAGTCCCTAACTTGTGATGACTCACAAGCAGGCAGGAATGTTAGCAATGAATTTATCCTCTGAGGGTCCATCTCATGGGGCATTTGAGATGATTAGAGAATTAGGAGGAGGGATTAATGTGAAATATCAGGCAGAGAAACTTCTTGTTCAACCTTGAAATATCAACCTTTGGGAAGGAGTTGGAAGCTCTGAATCAGAATTATAATGGTCTAAAGGAGAAGGCTGAAAGGGCTTGGCATTTATGTGTAGCATTGGTAAAGGATACCCTGGGCCTTCACAGGAAAAGGGAAGTGATAGAAAATCAAATTAAAATGAAGAAATTGAGGTTGCTTGTCATGTGTCTTGGTTTCAACTGGGGTAGAGTTAATTTTCTTCCTACTAGCTGGTACAGTGCTGTGTTTTGGATTTAGTGTGAGAGTTAATGTTGATAGCACACTGGTGTTTTAGTTGTTGCTAAATAGTGTTTATCTGAAGTTAAGGGTTTTTTGAGTTTCCCATGGTCTGCCAGCAAACAGGTGCACAAGAAGCTGGGAGGGAGCACAGCCAGGACAGCTGACCCAAACTAGCCAAAGGGATATTCCATACCATAGAACATCATGCTCAGTATATAAACTGGGGGGAGTGGGCTGGGAGGGGTGGATCGCTGCTCAGGCATCTGTCAGCGGGTGCTGAGCAATTGGATTGTGCATCGCTTGTCTTTTCTTGGGTTTTATTTATCTCCTTGTTATATTCATTTCATCATCACATGAGGTTTTTTTGACATCACCTATTTCACTTCACGGAACATGCAGACTTGCCTAAGAAGTGAGGCAGAGTAAAAAAACCTAAAAGCACCACTGCCAGATTTCGCAGAAGAAAGTGAACAGGAATTGAAAAACTTATGGATGATAAATGGCAAAGAACATGTCAGTGACAGGAAGTTCTAGAAATAAATTTTCTGAGTGCGTGGAATGGAGGAACAGTAAATACATGTAAAGTAAGTATAACAATATTAAGACACGTACAAAATAAATACAGACATTTCAGTTATAAATAGTTAATGACAATAGTGAATAGCAGTGTAGTATTTGGGCTTATCTCTTAAAAATCATCACTTCTTACTAGTAAAGAATATCTAGTGATTCTTCACCAGGGGAAAGAGGTACCTTATCCAATACCATTTGGTTTGTGTTTGATCATTTACATGTTACTGATGAACTTGGGTTGAAATTTCTAGTCAAGTCTTTTCCCTTCTCTCTGCCCACCCTCCAATATGTGTGTTGTTCTAATTTTAAACTTTTGCACTATCAGCAGTCTCCAGAAATAAACAAATGGAGGAGTTGAAGCACAGAGAAAGTGACTTAAGTTTGCAGAGTAGATCCAACAGCTGAGCTCTGATCTCTTGAGACTCTGTCCAGTGCCATTGGGTACCAGGCTTGGATGACAACTCTTAAGCAGTTTTTAGGATTTCACCCCTTTATCCCTATGTGATTTGCCTTTCTCCAAAGGTAATACAGCACTTGGTCATCTCTTTACTGAGATTACAGAATCACAGAATCGTCTAGGATGGAAAAGACCTTGAAGATCACCTAGTTCAACCATTAACCTAACACTGACCGTTCGCAACTACACCATATCCCTAACTGCTATGTCAACCCGACTCTTAAACACCTCCAGGGATGGGGACTCCACCACCTCCCTGGGCAGCCCATTCCAATGCCTAACAACCCATTCTGTAAAGAAATACTTCCTAATATCCAGTATAAACCTTCCCTGGTGCAACTTGAGGCCATTACCTCTTGTCTTATCGCTTATTACTTGGTTAAAGAGACTCATCCCCAGTTCTCTGCAACTTCCTTTCAGGTATCTGTAGAGGGCGATGAGCCATTTCCAACACACTTCTACTTCAACTAGACCTCAACAAACCGTGTGAAAAGGACTAAGACTACTGAATCATTTTACTTAAGCTAAACAAACTCCTCATGGAAACAGACTGAAAGGATGGTTAAGACAACTACCATCTTTCCCAAAAGAGATTATCCTCAGCACTGGGATGAGTTTTATTGTCAATATTAAGGATATTAATAGTGTGTGTGTGTGTATATATATATATACATACTATATATAGAATATAGTCAATAGTATGGATATATTGCCCATACCAAGCCTCTTTAGTGGGTTGAAAGCACTTCAGCTCTTGGGCTGCCAAAGTGGCTGTGCTGGGTTTGTGTGGTGGGGTTTTTGGTAGCGGGGAAGGGGGCTACAGCAGTGGCCCCTTGTGAGAAGCTTCTTGAAAGCTCACCTGGCTCCAAGTCAGACCTGCCTCTGGCCAAGGCTGACCCAATTAGCGATGATGGCTGTGTCTCTGTGGTAACATATTTAAGAAGAGGAACCTGGGAGGGAGTTGAGACTTGTGAGGAGGAGTTAGGGGAAGGACACCTATGTGATCACTGAGGTCAGTGGAAGAAAGGAGGAGGAAGGGAGGGAGGGACACCAAAGCAGAGAGCCCCTCTGTATCCCATGGTGAGATGGCAGAGCCGCTCCCCTGACACCATGGAGGTCACTGATAGAGCAGAGATTCACAAGTGGCTTGTGAACTCCACACCAGAGCACACAGCTGTGCCTGAACGGGAGCCACGTGGAGCAGGGGGAAGAAATGCAGAAGAGTGCTTTTCCCCATCCTTGGAGGAAGAAGCAGCAGAACTGACCGCACCCCCCATTCCCTGCCCCTGCGCTACTGGGTGGAGGAGGTATTGGTATTGGGAATAAAACTGAGCCTGGGAAGAAGGGGGAGAGGTTGGGGGGAGATGTTTTTAAGATATGGCAATGCTTCTCATTGACCCATTCTGTCAAGTGGTGGCGGTGTTAGTGTTTTGAATTAAAGTGATGTTCTTTTTCTTCCCTTAATGAGTCTGTCTTTTGCCCATGACTATAATGGGTGATTCATCCCTCCCTATCCTTATCTCAATTTCCAAGCCTTTTTCTTCATTTTCTCTTTTCCAGTGCTGGGGTGGGGGGTAGGGGTAAGTGAACAGCTGCTCAGTTGCCCTCTGGGCTCAAACCACAACAGTGTCTCTTTTTTATACATGTTAAAGTTCTTTTAAATAAGAAATAGTTTAACCAATTTTTATACCAGCTTTTCATTATTTAGCATGAAAATTATTTTACTTCAAAAAAATCATCTTGCTATCTTCCTAAAGTATACTTTGGGTTTTTTTCTTCTGAGGCCAAGGCTGATTTATACTCTCACTAGCTGTGAAAACCCTGAAATCTCTTTCTAGCTGTATTGAAACTAACAAAGGAATTAAAATCCCTGATATTTATGTTACTTTTTAGAAAGTTGCTATCTCTGTATAATGAATTAGGCACAACTAATTAGCTAGGCACCACAACTGTGGAGTTTTCTGTTAACTGAACTTCAAAGCTTTCATACTGAGTGTTTGCAAGACAGTGTTCATGCTACGATCATCACTGTGTTTTTCTGTTGCTTTTAATAGTGTTGGCAGTAACATGAGGTATGCACTGATTTCCTTAATAGAAGCTGGAGGTGTGGGGATCCTGATGATAGCAATAGGTTTTCAAAACCTGCCTGAAGCATATACAAAACTTAACTAACACATAGATATGGTCAAATTTCATTAAAAAATTCCAGTTGTGAAAACTGGGTCTAAAGGTGCATTTTAAGTCAGATCCACAGGACAGACTTTTTAGTTTATCAAGGCTGTTCCTCTGGTAATAGGGACTTAATCTTCACAGAAGATTTAATGAAGGTACTATTGTAAGAAGAACCTATGTTCTGTGTTTTAGTGGAAACTTCATCACTTCTAATCATCTGTCAGCTTGTATTTCTCTCACAAATGTGATTTTCTAGATGAGGGATTCTGAACCTTTCCTTCACCACGGACCCCCTTTAAATACCTTTTGTGGCTGTGGACCAGCAAGACTTAATTCAAGATTTAAAGTCTAGACTGCATCAAATATTTATTTCAATTTTCTCATGAAGGGTCTTCAAATTTGGAGAGAAGAAGAAATAAGTTAATCTGTTAATGTGCACACTCCTATTATAGTATCTTTATTGCAATGATTCCATATGAACTTAAAATAATAGCATCAACACTCTTCTTGCTCAAATGGCTCATTTTTTGGTATTTGAATGTTCTAATTCCAAATTTGGTGCCAATTTTTACATTAAAATTTGATGATAAGTTTTTACAATTTTTCTTACCTCCCCCCTTGTTTCTCTGTGTTCAGTCACCATATATTTTTGTTTACAGATCCAGGGCCACCACTTGGAGGTACAGACTTCAGCCCTGTTGTAGCCTTAAAGAGGGCTGTTGGGTTAAGAAAATGTCTTTAAGAGGAAAAAATGCCTAGTTAAAGTGGGTCCAACCAACCATATTAGCACTAAATATACTAGTGTGTCAGGGCAGATGGGGAGTGTGGGGGGAGGGCTTGAGTATTAGAGGAGCATTGAGGGGAGGGGGCTGTGGAAAAAGGAGGTGCAGTGCTGCCGCGGGTCAGACCAAATGTTGCCGGGCTGGATGTTCCCCACCCCTGCTTTAAGCCTTCTCGGACCCTCTGTGACAACATCGTGGCCCCTCAGTGGTCTGCAGACCACACGTTGAGAACCACAGATCTAGATTATTCCTGCATGCGAAAAGGATTTTTAATTCATATTGTGGCATTTGTTCCTCTAGGGTGTACCCATACCTAATACTCCATCTGGGAGATAGAGACTAGCTTTCTGAGTCAACTAGCAACAAACAGGAGGGTAAGGGCTAACTGAGACGAAAAGGGCAAAGGCCTGTGTTAGCTTACATCCAACCAGGATTTCAGTCACCTTAGGCAAAGGGCTGAGAAGTTCTGGCAGCATGCTTCCCAGGAGCTCCATTCTTCAGCCAGAGGTAAAAACAGGTTGAGTCCCTTGCAAATAGTTGTTTGTTTGTTGTTTGGTTTGGGTTTTTTTTTTTTTTTCCAGTAAGCACATGATTTCATGCTTATAAATTGAAGATATACTATAACTTCCAAATTGAAAACTTCTTTTCCCATTTGATCAATTTCTTTAGGTTCTTCTGTACTCTGAATTTTTCTTAGGGGTATTTGCAACTTTTTCCAATGAAGTGTTGGTTGCAAGTTTAACTTGTTGCTTATTTTCCTTTCTGCTATTTGATTTGAATTTTAATATATTTAGCATTAATAATAGTCTCTGCCTTAAGGAATTTACAGTAAAAAAAATAGGGATCTGTACAATATGTGACCAAGAGCCTTATTTACAATTATAAACTCACTTCTTGCAGCTGTTGTGAAAGCACTTGTAGAATGGAACTTGAGTGAAAGGCAGTTAATAGCTTGGCTTTAATACAGCTTCTTCCTTATCATGCTAGTCAACACCTTCAGAAAAATATTATTGGCAATGGCAATAACTACTCAGTGTTCTCACAAAATTTCTGAAACATAAATAATATCTAAGGATGGTTCCCCCCCCCCTTTACTTTTTCCATATACTCTATTTTCTTCTGTACTTAAATCGGTGCTCTGATGAATGGATGCGCACAGAGCACTGATCCTTATCTTATTAGCCTCCTGGATCTGATCTTATCTCACTTAAAGACAGAATTTGGCTGCAGCTCAACACTTGCTGCTGTCATGCATGTTTCTGGGCATACTAAGAGCTACTTTGTCACTGTAATGGATTGTTGGATTGGGAACCAGCTCATCCCTATTCAGCAAAGAGCTGAGTAACGTGCATACTTTTAGGAAAGTGTCCAAGCTGTTGACCTTAGTGTTCGCTGCAGGGATGGTGTGCCCTGATGTGCTTTGCTGAACCTTGTACCCTCTTTGTTTTTTAAGCCTGTTTCTGGGATTTGTTCCATTCTACAGTACTGGCTGTGACCACTTTGCTTTCTCTTACATGTCTCATAAGAATTAAGTTTTGCAAAACTTAAAACATTATTAATAAGAGGACAGTGGGTTCCAAAGGGATTCTTTTTACCAGAATTTTAAAAACCTATGCCAGATCTAACCTATATGCAGTTGAAATATATGTAAATATACTAATTGTTAGAGATTAGTGAGACTTATGTGCACAAAAGAATTGCACTAACACAATAACTTTGACTTTACAGAGCACATCTTGGTGTATAGTTTTCATGCTTATCCAAACTTGGAAAGTGGTAATTTTGAAATTACTTGCATGTGGATATACAAACAGAAACTCATCCAAGATTAGGTGAACCTGGCAGAGAGGGGAGTACCTTGTCTGATGCTCAGCTGCCTAGATGGATTTGTTTCTACTGATAACCACTAAGAGCAGTTTATAATAGGTTAGATTTACACAGCCTATACTGAGGAGAAACTCCTTTTAATTTTATGTGCAACTCAGACTGTAAAGATGTGGTAGTTATTAAAGGCCTATAAACAATCTTGTTTGTTTGAACGTAAAAACTGTAACTCCTGATGTTTAAAGCCTTCCTCCTCTGCTCTAAGTCAAGAAAAGTTTTTAGCAATGATTGCTTTTCATGCTCAGCAGTTCCCTTTGACCATTGCTTTGATGGTTCACTGGTATGTTATAACTAGAAAACTGTAATATTTTTGAAGCTTACATTTTAAGAAGCATTAACTCAGAGGCCACATGTGGGTCAGCGGGACAACTTCAGTAGCACAAGCAGAAATAAGTATGAGTGGGTGCTGCATGCCTGGTTTTTTTTGTGGGAAAAAACACTCACTGAATCTTCCCTGTCAGGCAATTTGAGCAGATCTAGTTGCACAGTTGGACTCTCTTCTTGGACTTTGAGTAGTGAGGCTTACGTTGTGTCCAGCTGTCAGAATATTTTACGGATCAAGCTTGTAATTTTTCACTTGCCTGAGTTTTCTCCTGTTTAACCCTCAGTTCAGTGATCAGGGCTGAAATCTTTTTCTGGTTTCCTTTTCAGAAATGCTTACTTCATGTGAAAATGTTCAAAAGTATTTTCCTACACTAAGTTGAAATGCTTTTGTTTTCTTGTTTGCTTTTTAAAGCCCCCTAGAATAGAAGACTGCATTGCTGGTTCCTGCTCTGGCTCAGCACGATCATCACCTGGGGTGCTTTCTCTGTTTTTGGCTAGGAAACCCATCATAGAGTTTAGAAACTTTTCTGGTGGAAAAAGTACTCTATCAAGTTCCATATTCTCACAAAAGGTTTTGATTTTGAAAGATTAAGAACTTAAACAGAACAGAGATTGAGTTGAAAAATCCATAGTTATCTCCATCCTGGGATGTTCACTATGAGAATGGTGCAAGTTCACCTATGCTCAAAACCAAGGTGAGTCTTCCTGCTCTTCCAGAACAGTGCCTAGTGAATGAAACAGGTTTTATCCTATTTATAAAGCTGCTTTCACATAAGAACACATGAATTTTAGCTGTACTAATGGATAACAGATGTCACTGAAACAGGGAGCATCACCCATGTTGTGTGGACTCCCAGCATGAGTCCCCCCAATCGGAGTTTTATACAAGGAGGAAAGAAAGACTTAATTAGTTGCCCTCCTGCCCCTTAAATCTGCCCTATTATATACTAAATACAATGTCATAGTTAAAACTAAAGTATAGTGCACCAGTTGGTGTAGGATTTCTTAGCTCAAAATTCTGAACTGCAAGTGTCATGGTCTTGTCCCTCTTTTCAGCAAGATGTCTGCTAATCAGGAGCTCTAATGAACAACATTTAACAGCAACACATTCACATGCATACCATTAATTTTTGAAGTGTTTCATTAGTGCTCCAACTATGGTTTGCTTTCCTTTTTTTGCAACAAAGAATGGAGTGGGAAGAGTTCTTGCTAAGGGCCTGCTTTGCCAAAGCAGCTTGCTGAACTTCCTTCAAATTTTATTTTATTTTTTTTAATGTTACAAAATGCTGGAGTTCAAATTAAATGGTGTTGGAACAATAGAATCAAATCCACTCTCAAAAGCATTGAAGTCACTGGCCAAATATTTTATACTGAAATGGGACCCAGTTTTGCAGAACTAGCAGTGGAGTTGAAAGCTGTTTCCCAAATGCTACTTGCCTTTTGAGGGACTAAAAGAGCATAGTTGGGGTAGCATTACTGAAAAAGCTTTTTTTTTAAAAAAAAAAAAAAGGCAAAACCCCTCAAAATTAATTTTGGTTGAAGTTACCAGAGCTGTTCATTTGCACACTTCAAAGTGTAAGAATGTTGACATTTTTGCCCATGAGAAACTTGTAATACTTAGCATGTGGATGAGGATGTTTACCCAGAGATGGCAGTATAAAAGACAAAATACTGAATTTCTCTGACTTCTTGGCTTTGTGTTTCTTCTTGACATATTTTCTTTCCTTACAATTGTTCTATACTTTTTGTGGATATGCTGTCATCTTTCAGTCAGTTACTAGTGGTTAGAAACTAGCGCTCTTTATAGTTGTCTTTTTAAATCAAGGTGAAAAATAGCAAGCAAAAAAAATGTGTAGAGGGAGGATGATGCAGGAGGCAGCTAGGAAGGTAAAGTAAGGTCAGCAAAAATGTTGGAACAAAAAGAAGAAAGAAATCCAGTTAGCCCAGAGAAAGCCTAAAGGCATTGAAAGGCAGCTTCTAATGGTGTTATCTGGAACCTATGGTAGTCTACGGGGTTGGGGTGGTGTTGGGTTGGGTTTTTTTCTTAATTCTCTGGGAATTTGGTCAACTAAATGTTGGCCTCAAGTCACTTCCTGACTGGAATTAAACGTATTCCCAGAGGTGGTGAATTTTTCTATTCTCTTTCTCTGTTTCAGCTCCTTTTCTTTCCCAATTGTCTTTTGTATCCCATTTTCATAATTTATCAGTTTGCTCTCTACAGCTTTGTTTTCGATTTTTGTGATATCTCTCTGCTCTGTTTAAATTTTTTTTTTGCCTCTGCTGCACTTCTGCTTTATATAATGCCTTCTTTCCTCTGCTTATTTCTTTTTCCATCCTCTACTGCCCTCTCTGATGACTTTATCTTTTTTGCTCCCCTCCTTATTTTCTGTTCTTTCCTTTGCTCCTGACTTTTTTGATCCATTGCCACACAGCTTTGCCTGCTTTCTTTATTGCCCTTTTTCTTTCTTAATTTCCTTTCTTCCTTACATCTGGTAGTATTAAGACAGCCTATATCTTAATGTGTTTTCATACCACTGAGATCAAGGTAAAATAATCAGACCAATGAAATTATATGTGACTTGGAATTAAAGGCAGATTTCTTCTACACTTCTCATTTTCCTTTCTGAGGATAAGACAGAGATCAAAAATCTCTTGTACATCAAAACTGTTTTTCTAGTTGTCAAAGTGAGTTTTAGCAGTTGATAATTCCTTACTAAGTGATCAAATGTGCTTCCAATAAATTTGTGGTTGAGATATTTCGTGATTCAGATATTTTTTCTTGCTTGTGTTACATTAGTACCCTAAAATCTACAGTGAAGTTTGAGAGCACCATTATATATGACTCTTGTAAAACACATCCTTGAAACAGAGACAAGAAACACAGTAAGAAACATCCCCCTAGATACAACAACAAGTATCTAAGATAGATCTAGAGTCAAGTTTTCAGAGATTTTTAGAGCCAAATGTTTATTAAAAATCTTCCCGATGTGTAACAAGAAAGGGAGGTGAGCCAACAGGAAGCCCAGAGATGGAAATGGATTCACAACAAATCTCACAGGAGCTCTGATCATGGCAGAACAAAGAAAGGCTGCTGAGATCTTTAGTCTCCAGTCCCAGTGGCTGTCTATTTGACTATGGAAGATCTCAGTGATGAGGCTGCCCATTACACTATGTGAAACTGGTTTTCTTCTGCTGTGTTGCCATACCTCTGCTGAGGGAAACATGTGTTTAGGATGTGACAAACTTGGAATCTCGAGGATTAGGACTATTTGGTGTTGCTCAAGTGCCTTTCACCTTGAAAGGGATATGAAACCGTAGTTTGTTCAGAAGGCTCATTTTCCCTCTCCCTAATAGATTTCAATAGAGAATGTAGCTTTAGGGCTAACCCCTTCAAATACTTAATATCCTTAAAATAGCAATTTTTAGATATAGACTTAATTCCTTTCAGTCTTTCAGTAGAATATCCCTAATACCACACTCTTACATAGTGCTTTCCTTCTATACCTTTTGAGGAGTTTTACAAGCAAAGTCAGTATCATTATTCACATCTTACTACCACACTCAGCCTTACACAATAAATGTTTTAAATCTTGTATAACGTTTTTCTGCTCTGCTCCCCGAAGCAGGGGTAGAATCCTGGCCTACCTGAAGTCAGTGGAAGAAAGCCCCATTAACCTCCAGTGGAGCTAGAATTCCACCCTCAGTGCCTGTCATCTATTTTACTTTCTCAGTTCTTAATACCCTGGAAAATTGAATCCACTGAAGCAACATCCCCTTCAGGCCAGGCTCCAGGGAATTCTAGCTGAAATTCAGCCCTCAGAGATGTGGATGGATCATAAGCTTTTGCTTTCTGGCAAATGGAGGAACAAGGGGGCCCTGAAACTCCGCTATTTTTTCTGCAAACTTTCTAAAAGGTTATCACTCAAAGAGAGGAAAAAAAAAAAAAAAAACCAAACCAAAACAAAGAGTGTTTCTATAAGGGATCATTATTTTAAGTATTCTAGTTCTCTTTCAATAAGCTGTGTCTAGTTGCAAGAGGGTATCTCTTGCTGTGTCCAAATATTTGTGGTACAACAAAAGGGTTCAACAATATGGGACTGAGAAAGATAGTAACTGAACTTCAGCAGTTCATTGGAGCTTATAATTTCAGAGGTGAGGTAAAGAGCAATAAAAAGAAAAAAAAATCAAAAACATGCAATGCAAGATAGGTTTATTCACTGTCTGGTGCCTCTGTAGGCTTATCAGCACCAGCATGGCTTAAGCTGCTCTCGTGTTAGCGAAAAGGGGCACCATCTGCGATTCTATGTTTCTTCCTTTGGCATATATGTCTAAATAAATGTGTATCCAGTGCTTGACTGTAGTCTACTCAGTTACAGTCTTCTGACTGGAAAAGGCAAAGTGGTGCTTTGTGAAATGAAAGTGCAGGCTTTATGGTTAATCCTGCACGTTTTAACATTTTAGTTGCCCAATCTTCTAAACAATACTGAGGTTGGGACAACTTGGATAGTCAGAAGCTCACAATTTCTTAACTCCTTGTCATAAATTCTGGTTTCATGGCCCTTCCATGATTTTTTCTGCTTAAAGATTTTTTTGGGTACAAAAGCAGTGTCCATGATGGCTCTTACAACAGTTTTGAGCTCAGGAGGCAAGGGTTTGTTTCTCAATCACAATTATTTCTACTGTGTTAATAGCCCTCTGGGTGCTGCTCTTATGTGCAGAAATTTGCAATGGCATATGTCAACATGTGGCTCTAGGGCCCACAAAATTATCTTATGACCAACATAAATGCTGTAAAGTAGTTAGTAAATTCTACACTTTGCTTTTACTATTTTCTTAGCCTTCTTTATCTAATCTGTCATAATTGAATCTCACTAAATAGTTATTTTATGTTTAATAGTTACCCAGAAACTTGTATCTGAATGGCATTTTTTCAACAGGAAAAAAAAAAAAAAAGAAAAACCCCAGCCTACCCCAGAGAAATCTGATCTGAGTTTTGAATTTTGGGAGCGCAGAAGTTGTCTGGCTATGTAACAGCACAGCAAGGCCAATGCAAGTTTCCTTATCCAGGCTTCCATTTGCTTTCTCCTTCCCAATTTCTTTCAACAGTGAGCTTGAACACAAGTCACACAGGTGCGTTCTGAGAATTGTCCAGAAAATGTGGGTGGATAACTGACTTTCCATGTCTCTTCAGACCATTCAACTAATAAGAGGTAAGATGCATGCTTTTCGTTTTTTAGGACTGAAGAGTTTAAGTCTTTGATTATAGCTTGTAGATTTGTGATCACTTAACCCTAACCCCTTAGAGTTTACTAAAATTTTCGTGTATTGCTTAGTGCCTTGATTTAGGACTCACTAAAAACGCTTTGTTTTACTGCAGCCAGTTTTATTTGGCCTCACTGCAAGTTCTGTGTGGTGGTTTCCTGAACCACATCACTATGGAGGTTCTCTCTCTCACCCAAAACCACTATGTCAGCCACATTCAAAGCAGAAAGAAATGTATTAATTCAAAAAAGTGAATCTGATCAAAGTACTGCTCCCACTTGGCCTCATCACATGCACGCGCTTTGAACGTTATACAAGAACAACAAGATTTTCTCATACTCAGTGACTGAGTTAGAGAGGTAATGGGGGTTTGTTTGCAAGGAAAACTACATAAGAAAAAGAAGCTGGGGGGGGGGGGGGTGAGGCAGAGAAGGGGGGAAGAGGAGTCCTTCTGTTGCTTCTGTCTCTGTTTAAAATTGTAAGGGTATCACTTCTCATCATAAGGGTTCAAAGGGTTAATAGAAAGAGGGATTTTCATTGCATTGTGCACAGTACTTATGACAGTTTAAACTTTAAAGGACAGGTGAAAAGAGAGAGAGGGAGCTGAATGCTTGCATTATATATTGGCAAAATTGTTCATTCGTGTGAAATGCTGACCTCTGTCATCCTGCCAAGCTGACTGGGCCCTAGGGTGAGCGGCTGTTTGAGTGCTGGTTGCAAAAGTTAAAGCTGCCTGGGGAGTACTTTAAAAGGACAATGTCAAGGTTGGTATACCCAAAATCTGACCTATCATATTTTTTCTCCCTCTTACATCTATTTGAGAAGTTCATGTCATTCGTTTTTGTTTCTAAAAATCTTTTAACCTAAAACAAAATGCTTCAATTGCTGTTGAAGGCTAGTGATTAGGAGGAGAAGCTGTGAGAATTCAATGTTCAGTGTGGCGATGCAGATGTCAAGAAGGAGGAAAGATCCTGAAATAAAACACAAATTTGGTGACTGTCTTTTAATTAGGTGATAATTAGTAACAGAGAATTCAGGCTTAAATGGGTAAGGGATCAATGAAAAAGAGCAAGGATAATTTTTACAGATGAAAATATCAATGCAGATCCAAACAAGTTCACAATAAGTTAATTCAAAACCTTATTTTATTCTAATAGTTTTTATTCTGGTTCTATGTGCTGATTCTTTCTCGTTAATATTAGTTTGTTTTATATAATTCCTGCCATAACTGAAATACACCCTTCCCTCTTACTTTCTTTGCTTGATGGCCTAATTAAAAACACATTTTATCAGTATCATTTTCTTCTGTATGATATAGTATCTCAAGACCTTCATCGCTATTATAACCCTGCTATGCTGTTTTCTGTAAAAACTCTTACACATGTATTGTACCTACTTGAATAATTTCTAGTCTAAATGGAAAATAGGTGAAACTACATGTGCAAGACATAAAAGGAAAAAAAGCCAAGAAGTAGTAGTAAAATCAAAGTAATTTTTTTTTACATAATTATCATGTTTCCCAGAAGATGTAGGGTTAAAAAACCCCAAACAACTCAAAACCTGACCTGTAAGGATTGCAGTTCACCATGGGTTTACCCTACAGATTTTCAGAGCACTCAGATAAAATAATCATGCAATTTACTACATGATCACAAGAGAGCGACCGTATTAGAGATACACATTTGCTTTTTTGACCTTTCCAAGCTTTCATGAGTTTATCCTGTTTTCAAAAAAGTTTTCCAATGAACTGCAAGGCTCACTTCTGATTTCCCTCTCAGTTCTGAAAGACAAGCAGCTACTAAGAAACCCTGGTATGTCATAATCTCTTTACTATCCCCAAAATATTGTTTTTCCCTCTCTTTATGTTGGACAGACTTTTCTAAATCCTGGAGGAATAGATGATCTTGCTTTGCACTGTGGAACACAGCAGCTATGGTGACTGGGAGGAGAGTGGAGTACAGGTCTCACAGTAGCCAGTCCAGCCTCAAGGATACAGGAGTGGCCACAGAAAACAGGAAGAGTGTGCAAGATAATCAGTTCCTCCATCCCTTCCCAATCTAAACTGTCACAAATCATGCCATGCCTTGGGAATATAACTTTTGCGAGGCCTTTGAAGGGTAAACCAAATTCTAGTACTTGCTAACAAAGATGATGACTGGAAACCCCACACATACCATGCCACCTTTTTGCAAGACAAACCTCTGCAATAATAACTTCTAAATTCTCTTTCTCTTTGTAGTTCAGATTTCCCATATGCTCTAAAGCAGAAAAAAATCCAAGCAGCAGTAAAGAAGCTGTCTTGGTTAAAAGACACTGCCTCCTGCCAACAAGGCCATTTAGTGTTTATCTCTATTACATCCATCTGTAGCTAATTGTATAGTTATGGTAATAGTGCCCTCCAGAGGAATTTTGAAGGAATTCTAATACTCGGAGCTAATACAAAAGATGTTACAGGAAAATGGAATATTATTAAAATGATAAAATTCTTGAACCTCAGGGGAAAAAAAATCTCAATATCAAAGCTCTTTCAATTTTGCATGTGCATTTACATCTAAGAAAACCATATCCTAGTTACAATAGGCTGCTTTGTAGCCTGATAGCAAACATGAAGTTTACATAACTCCATTTGAATCAAGGATATAAAAGTAGATCAACCAAGCAAAGAATAAGGTATCTATTCCTAGTCTGCAGCAGACACAAATAATGTATTATGAGCGGACTCCAGTCTCAGTCTAGGATGTCTGGATTCTTCCTGGACTTGCTGCTATAATGTAGGCATGACAGAGTTAATTGAGGCAGTCAGAAGTAAGTGAAGATGTTCAAGGAGTTCTGTGGATGAGGTTTATTTTAATATCAACATAAACCATGCTTATATTCTCAAATTCCAGTATAGAGTTTTTTTCATGGCCATCAATTGTAACATGCTGTGACACTAGACCTCGAAGGAAGGGTATGTTACTGTGGTACAATGTGATATCTTATTTTAGACCCTATCCTGGAAGCCTGCAGTACAGCCTTCTGAGATGAAACCTCAGCACCTGAATGTCAGGTGTATTTAAATTTTCTTGGTTTTCTTTTTTTTTTTTTTTTTAAGGCTCTCAGCCTATAGGGTCAAATTTCTCTGTTTTACATTTTGAAACTCCTGTCCCCTCCTCCTACAGAAAACAACCGGCCCTTAATGAAAACTGAAATGACAGTGGGTTATGTATTCATTTGCTTTTAGGCATACTCCGGGCTCATGTTTGACCTGAACACTGCAGGTTTGCAGTCAGGTGTCTGGCCTCGGAACTTTGCATCAGGACAGCTCCCACACTGATGCTGCCAGAACCTGAAGGAGGAGTCTGGTGTTCCCATGCTTGGGATCAGATGGATCTGGTAAGCTCAGCATTTCCTTGGGAAAGAAGGGAGATGATTTGCTGCTTGTGACGTATCTCTCTGTAACAGGGTCACTGCACTCAGTTTAAAACTTCTTCTAAACTGAGGTTTCTTATTTTGCATGAACCTCAAAGGAGAGTGAAGTGAGCTAGGCATAGGCTGGTGGGGCATGGGTGACAAGAGATCACTGCTGAATGTAGGGAATGTACCTAACCAGAGCTTCCTGTTTTTTCCACTTTCCCCAGCAACTGTGGTGAAAAATGTGTGTCTCCATATCTGCATTCATGTCATCAGTGCACAGTGGTTTTGGCCATCTTGTAGGCCATAGTGGTGGATGGTACTGCTTGTTTCTTTTATAGTAGTTACCCACCACCCCCCACCCAAAAGTACCAGGAAATTACTGTCTATGTAGAGACTATTGAACTTTCTGAATGAGGGGTTTTCATGGGCTGTTGAATGCGTGGGGACGAGTAGAGCTCTCCCTTGCTTTCTTCTCTTCCTTTCCTAACCTAGTGCTTGCCAGATGATCTGATCTCACTGTGAGCTGGGAACTTGTCCCTGGAAGATACCAGACACCTGCAGAGGCCATTGCTCATGGATACTAACTCCTTCTGCTTCATCTTCCCCTGAGGTATCCCTACTTCATCACAATTTTCTCTTGCCCTCCCTGCCTGGGCCTCGCAGTTCCCACCCAATTGTATGTGTGTAGCAGCTCACCTCTGATGTGAAGCACTGTGCTGCTGACTCCCTTCTTGGCATTAATTTATTCTTGCACTTGAGAGGAAGACAGAGCCAGAGGAGCAGAAACAATAAGGTTTGGCTGGGGTCCCCAAAGTAGTGCAAGGCACAACACAAATCTAAGTCATGGTTACAGCAATGGGATGAGTACGTTTGGCATCACTGAGTAGGGTGTATGTTTATCACTGCAGAAGTGCTGCACTGCAAGTGTCTTGCCCAGCCCCAGTGGACACACCTCACCTGTTTAATTCTACAGGTCCAGTGAATAGGGTCTTCCCTGTTGCTCCCCTCGTTCATAAATACAAAAACATCATTAGCAAAACCACGAGCAGACTAGCGCAGGACCTGACACAGCAGTGAGCAGCTGCTATTTTAACAATAATCTGTTCAGGTACTACTGATGGGGAAGGTACTTTGGGATGATAGATGGAGCTGGATTCTCAGCGCTGCAAGTATCTCTTTGCCAGCCACTCATTCATGGCCTGGTCCAACTGTGGTTGGAGGGCTGCTGTGAGCTTAATTTCCACATAGCAGTTTGCAGAAATGTGTTTTATTGCAGGTAAGTAATCCCTTTGCATTATTTATGTGAAAACTCAAGTAAATTATTGTTGGCTTTCATGCTGCAGGTAAAGTTTTAATGAAAACAGTAATGAATGCTTTGCTGGCATGCATAGGCAACCTAAGTATGCAGCCAAATTAGCTATCCAAGCAGATGCTTTATATCCTGAATTACATATAAGGAATGCTGTTCAGTTGGTTTATTATATACACCCACGAACTATTTTTTTTTGTAAAAGGCATATGTGGGGTTTTTTTTAAAAGCAAGTGTTTCAGTCGTACTGCCAGCAATTATGACAGTAAAATTAAAGTCAGAAGAAAGATCTAAGAAGGTATCCATGTGTGAGAAGTTCAGGGAAAATTCAGAAATATTGCATTATTTAAGATGTAGTATTGCAATATATGCACTATTGCAAATATAAACAAAGCATCCTTGTGGAAAGGCAAATTGAGTCAAGGATGATACTGTGTAAGCAAGCTATTGTTTTGGCTTTAGATACCTGTATTTTTATGCTTGTGGAGTGAAAGGTCTTTATTACCATTTCCCCTTCCCTCTTATGTGGGTCACTTAAGTATGGCTTTAAATTTAAGTTAGGTCCTCTTCAAGGTAATCATAATATTAACAGCTCCCTGAGGCAGCATGGCTAGGCTAATATAACAAAGTCGCCCAGGCTCTATCACTCTGTCTCAGGTCTGCCAGAGTGGTCAAGCTCTGTGCATTGGGGTGTTCTCTGCTCTCCTGCTTTAGCAATCCTGTAGAGCCCTATGCACCATGAGCTGCAATGGGAGGGGGTCTTAGGAATGGTTTTGAGCCAGCACGCTAAATTTTCCACAGAAAAAAGCCTACCCTAGTGGCTAGGAAGCTTGTCTTAACAGTGTGCTACTATCACAGGTCTGTGGTTTTATATTTGTACAATCTATGATATAAACAGTTTCTGGAAGGTCAACAAACCCTACTGAGTACACGGGAATGACAAGGCTGAATTTCACAGGAAGCCATTGAGCAGGCACACTGGACTGGGATGACAAAAAGGATAGCATAAGAAAAGAGTAGAAAAAAATCACAGAGTAAAAGAAATGGAAGAAAACAGCACAAAGTGAAATTTATAAAGCTGTATGAACAAAAGCTTTGACTTTGAGCACTCCTCACCTTTGGGATGTTGGACTCTCTCAGCTGGAACATGTGGCTTGACTTCTTTTCTGAAACATTTAAGCTATTTTCTTGGGCCACTTAGTGTTTATTAAGCATTTATATGTATGTATACACCTATATTAGGCTTTTTTAGAGAGATCTATATATGCATATAATATACACACCTATATGCATGTATGCATATACATGTATGTCTACACACATTTATATATAAGCATACACATATGAGAGTGCATGTGTACATATGCATATATACACATGAAAATCTGCCTGCTTGTCTTATTTTAACTCTGTATTTTAAGATGGTTGTGATAAGATTGTTTTCCATTTCAGCACTTAATTTTCTCAGCAATTTGAATTTTAAAGGTGGAGTAATTGTTTCTACCAGAAACAACTGTGCTAAAGTGTGCTGTTCCTTTCAGAGGATCAAAGTACAAAAGGCATTCAAATAAAAGGAGAGATTAAAATCCGTAGTCTACATTTAGTCATGGCTAGTTTTGCAGTCTGTGCATGCCGACTGTGGAGGTTGATCTTTCACAACAGTGTATTTAAAACCTCAGGAGGGTGTTGGTAACTTAGTAACTTTGTATATTACATGTAGGTGTCAGCAGAGCCTGAGAGAATGTTTTCTATGTAAAACAAAATGTTTTCTATTTATTTTTCTTGGAAAAGTGAAACTTTGTTTCCCTCCCCTTCTTCTCTCTGTCCTTTCCCTGATTCGTTCTGTGCAAGTAGAGGGTGAGGAGTGTCTTCAGAATTGGAAAGTCCTTCTTGCCCTTCTTATGTCTCCTTTACAGGTGAATCATGTGACAGTGATTCAACCGCTGTATTGTGTTAGTTGCAACTTTTATTTTCTTTGCCCAGCAACATCTAGTCTGTTGGGTTTTACTAAACAGGTAAGAAAGCACAATCCCTGCTTGATGAAGCTTGTGAGAAAAAAATAAGGACCAGAAAACAGAAAACCAGATCTTAACATCCTTTTTTTTTTTTTTTTTTTTTTTTACCAGAACTCTTGTTCATCTGCTGCTTAAACACAACAAAATCTTGACATTTGTTTTCACCAGCACATGGAAAAAACCCTCTTGTACCTGTGTAGTTTTGCCGATAGCTTGTCACCACCTTGGTGCAGCAGCACTTTGAAGCACTGATCAGAGAGTAGTAGTATCACACCGTCTTCAAGCAGGATCTCAACAGTCACGAACCTTTCCCATAAAGAGCAGCCTTCTGACAGGGCCCATATATGTCAGTGATGATGATAGATATGGTGACATTCCCTGCAGCCAGACATAAAACCTAACAGTGATCTCTGGTCCTTGCCTCACAGTTTTGGGGAAATGACAGTAGGTGGCACTGGAGAATAGTAACACAGACGGCTGGATCTGTTATGAAATGGAGTAGTTTCCTTACTGGCTCTCTGTTTAGTCAGTTTTCTGGCCCCACTTACTGCTGAAACATTTCTCTGCATTCTCTTTGCAAGCCTGTTATTACTCAAAGCCTCAATGCCTCAAATGCAAGGGTGCGATTTGGGAAAGCTCCAAACTGTGTGAAGCAACAGTGAGAGCAAAAGCCTGCTGAAGATGCTGTGTTTCATCTTGGGGTGTGTTAGAGCACTGTTTTGCCAGCTCTTTACAGAATCACAGAATCATCTAGGTTGGAAAAGGCCTTGAAGATCACCTAGCCCAACCCTTAACCTAACACTGACAGTTCTCAATTGCACCATATCCCTAAGTGCTATGTCAACGCAGAGCTTTTTATCAGACTTAGCTCGTATGAGCACACTCACACATGACTAAATCGAACACATCTTTCTTTAATCTGAATGAGGTGTAGGTTCCCGCCAGTTGGTGGAGCATCGAGAGTATCTAACAGGAGGCATCCCAGGGAGTATCCAGTTTTCTTTGTCTGTAGAGGTTTTGTCCCACGCCAGCAAAAGAGGAGACGACAATTCTTGGTAGTATTAGGAGGAATTAGGGTAGAAAGTGACTCAGCAGTTTCCTGCCTATTACTTCGATGCCACCTTTAAAAGCCTAATAAAATCCTGAAAATGTTCAGAGTTTCCCAAGAAAAACCTTCATAACCTTCTCATGGAAATCACCATGGGGAGAGAGGGGGACGTGTCCCAGCTCAGTGCATATTACGCATACAGCCGTCTGTGTTTACTTGGGAATATGAGCTCTTTCCATGCATATTTCCTCTGTTTTCTTGATCGTCCTCCTTTTACTGTGTTCAATCACTGTCAGATGAAGCAACATCACACTGCCATAAACTCTGAAATGGCAGCTCCTAAAATTGGTGTGTTCTCTCTTAGGATTTCTTCACAGTAATCACTGGTAAGGACTACAGTAGAGCATGAATGCCACCAAATAGTTTGTGGAGCAAGTTGACATTTTAAGGGTTGGAGAATATATGAGGAAAAAAATGCATCACTTTCCACCAACTGAAATAAGTTTTGTCCTTGGCTAACTGCTTTTAAATCACAATTACATCATTGACAGCTTTTTGTTATAGTTTGAAGGGTGGCGTTTTCCCTGTAATGCATTATCAAATTATTACTAATTCAGTTTATCAGATATATCTGAGATTAATTATTAACTTTAAATGCTTTATCCTAATCTGTTCAGTTTTACTGCATAGCTTTTTATAACTGAAATACTGTTTTGCTGATACTGACTCCGTCACTATTTTTGAGGATGTTTTCCTGCTCACAACAACCTTGGTGTAGACTAGGATTGAGATTTTGAGAAATCTTGAGAATTCTGAATAGTCACTTCAGTGGAGCAATTTATACCTTTTTAAAGAATGGTAGGAAGCATGAAGGCAGATGGTCCCTGAGGAAACTCCCTCTGTGTTGTGCCTGGAGCAGCCTCTGCTGCTTCCTTTCATGGAGGATCCTGGGCTTCTTGAGGTCTAGGAAGATGTTTGTGACCAGTGCTGTATTTACTCCAGCTCTTCAGCAAGCCCTTTGCAGAAGGGCAAGGCTTCATCAGTCTTTGGGAAATATCCCAGCATAAGGATAGTTCTTCCCTTATTAGACTGTCCCAGCTCTGCACACAGAGGATCCAAAGCCAGTGGGCCTCTCTGCTGTGCAGGATTTGTACTGTTCCCTTATCCTGTGAGAAGAGCTAGGAACTCCTTTCAGAGCATGCACCACCAGCACAGATAGACATAAACTGTATAGAGTAGAGTAAAATTTCTGAATCCTGTTCTTTTGCAGAAGTCTTTCTAAGAGGCAAGTCTTTCACTTAGAGAACTTGTTATTTCAAGCATGTTTGATACTTGTACTGAAAGGGTGAGACCATCTACCACCATGGGTTTTTTTTTTGAAAAAAAAAGGGGTGGGGGGAAAAAAAGGGTTGGGTTCACAAATTGAGAAAGAGAACAGATAAAGTGTTACCTTTTTATTGTTACTGCTGTTTAAAATTTCCCTGAAGGAAGGCCTGGGATAGAATCATTACCGCAGTAAACCGGTTAAGCAGGAAGGAAAGTTTCTGACGAAAAAGTTACATCACCTTGATATTGAAAGCACATAGGTCATCTGAATGTGTCTGTGAACAGGAAGACATAGGAGACTGTATATTCTTCTAACAAATTATGTGTTTCAGGTAAGAGGTTGCAACAAATATTTTTACTGCTTAGCAAGTGGCCCAATTGTCATCTCCTGGGTTCTTGTAAAAAGGGAAAATTGAGCCCACAGTGCACCAAGCTTATATACTAGAATGCATGTGCATGCTGAAGTAAGGAAAGTATTGTTGTGTGCTTGGATGGCAACTACAATGTTGTGAGCATTGTGTTATGCTGTCCAATCTCTTGATTTGTAGTGTATATTTTACAGTATTTGTTGAGATTGTCCCTTAAACCCCTAATCTTAGAACCACATGATTATGTGAAAACACAGCTGTCATTTGAAAGGAAAAGGGGGGCTTCATAGCCCCCTGTAGCCCCCCATAGGAGAAAAAGCCAAACCCTCCAAAATGTGAATTTAGAAACCACAAGGCAAAGAAAATTAACCTAAAAACTTTTTTAAAAAAAGGTATTATAAATTTTACCTCATTAGTGATTTTTGAAAATTCAGTGTTATCAATGCACTTTGCACAATTCAAATGGGGTAATACTGGCTGGCAAAGGGCCAAATACTTTCCTGAACTTTGTATGCTGTTTTGAAAAGGATCAGGAGTTGGCCCTGCTAACACAGTGCTGTACGAGTGTGTACTCCCTGCCAGGCCCTCCCTCTGTCGTGACCCAGGCTGGGAGAGGGAGCCAGCTGCATTCTGCAAATCGTCTCCTTACTCGGGGGGACTTCCCAGCCCACTGAGGAGAACAGGGGAGCACAACTCACAGACCAGCCTTTGGCACTATAGCTAAACTGCATACTTTTAAAGGCCACTAGGAAAGCAATACTTCTCCTGAACAGTATGGAGAGTGTGGGAGATAGGCGTTGACATGTATAGATGGAGGTGGACTCTGTGTGTGGATATTTGTATGTCAGAGAAATATGGAATGCTACACATAAAAGCCTTAGTGGTGAATGAGCAAGGTTAGCTGTTAGACATTTATGTATCATTATAAACAGAATTTATTTGAAATGTTAAAGAAAAATATTTTAGAAACAATTGAAAGAGTGTAAAAGATACTCTATTTTCTGTGCCTCGATTAGTCTTCCAGGTAGCCAAACTTTATTAAGGAGATATCATTATTTTATTTCTCCTGAACCATTCCAATTTTCAAGACAGAAAAAAAGAAGAATAAAAGACATCATCTTTCTTGATTTACTGGTTATATCCTTTTCTTACTTGTTTTCTTTCTTTTATTTACCTACTGTAGAAATGAGAGAGGAAGTTGTAAATGAAAACAATGTAATAAAAAAATCCTTATTGCTATGATTATTTTTTTTCTGCAAAAAAAGGTGTCAATCTAAAAACATGGTGGACTTCAGGATTCACTCAGAGAAAGGTGCAGGGACTGTAATTGAAGTTGCTGAGTTGCTTAGCTCACCATTCAAAGCGGTATGCATCATTTTGGTTATCTGGCTTAGTGTAACTTCATAAATGCTTTTTTTAAAAAAAAAAAACATTTATGAATGCTTTATGGTTAAAGCGAATCAAAGCACACAACACATGGAATCACTAAGTTGAGTGCTTGAAAGAGCAGTGCAGCCTCTAACTCGGAGATTTCATTTCAGCCTATCTGACTTTTCATTTCTCTTCTCATTCCTCACTGTGAGTGACAGAAGCCTATGTCACCTAGAGTTTGACTTCAAATGAAACAAAAATAAAGTTGTGATGAATACCTTCTGTTTGTAATATAGATTTTCATTGCAAGGCACTATTATCTAAACTAATACACTATAGATCTTGGGGACATATTGGAAAAGCTATTTGTGGAGCTAAGCTTTAGCAATTTCTGAGCACACTTTTTATCTCAATAGTTGTTTGTTTTTTTTTTTTTCCTGCTAGGGAATACATTTTTTTAAATTGAATTATTAAATCAGACGTTTCTATTTCTTTTATGTGATAAAGTAGCCAGCACCACTGTGTACTTTACATGTAGTATTGCTCTTCTGTGTCATCTGTGCTTTTGGGCTACATTTGTATTGGTAAATGAAACAGGCCAAGACCTTGAGGGCAAGTGGCCTAGAATAGATTCTGGTTTTAAAACTAAACTCTATTCCTGAAAAAGATACCCTCATGCCTACTGATAGCAGTCTGCAGTACATGCTGCCCATCTGAACCATAAGACTACTTGACACAGATCAAAATCATATCAGGAAGTTTGCTGGTAGCAGGATGAATGATGGTGAGCTTCTGCAGAAGCTCTTGCCCTTGCCTGTTAATTTAATTAAAAAGGTGCAGCCTCAGGCTTTGAAGATATATCTGTTTTGAAAAATGAAGAAACAAAAAAGGCTGAAATTGATCTATTTATATTTGTTTTCCTTTATGCCATATCCAAGCTTTTGGGGTGTAGTTTTGAATATTAATTGGAGATCAGTGCCTTCTATGTTCTTTGACTTATGTTTCTGCACCTGATCACACTAGCATAAAAAGGGGTAGAAAATGAAGAAATTTGAGGCACGGAAAAAGAGGAAGGAGTGAATGAAACTGCCATTAAAGTGACCATTAATACGAAGCTTTCCTTACCTTCTTGTTTTAGAATCCTGCATTAAGTGTGCTATACGAGTGTAAAATAATGGAAATAATGTGGAGATTTTCTTAAATATTTGTCAGAATTACTATCTTAGTATTTAGATCAATTGTTTCAGGTATCCCGTTGCTGCTATTTAGGAATCCAGGATAATAATTTATTATTATTATTTAATAATAATATATTATTTTTTAATAATAAATATGCCTGGAAATAAGGATCAGGGAAAAGAATATTCAGGCTCTAGAGTAAGCAAATATTCCCACCCTGTGGAAAAAGCTCTAAAGCAAAAAAAGATCAAAGAAGTGTACTGCTTTCATTATACTAGATATTTTTGGGTTTAACTTTTATTCTGTGCTTCATTTCAGTGGGTATGTAGCTCCAGTTCTGAACATTACTCTCTTGGTCTTGGAACTATTGTAAGACTTCCCTGAGGATTAATAAGACTGAATAGAAGAATCATGGCATACTTTGGGAGGGTACCTTTCTCACACAATGTATTTCGTGAAGGACAGGCTGGAGACCAAGCATCTTACCCAATGTACCATTCTGGTTCTGCTGGAAAGGTCCATCTACGATTCAATAAAATAGTTGCTGAAGTCATCAATGATTTTTTTTTTTTTTCTTTTACGATTCATCACATCCACACCATCATGAAGAAATTTTTTTCCCATCAGATGTCTTTGGTCTGAATGTGCCTGACCAGCAGTTTTATGGTCAGCCTCTAGTTGCTTATGGTGAAATTTATCCTGAAAATTCTATCTCTCACTGGCAACAAGGCACAGTGTCACCAACGGTTGACTTCAGACCTTCTTTACTGTCTGATTACAGAAAGTTCTCTCTGCAGACCTCTACAGTCAAGAGAGAGAACTCTACGGAGGAAATAGTGTTAGTCCAGTCATAAATGCATTTGATTCAAATGTAGAAAGAAGCAACACAAATCTGAGTTTTCAAATAGGATTTGACAATATACATGCTCAATGTCCCATTTTCTTAAACAACTACCCATCTAGACAAGAAGTGAGAGATGGAAGTGGAAATGGGGAAGCTTGTTTAACTGACACTTCCAGAAGATGTAACATAGGACCTACCTGGCCCAACAGCTCTGGACGTGACAGAGAGGTATTTAAATTTTCTCATATTAACAGTCCTTAAAGTTCTTGATTTTTGTTTGTGTTTTTGCACTTTGTGATTTCACTCACACTGATGCAACATGGACTAGAAGCACTTGATTTAAAGACCTTATGAAAAATAAAACATTTATGCCTTGGGGGAAGCAAAAGCTTTTGCTTCTCTGTAGAGCTTTTGTCATGTGTCTTATGATTCAGCTGGCCAAAAGAGACTTCTTATTCACTTCTTTTTTGGTCTTTACTGCTTCCAAAGATAGAGATGCAGGGAAGTGTCAGGTATATTTTCCAATAATTGTGTAACCTGATTTCTTGTCAGAATTTCCTACAGTATTTTTATATCTTTACAAGGAGGAAGACCTCAAACAAACAGTACACGACTAGTTATGAGATTTTTATACAGTATGAAAACCTCCTAGTATCCTATTCCTTTGATTCTAATATCAGAAGAGAACCCAGCAAAACATAAAAAAATTGACATTTGAAGGGAAAGTGCCTATTCTGGCTAGCTAATGAGGATTTTATACTGGCAGAATCCATGTCCTACCTGTTTCATGTTTTAACCAACTTAAAATGTCAATGCATTTCTGCAACCTACCTATTAAAAAAGAATTAATTTTAAAATAATAGGGCTGGTTCCTCACCTAGTATAAAATGAATTACCTCCATTGACTGTAATGGAAACTTATTTTACACCAGAAGAGAATCTAGATTATCACAGAATGGTTTGAGTTGGAAGGGACCTTAAACATTATCTAGTGCCAACCTCCCTGGGCAGGGACACCTTCCACTAGGATCAGGTTGCTCAAAACCCCATCCAACCTGCCCTTGAACACTTTCAGAGAGAGGGAATCCACAACTACTCTGGGCAACCTGTTCCAGCGTCTCACCACTCTCATAGTAAAGAATTTCTTCCTAATATCTACTCTAAATCTATCTTCTTTCAGTTTAAAACCATTACCCCTTGTCCTATCCCTACACTCCCTGATAAAGAGTCCCTCACTATCTTTCCTGTAGGCCCTTCAAGTACTGGAAGGCTGCTATAAGGTCTCCCTGGAGCCTCCTCTTCTCCAGGCTGAACAACCCCAACTCTCTCAACCTGTCTTCATAGGGGACATGCTCCAGCCCCCTGATCATCTTCTCTGGGCCCACTCGAGCAGGTTCATGTCCTTCTTATGCTGGGGGCCCCAGAGCAGGACACAGTACTCCAGGTGGGGTCTGACGAGAGCAGAGTAGAGGGGGAGAATCACCTCCCTCGACTCGCTGGCCACACTTCTCTTGATGCAGCCCAGGATATGGTTAGTTTCTAGGCTGTGAGAGCACATTGCTGCCTCATAGTCAGTTTTTCATCCACCAATACCCCCAAGTCCGTCTCTGCAGGGCTGCTCTCAGTCCACTCATGACCCAGACTGTATTTGTGCTTGGGATTGCCTCGATCCATGTGCAGGACCTTGTACTTGGCCTTGTTGAACTTCATGATGTTTACATGGGCCCACCTCTCAAGCCTGTTGAAGTCTTTTTTGAATGGCATCCCTTCCCTTTATGGTCTAGAATGCTCCAATAGGCTCCTTTATGGGTCATTGAACCATATAACTACCACACAGGGAGAAGTACAGAAACATAGAATAATATGTGTTTGATAGAGATAAGATAACAAAGCTTTTATGGTCTGATATGAAACCTGAGGTTCAAAATAACAAAACATTATACTGCATCTGTGTTTCTGTTGAGCCAGATTATTGTCTCTGTGTCTAGTTTGGCTGACATATCCTGATCCTGAGATATGAAACATACTGTGTCCTGCCTTCACCATGTTTTGCATGCACTTTTTTATAATTATTTTCTAAAAATAGACCTATATAACTGTGGAAGCTGGACCCTATGACACACACTTTGTCTTTAGCTGTCTTTTTGAAGCAAATACTTTTATCTTTTTTTCATTCTTCCATCAGGTGTTCATAGCTCAATTCATGGTTTTTCTGTTTTTAATAACAATGTTGTATGGAACTCCCATGACTCTCTCTGATGCTATATCTCTCCTTGTTTTCTTTCTTTCAAAATCCCAACATAGAGAAGGAAAAAGAAAGTTCTAAATCCTCCTTTTCCCTTAGTCCTTGTTAGCATTCTGAATCATTATAAGAATCCTGAAGTAACCTACAGGATACCTCCACACTGTGAATATGAAAAGACAGTTTAGGTTCACCTTCTGCTTTTAACACCCAGTGATCACTGTATTATAAAGCAAAGGAGGAGACACTTGATTGACTTGTTTCTATGTCTGTGGATAGGGAGAACTATAGAAGTAAACATATATAGACCCAGACAGATGGGGAAGCAGGAGGAAGAGAAATATATCTGAGGATAAGAACTCTAAAGACTGATCCTGGGCACCACATTTTGGAAGCTGGGTTGAATATAAAAGAGGGGATTGAATAGGTGGAGAGACAAAAGGTTGTTGTTGCTTTTTACTTATGATAGGAAAACTAAAGCGTACTGACATGATGAAAAGAACAAGCCTTCTCAGGAGAAAAGTAGAAAATAGTGGGATACAAATGACCAGGAGGAGATTAAATTGTGGTACGGGAAGAAGAGGTTCTAGAGGAAGCAGGCATATGAGAACAGGCACAAACGCTTCTGTGACGGAGGAGGAGAGAATTATAGGGGAGGGAAGAGAAGAGAAAAGTGAGTCAAGGGCAGCTACAATCAAATGTGTGGGAGGATTTAAGTCAAGGAAATATTTGAGCTGTTTAGCTAGAAGAGGAAGAAATGGGAGAGACAAGATTTGTAGCAAAAATCAGTGTGGTCACAGGAATTTCTTCAGGGAGAAACAGCCATGTCAGGATAGAAAGAGAGCCAAGGCAAGGGGCTGACAACTGAACCCTGAGATGGTAAGAAAAGGAAAATTAGAGTTATTAGTTAATAACGTTAATGATTTAATTTTAAATTAAATTAAAATTTATTTAGTTTTAAATTATTATTTAATCACATTCTTCAAGCCATGAATTTGAGGATCCATACTCATGTCCTTGTGGCAAATCATCCTTTCCCAGTCTTGGCCATCTCCTTGCTTAACTGCTCTCTCTTCATTTCTCAGTTCCCAATTGCAGTTTTGTTCTTTTAATATCTTCAGTCCCATTCAATGTCATGTCCCAGCCTCACCTTTTCTTACCTGTGCCCTAGTTTTCTTAGCTCTTCATTTATCCACTATCTCTCTTTTTCCATGCACTTCTTCCAGGGCACTGTACCTGCTCTGTAATGACAGAACTGCAGGTGGAAAAGAAGCCCTTTTGTGTGCTGGAAGCAGCAGGTTTCCAGCCTTCCCTCCTGTGGGAGTCTCCATCCACTGCTCCTGTACGGTAGTCTTTAAGTTGTACCTCCTTTGCAGCACAGGGCCTGGGTGGTCCTCAACTCTGTAGAGTCCCTATCAATCTCCTTCCTGTTTGTCCTTCTGGCTCGTGGCTCCTCACCACCTCCTGCAGCTCCTTCACTGGCAGCTCAGCACTACAGCCAGAGCATAGCTTCCACCAGCAAGGCCACTGCAGTCCCCAGCCCCAGGGAGAGGCACCAGACGAGCCCTGCAGCCAGAGACCTGGGCTGCAGCATCCTTCCTCTGGACCAATGTGTCGGTTAAGTCTCTGCTGTTCACAGGGGCAGTTTCTGCTCCCCATGATGAAGATTGCACCACATGGTGTGTCATCACCATGACTGCATACTCCTCAGTGCAGGTTCTGGGCAACTTTAACACCCTTGCTGAAACAACTGCTGTAGCTTTACCTGCCTGCTGTGCTCTGCGAGCTATGCTCCTGCTCCTGACTGTAGAAATCACACACAAACACAGAATGCTTCTCTGAGCTTTTTCTGGCTTAGATTCCTCCATCTGGAATGTAGGGGTACACAACATCCCAGATGCGGACTTTCTAGAGCTTTGTCAATATACCTTTTTGTAAAACTGTTTAACTTAATGTAAGTGTGATCAGGAATGGGTGTTATGGGGGTTTTATGGCTATATAATTTTGGGAGGCCATTACTGTTACCAAATCATTCATAATTTCTAAATAGTGAACCTCCACCAGAAGTTTCTTATTACTGTCTGCTGAGGTGAATAGTAAGGTAGGTGTCTAACCAAGGTGGAAAAAAATGAACCAGTGGAGGTGCTATGTTTTCAGTGACTTTTGAAGGAGCTTTTTCAGCACTCCTTAGAATCAGGATGATGGGCTACTAATTTGTATAGCTAAATTTAATTTCACTCTCTTATTTCAACCCTCAGGCTCATCCATTGTTTTTTGTACCAGACATTTCAATTTTTCCCTTTATTGATGATGCTCTCTTATTATCTTTAAATTTTATAAGCACTCTCCTAATGCATGTGCTATTGTTGTTAATGAAAATACTACATACAATGAGACCCAACACTGATGTTATCTATAAAGGGTTTGTAACTTCTGAGCTTTCAGTTCTGCCATTGTGATCTCCCCACTAGCCAGCTCCCGACAGATCTTTCATCTTTTATACTCATCCTATCTTTTAAACTGTAACTAAAATTTCCCAGCCTGCATCTTTTCATGCATATTGCACTTCCTTGTCCAGAAGAAAAAGAAATCTTAAAATGGGTTTATTATTTATTATTACTTTTATAAATTTACATACTCATGTATAAATTATTATTAAAATGGTAAAATACACCTTTTGCCATATCTCAGTTTCCTCTTCTGTGACACGTCATTAGTTGCTTCTCTTTCTGAAGGGATTTAAAAGTTGGTGTCTCAGTTGAGCCTTGTATGTGTCTCTGTACAACAGTAGAATGGGCTTGCAGATACAATAGTATTAAGTTCTTTCCTGGAGGTAATGTTCTGACTGAAGGGTATTATGGCAAACAGAAAAAGGGGTGCTTTGACCCAAAATAGTGACTCAGACTTGTGCTCTCCAAGTTTAGAGAAAGTATCTGGGGATTTTTCATGTTCAACAGAATACACTAGCTTCCTCTTATCTGTCTTAGGGACTTTACCTGAAAGGTTTATGAAGTTTGAAGGGATCCTGAGCTTTCCTTCCAGGGCAGAAAGGGAGAAAATAAGGATTAAAACTCACTGCAGCATAAGCTTCATTTTGTCCCCTCTCCCTTTTGTAAACTAAGCATACATCTTCTACATTTAGAGTTATCTGGGCTCTGACACTAGGTGAATTTTGAAAGCTTTGTCTGGAATTCCTTATATTCTGCACAGAGAGGAAAAAAATAATTGTTAAATCCAGGGTAGCTGATGCTTTGTGACTTTGTGGGTTTTTTTCTCTGAAAGCATTTAGACTGCAGGCAAAATGGGGTTATTTGTGCTTATTTGGAGCTCTACCAAGTCAGGGGAGGGATGATAAGGTATGAAAGTTAGTTCTTATGGAACCAAATGTAAGTTTAACCTTATGCTCCTTCTGTTTCTGTTATCTAAATAACTGAGCTCTGTTTCTTCTGGTGTCTAGGTATTTTTAGGCTACAGGTTGGTCTATCCAGCTGGTTGAAGCAAATCAAGGAAGTAATGAAAACACTGTTGCTTTTTGCAATGCAGTGGAGAAGTAATGAAAAAAACTTTATTCAGGTAACTATGACATTTCACATATTTATATGAATTGAGTTGGTATCCCTGTGTATTGGGTCTGGCTGAGATGGGTTAATTTTCCCCATAGCAGCCGTCTTAGTGCTGTGCTTTGTAGTGGTAGCTAGAAAGGCATTGATAACACACCAATGTTTTGGCTACTGCTCAGCAGTGCTTGCACAGCATCAAGGCTGCTCCTCCCTTCCACCCAACCCCCCGCCTGCCAACAGACTGAGAGTGGGCAAGATCTTGGGAGGGGACGCATCCAGGACAGTTGACTTAAACTGACCAAAGGATATTCCATACCATATGACATCTGCTCAGCAATAAAAACTAAGAGAAAGGAGGAGGAGGGAGGGCATTTGTTATTACAATGTTTGTCTTCTGGAGCAACCACTACATGAACTGAAACCCTCCTTCCAGAGAAGTGGCTGGACATCACCTGCTGATGGGGAGGAGAGAATAAACCTTTTTTCTTTTCTTCCATCTGCATCCTTTGCCTTTATTAAACTGTCTTTATCTTGACCCACAAGTGGTTTTTTTTCATCTTATTTTCTCCCCCCTTCCCTGTCCTGCTGAGGAGGGGAGTGATAGAGCAGCTGCATGGGCACCTGGCATCCAGCCAAGGTCAACCCACCATATCTTCCATTCCTGAACAGTATCTACTTAAATATGGAAATGCTCCTCATTTTGGTTCAAAGATGAAAATGCACAAAGGCATGTTAATTCCAAAAATATTTTCTCCCTTAGCTGTCCCCTTTATCAGTGATAAATACATTTACCTCTTCAGTGTTGATGGTTTATAGTTTATAGAAACTTAAGATATATTTTCTGCCATTGTCTTGGACAATATTAGTGCCTGTGTAGCTCAAAGCAGGAAAAACGAATTGGAGGAACTGACTGAGAACAGAATTCCTACATACTGTCATGATGAAAAGTGAGACTTAGCAAGTGACAAAAAATCTTTTAATTATTGTTTACTGTTACAGTTAATATCATGGCTTAATGGGATAGAAATTTTTTTACTTTCTCAATCTTCTTTGGAAAAAGAAATTGTGTTAAAATCCAAGAGCACTAAGAAATACAAGTTTTTAGACCATCTGTGCAGATTCATTTTCCTTTGTAGATATGCACTGATCACACTATCAAGTTGTTAGCACAAATGCATGCTTTTTCCCCCAGAAAAGTAGTTGGAAAATGGAATGCTGCTTTTTTTTTTAATTAACTTTAATGAATTAACTATATTCAAGGTCAGACAAGCCTGCTTCTCTTAAAAGAAAAAAAAAAAAAAATCCAGTTTGTTGCCCTGAAATAACAGTGAATATATTATGTACTCGTATGGCATGGATGGTCAGCTTCAAAACATACTCATTCACATATATCTCAGTTTTCCTTTTTCCCCACAGTTCCTCAGTCTGAACCCCAACCCAATTCTACTAACACCAGATGCGTGAAGGCGCATTCCACATGACAGGCTTTCCTCTCAGATATTCAGATTTTTTTAATGTCCAAACATTCTACATTTAACTTTGCACTCTAATTATAGGAAAAGCTTTCTATTGATTTTTTTGTGAATAAATGAGTTTATTTACAGGGCTAAAAAGATTAATAGAATTAAGCCATTCTTGTTTTGCAGTAACTTGTTTAGTGTGCATCGCTAACAAATACTCTTAAAAAGAAAATAAGAGCAAACTTTGCTTTTCTTCTGTCAAATAAATGGGAAAACATTCTTAGGAAAAAATGTCATAAATTTGCCAAATAAGTGTCTTTCCCCAAAGAATCTCAGTAACTGGTTGTTTTATACATCAGAGGCAAGATGTATAATTCAAACTCTGTGTCATGCAGACTTGCACCTCCATCATGTAGCTCAAGTAGAAACCCATCATGTTTTTCTCTAGGTAATATTTGTACAGGTAGAAATCTATAATTGAAACATTTTGTTGTGTACAACTGTAAAGCAGTTTTCAAAATCCCTTTATAAGGTTACTTCTACAATTATGGCCATAGCTATAGTGAACATTCATCAATGAGTGGCTTCTGAATACGTTCTAAAGCGAGTTTGATACCAGAAGATGTCAAGCTGATAGTCTCAGGGTTCCGTGCTGCAAAATGCAGAGTTCCTCCACCTCCTACTGACTTCAAGAATGTGCTCTGCACTGCAGAGAAATACATAGCATTATGAAATCCTGTGAAATAACAAACTCCCATAAATGTTAGTACTTTCTACATAAGCTGAGTTGTTGCAGCACAGAAAGAAAGTAGCACAAGATTTTCTTCATGTAAGACTTGTGTAGTATTTCAGTTATACCTTGGAAGACTTAGCCTTTCAAAATTTTGTGATGGGCATGTTTTATCCACCTGCTCAGGCCAGAAGCCCTTTAATTGCTTGAAAACAATAGATAGCCATAAATGAGCAACACTTTCTGGAGCTGAATGTATTTTTATCTGAAAAGCGTAACAAGCAAATTTCTGTTCGCACATTATCCTAAAATATAGATAGTGTAGGAATAGGGAAGGAGATTAGATTTGCTTAGTTTTGAAATGACTGCCAGGAAGTTGAGGGGGTGATTTATGCCCTGTGTGTGTACATAGCCCATTAATTTGGTGCTGGAGAAAGGGTAGTGAAGTTTCCAGTCTTATTCAGTCCCTGGCCGCCTTACGGAAACAGGTTACAAGAGTGAATCTGGTGATAGGGGATAGCTTTATGTGTACCTTGTTTGCAAAGAAAATAGATTGACATCAACTACACAGGTCACAAAAGCAGCCTCTGTCGTATGATGATTTTTTACTATGGGAATAAATCTATCTCGTATTGGAGGTATTGTCAAGCCTCATTTCCTCCTACACCCACTGAAAGAAACATCCTGCCCCCTGGCTTTTCATTGTAAGAAACAGGCTTCTTCATTGGATTATTAATTTTGGAAGCCTAGGCTTTTTTCCCTTCTTATGCTGTAGAAATACATGGCGTAAAATAATAGTTCATACTGTTGTTTAAGAGGCTTGGGCAGCAGCCCTGAGGCAGGAGGTAACATAGTAATGCAGAACTTCATGTGAGAGAACTATGCTCAAAATACACTGTAATCAGATATGCTATAAAGTGCTACCAACTCAGAAGCTACAAAATGCTGCTTGAACTAACAAACAGAAAAGAATGCAGTATGCTTATTACTGGATGTTTGAGTTCAGCTGCTAAAATATTCAGGCCAATTAGTGAAATGTAAAGCTTCAGCTGGTACAATATGTACCCTTACCTGTAGCTGCAAAGTGTATTTTCTTAAAAAGCAAGTTTAATCTTGTTACGTAATGCCTGTGACCAGTGTTCATTAGGAAATGGTACCTCAGGAGGAATCAGTTTCTGCAAGTCTTTGGTAATTGGAAGGAAGAGGGGCAATATATTTTTACAGGTAATGGTATATCAGAGGGACTCAATGACTATAACAGTTACTGCTCTCTATAGACATCTACGTAAATACCCAGGGTTTTAGTAATGAGGATTTCAGATTGGGTTCTAAAAAGCACTGTAAAAATAGGGACTTCTAATATTTTGCATAGAAAGCATGTTCCTGTATTCGTTTTGACCAGCTGTCCTAGTCACAACTGTCTGTGCCTGTGCTTTTAGTTAGTTTTATGTTAAAACTCTTGTTATTTAAGCACACATTTGAGCACCCTCATTTCTACTGTGCTTGCTGTACATGGAAGTCTGTGTTTAAACTCCTTTTGGCTTCACTGAGGTCAAGCTCAGCACTGATTCTGTGAAGTTCATGAAGACTTTACTAATGGATTTCCTATTAAGTAAAAGCTGTAGTTATATGTATGCTATCTGATATGTAGTTATCTCACTACTGTACGAAAACAAAGTTTGAATTACTACCTCTTTCCCCTCTGCACAAAATTTTATTTCTAACAGCTCTTTATGTACTATTATTGTAGGTATCTTGTAGAACTTTTGTTTGGCTCTTATAAGAGAACTGAAATGCATACCTATTTAGACATAATTTCACCACATGTACTTTTCAGAATAAGAAATGCCTATCCTGCTTTTGACTTGAAGACAAACACTGGGAAAATCTGGAGTGTCGCAACAAGGTTCCCAGAACATACCCTTGATGAATCAAAATTCAGAATCTGCGTTTGGACAGATTCTTCACCATATCCTCTGCTTCTTACGCAACATGGTAAGTGATAGAGGTGTCTGTATCCTTTCACAATTCAGTTCCATGGAGATGATAACAAAATACATTTGTTATCTGGAAAGATACTTGGAGAGCAATCCTTTTGTGAGTGTTGAGTGCATACTTTATCAAACATGTTCAGTATATTTGCTGTAAAATTAAAATCATATTAAATATCAAACTTTGCTGTGTAGACCTCTGTTTTCTTTAATAACAACTGGGACCAATTCTGGCAGTCTCAAATGGGCCATAATTCCGATATTGTTTCAGAAGGAATTTAAGCTTGTGCCTAATTTAAAGTATAAGGGTAGTCCTCATATAGTCATGGAACTTTTCACAGCCTGGACTCTGTTTCCAAATTCAAGACTTAAGAGTCTGAAGTCATGAAGACTCCTCTGCACCCAAGGTTATATACAGGTTAGGGAAAGTACATGTCAGACATAAAATGAAAGGAGAAATTCCAACTGGGTGGAAAGAGAAGGAGAATAATTAAGATTTGGAACAGTTTGCCCACGGAGATCGTGGAATCTACATCCTTGGAGGCTTTTAAGGATTTACAGGACAAAAACCCTGAGCAAGCTGGTCTGAATTCAGTGTTGACCTTCCTTTGGGGAGGAGGCTGGACTAGATGGACCTACTGTGGTCCTTCCCAACCCAAATTATTCTGTCACTAGTGACTGTAGTAAGCTGCCACTGCCCCTGTGCATCCTGTATCTGTGTGAATGGGAGGATCCTTGATTCCAGCTCTAGTAATTTTTACTTCTTAAGGCACATATGCAAAAATTAAATAAATTAAATCTTGTTCCTCCTCTCTTCCTGTACTGTTTCATTAAGTGATACTATTTATTTTATTTTTTTCATGAATCGTTTCTTCAGTTGTCAAGTAATTATTTGGTTGTAGTGGACTGAATATTAATTTGACAGGTTGAAATCTGGAAATCCAAAGCTCTAAAGAATGTCAGTCACATATATTTAACACCCCCCCCCCCCAACTTCATAAAGAAGGTAGCCAAGACCTGCACATTTATTCATACAAGTTTGATTGCTTGATTTGGGAGCATGTATGCAGTTATTGGAAAGCCTGGAAAAGTAGTAGGTTGAATCATCTTGAATCACTATTTTGTGGATTCCCTGAAACAAAGGTCTGAGGATCTTGGGACACTTGAACCAGAAAGTAGTATTTCCAGCACTTCTGTCAGCTAGACGAGGGATCTACACTGAAGTTCTGTTTTATCATATAGCATCATTTACCCTAAAAATTGTTCAATTTTCAGTCTGCTTAACTTTATTTATGAAAATTCTTTAGAAGGCACAACTAAAACTTAAGAGGATATAAGAAAAAGTCCCTATCCTAAACTTTCTTACAGACTAAGTAAACAATAAGATATAGTTAAAGTGGGGAGAGGGAGTACACTTTTTTGTCCCATCTATATAAAGAATTGTGTAGTCATCCAAAGACATTTGGCATAGCAAGGAAAGGAAAATGGGTCTACAGAGTGCAAATGAATGATAGTAGCAAGTTTCAGATTTTTTTTTTCCAGTGAGTGACCTGAAAAAAATGCATGTTACAATTTTAATTTAGAATTCTGTGCCTTTTTTTTTCTGGTGTGTATAAATTTAGCAAACAGGTACTGCAGTTTACATGTCAAACCAGCTGTGAGGAGTTCCTTAAAACAGTGAGTTGTCAAAGGGCTAGATGTGTAAAACTGGTAGAAAATGTTCAATTGAACTGGCTTTCTAAGCAAAAGGAAAATGGAAAGAAAATGAAAATTTTCAGAAGGAACTTTTGAATCCATTGACACATTTTTTTTCCCTAGGGAAAATCAAACCAAAGCAAAACCATGCTAGCTATGGTAACCAGTTCTGTTTCATTTCAGCTTTGGTTTTATCACAGCCCCATCCCCTAGAAATGTCAGCTGTTCTCTGAAGGGTTTTTTCAGTATTACATTCCCTTAAACTTCCCTGCAACAACAATTTTGCATTTCTTGGTTTGTTCTAAAATAATAGCATAGCAGCTCTGAACCAGATATGCTGGTATGAATTGGCTGCTGTGGGTGGGAAATTCAGAATACCATTAAACCCAATGAAACTGATTGGTTAGGCTCAGTTTGAACCAGTTGTCTGAACCTATACCAGTGTAAAGTAGTCAACACACAAGTATGGGTTACATGTTTAGTTTCTGGGGATTTATATTTAAAAGTACGTAGTTTCCATTTTTATATCAAAAAGTTCAGTTAAAGCTTCTAATAAGAGCTCTTACAGCTGCTAATTTTGAAGCAATAAATACCATAAATGAAAATCTGAAAGGAAAATCTACTATGACTTTTCTATTATCAGCTACAGACAATGAGATTGCCTGAGAATTGTGGAGGAGTCCAGACTTTATTTTGCATTGTGAAACCAGTACATTACATGAAGACTTTTCACTGAAGAGTGAGATCTTTTTTCTGTTGAGAGGTATCTCAGATTTGCAGCATCAGTGTTGGTGCAGTGTGCTCTGCATGCCTGTAAAGACCAAACTTACCAGACATGTTTGCAATTTGACTGCCAGTTTATGCAGTTATTCTTTTACATTTTTTTCAGTTCTTCTAAAATGGACAGAGAGGAAGTGTATTGACAGGGTTGGAAAATGGCTTAAAAAGCTGACATAGCACTGGAGAAAATTCTCAAAATGCTAGAATATTTCTGAACAACAGATTGTACAAACTGACGTAGAGCTTCTTAGTTTATGTGTTCTAATATTATATATAATATCTTTCTATACTATTATAATGTGACTATACATAATATATTACATATATATAAAATAGGTATGAGCATTCATTTACTACTTGGTTATAGCTAAAAAGGTGTGCACAACAGAAACAGTAGCAAGTAAAATTCTGGAGCCTTCTTGTGTCATGAGCGGCAACAGAGTCAACTTTATCATCAGGCCATGTTTGCACGTAGGAAATGTAGCAAGATATCAGAGAAATGAAAAATAAATAAATTGCCATTTGTCTCTTCCTTTCTGCTTGGGAAAGTTGCTTAGCTCTTCATTCCCGCTACCTAACAAATTGCTAAATTCCTCTAAATCAGCACAGATTCGATGACTTGTAGAGTATTTGAAGCAAAAGTTTTTTAAAAAATAAAAATCAGGTCTGTCTTTATCTAATTGCTCTTGATGGAGCTAGTCTGCAGCAGTAGTTAGGAATTTTTAAAAAAATTCTGATTTTCTTTTCTCAAGTATCTAGCCTGGAATTCTTTAGCAAGCTGCTATTAATTTTTCCTGCTGTCTTTATTTACAGCTGGCTGTATCACTCATGATTTAATTGTAAAGATCCTCCATTGCACAAATCAATATCCAGTCCAGGAGGAATGCCTTCTAAGTCCAGGAATGCCTGCGAATCTGATGAATTCTTACAAAAGTAAGTATCTCATTAAACGATGGTATATTGAGTATATATTGTGTAATATAAGCTGTGCATTTAATGCACTCTGCTTACGTGCCATATAAACAGAACCACAGGGAGAGTTAGAGTATTACGTTCCAAATGCTTAATGTATAGTTTCTGAAACTCTCAGAACACACAGTGCTTATGTTCTACAGAGATGATGGTGTGCTCTAGTGCAAGGATTCAAATCCTGGCTCCTTCATACAAGCTTTGTGCAGCCTTGAATTATTTGTTTCACTCCACTGCTCTTCTGGTCCTTCTCATCTGTAATTCAAGGATGCTGCTACTTCCAGTATCTCATAGGAGTGTTATAAACGTGAGGGGGTATGCATATCCTCAAAGGGGGAAATTACCAAAGAGAGGAGAAACAGTATTATACAGCTGCGTACGAGGTGATTTTTCTTCATATCCAGTTGCAACAGTAGTAAAGCAAATGAAGTCAGCACTTTGATGATGACTGCAAGTTGAAGAAAAACACATTATACATACAAACACGTCTTTCTGAATGTATGTAGTCTATGCTCTGATTTGCATTCATTCAAGTAAAGTCGTGGTGGTTACAAGTACTACTGGACTCAGCTAGTTGTTTCTTGCCCTCTGGCAGCTCAAATTCAGCTGTAGTCAAAGCGAGCAGATTTTGTGTTGAAGCAGCTTAAGTGCAGGCTCTTAGCTATGCTGGAGGGACGGTGACTTTCAGCAGAAGGAGAGAAGTTGGCAGTTTTCTGTGGTAACTTGTTAAGCTGGCACTGCAGGAATCACAGCTCATCTGTTAGAGAGGTAAAGAGTTTTAGATAAAATAGTATATGTCTATAATTGAAAGGGAAATTTTTAGAAGCAGTTATATTTGCAGTATAGTGTAAACATTACCTGAACTAGCCTAGGGCAATTCAGCTTGATTAAGGAAAGTAATGTAGTTGTGAGAGCAAGTGTCACACTGTGTAAATTAGCTTTGTTCTATATCCAGCTTGGACACTTCTCTTCTTACACAGGTACACAGGTCCAATGTTCAGATGTTTATGGTGAATTATGGTTTGCAACTAAAGATGGAGACTTCAACCTTTCTAAGCCCACTCTTGTTAAAATCTCTGTAAAGCAGGAGCTGGTACAGCAGAGCACTGTGCAAAACATTACAACACTAGAATAGCTGAGCAGAGAATCAGGTCATACATAGATCTGTTAATTACATTAGAAGGACAGGGTGGGTTTTTTTTTTTTATTTTCACAACTCTCTTCTCATTTCAAACTAATTGCTAAAGAAAATGGAAATAATGAGTCATTTTATTGAGGGTGAGTTTAGTGTATTTCAGTACAGTGTACAGTATGTTCTAAACAGTTTTATTTTCACTGTATGGAAGAACACATCAATAGTGGACTGTTTAAATTCCTGCACTTGCAGAATCTCTGCACATCTCACTAGCAGTGAAACAAAGTCAATAATATTCTCATCTTTTTTGCTTTGCTCCTTCACTGTCATGCAGAAAGCACTGGGCTGCACTTCTGGCCTCAGCAGTTTGTAATTCTATACTATGCCGTACTTTCAGCTCCCTTTCTTCTGCCTCCTTATCAGAGTCCTGTATCTGAAATTTGAAACCCCAAACCATAATGATCCCTTGTGTAGCTTAACACAGCCTGCGGAGTTGCCTCAGGGTGAAACTTTTCCTATGTTTGGGCTATCTTTTAGTGCAAATTACTTTCCTCCAAATGTTGCTAACAGAGTGATTTGATGTACATGTGCAGAGTTCTTCCCCAGAAGAGTATTTGGAAATTGTTCAGGGATGAATTCTGATGGAAGTTCCCCAAGTTGAGACAGCAAAGGGAATAAATATTCTGCTGCTCCTGCTTTTCTGTAATCCAGAAAAACTAAAGTGAAGCCAAAATGGTGACATGATGAATTGTTCTCAGACCAGAGTGGTTGAGTGAAACAGACAACTTTGTGAAGATCTGTCAAAAGCTTTCATTTACGATGACATTTGACTGTATTAATGAGCACTTCACCCTGCCACCTACAGAAGCACCTGAAAGACTTGGTGATTTCTGGAATCCATTTAGCTTTGAATGTGATAGGGATAAAATACTTGTGTGCTAATGACCATTACACTCAGCACCACACCATTTCATCATCCATTATTTCCTTCTTATGGAGACAGCCTTGAGCTTACATCCTATCTGACTCACAAGTAGAATATCAGATCTCAAATATACAAGTTAAAAAAAACCCAGAAGACTGTGTATAGGCTGCAAGTCAATCTGTAATTAATAGAACCATCTGTGAAATTCTGATATGGAATCTCATTTGGTGTCTGGTCTTTCATTTTGCATATTGATCAGAAATCCTAGACTTGCCTCAACCTGCAGGCTTTCTTTCTCTTCCTACACTTCCTTTTTCCTCAAGTTTTTCTTACAGCACCTGTAGAGGCTATCAGGATTCATTGCTACCTTCTCCCAGCCCCTCTGTCATTGTAAGGTGTATGTTAGTTACTTCTCCAGCTGATTTGCTGCCGTTCCTTTTCCAGATGTTCAGTGTAAGTTCGTCTGGAGGCAGAACCCTGTCTTAAAGAGAGAGAGACTGCTTAAAAGAAGAGAGCAGTAAAACCCATATTTGTGTGTCATCAATTTTTGCCACTATTCACAGAAGTTTCTGATGTTCATATGCATCCATAGACTCTCCTTCTCTGGGTTTCCCAGCTGTGGGTGTGCTGTCCACTCCCATGTTTACACTTGTCCTGTTCTTGATCGTCTTTTATTTCTTGAAGGGTCATCTGCAGTTTCTAAAAATTCTTTGCTTTATCATCCTGTCATCCAAACCTTCTACATCTACCTTTAAATCTTGCTCTCAGTTTCCTATCTTTCCTTAGATTTAAAATGGATGCCTCTAAAAATGATTTTATGATGCCCGTCATGAAAGACATTATATAAAAATAAATTAAATTGGGGTTAAGCAGCTTGTGTCAAATAACTCCTAGCTCTCAATGCCAGCAGCAAGCCTTCTCATGTGACAGCAATGAATAAATCCTCCATTTAGACACTTTTGCCTTTAGAAGTACAGGCCGCAAACTCAGGTCATCCTGAAATGCCTAACAAGACAAAGAACACGAGTGTATATAAGAATATGGGGTGCTCTTATTTATTTTTTTATTGATCTGTCTGCTAGCAACAGATTGCAGTAATGTAGAACCTACAAAAGAATGTAGGATATTTATAAGATTTACTTCTAAACATGCCTTTTTATTTTTTTAATTGGACTTTTTAAAGGATTTTCTCATATATGTATTTAATTCCATCCACACTCTACCATGGTGTAATTTGCACAGTTACCTTACTGCTTTGCAGTTTAACCAACATATTGAACCAGGATATGGAATAGAAATGTCTAAAGGCTTATCATTTTGCTTCACATGCTTGCCTGTGACCTTATTGATGACATTTTTTTTGCTTTACTAATTCTATTGTCTGAGAATTGAGACCTAAATAAGAATTCCTTTTCACTCAAAGTGAAGTTTAAGCTATTAATTTTACACTGGGCAAAGTAATATCCATGCAGATTGGGATCATAAGAAGCAAGCATCTTTTGGAGGAATATGTTCTTTGTAAAAAAGAAACTTAATTTTCTCTTGTCACTGCAGATTAAATTTCTCATTCAGAGATGCTGCTCAGCTGAGTCCTTTTTTAAAAAACAAAAAAATCTGGTTGAACTTTATTAGGATTTGGAACTTATAGCACATCCGAAAACCTTGCTGTGGGGAAGCAAAATCATCTAGTGGTGAGGGAGTCTCAAGAAACAGAGGGATTTTCCTTTTCTCTGCTTCTGATATATTGTGGGACTACACAATGGCAGGGTAGAAGGTGAAAAACAAGTGTGAGGCAGTTCTGCAAGGATCATGAGAGAGTTCATCATTAGAGTCATGAGGCAGATGTGATTAGGTGAAATAAGGAGAGGAAGAAGTTTCAAGAAAGGTATAGGTAGGCACAACACAGATATGAGCTGAGGAGCAACAGAAGAGAATCTATGCATTGTTACAGTCCCAGGAACCAGGAGTCAGTTGCTTGGGCTTTTGCTTGTAAAGGGACTTGAGAAGATTTGAGGCATAACAGTGATACGCTTTCCACCAGTACAGATATTTCACTGTGTTGATGTTAACTTCTCTCATTCTTACATCTCTACTTTATGCTCTTAAAATCAAAGAATTTTGCAAATGCATGGCAGCGCTATCAGAAGACCTTGTTTTAGGTATTTGTTAATAATTCTTTTAAAAGAACAGTAGTCTTGCTCACCAAGTAATCAGAAGATAGGAAATGCCAGCTTTAAGACTGATATTTTCTGTGTGCGTGCTAATAGCTGTGCTTGGCATCAGAGATCCAAAATTTTTTACACCCTAGCCCAGACTCTTGAGACAAGACTATATGTCTCTTCTGCCATACCTTTATGCATACCTCACGGTGTTTACTTAGCAGTGAATGGGGAATATTTCTGGGTGAACTTTTTCTTCTAATTATATTAAAACCCACATCTTAAGAAAAAAACACAAAAAGGGTTGGTTGAAACATAATTTTATAAGTTTTGTATTTCTGAATAAGCACCCTGATATCTCTTTTTAAAAATACTGCAAAAAACTTTGCTATATGAAGAAGGCTAGAAAGGAAAATTATCACTAGGGCTCAGTCTTAAGGCTGTACATTCGTATCACCATATGGACTAAGAGAATAGCTAGCAGCAGAAACAACTTTTACTGAAATACAAGCCTTAGAAGGTGATGCCATTCACTTTTTTAATAGCTTGAATATCTATTTGCTAGTGGAATAGCAGTAGCCATCAATCTCTGGAGAGGAAGGCTAGCTAGGACAAACACAGAGCACAGAAGAAGATGGAGGACTGGCCCAGGTTCATTCTCAGAGACTTGGGATTTCTTCTCATTTAAACAAAACAGCATAAAGTTTTAGGTGTGAGTTGCATGATCTTTTTTTCATGTTATTATAGTTCTGCTCACAATAAAACCTTTGCTGATGCTGTCATGTCCGGTAGGTGGTTATTTCAGTATGGTTTGTTTTATTGGTAACAATTTTAATTGTGCACAGTCTAAGCTTGCTGACAAAGGGATTGAGAAAAATGCATTAGTGATATCATTCATGGCATACCGCTTGGCTGCCTTTGACTCCAATTAGTATTGAAATTCTAGCACGTCCAGCACAGAAGCACTCAGTGGTGGCGTGACTTCATTCAGGCCGCGATAGTCTACTGTTAGTCTCCACTCTCCAGTAGACTTTCACACTGGTCATATGGGGCTGTTAAAGGGTGAGCAAGTCCTGCTGATCACCCCTTGGCTCTCCAGTCAACGAATCAGTTTATGCATGGGAATCAGGATTGGTGTCATATTGCTGTCAGTGCACTACTGTGGTAGTGATTGACACTTGCTGTTCTTCAACCCTCAGCAACCCCACAAGAGAAGGGTCCTTCAAGAGACCAGGCAAGGTAGACAGCTGTTCAATTTCCCCTGTCTCCATTGTATTGTTCAATTTTCCCGGAGGCTGGTGCATGATAGAGAATGTGATATACCCACTCAATGTTATGCTCTTTGGCCCAGGTGTCTATGAGGTTGTGAAACCTGGGCTTCACTGCCACCACTGCTAGAAGTGCTCATGTGCCTGCTGCCAGGTACCAGGCACCAGAAATAATTATATAGAAAGTCATAGTTCCTGGTAGTTCCTAATAGTTCCTACCAGTAGACCAAAAACTATATGCCAAATTAGTGTACAAACTACTTCTAAGGACCTAAAAGAAAACATGGAGAGGAGTAATAGCCAGAGTGAATTTTATAAAAAGACATCATATCAAATCAAACCAGTTTCTTTCTACCACAGGGTAAAAAAGAGGAGAAGCAATACATGCCACATAGCTTGACTTTTATAAGACTTTTTGTGGGAGGCATCGGCCTGTCAGCCTTGCACAGCCTCTGAGAAACAGCTAGGCTTTCATGACAAACAGGCCTTGGGAGAAAGATAAGAGACTGCTGAGCTGTGCTAAGGTGGCAGAGGAAAACAACGGACAGCTGCAACACTAAAACTGTGGAAAAGTACTGAACTGTGAGAAGTTACCGCCGCGTGAACAGCACGTGAACGAGAAGATGATTGGTCTGCGCAGCGCGTGTTAGAGTGGTCTTATGCTGCTAGGAGAAAAGGTTGATAACTGTCTAATTGCTGATTTGCTGATTATGAAGTAAGAGCTTTGGCGAGAGCATAAGTATGTACTATTGGAAGAATAAACGGCTTTGCTTGTTACAACTCTCAGAGTTGTGCAGGTCCAATATCCTCCCGCAACAACTTTTGACACTATACTGCATAGAGTCCCAGTAACGAAACTGAGGTCTATTTAGATGAAAAAAAGCAGTTGCCAAAGTCATGGGAAAACTCTACTTGGGAACTCATTAACAGTGGTTCAGGTACATTTGGAAAAGGACTGAGTAATGCTCTGCAGAGATCAGTCCTAAGGAAGTGGTACTATCAGATATTTTTTTTAATGATTGAATAGAAAATGTGCTGATTGCGTTTGAAAATACCAGTAAGGTGATAGTGTACATTAGGAAACTGGATTAGAGTTCCATGCGGTCCTGATAATAGGGGCAAATGCTAGATGATGAACTCAAGTAAGAACAGTTCACTGCACAAATATAAGAAGGGGAACAAATGGCTAAGTTAGAGCTCTGCAGGTGTATATTTTTTTTTAATGGTTGGACTAGGTGATCTTCAAGGTCTTTTCCAACCTAGGTGATTCTGTGATTCTGTTATGTCAGATGGAAATGAGTTTGTCCTCTGTGACCTTTAATGTATTTGTTTAAAAAAAAAAAAAAAACAAAACCAAAAGCCCCTATATCTATGCTTACACCTTTTGTGATCTCTGATGGAATGTATGTATTTTACTTAACTACAGTGTAGTGTGGGTGCAGAACATTTACAAGATATATGAATTCCCTGTAATTGTGCTGAATGGCAGTTATGTATAGCACATTTATTTAAGTTTAACCATTCATTTGTGCTGGGGACCTCTGCTGCCTTGTGAGATATGAGTCTCTCTCCTAAGTCACCCTTTCCACAGTTTATTCATAGGATGAGTGGTTTTTTTGGAACTAAACCCAGCCAGTTTTATTCAGACATTCCATCAAAAGCCATTTTAGGTAGAAAGAAACATAGTTTACATCTGAACTCCGAGTTTTACATGTCACTCGACAAACCAGGAAAGAATCATCTTTCCTTCATGGCCCAGGGAGTTCTGAAACAACTTGCCATTCTGTAAATCTGTATAAATATGGAATATCCCTTTTGGCACTTGTGTGGCTGGAGGCTTGAAAAAAGCAACAAGAATCTAATTGAACATGCAGTAGAGTTGTAACTGATTATGCATATTAACTTGTTTTGGTGGTGAATTTGCCTTTGCAAAAACCAATGTCATTTTTCCTACCTATTAATCCCAAAGAATTTTTTTGAATGTAAAAAGATGTTTACCTTAACTCTGAAATAATTTTTTCATTACTTTCTCTGATTAAAATAAAAAGTAGAAGGGAAACAGTGAAATTATTTTAGTTCCAAGTAAGTTTAAGAGTGATAAACTAAGGCTGTATTATAACCTAGAAGAAGTTGCCAAGAGTGATGAGTGGACTAGAAGCTACTCTGAAGAGGCAAATAGTAATAATGAATTTCACAGTCATGGGGTGCTAGAGCACTTTGTAGGAACCACTCCAGCTGAGTGAGTAGAGCTCTGTGTCTGACCTTAACTGGCATATGATTTGAGAAGGAGGAAGACCAACTCGCAGATTCTTTTATCATCATTGTGTGAGCTGCAAAAGGTGAGAACTTTGATTTATTTGAGAATCAAGGGCCACCTGTCTTTCTGTGATTTTCAAACTTATAGTTAATATTTGATTTTCAGGATGGGTATCAAACACTACAAGTCATTCTGTAGTGGTGCATTCATAACCAAGATACTTAGTATAAATTGCACTAATTTGGGTTTGAAGAAGATGCATGAATAATCTCAAGGTTTGGGAGCATGTGCAGTTTGTTAAGGATATTCTTTCTCTGTGTCATTGTTCTGTTACAGAACTTAATGGTCAAAGATACAACTAAGCAATTATTCTTAAATTGTTTCACCAGAAAATATGCCAGAACCAAGCCGCATCAGTTTTCACGGAAGTAGGTGCCAAGTACAGGTTTTATATTATTCAATCTGCTTTGCACTTAACATTTAGTCCACTAGCACTTCTAGGAGAAGGAGAGAAGAAAGAAAGATGGAAGTGGTGAGCAGAGATAACCATTTGTTGTTTGGTTTCTTTTCCCAAACTGCAGTAATCATTCTTTGGGCAGCCATGAAAGTCTTCGCAAGGCAACCACCTGCATTCAGCTTCAACCACACAACACTAGTAATTTGAAGCAAAGTTTGGCTCGAAAGGTATGTTGGTTTTTTTTCCTCCTCTTTCTCTTCAGCATCCCTGAAGGAATAAAATTTCACCAATCCTTTTATGTAGCAATCTGCAGTAATAATCAAAGAGAGATTATTTGCTTTCCTGAGAATGCATATATTGCTGAACTCCAATTGAAACATACTGGGGAACATGTCTGCTTTGCTCCTTATATCTAGTGAGTTACTGGAGAGAACACATAACTGAAAAAGACCAAAGGTTACCTTTTATAGAAAAAAAAAATCAGTTTTGTCAGAATTTAATGCTATTTCAGGTGGTCAGAGAATTCTTATTTTGATTGGCCTTTCTAAGTTCTGAAATATAACGAGGGTAAAACCACTCAAAGTACTGTGTAAAATGAATTAGATCTGGATTACTTGTCATTATCACTGAGAACCAGGGTAGGCTGATAAAAACCAGACTCAGTCTGTGTTTGTGCATGTGTGATGCATACTTGTGTGTGTGTGTCTGTGTGTGTAGGTGCTTGTTTGTAGACATGCAGAAATGTGTGTAAGGACATTAGTCCTTACAGAAAACATTGTTTTATTATCATTTTAAACCCAGGAGATTCCTATTCAGATTATTTGAGTTTAAGCAACCTTGCAGTGGATTACTGAGCTTTAATGACAGTGACCTATGTTATTGATTTACCAATAAGTAGAAGAAATTGTGTTTGATTTAATAGAAATATAAAATCATAAGAAATATTTAGTAAAATTTTTGTTTGTTGTGGTTTGTGTTGGCAACCGATTGCTGCTTTAGAGTTACCTATACAGTCCCATACCAAGGCCGAAGAGATTGGTCATAATCATTTAGTAGAGACATTTGGAACCTAAGTAACCAAATACAAACTGATCTGCAAGTTGATTTATAATATATAGATAGGACCAGGAGAATACAAGTAGTTGTCAAAGTCTAGGATTAATAGAAACTTGGGGAAACAACCGTAACAGCTTACAAGTACTTGCCAAGGAAACTGTGTTTGTGTATGAAACTGTGTCCTTGGGAATTGTATATGAAAAGTTCTATATAAGATGAGTGATTTTAGTGCTTGGCGTGCGTTGTTGGTGAGAATACTCCCCTGCGCGCCCGGCCATCAATAAAAAAGTGTCTGCTTATCTGCATTAAATTGGTGTTGATAAGTTCTTTATTCCGGATATTCGGTAACACCTATGCTACTAAATGTGAGCTTTACTTCCAGCGGACCACACTGAATTACTTCCAACCCAAAGTTTGCAGTACAGCAGAAGCTTTGTTCTGGACAATGTTCACTGGCAGTGTGTTGACTCTGTTCACAGATAGTACCAATTACCTGCTTTGCATAGGTATGCTATCAGCCTGATACCAATATATGGGTCAGATGGGAGATTTCTGACAAAAAAACATAAGGGCTTTCTTTTAATTTCTGTTATGTGTCACCATGTGAAACACAAAGTTCAATATGTTACCTGGAACATTAAAAAAGGACTATAATGAGGCCAAATATATATGTATATTTAACATTTTAACCAGTTTATAGATAAGAGTAATTTAGTACTGATATGTACAGTCCTGGTTTATGTTATTAGCATTCTTCACTGTTATTATTATTCACTTAATTATTTTTTAAAAAACATTGATTCTTCTTGGTATAACATCATCCAAAAGAAAGTAAATTAGGAAACACGGAAGCTTTCATCACCAGGTCACTTCTTCAAAAATGATTCAGATCAACTTCTTGCTCTCAGTCTAGAGAAAATGAGTTGATGTTTGAATATACCTTCAGAAGGGGGTGAGCAAGTGTCCATCTCATGTCCTTTCTCACCCCATCCCCATATTACAGTAGCAAAAAGTACATGTCCAGTGACCATTGGAATAAGTTTTGTCTTGGGAAAGTATCTGTGGTACCTAGTTGTCATTTAACTGCAAGTTGTTAAGATCGAGACAGGAATCACCATGTGATTTCCATTGTCTGCATTAAATAGAGATTAGATTGTTGTCATAGTCCTTTCTGATGTTAGATCTGTGACAAGACATCCTGTGTTAGGAGATGGAAAACTTCATTTTTCCATATAGTGCTGCCAAAGAAGGGCTTGAGAAGAGTGGAGTGTTGGTGATTAGATATAACTATGGATGTCCATAAGTATGTTTAATGGTGGAAAAATTATTTACCTTTTTTAGGTCAGCATCTCTATCTTTTAAATGGAATAATATATTATTGATCCTTCTGCTGGACAGTTGCAGGTTTTCAGCATCCTCTGGCCTGTGAAATCAGTGACATGAATGAGAAGTTTGATACAAATGCATTTTGCTGCTTATATGCATATAGCATGCGATGAAGGTATTTTTTACATGCATATACTGAAAAGAGGGAGCCTCACTGTTGCGGATGAAAGTATTAACACGGTGATGGTTTAGCAGGAAATCTAGATTTATTAATAACTAACAGCAATTTATCATTACAAAATAATTCAGAAATGTTGAAAGAAAGAAAAGCGACTTATTTACAGATTCTAAAATGACAAGATTCACACTAACTTACTTAATGGTACCTTAATTTATACATATATACATGTGCATACACAAAACGTACAAACACACACACAGAGACAAAGTATTTGGATCCAGTAGAATGAAGTATGTACCCACACACCAAGAAACAGAGAAAGAACGGGTGAAAGAGAAGCTAGCTCAAAGAAAATTTCCCTCTTGAGTTTACAGTAAATACTCACAATGCCTTGGCATTCCTCAACAGGTGATAATTGAGACTCGAGCAGGTTGACTTTGCCCTGGCCTTCCATCAGCTCTGGCAGCAGACGACACCTTAAGGGTTTGGTACCTGAGAGGCATCCCAGCTCAGGGGAGATGCTGGTCACAGGCCCGCTGCGATCCAGGAGAGCTCAAAGGGTCTACCTTGTGGTCACAGTTTATAGGGTCCAAGATAATTGACTTTTGTCAAATACCTTCTGGTGCCTTCCAGCAGTTACAAAAGAATTTGATTAATGTGCAACTCTGTTATTGTTCCCATTTGACCACATCCCAGGCACAGGTGTGCCAGGCCCTTAGGAGTTGATGGGCCGTTATAGCTGTTTCCCAGCAATCGGGAGGGGCAGGAGCCAGGCTCCTTAACATTGTCAGTCCTTATCTCCACAGATTGGTGTATAGCTCGGGGGATGTGGGTGGAATCACACCTAGCACCAAACAGCCCAACAAGGAGGGGCAGGGAGGGGTGAGAATTGCACCACCACGTTCACACAACTTCCTGACAATCTCCTCTTCAAACTTCCAAGCCAATGATTGATTCTCTACAAGTTGCTCTGTCTTCAAACAGAAAAGCTAGAATATAGAACAAAGGACCTATTTGCTGTATATAGATCTGTTCTTACTATAAGACTTCAAAATTATCTGCTTTGGAACTTAATGATATGGTCAGGAGTCTATTCTGAAGCTTTAAAGCTTTTTGTGTGCTAAGGAAGCAAAGCCCTATGCCAATGCCATCTGGAGACTGCCTTCATGACTCTTACTTATATAACACTGTTGAAATCAGGGTACATAGTTAAAAGTATCTGTCTGTACATACAAATTACTATTATTTTACTATTATACTTAATAACCAATATAAGTGGTTACTTGTAAGTAATGTGCAACTAATTTGTATTTTTTTAAACTAGCCAGCTTATGAACTTTGGCCAATAACTAAATGTTCACAATTCTTTTGTGAATTCAGCCGAAAAACATTTTTTTAAGGTGAATACTTGCTTCCTTTCCTTTTGTGGGAAGCTGGCATTCTGTTATAAAATATTCAGAAAAAAAGAAATTGACTTGAACTGAGCAGTTACAAGCAGGAAATTTGGCCTGGGGCTTTACATGGAATCACGGGTCTTTCAGCCAATGGGTGACCTTTCATTTGATTTTGATTTTTTGAGACATTACATTTATCAGTCTTAACACTGTTGAACAAAAATCTTTTAAGACCCAAATTTTCAGGTAGATTCCTACTAAGCTTCCAAATAAGGCTTCTACAGGGAATATAAGGTTATCTTTATAATATAGAAACATATTGAAGCTCAGTTTTATACTGTTGAGCCAGACCACGAGCTTTTGTTGACAGGAGTGACAACTCTGCACCTTGCAGATTTTTCTCCACACATTGAAATCTTGAGAATTGAAATCAATGACAATGAATATGGAGAAAATCCAACAGTCCTCTTGTCAAATGGTGGCCCAGTGCACACAGGTTATAATAATACTGAATAATGACCGCTAGATTTTTTTTGACTACACACCTGTCCTACTCTGTATTTTAATTTATGTGGTCTCTAAGAGGCTACTCTTAAGCACAAACTCCACAAGTTGTAGTGGGTCAGAAGTGTTAAATTCCTAGTGGCTAGGTGGTATTTAGGAAGAAATGCTTAGTGGAACAGCATAGAAGCAGAAACCTTTATCCAGATACCATTTCCAGGGAGTGCTCTGCCTGTTCAAGAGGCCCATTTTTTTTAAGGTTGTCCCCACATAGTGATTATCTCAGGAAAGCATGAATTTTTGCACTGGAGAGGTAGCAAAGAACACTTAGGGTTTCTAACAAGACCTTCCAGAAAGGGATTTTTGTACTAAAGCAGCCAGCAGACAATATTTCCAGAAAGTTCAAAAACATTTTTATTTTCATATATACCAATGTTAACAGTGTTAATGTTTTACCAGACATAATGAGTTAAGTGTTAACGTTCTGAGCGTAATCACAGATGAAAAAAGTCAGTGGTCCATCATGATAAGAAGGTGGGGCTTTTTCCATTATTTAAATGCTTGTGACTTTTTAGAGGGATTGTGTAGTATCTCAAATAGAAGGGAGCCTTTTCTTGTGTTTAAGTATCCCTTGAAACTGTGGTACTATAAAATGCTTCATGTTCTATTGCTATGCTCAAAGCCTCCTTCAACTCTTTTGCAGTTTGACAGGTCTAAATGAGGTTTAATATACTGCAGTGCACTGTGGTGGCCAGGAGCAGAGACTGAGCATCTCTTGATGCTCCACATTTTGGAAATAGTTACAATTACCAGGTAGAAAGATTACAAACAAACAAAAATAGTCCTTCAGGCAGGTAACTAACAAGCTTGGAAGACAAATTAGCAGTGTGTGTACAGGCCATTAGAAAACATTTATTGTCTCAAAGAATTTGTGGAACTGTAATTAATAACCTACAATAGGGCTTAACCAGTAGGGTGAAATTTTAAGATATCTTGAAGTGAATTATTGATCACCCCTTTACTGTAAATGACACAGCTCTGAAAGCTTCAGGCCATGAAGTTACTTCAAGTTACTAATAACAGCAAAGAACATGAGCAGCTCTTGAGCTGGCATAAGTCATAGACCCAGAGTTTTCCTCCAGCTCCAAGGCTTGCTTGTGACAGAGCACTTTTATTGGAAAGGAGAGGTTCTGCTTGCTGGCAGGAGCACCAGCAAGTCTGTCAGGACCAGACAAAACCTAGTGGAGGAGACACAGACTATGGTGCATTGAAAACTGCAGTGTTTCCTTTCACTCTGGACCCAGTTCTGTTCAGTAGATCTCTTTGGATCTACTGAAACCTGCTTCAGCCACACTGAATTCAAGGATCTGAGGTAGTCTACAGTCAATTTTGTTGCTGTTATCTGAAACTTGTGGCTTTGGTCGTAAAACGTATTTGAAAGTCACAGACTTAGAGGCAGTTTATGGAAAATAAATTTCCCTCCCTCAGTATTCATATAAAAAGATGTGAAAAGAGTGTGCTTTCATTTTTAAAAAAAAATAAAAGGTACAAACTTTGAGATTTTTAAGATTCTTCAGCTATCTCAGACCATTATGAACATATGCAGCTACTGCTTATTTTTGTGAGTTAATCTGTGCTTGCTCTTGGGGAGAATTTGACCTGTGATCTATAGGATCCTTCCAAATTTTGGACTTTGGAGTATGTTATTTTATAGAAATCTCCACTAAGGTTGTAGTCTAACTAGTGTCATAGAAACATATGAATACCTTGACAGTCCTTCTATATAGTAATCACCCATTATATATCCAGGTGCTAAATAATACACATACACCCACCTTTTGCCCTATTCCATCAGATCCCCTTAAGCTTCTGGGTTCCTATCAGTCACACTTACCTAATTTCTCTCTGAGCTTCAGGGCTTCCTTCTTCAATCTGTGTCACATTGTTTCCAAATTCATCCCTCTCTGTCCTCTAGTCCTGTCAGTGTATGAGATCAAGGAGGAAGTTTGTATCTTATCAGTCTTGTTCTGTGGCTCAAGTCTTGTCCCTGTGATTGCTGTTCAGATGTGCTCTGCTATTTGTAAGGTCTCCAGAGGTGGCAGTGTGACAGATAAGCATGCAGTGACATTATAAAAATGCAGGGTGTATTTTGCAGAACACATAGAGTATTCATCTGCAGCTTAATGTGACTTTAAAAAAGTGAAAAAAATAAAAAGGTTATGATCTGCTGAGAGTCAAGACGGATGTGATTGACTATTGCTCTGTCTAGAAGTAGCAAATTCAAATCATGATATTCTAGCAAGCAGCTATGGCATGCTGGGTGCTCTTTCGTTGCTGGAATACATGCTTCTGATTATGGTAGCACTACAAAGTATTCTCAAGGCTTGAGGGGCTATACCAGTCCTCTAGCATGCATTGAAGCAGCATGATAGCTGTCAGAGGTCAGGTGCTCCAAGCCTCACAGGAGAAGATGGGCAGAAGACATGAGTTGTGAGCAAAACCAGCAGTTATTAAGTCAGAGCCATATGTAGCACAATTAGTGCTGCACTCAGGAAACTGGCATCCGTAAACTATTTTTGTGTGTCTCGTAATCATTTTTGTAGGAGCAACTCAGTGGGGTTCAGAGACAGATTCTGAAACCAGCTGAGAAAAGATCATCTGCTCTCAATTGTAACCCCTAACCCCCAAGTACTTACCCTGTCTTCTCTGCTGTAAAAACATTTAACACTCTCCTGTCAATACACTGAGATAAGGAACACAGATGTTTGTATAAGATCAAGCACCAAAAGTGGAGCTCAGTGCTTAGGTCTAAGACACATACATTCAAGGCCTAATGCATAAGAATGTTTTTCTTACCGTCACCCCTTTCCATTTCATTCATCTAATTCATCTTTTGCTTATTCCCACTACATGATAAAAGAGATAGTAACACTCCAGATGGGAATTCTTTACAGAACATCTGTAATGCATCTAGGTCAGCAAGATCCTGCTCCTTAAATGGTGCTATTGCTAAATCTCTGTATAGCAATCTAAAGCAGAATTAGTGTAAATTAATTCACATGTCAATTATCATATTTAAATTGAATCCAACCATAGCAGAGACATAAATTGCTCAGGAATTTTAGCTTTAGACCGCCACTATACTTCAATTAACTAGAAGAAAATGCTACTGTGGTCACCTTATTCTGAGCAAGCTTTCAATATTTGAATTCACTAATGTTCAAAATAATAGAAGGCTTTTTTAGCCAAGCAAGTAAAAAACTGTATTTTTTTCTTTGGAAAATAAAAATTTTCTTTCAAGTTTTGTTTAAGAGGGGAGGGGGGGAAAATCATGAATTATTTCATCACTGTTGGATTATGCTCTTATATTTTTTAAAAAAAAATATTTATTGTATGAAAGTTATAACAGTAAAATATGAACAGAAGATTTATTTTTTTTCCTTACTGAAACGTTTTGCTTAAGATTAAACTATTTTGCCTTCCCTTCACAAAGAACTTGAAAGTTTTGCTAGTTTAGTCCAGCCTAAAATGGAGTCACCTTTCAGATTCTTCTGTATCCTTGGCCAGATATGATTGCTGTCCTTTACTTCACCTTTGAACAAACAAATATTTTAGATCAGTACACATAAAAATAAATAGCCTGTAGCCTGGTTGCCTAAGCTGTGCCTGTCCCAGCCATTTACATTTCTAGAGATGCTAAGAAAAATAATGTCTGGCAGTTGTCCTAGCCACTGTGGAAACAGAAGCTCATCACCACTAGATGCCTATGTACTGTGCTGCTCTCCTTCTGTTTTCTTATTTAATTCTTTTCTCTCTCTCATCCCTCCACCCCTTCCAGGGTTATACCTGTTCATAAATGTCATTCTGTTTGTAATCCTTGACCAGTGAATTTGGGGTCATGCTTGTCACAAGCCCCTCAGTAACTTTCCCCTATAAGTTATACGGGCTGAACTGAGTCAAAAAAGGGCAGAATTTTTATGACATGGTGGTGCCTACAAGCTGGCAGTACATGCCTAGCATGGGCTGAGATACCTCCATGAGGTGGCAGGAATTAAGGCAACAAATCTGTGGGGCTGGAGAAAGGACTATATCTGAATGGGAACAGGTTTGGTCAGCAGAATGTGTCAAATAAGACAGTCACAGAATTGTTTAGTCTGGAAGGGATCTCATGGGATCATTTAGTCCAATGCCCCTGTTCAAGCAGGGTCAGCTGGAGCGGGTTGCCCAGGACTGTGTCTGGCCAAGTTTTGAATATCTCATCAAATATTCACACCTAATCCACAACCTTTCAGGGCAACCTCTTCCTCTGTTAGACTACCTTCACAATATTTTTTTTTCTTGTGTCAAGGTGGAATTTCATGTGTTCTAATTCATGCCCTTTGCCTCTTGTCCTGTCAGTGAGCACTACTGAAAAAAGTCTGACTCCCTTGTTTTCATTATTTCCCATCAGATATTTGTACATATTGATAAGATTTCCCCCTGAGATTTCCCTTTTCCGGACTGAACAGTCCCAGCTCAAGCTCTCTTCATACAAAAAATGCTTTTTAGTGACTTGAACATCTCTGTGACTCTTCACTGAGAGAAGTCCCTTCAGAGGGGTTGCAAAGGATGCTACAGGTTTTCTCCATTCTGTCCTCTTAGAAAAAGAAGCAGCAGAGAGGTGGTGGATGCAAACAGGTTCTGCTTCATACCTAGTATACAGCCCTTGCAAAATGGTGTCTTCTGTCTGCAACAAGAAAGCAGAGGCAGGGTTTACTGAGGCCTGGCTATAGTCTTAATCTATATATAGCTGGAAGGAACTACTGTGACAATCTGACCTCCTATATAGTACAACCCAGTGTAACATGAGAGAGATTCACCAAATAAAATCTCAGACCAAAATGTCCCGAATACTCTGAGAGTTCCTAAAAGAATATGCCAACTTTGGCAAATACCAAGCAAATCTCTCCAACATACATTCTTCCTATCAGAATACTATATCTCACTACAGGCTTCTCTTCCACAGCATGAGGATGAGCAAAGATGGTTCAGTGTGATCAGCTGTTAGAAGACACTTGTGCCTGGAGACTGACTTGGTAAGAACACTGGTATTTAATAGTATTTCTGTTTGTAATTGTTCATATTTGTAGTGAGCCTCCTGGCCCCAAAGGACAATTCCAAGACCTACTGGGGACAAAGAGAAAGAAAACTGGTTCAATGTGTTAGACTCTTATTTTCAGACCTTATTGATTGCTTAGCAAAAATCAATAATAATTTCTAGATCTGTGTAATTTTTCCCCATTCTCTCCCTTTCATGTCATTGAAACTTTCATTAGAGCTTTCATGTTTCTCATAGATTCCCAGGATTGAAGGAGTTGTGATTCTCACATGTTCATTGCTCTTAAAGAATTTTTAAGAGTAAATACTGTAAAAATAATGGATTTGCTCTTCATTATGTCTGTGTTTTCACAGTCGAGTGATGTTTTATTTAATTTTTTTAATGGAGACAAGTTTTGAACTTGGCACTCAAAGTGTATCTGACTGTAACCTGTTATGGACAAGCACTAAGTAAGATAGATTCCTCACTCAACTTTCCTTATGTTCTGTTTCATGCACTTGGATAGAGAAGCTGTTAACACTTTTTGTAATGTTTTTCATCAGTGTGTTATGAAGTACTTTGCCAAGAATGGTTAATGCCACACCTGTCATTTAGCAGATGGAGGAAAATGGAGAGGTAGTGACTTGTTCAAGGTGAATATCTGGTGCTTACTGAGAACCCATCTGGTTTCATAGGAGCATGGGCCAAAATTCCATTCTGGTCCTTGCTACAAAGAGATCAAACCAATCATACAGTCTCTACACACACTACTTACTGACTGTTTTGTGATATAAAGTGTGTGACCTTTTCCATTGCAAAGAGAGACTTCAGAGGGTATATGTGATAAAGATATTGAGCTGCAAATAAACTATGGTCCCCAAAGTTTCCTCTGATACTGTAGGGCAACAAATACTTTCTTTCTTCAACCACAAGTTCAGTAAATATTGAAAAAGTAAAAGCTCAAACTATGCTTGATCACTGTTTCCTACTTGTCCCACGGGTTGGTGATGGGTAGGAGAAAACTTTTTCCAGTAGTGATGACCCCGATCTGTGATCAGGCCCTGTGCTCTCAATTCCATTTCTAGATTATCTGAGAAAAAAAGGAGTAATAGCTTAGTGACAAAAGTTTGCTGTCCGTAATGTGCACAGCAGCTGCCTGTGATGATTTGCAAAAGGATTTTACAATGCTGAGTTGAGTGTGTGATAAAGTTGCAGATGAAATTTTGAGAAGATAAATGTAGATGGGAGGAAACAGTCTTAAATTCACATAAGAAATCATAGGCTCTGAGTTGACTTTTACCACCAGGAGTGAGTTCTTGGGGTTATAATAAATAGTTCTGAAAGTCAGCTTGGTGCACAGCAGCTGCAAAAAAGATAAAACAAATGTTGGGAGTTATTATGAAAGAAACGGAAACCCAAAAAAACAGTATTATGCCACAGTATTGGTGTAGGGTGTTCATTTATCTTGAATATGGCTGACAGTTCTGTTTCTCCCATTTCAAATATGATGTAATAGATCTTGAAAAAGTGAAGAGAAGGGCAGCAAGGATGCTCAGAGGAATGAAATGCCTTCCATATGAGAAAAAAGAAGTAATAATTTTCTTCATCCTGATTAAGAGATAATAGAAGATGGGTATTTTATAGATTACAAGTCTATGAAATTGAGGAGCACAGAGAATGTCTGCAGAAAAGGATCATTTACTGTACCTTCTAACACAGGATAAAGGAGCACGAAGTGAAAGTAGCAGATACAAACCAGACAAGAATAGGTATTTCTTTGTATAAGACCTAATTAAGTAATGTCTGGACACAGTCTGGTTTACTCAGGACTGTGTCGGGATATTTTCTGAATATCTCCAAGGAGGGAGACTCCACAGCCTCTCTGGACTACTTGTGCCAGTCCTCAGTCACCCTAAGTACTGCCTGTGTTTCAATTTGAGCCCATTGCCTCTTGTCCTGTCACCACTGAAGAGAGCCTGGCTCCACTGTCATTGCACCCTCCCGTCAGGTGTTTATATACATCAAGAAGATCCCCCCTGAGCTTTCTCTTCTCTAGGCTAAGCTCTCAGTCTTTCCCTATAGGAGAGATGCTTCAGTCCCTTCGGTCATCTTAGTGGCCATTCTTTGGACTAAATCGTTTAGGTTGAAAAAGATCTTTAAGATCATCAAGTCCAACCATTAAGCTAGCACTGCCAAGTCCATCACTAAACCATGTCCCTAAGCACCACATCTACATGTCTTTTAAATACCTCCAGGCATGGTGACTCAACCACTTCCCTGGGCAGTCTGTTCCAATGCTTGACAACCCTTTCGGTGAAGACTTTTTCCCTAATATCCAATCTAAACCTCCCCTGGTGCAACTTGGGGCCATTTCCTCTTGTCCTATCACTTGTTACTTGGGAGAATAGACTGGCACCCACCTTGCAACAACCTCCTTTCAGGTGGTTTTAGAGAGTGATAAGGTCTCCCCTGAGCCTCCTTTTTTCCAGGCTAAACAACCCCAGTTCCCTCAGCTGCGTCTCATAAGACTTGTTCTCTAGACCTTTCACCAGCTTCACTGCCCTTCTTTGGACACGCTCCAGCATCTCAATGTCTGTCTTGTAGTGAGGGGCACAAAACTGAACACAGTATTTGAAGTGTGGACTCACCAGTGCTGAGTGCAGGGGGACAATCTTTTCCCTAGTCCTGCTGGCCACACTATTTCTGATCTCCAGTACATCCATGTCTCTCTTGTACTGAGGAGTCCAGAACTGGACACAGTACTCCAGGTGAGGCCTTACCAGTGCTGAGTAAGAGGGGAAGGGTCACCTCTCTCAACCTGCTGGTAATACTACTCCTAATGTAGTCCAGGATACCTTTGGCCACCTTTAGCCTTTTTTACTTCAAGGGACATTGCTGGTTCACATTCAGCTTCCTGTCCAGGAGGACTGCCACGTCCTTTTCTGCAAAGCTACTTTCTGCACAGTCAGCCCCATGGGGTTATTCCTCGCAGGTGCAGGACTTTGCACTTCCTTTTGCTGAGCATCATGAGGTTCCTGTCAGCCCATTTCTCCAGCCTGTCAAGATCCCTCTGGATGGCAATACAACACTTTGGTGTATCAGCCACTCTTCCCAGTTTTGTGTCATCAGCAAACTTGCTGAGGATACAGTCTGCCCAATTATCCAGATCGTTAAGGAAGATGTTAAACAGTACTGGACCCAAGACTGACCCCTAGGGTACACTGTTAGTTACCAGCCTCCAACTAGACTTTGTGCCACTGATCACCACTGTCTGGGCCCAGACGTTCAGCCAGTTGATGGGAGTGACATTTGGCACCTCTTCCAATGTCATGTTTGTTCAAAGGTTATCAAGAGTGGCCTCATAATGATATCAGCCAGGTCCCTCAGCATTTATGGTTGCATCCCATCAGGGTCCATGGATTTATGTATGTCCAGTTTAAGTATTCTCTAACCTGATCATCATCCACTTCCTAGTTCGCTCCAGGTAATGCTCCCTGGAGGCCAGGTCTATGAGACAGCACCGTACCAGACTTCTTGTACATTTGCAGTTTTTCAGTGTTGTTCTTAAAGCTTGCTTCAGGATGTGCACTACAAACCTTCCATGGTATGGTATGGAAATACTGCCATGGTGGACTGCCTCTTGTTATGTTGGGCATTTTGAACTGCATCCCACCTTTTTTAATGAATAAAAACCCTATGTGTTTTAGTAGCGCTTTACAGTCATAGGAGGCTTGGAGTAGGCTCTCACTTGGTGCTATGCAGGGTGCACAGCTGGTTCTAACTATGGCTATTCCCAGTATTGTGAACATAAGCCTTCACGCCCTTGTTAACTTAGAGATCAAAAAATCACTTCCTGGAGCAAGCTTCTTTAGCAGTATTCACATACTCTTTTTCACCATTAAAAGAAATTAGTTTGAGCTGAAAGCACTGGCACAGTTATGTTGAGAAGGCACTTAGATTTGAAGCACCACCAAAATTATAAGGTGAGCCATGCACTGAAGAAAAGCCCTTATTCTTGTAAGCAGGACCACCTTAATATTTTTTTGTGAGTAGGTCAGTCAATAATATCATACCTAGTCATAACAGCTGTTTCTAACATAACATGCAACAACATCTTTGTGCTTATTCTGCACTGGGATGTGTGTTTGCAACATGTTATAATCCCTCAATTCTGTATCTAGCTAGGGCTGTAATAAAGATGGAGTAAATGGATGCAGTGGAATGGAGATGGAGTAGAATGGGCTCAACACAGGCTGTGCTAACCTAGGAAGGCTAGCAGATTACTGTCCCATATTACTGTGTCTTCACAGTTGTGAGTATTTAGCTAAATAAAATAGTGCTCAAGGTTGTCTGCTTGTACGATAGTTACATTTCTGATTGTAGCACAAACATTTGTGTTTTAGAGAATGTATTGATTGAGATGCTCAGTCTGCTTAGATCCAGCAGAGATGGAAAAAGAACTGTTTGAACTGGCTTGAGATGAAGTAAAAAGAATGAACTGGAACCTTACTTCTGTAATAATCAGATTTGCTCTCACTGGCAAATGTGAACAAATAAAACTGGCCGCCCATATATCGTTTTATGCACTGATTTTCATAGCTTGAAAACTAAACACAATGTAAGTCAGTGAGTGCATCAGAAGAACTGCAGTCCATTGGCCCATAGTCTCTGACACTGAGGTGCCAGTAACTATAACATGATGGCTAGTCAGATCCATGCAGTTAGGCACAGCTTAGTTAGGCAGCATGGTGAAAAACAGCATTTTAGAAAGGAAACCTAGCATTGCTCCATGGTAGGTGCTGCTGCTAGGAAACTGCAAAATGAATGCTCTAAGTATATGCTATATGCTTGTCATCTTCCTCCCATATAGACCAGCTGGGATCTAAGACTGACTCTCTCAAGTTGTTTGTACTTTTCTTTTTAATTTTCAAAATTATTGTACTATATTGCCTTGCTAAAAGCTCAAAAAAATTCGCAATGTCAAAGAAATACTGAACATTCATGGGTTGGTTAGCATTGCTGTGTTTATACACAGCTGTCAAGGATGTACAAGTATGAGGTATGTTTGTGTGATAACATGTAGGTATTACTATCTAGCAGTCAGAGTTCAGGATAGCATTAGTAGAGGTATTTTGATCATTGTTACAAGTTATTGGATTTGTTTCCTATTAATTATGTAAAATAATGGCTACTTTATACAGAAATTTCTCTAGGGTAGAACAAACTGATGAAAAATATGCTAATTTTTTGAACTAGTGTTATAACTTATGAAATTATTCTGAAACCTGCATTTAGGACAAACATGCTAATAAATGTGCTTACCTGTATGCATCAAGGCAAAAAGGCAAGCTCAATATGTCCAGAACTACTTTGGAGCTGGGTAATGTTATGAAAAAGATGTTATGCCTGGAGACTTTGTCAAAGCAGAGCAACAACTTGTATTAGTTATGACTTAACAGGATTGCAGGAGGAGTTGCCAGACAGCTACTTAACACACAAATTGCCTGGCTAGATAAGGCTAGTGCAGATTGGAAATAAAAAGTTGTAAAGGCAAAACCATCTGTAGGAGGAGGTGAATAGTAGGCATCTACGGGGAAATGTACTCTGGTATTAGCACAGAGAAGACCACCTAACATTTCTCTACTCTGTATGATGATATAAGTGCAATGACTCTTTCCTTCTGTTTGTCATACAATATATATATTGAAAGTCTAACCACGTACCACGAAACCTGTAATTTGGACCGTAGTTGCAACTCTAATCTCTGGTTGCTCAGCCCAACTAGGATACATGAGAACAGACACAATTTCTCTGCAAACAATTGTCCATTTGCTCTGAAGCAATCAAAATACTTTTGTAACTTTCAGCTACCAGACTGCAGTGGAAGGGAAAGAGAGAACCCTAATGCAAGGGGTCAGTGGGAAATATAAGAGGGGAAAAAAAAAAAAAAAAGTCAAGGATAAAGTGAGAATAAAACAAATAAACACTGAAGAAAGAATGTAAATTGCAATTTCCACTTTTTCAAAAAAACACATAACCCTAACTGCCACCAAGGACCATCAAGGCAATAAGGTGTTCATTTTACCAATTAGTAGGCTAGGCAGGGTATGAAAGTGGGAATTAAGGTTTCCGTTCTCTTTCCTGAAGATCTGACCCTACAGAGAAGGCTGTCAAAGGAAAAGCAGTTGCTGAAACAGTTTAAGCACGTAAACTTGAGAACTGTAAGAAAATCAAGTTTAATGAATTATGTAGTAATGTTGTCCCTTTTTATAATATACAGTTTTATACTTGTGACTTAGTATGGACTTTTGAAACATGGAGCTTTTCCAGATTTTTGCCTGATTCTCTGCAGCTTTAGTCTGTGAAGTGATTGACAAAGAGGGCATTGTAGCATGTACTTAAGTCCACCCTTCTTCACAGTAATATTTAAGCACTTGCTTAACATCAGAATAAAATAAATGGGATGTGAAGTTCAATAGACACTGAAATAGCAAATCACTTACTGGAGCTCTTTCACTTAGGAAACTTGTATCCTCCAGGTATAAGTGGAAGATTTTTACATCTGTGCTTTGTTGCAAATGACTACCAAAAAACCATGGAGATCCAGGCTCAATTACATGATGTCTACATAAGCACTTGTCCTCATTTTATACCAACATAAAATCACTGTCAGTTAAACTATTCCAAATTTATAGCATGTTAAAAAAATCCAACAAACCTTTTCTCTTTATCCAATTGTTATTAACTTGATGTTGTTTTCTTTTTTCTGATTACCAGACAGAACCTTGTCTCAGTTATTACAAAATCTAGAGGTCAATTGGAATATTTATTGCAAAATGAGGTATTTTTTCTCAGTTTGTTATATCAGAAAAGCATTAACTTCTACATGAAAGATATCTAATTATTAACCTATTTCAAATGCAATTAAGGAAGACTTTTAGTTAAGGCTGTTTAACCTGACTTTGAAAGGATACAAATTCTCTTAATAAAACTTGGCTTGAGATTAGGAAGAAAGCTCTACAAATTGAAACTATCAAAGGTGACTCTTTCTAAGTGTCCAGGAATCTGTAAATAAAAACAAGATCTTCTGGGTTGACAGTATAATATTTGGAATTAGTAGAAGTACAGTATACTATATGTATCTGTAAAATTTGTCCCTGATTTTGCAAACCCACAAGCCAAATGTTTACATGTTGAGGATATATATTCAAGCATGTGGTAGTTTGCAGGATTAGGTTTAGACAACAAAACTCATAAGAGCTTTATTTTAAAGTATTGTTGGCTGACAATTGAATGTTACATGCTTGCAGGAAAAATCTCTTAGGAAATCATCTCTGCTAACTAATGTTTTAAGGACAAATATCTAAAGAACAAATGTATATATGAGTGATACCTTGGAAGAAACCAAATGGCTATTTGAGCTGAGTTTCAGGTTGTCATACTAACTGACTTTCTAGGGCTTGGAACTAGAAAGAAAATGAAGGATGTTAGTAAAATCAAAGAATACTGATGTAGTGTGGATGTATTCCAGTGCATCCCTTCCAGAGTTATAATTCATTATGCTGAAGTATGTATTCCTTTGAAATATATGTTAAAACATAAAATTCTTATTTCAAAGATCTGTCACCTGTATTCAAGTCCAGATTTTAATCTTTTTCGATATTTCTATTTTGAATAGTCAGAAAATATACACATACGTACAACTGTGTATACATATACACATATGTATAATTGCACATATACATACAGATGTGCATGCACATGTAAATATATATCAATACACATGTAATAAATATACATAGATAAAAATATTCTAAATTTTTGTGTAAACCTTTGACCTTTTGCAAAATGTATACAAATTTAAAAGATGTTGAACTGTGCCTAGCTACAAAGTAATGCTCTGATTTTGATACTGTGTAGGTATTCACTGAACTTTCCTTTGTAAGCAAATTCTCAAAGGAGACTTTAGTGTGTAAAATGTGATACAGTCATAACCATTTGGAAAATTGAGGTCCCCAAGCTCAAATATGCATATATATTTCTTTACTGAAGTAGACCCATCAGTGTAGTTTCTCACAGTCACTTGAAATTTTAGGCCCTAAAGTAAGAAGATTCCAAATTCAAAGAAAGCTATAATCTCAACATTAATGAGGCATTACAATCCACCCTCTGCAACTGACACTCTGTAGATATTCCTCAGACCTATAATGAAGCACTCTTAAATTTGTTTTTGCTAAAGATTTTTACCTTGAGTAAGCAATTACTTGAGATCATTAACTTTTTATAAAGGGAACATAGGACATTTTTCAAATATTCATGCTCTGCAACAAATACACGTGTTACTCCAGAGCTAAATTCCTCTGGTTTTTTAACAAGGTCTTGTCTACACAGGGACACTCGATAAAGTTTATATGAATTGCTCAAAAGAGCAGGATTGCAAGTTAATGACATAGGTCAGATCACCATGCAGATGTTTTCATTCAGAGGCATTAGAGTGTACGGAGCTTTTTCAAACCTATAATATTTCAAACTAGTGTTACTCCTTTGCTTTAATAAGTGGATTGAAAAATTATGGATCTGTAATGTAATAAATTATAGTCATAAATATATAGGAAAGAAAGCAAAAAATAGGAACCCTTTATTTGTTCTTTGAATCCTTGTTTACTTATTCTAACATCTGATTAGATTCCTTTAAGAAGGTTTAAAATTGTGATCTTTATAACTGCCCCCTATCCCAAGGTTGCACGGGAATAATTATGTTGATTTTCAAAGCCAGCACTTGCATCTCTGGAAGGGTTGTTATCGTTTTTCTGATTCACCTCAGCACACTCTGAACTTTAAGGCACTGGGAGTTAACTTACATATACTAAATTAAGTACACACATACCTGCTTAAGTTTTGTACTCAACTGGAACTTCCTTAAGCATTCAGTTTTAATCAGACAGATCTTGAGATTCTCAGTTTAAAAAAAATTCAATAATTTGTTTGCACGTTTATATACCTATTCCAAATTTACTTGTTCGAAGATGTCTATTAAAAAGCCTTGGAGATAGCAATACTTCTGACTTATGTGACAAGCCCACTATCATTTTTACTAGTAATGATCAATATATAGAAAATTTATTTTATGAGGGATAATGCCTCTATAAAATGAAAATGAAAAAAAAAGAAGTTTAGGATATTTGGCACAATGTGGGGGTGGGATTGGTGCTGTTGGGGTTGAAATTTAAAGAGCGTTCCCAAAGAGTGTGTGCAGTCAGACAAATAGCTATTTTGATGCTCAGATAATCACTTGACATGCACTTCATTTTTAAATCTATTCAGAATGTGCTATTAATGTAGAGAGAAAACTTTGTAAATTTTTAATACAGAGTGTAGAAGTTCTAGAATGAAGTAACATTTTTTTATCATAAATAATTTAAACACCAAAATATCCTTCAAAGGTTCTGCTGGTACTTAAATATGTAGAGGGGAAAAAACCAAATACAAGATGTTGACTATAATTCTTTTGGACTTTTAGAAAATGTAAACCTTCTGTAAGAAATTAATCTCTGTCTTCCCTCTTTGGGACAAAAATCTATGTCATATGTCTACATATGGAAAAGGAAAATTCTACATGATAATATCCAAAAAGACAAATAGTGTGAAGGAAGTCATCACTCATAATGATCAATATTACATGATATTTTTGTATGCTTACTCTCCTTGATCTGGAATATGCTCCTTAGAAGTAGTTACCATATAAACGAAGTCTATTGTATAGTGGCTTCTATAAAATATTAAGTACTTTGTTAATTTCTCTCTAAATGGAGTACTATATTATACAGAAATTGATAATTCCTTAAGATATCCAACTCTCTTTGTGGAACAGTCTATATATGTACGTACAAAAATATATAAACTGTTGGGGTTTTTGATTGTTTAGGTTTCTTTCCTCTCCAGCAGTATAGCTATTTCTCTACTCAAGGTTACTCTTGTGTATGTCTATTGCTTGTGTACTGCTCAGAAATTGCCCTGCATGAATGTGACTTTTATAGACATAAAATCCCTTGTTCTAATAACCCATATTCACTTGTGAAGAAGAAAAATGCTACATTAAATCTAAGTGGTAGGAAAGAAATGTGAAAGAAAGGAAATACACTCCTCATAAATTGGCAGAAAGGTGTATCAACTTCAGACCAAAAGAGGGTCTAAAGTTCTCAAGAGATCAGTCAGCCATAGCCTTTTTCTCTCCAGAACCTCTAATATGAGAAGGTGTTGCTGTCTTTAATTACTAAAAAAACCCCAACAACTGACCACCACAGAATTCTGACCACCAAATATTTGAGGATATTTTGTGTAGTTCATTCTTGCTTTAGTTCTGTTCAAGGCAGGTAATGAGGAATTCATAACCTCAATATATTTTTATATGTATTTGTATTAATGACAGGTAGTAACCTTCTCAGTACAGCCAGCATATAGACCTTAAGCTTGAAAATAGAAAGTTCATCTTCTCTTTTTCAGGCATGAAATGGATGAGTTAGAGAAATGGTTTTATCAGTATATAGACATGTTGTAGTGCACTAAAAGGAACGTTTATCAGTACAGAAACATGGAGAATATTTATAGGAGAGCTTCTACTTGTTCAGAGAAGGTATTTTAAGGTTTAATGAAGTAATATAACTCTGCAGGAAACCCATGACTTTTTATTTATTTATTTATTTTCCTGAACATAGAGTACAGATTGCATTTTCCTTCCTCTGGGATCCAAACTTTTTTTCTTGAATTCCTCAAAGTATTTCTGAGATTATTCATCTAGAGATTTCTTTCATATGGTAATATTTAAAGATCTAAATTTATTATCAATAAGATTTAATAGTTTGAACTATATATATATTTTGCAGAAAAGCTAGTTGCAGAAGTACTCAGTCTACAGGTGTCAGATTATACAGCCTCCCACACAGTCACTATTTTTAGGAGGAAAATGGCTGTCTGCCAGCTCTCACAGAGATGGGTAGGAGAAAATAGTGGGGATAAATTCACTGTATCATAAAAACCTCAGAAAGTTTATGAATCATTTGGGTTCAAGTTTCCTCAGAAGTTTCTTTACAGTGCTTCTATGCTCATGAAGTTCAGACAAACCAATGTTTTGCCTCAAAATCAGTCTTAGATACCAAATTTGTTACAATTTTCAATGAGGCACATTTTGTGGAAGATAACTAGACTTCAACAAAAGCTATTCTATCCTTAGGAAACCATTGGTCACTAGCAATTTCAATGTAGACAGACTTAATGCATGGTGTGTTTTAATTTTGTATGAGCAGATATAATTTTCTACATACTCACTGGTACGAATTTTATGGTAAGAAGTTTCTGATAAATGATATGTGTCTACTGTTTGCTTCTTTTTTTTTTTTCTTTGCTATCAACAGCATAAAGTTGATAATGTGATTGAAGTGGCTAAAGCAATCTGCAGTGTCCTCTGTTTTATGGAAACCAGAGACATTACTGATGCAGTCAGGAAACTCCGTGCAATGCCATTGGTGAAAGAACAGGTAAAAGATTCAAGTTGATGTCCTGTTTTTCTCTTTAAAACTGGAGCTTGAATGGATATCACTAATTTTCTGATTGATCAAGGCCATTCTACTGTTTTACTGCATATTTTCCCTCTGATGAGCCTTAGGTAGAGGCACTATAAAAAAAGATTGCTGACAAAGTGTGACAGTGAAGCAACAGAGGACTTGTCCTATGTTTAACTGTAACTGATATGCTCCTATGGTTGTTCTTTCTTATTTCCATCAAACATACATATCTGTTTTGCCACATCACCTATACCAATTCATACATTTTCAAAGTATTCGATTTTCATATATTTAGCATAGGTGTTAACGATTAAAAAAAAAAAAAAAAAAAAAAAAAAGACCAGCATCTCATATAGTCCTGATTTTTAGCTGAAATGTTCACTTTTAAAACACTGAAGTGGGTTTTCCAGGAGTTACTGTATAATTGTGAACTGGGACTTTGGAGGGCAGTATCTGTTCTCAGTTTTGTCATCAGCTGCTGTGGCATGACCTTGGACAAGTCACTATGACCTGATTTACAGAACTTCTGAGCACCCAAAAATTCTTTTGAAGTCAGCATCTTGGAAATACAGTTGCTCAGCAAATTTGAAAATCAAGCCATTAATCACTTGGATTTAGTCTAGTGTAACCTTAAGTCATGCTAATTCTTTCATACCCTAATGAAATTCCCTCTTCACACTTTTTTTAAAAGTTTAATAAGTTACTGAGGAATTTTTTTTCTTTCCTTGTATGGTCTCTGTTTTGTCATTCTTTCTCACAGAAAATATTGTTTAGAAAAACATGCCAAACTGAGCAAGATGCTTGCATTCTCAGACCATTACCTGATCAGAAAACTTTTATTCTTTCTCTTTATTGTCATGTTTTTAGCATTTTTTTAGCCCATGGCTTGTGATATGTGTAAGAACACCTAGGACAGGAAAGTAAACAATGGGATAACTAGTGTTAACAGAGTTAACTACTGAGTGTTAATTAGAAACATGTCTAGCTACATAAGTGAAATTTAATTATGCCTGATACACAGTTTGAGGTCTCAAGCATAAGACTGGGGAAAGCTAGCATAATTCTTTTTTATAACATTTCTTGTGTTGCAGGAGTGATATATAGCAAATTAGTGATATACTGTCATCCATATACACTTACTCTTGACAGGTTCAAACCCTCAAATACTCATCATCTTACATTCTTCCTGAGAGGTGAATAGATTCACCAAAAAGCAGAAAGTATGTTAGTTGAAGAGGTGCCAGTGATGCTCAGAAAACCTATTTTCTTAAATCTCTGCATTCTTAACATCCATTCCTCTTAGATGGGGGCGGGGGAGAGAATAGTTTCCAATTTAGGTCAGGTACGGGACCCAAGCAAATAAACTCTGGAACATCAGTGTAGCTCTCTGCAGATCTGGGTTGTAAGTAAATCCCTGCACTACATTTCTGGAACAGAGGACACTAGACATCACAGAGCAAACATTGCTGCATGGCCCTGGGCAGAACCAGCTGTGGCCTATCTGGAATTAGTTATACGGGTGCTGTCTCTCTGAAGGCTAGCAAGTATTGTTAAGGACCAAGCTGCAAGAAACAACTTAACTCTAGGGTTTTTTTGTTGTTGCTCAGAGCTGACCAGCTGATTCACTTAAGCACCTTCTCTTGTTTCCCTTCTAGGTCATGACTCACTGTAAATCTTGTTTCTATAGCATCCTAAATCTTTTCAAGTCCACTTCAGCATCAATTACTAGAAGTCACTATTCTAGGTAAATTCTAGCATAAATAGATCTGTGACAGCACACATTTTATCTGGCATGTTGTTGATTTAAACAGAAATAAGAATATCTGAATTTAAGAAAAGCTCTTCCTGTATATTAGAGGGCAAAGACAGTAAAGAAAAAGATAAAAGAAGTAACAAGGGATTCACATGATCTGCTTTTCAGTTAAACTCCAGGCTGTCCTGAGAGGCATCAGGCAGATCAACATCTTCCCCTTGAGAAAAGTAGTTTGTCAACCCAGAATCTTTCTTAAAGATAAAGAGCTTGGTTCAGTAAAAAGATAGAGAGAACAGTAACAGAGTATGTTCTCCTTTAGGAAGGAATTAGAGCAGAAGAGATGTATTGGGACTAATTTGTTAAAAGATTTATTTTGGAGTTAAGAGATATTTAGTGTATTTTCTCTTTGAGTGTTCAGGTCAACTCTGTGAACTTGATGTGTAAACTGCCTCCTATGACTGACATATTTACTGAGTATCCTTGAATCAATTTTCAGCCCTAACCTCTCTGAATTCTAGCAGAGATAGATATAGTTCCTATTAGTGTGGCCTGTCCTGAGCAATCAGAAAACGCCACATGTCATGCCATGAAGAATAAGATAATGGAATAAAAACCTAAGACTACAGGTCATCCTTTTCAAGTCTAAGGTTTCTGTTGATGTTCCTGTTTACTTTTGTTTGTCTTCTGAGTCACTCTTATGCAAATACTGCTTTTATTTTAGAGATGAAGTGATTGTTATTAGGTAAATAATTGAATTACAAGCTGATCTATCTGTTGTAAAAACAAGCAAGAAATCTAAAACAAACAAAAAACCCCGCTCCAAGTGTTCCCAGCTTGCCACTGCTCATTCTCCAGCATATGTCTAATTTTCATCACCACTGTATAGACAGTCTCCAATATATACATTCTGCTGAATCAACTTCCATGTGCTTCCTGGCACAGAAGGAGTGCCTTTTTCTATTTTACCTATTTAAATTATAAGCTTTTCAGAGCAAGGAATGCCTCTCCTTATCTATATGTACAGTCTCCAGTGCAATAGAGTGCTGGTCCTGGCTGTACTCTCCAGAGGCTAAAAATGATAAGTGGTGACAATAATGATGGTGTTTGCTCATCTGTAATGAGTGAAATGATACTGTTCCTGAAAACCCTCTTCTGAATGTTAAAAAGATTCTGCCCTGATTGAGTATTTTATCACTAGTCTTAAAATATTTTTCCTAATATTCACAAAAGAAGCTGCTCCACGTTTCTCTTGGAGACAACTGACTAGATTGTTACTTATTTTTTAAAGTTTTTAAGTTATTGAGGTTTTGTTCCCTTAACATTCCCTTTCAGGCTTGGTTAGCTGAACTGGTTGTCTGTCCCTTGAAGCCTTCCTGTAAAGTTTGTCTATGACCTTGACTGACACCCCTCTCCCCCTTACTCCCTCCCTGGTGAAGCAGACCTGACTAACAACTGACTTCAAACAAATGGAGGAAAAAGAAAAAAAAAGTAAAAAAAAAAAAAAGAAAAAAGGTCAACTGTTGCTGCTGCTTGCTTTTTAATCCTTTGAGAAATAAGTGCTAGGACAGTCGATTAGACTTCAGCAATGTAGAAAAAGTTCAGTTTTGATTTTATAAAGAGCTTCATCTTTCTCAGCAGCAACTGAACTATAAATGTCATAAAGCAGTAAAATATATTTCTGCGTGTTCTGTAACTTGAATGCTGTTCCATTTTATGAATCACAGAATGGTTTGGCTTGGAAGGGACTTTAGGGATCATCTAGTTCCAACCCCCACTGCCAGGACAGGGGCACCTTCAACTAGGATCAGGTTGCTCAAAACCCCGTCCAACCTGGCCTTGAACATTTCCAGGGAGGGGGAATCCACAACTCCTCTGGGCAACCTCACCAGTGTCTCACCACCCTCACAGTGAAGAATTTCTCCTCATAGCTAATCTAAATCTACCCTCTTTCAGTTTAAAATCATTACCCCTCGTCCTATCCCTACACTCCCTGATAAAGAGTCCCTCCCCATCTTTCCTGTAGACTCCCTTTACATACTGGAAGGCTGCTATAAGGTCTCCCCAGAGCCTTCTCTTCTCCCCCAACTCTCTCAGCCTGTCCTCACAGAGGAGGTGCTCCAGCTCTCTGATCATCTTTGTGGCCTCTTCTGGACCCACTTGAGCAGGTGCATGTCTTTCTTACGTTGGGGGCCCCAGGGCTGGACACAGTACTCCAGGTGGGGTCTGATGCAAGCGGAGTAGAGCAGGAGAATCACCTCCCTCAACCTGCTGGTCACACTTCTCTTGATGCAGCCCAGGATACTGTTGGTTTTCTGGACTGTGAGCACACATTGCTGGTTCATAGTCATTTTTTCATCCACTAATACCTCCAAGTCCTTCTCTGCAGGGCTGCTCTCAATCCACTCTTCGTCCAACCTGTATTTGTGCTTGGGATTGAAAATAGAGATTATACACTATATGCAACTACCTCATGTACAGAATACTATATAAATATAACAAATCCGATTTTATCTATATTTATATGAAGACAATGGACTAGCTCTCCTGTCTGTATCAACATATGTAGACAAAATTAGTACTCAGTTGGATGTTTGATGAAGTGCCACCTCCTCCAAACCTTTCTTGAGTTAAACTCATACTGAAGCGTAGAGGCATTTTATGTGAATTTTGGATATTGACAAAATGATTCAATCCTGCAATATTAGCATATCTTGTCAGTCTGCTTGAATTATTTCTATTATATTAATCAGCATAGTACCCCCAAGACTTTTTGCTAGGTAGAAGAGAGGCTTTTTTCAGACACACTTGCACCACAAGTAAAGTGAAACTTTTGAGGCTACCTGTTACATCTCAAGTGCTGCAGCATTACACATTGGGTAAGGGAGAAATGCCAGAAGAAAAGTTCTAATTGTTTTCTCACCATGGTTTCCCGATTGTTTTAGTGTAATTTCTTGTGTGGTTTTGTGTGGAGTACCTTTTAACACATCCACTTGGCAAGCTCCATGTGCACATAATGCCTCGGGCAAACTGCTGCTTACTCCTTCCATTGTCAATTACATAGGGTGCTAGTATACGTTTGTGTATACATATCTGTACATGTGTGCTTTCATACTTTTAAAAAAATCTGAATGTGTTTCTATTTAATTCTGGTTTTATGGGAAAAAAAAAAAGAAAAAAAAAAAAGAAAAACAAAGAAATTTACTTCCAGTCTTCTGTGTTTAATTAAACTGTATTTATTACCTCATTACTGCCTCACTGCCAGTACTGTGCATTCCTGTACCATGGTTAAGAGAGTATGGAAGCAACTGGCACCAGTGATAGTTTCTTCTTAACTGATTACATCTCTTCATAAATGTGATTCATTCAGTCTCTAACCAACCTAACCCTGGGATTTTAAAATCCATTCAGGGGAAACTCTGGGCCTGCTGCACAATTAAAGTTTTTCATCTCTCTCTTTTTGTTGTTTTTTTTTTTTTCCCCTTCCTTTCTTACAGCAGCTCACAGGAAGTCCTTGGAGACCATTCCTGCCAGAACAGGCACTAATCTGCTATATATTAAATGGGCTACACTATGTTGAATTATAAGTGCTGTCCTAAAAATTTGTTTACTTTCAAAAATTTGAGAGACTTGAACAAAGGTTTCTGTTCCCATTTGTCTCACTGCGTTATAAAGATTGTGAAAACATATTTCTCAGCCTGGAGGTTGCTTTCCTCCCCTAAAGTAAGTATTTGACTTCTCTTCATATTTACCAGACAAATGCTGGCAGCTCCAAGCTGGGTACTGGGGGAAGAATGTACATCCAGCATGCATTTGTCACCTCTCCATGCATTGTAATATTTAAGAAGCATCTTGCTGAATACATAGTACTAGTGCGAAACATCCTCAACCTGCTGCAAAAAGATTAATGACTGTAAAGGATAGTAAACCTTTCAGGGACATGGGTTCAAAGAGTGCAAGCCATAAGCAATACTGAAACAGAACTAACTTGCTAGTCTTTCTGGTCAAGATTTGCAACTCAGTAACTTATTTCTATGTCACCTTGGCACATGCGAGTCTGCTGTTGGAGCCAGGCAAAGACGGGGCAGACTGAGCAGTGGCAGGGGAAGCTGGTCACTTGCGCTTGCCTTTAAGCCGAGGCCAGGTCCCACCCATGGCCCTGGGGCAGTGGGTGCGGCCTGTCCTGTCAGGAGATGCACTGAGCTACCTGCCATGACGGTTTTTCCTGTGTGGATGGGGAGGCACAGGCAGTGTAGCAATATTTAATTTTGCCCAGTGTCTGAGAAGCCTGGAGCAAACTCTGATTGATGGCAGTTATTGTACTCGGGGATTTAATAGAGGAACTTTCTTTTAAAAAGAAAAGAAAAAAAGAAAAAAGAAAAAAAAAAGTTTAATTAAGCTGGAAGCTGGTCGGTTCAGTCTGAACAACTGGCCTGACCTTTCAGCAGTCATAAGCACTCAGCAGTTCTGGCTGACCACAGTGGAATATGAGAGGTGGGAATCCAGATACTGAATTTGTTAGACATCAAGAGTTGTGTTTAGGCATCAAGGGCATAAACACCTCCTAAATCCCTGCACCTAATAGTTCCCGTTGGCTGTCTCTGGTTAGCTGCCTGCTTAAAGGCCTTTGAAGAGCACAGCTATTTTTGCTGATTTGACACAGGAATGGAGGTGAAATGTAGGCCACTCAAGTGGTAGTTGGTGCTCCCCAGCTTTGAAAGGATGCTGGGGCTCTGCCTGCTCAACATGGTTGTGGGATTCACATCTGAATATATCAGGCATGTAAAGGGAGGGAGAGGGTATTCTTATCTCTGTTATACCAATGCAGAGGCTGAAAACGTGTATGCACCTCAAATGTGGATAAGTAGTATCCTGACATGCCTAAATACTGCTGGAAATCAGGTCCTGAGTGACTTGTCTGAGATGGTAGAGGAAGCAGATGGAAGAGCTGGAGAAAGTAAATTCTGGTACTCTGAATCCCAGTCATGTCTTCTGTCATCATAATATTAGGATACATCCTTCCCCTTTCTCACCTTATTTTCTGTGAGTACTACCCTAAAACCATTATAACTGCTATCTGGTCTTTTCTGAAGTATCTGATTACTTTTTCCTTTGGGTTTTGTCTTTATAGAATTCACTTCAAAGTGTGGAAACACCAGACAAAGGTAAGTGTTATTTTTTAAAATATGTTAATTCAGGATGTATCATCAGAAAACACACACTTTGCTATTTGTTTGTATTAGTTAACTGTTATAGTTGGCATATTGCAGATGTTTACATATTTAGTCATATTATAAGGTAATTACAGCAAGTTAAAATTTAAGTGATTTAAAAATGTAAATAAAACATAACATTTTCCAAAACTAATCTGGAGATTCAAATATGGAGAACGAATAGTAGAGTGAAAGAACTGATTACAATTAGTGGTGGTCATAGCAGTTGTCCTTAATCCCAAGTTTTTCTGCAGAGAAAAGGGAAAATAAGGAACACAATGAAAGCCTAAAAAAATATTTTTGTGTATGGCTTTTCTACTTGGCTCCAATAAGTTTCATTCCTCCCTCCTTAAGCTTTAGTTCTGTGTTGGTTTTTGTTGTGTAAATAATGTGTTGTCTTAAATTATATACTGTCATAAGAAGAGTAGGTTAATTAACAGTAATGGACAAAAACATAGACCCAACCTTATTTAGTTCCTCAGTCAAAATTAGCTTAGACTCACTGGCTAATGCCCTGTACTGTTAGCATGCCTGCGGAGCACCCTGCAGACTGAGGGATGTGCAGGAGTCTGTTCTGTCACGGATGTTTGTGTTGGATTCTTGGAGGGGACAGCCACAGTGGGGCATGGGTCCTGCTCTACCCCTCTGTGGCTGGCCTGCAACATCAGCTGGGGGTGCCTACGTGGATGCTTTCAAAGGGACCTCCATCTGAACGTTGAGGTTGGCTGGAGTGTTCTGGGAATGCCAGTGTCTCTCCATTTTGTTTGAGGAAAAAAAAATGGCCTCTGAGATGCTTTTTTTTTCCCCTCTGTCTGCTTTTCTTGATTGCAGCGTGCTCAGAGAGGCAAAAAAGTGAACCAACCACAAAGATATGTGCAGCCTTTTAAACATAGAGGTGGTTCAAATGCAGAATTCTAAATGCCAGGCTTGTTGTTTCACCAATATTCAACTTCACGTACAGCAAACAAAGAAACAGCAATTATATTTGTAAACTGCCAGGAAAAGCTAAGCAGCTGGAGGGTCAGGGGAGTGGGGGGAGAACACGCAGGTGCAGAAGGGAGGAGAAGGTAAATACGGTTTTCAGGATTCTTCTCCCTTGGATCTAGTCATTTATCCCGTTAATTTTTTTAACACTCTTAACAGCAACTAATTGTTGATGATGAAGAGAATAAATAGTTACTAATCAACCTTAGAAACATCTTCCTCTGCACACTGTTCAGAAAACCTGGCTGGAAAGGATCTAAAACGTCCCTCTACTTAAAGGTATTTCCAAATTTAGACTTCATTGAACCAGCAGCTTCCTATGATTTATTGAATACAGTAAAGGAATCAGATTTTTTAGTCTCTACTTCTCTGCACCTATTTATTTACACCCGGATGCCTTCAGCTGTGAAGTGATGCTTCTTTGTTTGTTCTCTGCACACCCTAATTTCATAACAATTGCAGAATCCTTTTGGTAGTGTAATACTAGAAGCTGCAACTTACCAATTGCAAGTCAGAACTTGCCAGACCACTAGTCATTCAGTGGAGAAGCCTACATTCAAAGTTGTCCAAGGTAACCAAAATTCAAACTGACCTCTTTTATGCAGTGATATACATTTCATGTATGTTTTAACATACTACATGCCTTACATCTGCACCTATTAAATAAACTTCTAAAAGCCAGCAAAATATTTGTTAGGCTAATGAGTGTTAACAGAAAAGCCTAGCTATCATATCAAAGCTGGTGTTAAGGCCATGTCTGATAAAAACAAAGTGCAAGAGCAGTGACCAAAACTGATCTGCTAGAAGTTGGGCCTGATCCCCAAGAAGTGGGCAAAGCCATTCTACATGTCTTTTCTTTTGGGGATCACAAGCTTTCCTTAGTCCCCGTGTTCTTGGTGCTCACCTTCATGATAATGCCATGGGGCCTCCCATCCATTGACCTAGAGACACTGAGCCTGAGAGGAATCCAGATGATATTTTCACCTGCTGAAGCTAGAGTAAAAACCAACTAGGTGATAAGTTGTGCATTTCTGCTGAAATCACCTTTGTGTTTCCTTTTCCACCTCACTTGCTTCCCACACCATTTTACTTCATTATGCTTAGCTGGCTAGGATTGCAGGCTTGTGAAAATTTGCAAGCCTGTGTCCCAAAAGTAAAGTAAAATCGCCACCTTAGCTCAGTCATGGTAATTTTTGCCAGATCTCTGGGAAGCTAAAAAACATGCGCTATGCTTTCTCTAGCAGCACAATTGCAAATGAAGTCAGCATTGACAGCCAGGGAGGAGACAGACTACATTTCCCACTTGTACTGTTCTTTTCTGTCTCTTATCTGTATTCATGTTTATCTTGAAGAAAACAGGATCAAATTTGAACAGTAAGAGCAGCAATCACTTACTCCAACTAATAATTTCTTTTACCTCTCTTCTTCCTCCCCCAACTGATACTTATTACCCTGAGTATCATAAGTTTTGTTTTTCTTCATTATAGCTTCTACCACAAAAGAGAAAAATATTAAGGATACTATTAAAATTAAAGCCTTAATAATTTGTTTAGAAAGTGCTTTAATCTTTCTTTTAAAAAAATATCATCAGAAGTTTAATATTAGTCATTCACCATGGACTAAGCAAGTCAAAGATTATATTCAAAATATCTAGCCTTGATTTAGTGTTGCAATAACTGGCTCTAATAACAGTGTTATCTCTGTAGGCCAAATTATTCTATTGCTGTGAATAGAACAGTACTTATCCATGTTATGCCTAAACCTGGATCATGTTCTTTTTTCTCTGTATGAAGTCCTTAGAAGATTACATTAATGTTTTAGTACTCAAAAGTTTTTTTTTATTTCTTCTTAAATGTGAGGAACGATAGGCAGTTTCTAGATATTAGTACCTTTCTGCAGCTTCAAGTGTTCCCACAAAATAAAGAATAAGATTATTCACATTAATAGAGATTTAACATTGGAGTTTGCTGCAATCCAGAGTATGAAAAGACAACCTGCAAGCTGGTACAAAACTGAGTCCATGCGTGTTTCTCAGAAGCTGATGAATGAATGTTTATATAATGTCTACAGCCTTGCTACTTCAGGCAGGGATTTCACCGGATCAGACATAATGAGCAGCTTCTGGAATATGATCAGTAGTTCTCAGGAACCCATCCCAGAAAGTCTAGTATGCACCATGAACTGATGATATTGAATAAACAGTCTTTTCTAACTGAATTGCTGGAGTTGCTGTCTTTTTGAGTGAATGCAGAAGTCAGATACCTTGATGTCGATACATTTAATTAAGTCATCATTACATTTAAGGGTAAAAGGTTCACTAATTGCGCTTGGGATTTGATAGTTAGTCCTAGACCTGATCATAAAAACAGTCACCACAGATATTTAAAAAAAAAAAAAAGGAGGAAAAATTGAAAGTTTTTGGAAGGTTTTCCTATATAAAATTGAAAACTCCACTTCCTCCTTTTCCTAGCACAAAGACATTATAGTTTTGTTTTGGAAAAATCACTTTTTGTTTCAGAATATGAAAAAATATCAAGAGCTTTTTATTGATTGCATTTTATCTCTGTGTCTCCTGCATTGTTTTCAAACCTGAACATGGCTCTTCACCTCTAACTTGTTGCTGTGCTACATCCTGGTACGTTGTTTGGAAAGCCAGGGGTTTTTTTAACCAAGACCAATTTTTAAATAACTGCAAACCCCCTGTTCTCAAAAAAAAAATTAGACAGAAGTTGCCAAGGCCTTATAAAGTATATAGTAGCAAAGACCAGATACCAGGACAACAGGAAATTTTTAAGTTTCTTTCAAGGGTTAATTCATAGGATTCTTCAGCTAGTAGGAGGAAACAGTAAGGTAAATATGGGTGCTTGGAAACTGCATCTGATCAGTATGTACATTATAGCCTTTTCATGTTTTGCCATTTTCTTATTATAATAATGGTCTAATTAATGTTGCTTAGCACCTTTCCTAAATCTTATCAGTTTTTTTTCTGGGGGGTTTGTGTGTGGGTATAACCTAAACTGTATCTAGGATCTTGCTCTTTTTCTTCTCTCTGAAAATAAGTAGGAAAGAACAATATCAAGCTTCTGTTCCCCAAAATATGTTTAAAGTGTCAAAAGGGTCTTAAGCCTTCATTCCAAATTCTGTTCAACCAGGTATTTGTCATGTTTTACCCAGAGAAAATGTGCATACAGTGTCAGAGAGGGCATGTTTAATATGTATTGAATTGATGTCATCTGCTAGTGCTGTAACAGCACAGTACCTACTCTGTTGGAAGGTCTGGCACTAAAATAATATGTGATTTGTAATACTGAACTGAGAAGAACATAAGTTGTTTTCTATAAGGAATAAGCTAGTATGGTCCTTACTAAATTGTGAAGGCACCTGCAGCTGCATTCATTAACTCTTTCAGGGATGGTGAGGATTGTTCTGTTTCTCACCAAGGGTGAAATTTATTCCTTCAAACTTCATGTGCAAGGAACATGTGTCAGAAATAAACATATCTGGCAGCTGTGGTTAAAGTTCATTTCCCTTGGTCTCATCTCATTTCTGCAAGTCTCATTTCTTCTCATCTTCAGTGAGAAGGTGATGCAAAATAATTTCATACCAGAAATAAATTATGAGGTTTGAGTTGTGAGATTATTAATCCTGGTCACAATTCACTTTGTGGTGTGGTGTATTCATCATCTCCTAGATACTGGCTATGCCTGGGATACCTTTCTAGAAAATAAACTCTGGCATAGCTGAAGCTGTGAATCCTCTGTAGGAAGTCCATAGCCTGTGTTTTGTAAATCAGTGAAACACCATAGTCCTTTCTTATCTAAGATTTATTAATCATAAAAGTCATAAAAAGCAGTAAAGTTCTCTGGCTTCATGAATGGGCAATATAATTTCAGCGTACCAAATCCTATTCAGCAGCTCATAAAAATACAGTGAAAAGATGCTGATCAACTCTTGTGAGTAATGGACATTTACAGACTACCTAAAATGTTTGTCTCTAATTTAGTTAATTGCTACTGGGCTTAATGAGTGAAGGGGGGGGGAGGGGGAGGGGGAGGGAAAGAGCAGACTCTGGCATGGAAACCACAGAGTGTTTTTAAACTGAGAGCTGACAAGAGTAAGAAAATGAATGTAGAAAAAAATCCTGCAGCTGCAGACCAGGTCATACTTAGACATTTGCTTACATCTGAGGAAACCTCTTCCAGAGAAGAACTTAATTCTGGATCTCCTAATAATTAGATAAATAATGCTGAAGTTTCATTTGTCTCCTTTTGCTGGCAGCTGAACTGATTGTCCCATTGCTGTCTTCACCCTTCACATGCCATTGTAGCAAGAGAGACAGCATGTAGTTCCCACCCCAGGGCCTGCTTCCAAACTGGCTCCATTTCTGCAGTCAGGCACAGACTCTGCAAACCCACAGGTGAAAGGTGGAAATTTAAGAGAGAAAAAAGAACATTTCCCAGCTTCTTTCAGCAGGGAGTCTCATGGACATTATCTGCAACTAAGTGCAGACTTTTAACCTTGTCACATCTAGCTACATTGGATATAGTGAATAGGCATCTTGCATCTTACTCGCTTGCCTGGCATGATAAATTTTCTGATATGGAAGATATTTACCCTATTGTGTATGTTTCTCCTCTTTTATTTTTTTTTTTTTTTTTTTACCTGTCTAAAGAGTAGAGTATTACCTTCTTTCTGTGGCCTAGCTAATATATAATACATTTCCTCCTGTTCTGGAGGCAAACTCTGAAACATTGCCTTACAGCCTAAAATATGGATTGTGTAAAAACTGTTGGTGCCAAAGGGTACATTTCAACACACAGCAGGACGTTTACGCAGATTCTGAACTACCTTTCACTCTCTTTTGGAGAAAATGCTGAGAAGGTTCCACTCAGCAATCATTGACTTCAATAGGCCAATTTGCATACATAAGGTTTTTGCCATTACAGGACATCTACCTGTCTGCCACTTCGAACAGATTGGAGCCAGGAAGTCGCCTAAGTGGCTGTTTTTCCTTAATGTAAATAGTGTGGTGATTTTCAGATAAAGTAGAAAATACTGGTTCAAATAATAGTCCACTGATGTCCTCTTCTGGACCTCTTAAGAAGGCTTTATGTATATGACTATAGGTCATATTTACTTGGAATGTAAAACGATTCAGTCCAAATTAAACATTTAGTGTGGAAGGTAGTAAGTTGTTACATATCCAAGAAAACTGGGTATGAGAGTCAAAGAGTATTCTAGGGAAAAAAATCATTAGAGCAAAAGATTTATTCAGAACAATTATGGTGAAGGATGATAGATGGGGAAAATAGTAAAGAGAATAAATAAAACATAATTTAAAACAAATGCTAGACAGAGAAGTATACACAAACAGAGAATAAACCGACTGAGTTTTCTTAACCTGTTAGTCTCTAAAATAATTCAGTTTTCTTATATGGAAGATGATTACAACACAACAAGGTGTACTATTCTAGCCAGTCCTGAATGAGTGCAATAATTTGCTGTCTATTTTCAGTAGCAGCAAGCCCCACTATATGTCAAACTATTTTAATTTTATGTGTACCTCTATTGTTACACAGTTAAAATTTGTCTATTATAAGATGAAGACTGAAATAATTCCTTTGCACTGTTTGCAATGCATTTTGTGATTCAAGAGTTCTGAGTGTTTGCTAGTTTAAAGGCAAAAGGCATCAAAGAAGGGGAATAAAATTCCAGACCGAGGATATGTTTTTTGGAGACATTTCTGTCAGGTAGCTAAGTTCAGTGAATTGTGGTATCCGTCTCTGATGTTGGGCAGGATTCCTGCACCTATCCTGAATATAAAAAGCTAATATAAGCAAGTCTCAGGCTTCCTATTCCTGGGATTTTTTTTTTTTTTCAATAGACACTATTAGACAACTAATAGATGGCTGCTGAATACAGCGGCCAGACAAGTTTAGTGAGTATGTCAGGAGCGATAATAGTTGATGAGAGAATGTTCTTAATCATGTAGGAATCCATGAGTTAGAAGGGGGAATAAAAGGAGAATTTGGGGTACTCCTCTTGGAAGACAAATCATTCTGATCTTGGCATGATACAGTGTACTCTGACGCTTTCTCTCTCAACCTGTCCCTTGTCTGAGAAATGAGTGCTTGTATGAGCCCTTCTCACTTGATGGAGGCTGCCAGGACTAGGGATTTTAATGTACATTAGCAATCACACAATCCCTAGCTGCTCCAAAAACAGAGAGGGGGAAGATGGATAAAAGCCAGTAATTGCAGAAAAAGCACTGCAGAGCTGAAGCTAGAGGAAATAACGTAAATAAAGGGTGCAGCCTGCATTTAATGTATATTTGTATAGATATGTACTTCAGTGTCCATAGTTCTGTAATGTTGCCACCAATCTATGACCATCTGAATGCTATGTCTGATTGTGACTGCTATGGTATACATCTTATTAATTTTTGCCTACAGTTGCAACAGCTTCATAGTCTTAAAATGTAACCAGTGCCTTTTCTCCATTCTACTGCAGCATTGACAGTTCCCTTGAACTACGTAACTACTTAGCTGCTGAAATTACAAAATACCTACATAATAAAAATCCTTCCAGCACAAAAATTAACAGACTGAAATGGCATATCTGAGGCACAGACTAACTTGCTGTACTTTAAAATGCTTACTTTGAAAATGCCTTAATTTGAAAGCAGTGTAATGAGAGACTGTTAATGATACACTAGAAATGAGCTAAGGCTGGTTTCAGAAGCACAGATGGCCAATTGGCTTCAGTTGGTAGGTTATGTCATTTTAATTAAATTTTATTAGGAAGCATTTCAAAGCCATAGCTGATGTTTTAAGATAAATATGGTTCTTCATAAATGACCTATTGCTAACCTTTATTTCTCTCTCTCCTTTCATTGTTAATAGAGGCTGCTGTGACTGAGGTCACCATGGCCATCTCTAGTCTCATCCATGTTTACAGCACTAGCATTGATGTAAATTTCCAGCTTGCCCGCATACCTAAAAGCCCTTCATGTGCAGACATCAGCCTAGATTCCCAGCTCAGCTTCACTGTTTATGCTGCCCATAACATCCCAGAAGCCTGGGTGAACAGGTAGGAGGAGATCCAGCAGGGGTTCACAAGAGCTGTTATCTCTTAGATCACATATTTTTCACAGATATTGGAGTACCTCTGTTGCTTTGGTGATACTCCTATATTAATGATAGCGACTGAGTAAGTGGGTATATCTCCACTGCTTATCTAGCACAAAGTGCATTTACTTAAGCTTGACTGACTAGGAGACTTCCAGGCCCCATAGATAGATGGAGAATCAAGGAGGTGGTCTAGATGGTTGCCCTTGACCAGTGTGGAAGGATGGTAGCAGAAGCAATGTCAGAGCACTGGCCTTGATGGGTATGTGCACAAATACTTCTGTGACTGACTTGCTCAGCGGGAGGGAGGAAAGGGTATGTGCTGCAAGCCAAGAGAGTTTGGGCTGGGACTTTGCGTGGTCTCTGCAGTACAAGTAACTAGAAGGGTTGAAAGCTAGCTCACCAAGTTAAGCAGAGGGGTGCTTTTGCTTAAACCTGATCTGAATGAGGCTTTATCAGCAGATTTTGCTCTTGGTGTATTCAAACTACATTACTTGACTAAGCATGTGTATTGATGATCCTCTTTATAGATAGTGATTAAAATAAGTATAGTTTATAGGTCCAAGTATACCTAGTATATCAGCATAGCACAGGAAAGAAAAGAGGGGGACAACTTTAATAAAAAGCTGATGAAGTATTCTCTTCTGGATTGTTTATTTGGTCAAATTAGTTGTCTCCTCAAATAGCTTCTTTTCCTACTCTGAGCAAAACTGGTGTTCACCTACCACTCCAGTGTGATCAAAGTAGGACAGGTGACTACAGTCTGGTAGCATTATTTTTATGAGTCAAAATGCCGTTCTCCAAGTTTTTATTAATACTTTCCCCTTGCTCCCACTTTATCTTGATTCTAAATGACTGATTAAAAAACAATGAGATCGTTTGCATTAGACTGAGCAAGAGAGTGTACTATATAGCATTAGCTGTAATTAGCAGTTTAATAAAAATCTGAGAGAATTTGCATTAGTTAAGGTAATAAATACAAAACTATAATCGCTATCCTGATTTTTCAGATGGTTATACCATTCCCATTGTGTTTTATCTTTTGCCAGAAAAATGTGAAATTACATATGGCCTAAAGGACACTGATGACTTGAATGCTATGTTCAAGCATGTGAAAATGAGAATCTCTCCTCCTCCTTAATCTCCCTCTCCAGTCTTTGCAATATTTATAGCTAGCATGGACTTCTTAACATGGACTACCGCTCTGACACCTACTTTCCTCAAATACTTTTACTAACTTAATTCACATGCATGCTCCCCGTTCTTATTTCTGCACTGCATGAATTCATGCTGGCTATGTTACGGCTCTCATTTTCCCTTTCCCAAAGGTCACATTTTATGATCTTGCTGCTGTTCATAACATGTATTTTAATATATATTCCTGCATTATAATGTCAGAATTTTCACATCCCTCACTGTGTGTCTCGCATTATTTTTTTCTATCCATACCAGTATGTGATAAATAGCTTTTCTTTCAATCATTTAGGATTAGGGAGAGTGAGTTGTCTTATGTTTTAAAGAATCATGTTAGTGTCCTGTCAAATCCATCTCAAGTTCACTTTTGTGGATTGGCTGTATGTCAGTTTTTATATTTATGCTCTCAATTTCTTATTTCTGTCTTACTGTCCTCGTTGAAAAGATAGGCACAAACATTACAAGTTGCAGAATAATGTTGCAAAAACTGATTACCTTCCCTTCTTTATTGTATTTTCATTCCTTCTTGTTTCTTTTATCACTTTGTTGTTTTATCCCAAGCAGATGTGCCTTATTTGCTGCCAGTGACATAATGTTACTACCTTCATGTTTGACCACATTTGTTTGTACAGCCCAAAAAATTCCTATCTACATCTGGATGATATGAAGTGATCTTTGGGACAAGACTAGAGTCACGCCTTTGTGCTTACAAGGAGGCTACCTAGGCAAAATGCTCTACAAAACCTAAAAGGGTTTTAAGTGCATGTACTCTGAACAGCCTTCCTGACTTCAGTCAGACCGAAGCATTGTGTAAGTATTAATATTTACAGGATTAGGTCCTTATGGTGTGTAAATCAGGAATATGTCTGTATATTGTGTATCAGTACTTCTGTATAATCAACAATGCTTAATCATTTGATTGTATTAAAACCTGTTATTTCCTGCACTATTCTCCAACTGTTTGTAATGTTTAGACTCTAGAGGAAAGATGCCATATTTAAGAGCAGAAACATTTCCTAGTCTTATTAAGGTGGTTTTTTCCTTTCTCTGCATTGATACCTAATAAGTACTACAGATTCCCAGATCCTTTTCTTTGAACTACAAAAAAAAAAAAAAAAAAAAAAAGCAAAAGCATACCTACTACAATAATTATACTATGTTCCAGAAGAGATCAACAGACATTCTTGTAAATAAGGCAAAGCCAGGCACCTTCAATCTGCAAATGCTTCAGATTTCCTATTCAGATTTGATTGTTTCCCATGTTCATCATTCTTGTGGAGAATGTGGTCTAAAGCTGAGAATGGCAGGAAGATCTGGAAGTTACAAGACTAATTAAGAACCTTAGTTGATTAAACACTCTACCTCTATTTTTGACTAAAATTTTTAAAGATTTGAGTAAGAAGAATATGAAACCAACAGATAGCCCCAGACCCAAATTACTTGTCGATTAAGTTTCTGAAGAATACCAACACAGAGGGCTTTAATGCTTCCACTGTAATGAATGTATAGAATCCCTCAAGTACTAACCTGTTTTTTACAGATCAGGTGAAGTAAGTATAAATAAATTTATTGTTGACTGAAGTTGTATGATGATCAAGTTGCAACACTTCAAAACTTATGTCCAAACTTCCCTTGACTGTAATAATGAAAAATAATTAATCTTAACGACAAAAACATGGAACAGAATCTAGGTGTCTTAAGTACTTTTCTTGAACTCTGAATGTTAAACAAACAAATCCAAAATAAACACACACACACCATTAATACAAGATTCATTATTTTAAATCCTTTTGCATATAAGGATGGACCTTCACAAGTTTCTGAATGGTTAGCTTCATGCGCTGGACATGGTACATTGCAATTAATCTTTTTTTTCCTTTTTTCCCCTTTGTAGCTACGAAGTTTTCTCTTTTTCCTGTTCACTAACTTATGCTGGAAAGACAATATGTCAAGTGAAAATTAGCAAAAATATACTGGTTAAAAGATCCTTCTTTTTCCTGGCTGACTGGAACAAGAAGTAAATTTGGGTCTGTGTTTGATATAGGTTTGTCTGACAGATTTTACACATTGTATATTAATCAAAAAAAAAAAGAAAAAAAGACCCACATGTTTATTATAAATCTTCTTCTGAGCAACTTAAACTCCACAGAATTCAGAGAAACTTAGGAAGATCAGAGTTAGAAAGGAGTAGGATAGCCAGAGGAAGAGAAACAGGACTAAGCCAAGTGTGGTCCGAGAATAGCTTTCATTCACTGGAGGCATCCTAGAGGAAAACTGGAACCTAAAGGAGATGCAGCCAAAGGCGGTATTTCTGTCCTTCTTTGAGGACTTTGGCCCTTTGGATCTGCCTCTAGTAGGTATGCAATCCAGCTTGAGAACCTATTGTTTCTAGAAGGAACAAGGCTGTTGTGGGGTTTTTTAATAAGAAAGATCTGCAGTTTTAAAATGAGGACCTTAGTTTGAGACTGGAATTTTAGAGTAAAAGCTAGTAACTGCCTGTCACCTGCCTGTCTGCTTTGCAGAAAATAACTCCGTTGAAAAGCAAAGTGCACACTCAAACAACATTCATTTAAGGCAATGGGATGACAAAAAGCATATTTGCAATAGATGAGAGAGAAGTAGTATGCAATTTTTTTATGATTTGGCAGTAATCTTGTATTCTTCCAGCTTCCTGAGCATGACATGTTTATATTTACAATCTTTGAAATTTTTGGTATTTTACATCACTGTTTATTGTATTCTAAATCTGAAAGCAACTTGAATACATTATAATTGAACAAAGGCTATAAGTCATCTGAAAGGTTTTTTTTTTAAATTATAATTGAATACAGAGTGTAATTTGTAACTTCTGTTTGCCTTTAAGACACACAACAGTTTGAAGTTGGTCAAATGGAAGAAGACCTTTTTATGTTGAAACTGTTACACATCTATCTTAATGGAGATATTGCATAGTCTTCTTGCACAACACTCCTGAACAGATATAGGAATCTTAGTATGTCTGCCCTATGGTTAAGAAATATAATGGGTGCATTTCTCTTACGCATCCAAATTAGTTCTCTTAGGGCCTGCCATCTGCTTTGGTGCCTTAGTTGAGTCCATAAAGTTTGAGCATTGAACCCTCTATCTTTCGTATGACTAGAAAGTAACTGTTATCCTTTTGCTCTGTAGGAATTTTCACCTTGTCCAAATTTTGGTCAAATACCATCTTATGGTACATATGGGCAGATATAAATGAAGTATAGGGGAAGGATTATATTGCTTATGAGCATTTTTGACTTCTAAAAAGTGGCTGATGCCTTTCTGGAATGCATCTTACACAACCTTTTTCTAAAACAAAATATAAGAAGACAGAATAGAAATAAATTCTTTAGCCATAACTGGAACAGAAATTCTGCTGCTCTTCCATTTCCATGAAAACGCAGAGAAATCAGACTAAAGCTTCAGGGTTTCTGTTTAAACTTCTCCCTCTGCAAAATCAGTATTAAATGTCTGCAATTTCATCAAAAATCTTCTTGGAAAAAGAAGTAGTTAAGTATGTAGTCCTAATTCTTTCATAGGTCATAGATGCTTGTAAGAGGCTCTTAACATCAGAAACAAGATCTAGAGTTGTATGAAACTTAATAGTATTCATTTGTAAAAGCACCTTTTTACTTTTTATAGTTGCTTGAGTTTCAAAAATAATTTTCAAAATCCAATTCAAATAAATTCCAAAGTACAAACCCAAAAACTTGTATCTGTCTGACAGGCTTTTCAATATTTCCCTCAACCGTTGAAGGCATTCACATACTTTGCACCTCAGACTGATTGCCCTAGACTTGTTTAAGTCTCAAAAGAGAATGGGAGGTTCCTTGGACCTAATGACCTGAGGTCCAGAACAGGCTGAGAATCTAGGTAGCCAGATATGCCATGAGTTTTGTATGTTTTAGCTTGTATCAAGAACTGGATTTTGTGAACGGATGCTATTTTTGAGTCAAAATGCAAGCGTCAGATGAGTATGTTAAATCAACTAACAGTCTTACAGCTGGAGCTTTCTGTCCCTTTCTTTGAGTCACTGAAATATTCCTGGGCTGGCAGGGCAGGTTCTGCTAAGAAAGGAGATGTTTATAAAGCAGACATTTACTGCAGGACATGAACATGTTGACATCATGACAATAGATTCTGTTCTTATTCCAAATCTCACACAGCACTTAACAACAAAATCAAATGTTTTCACATAAAGACAGGAACTGACTGCTTTACTGTGTTGTGCTTACCACACTGTGACTTTGGTATAGTATCAGAATATTGGGTAGTATGGTGTTGCCAGAAGATCTTTCCTGTATGAAAATATACATAGGGAAGGAAATGCTGGGTTTAATTTATTTTAAATATTAAATACTTGTCACAGTTCTATAACGAGAAAATGTATTTTCTGCTATTTGTGCTGCTAACACTCTAAGAAAGAATAAACAAACAGCACCAAACTTGACAGAATAATCAGTATATTCAGAATATTTTTAAATACACAGAGAGAAGGAACAGTAAAGGTGATGTCATATTATCACTGACGGTGCTATGGGCCTAACTGGCATAATTTAAAACACATTCAGACACAGGCTAGTTTGGCTTTCCTACAGTAAATACATGTATATAAACATGAATTAATACTTTTTGCAAGAATTCAAGCTGGAATTGATTAAAAAATAGAGTATTTTAATGCAGTAAGTACTACTGTCATCAAGTGGCACCATTTCCTATTGTAGGAAGTCTGGGTCACTCAAAACTGTAATCATGATATGTTCACTCTTAATTATCTTTTGGCTATAACATCACCTTTATGAAACAGAAGGGAATATGTTTGCATAAAAAGTTTACAGAGGAGACAATTTCTTTTTTGTCAAGTTTCTTGCCTTGAGTTAAAGTGCTACTTTCATTCTAACCCAAATGTTATTTTCAGTTGATCACAGCCATTGAAAATGAATGTGATAAAAGGTCACCAGAAATAACTTCTATTACATTAGGAAGTCAAATATTCTCTATATAGTTAGGGATAAATCAGACCAAAAAATAAAACTAGCTAATTCAAAATGAGTCCTTATCTTGATTTAGGATTGAATCGAACAAGGGAAAAAAAAAAAAAAAAAAGGGAGAGTAGTGTTTTGATGATTAGGAATCTAGGAAGATAATTTCTACTGAAGACAAGACTTGCTTTATTTGCTGGTTTTCATGTATTTAGCTCGTGTTTTTAAGCACTTTAACCAGTTACTGTCTGAACTTTAACTTGATAGGTTTTTGTGTTTAAATGTGAACTTCTGTTGAAGTCTGTTATTATATTTAGTCTTTCCCGGAATGTTCTAAGCAAAGTTGGGAATTATTTGATACCTAAGGAGATTGTCTTGGTTAATGTTTCTTCTGTTTGTCCTTTTTTAAGAGTATACTTTTTGCTTTAGAACTTATGTGTTATCTTTGAAAACTGTGGTTGTCACCTTGGTGCAGAGTTTGAACAGACTTATACTATCTAGCACATAATGTATAAAGTTCAAAAGTTGATCCCTTATTTTCTCATCAGTTTCATTTTTCAGGCTGAGACCTCTTAATTATTCTCTTTCTTTTGTCTTAGCTGGTTGCTCTTAATATATTTATTCTACCCTCTCCTCTTTTCCCATCCTCCGTAATTTATGTTACTACAGACATGAAGTATGACATTAATATTAAGGCTACCATTCATCATCTCAGATACTTTCTTGGCATTGGGTTTCCCTCTTCTCCATATTTTGTTTGGCTTGTCTATCTTGTTTATACTCTCTCAGGGCAAAGCCTGTGTTGCCCCAGACTCTTCTGTGTTGAGTAGTCTTCTGATATTAGGCACTTGGCCTTTGAAACCAGCTGTATAACTTTATCTGACATCTGTGAATAGCACCTTCTCAGTGAGTAGCTTCTCTGTTCTTCTCAACTACTGTTGAAATTTTTCACCCACATGGTGTCTTATTTCTGGCCACTGTTCCATTTTTCTCTTACTTCTTAGTCACCCATTTGACTCAGCCTCATGCAGTCAGAAAGGATAATACCAACTGGATAAGCTCAGATATGCATTAACCAAAGTTCTTAAAAGCAATACAGATATTCCCCTTCTCTATGTATCATATATCATGGAAGGGAAATTTTGGTCCTCTTTGGCTCATACTTTAACTTGGGATGTCTAACTCTTGTCAGAGTTTCCAGGTTCTTTTCCTACTGGTGTACATCTGTTAGTGTGATATATTGTGTCTTAGGGAACCTCTGACAAGGATTTGCTTTCTACAATGAGGATATTGTGAGTTTTTTCATTGCTTCAGGTTCACAAGGAGTGTTAACAAATGTCTGAGTTAGAAAATGCATGTCTTGATCTTTTTTATCTTTGTCTCTTCACAGCATTAACGATGCTTTAAAGTTAAGTGCAACTCTTCGTCAAACCGTTTTATGTAACATGGGCAGAGTTGTTGGCCTGTAAGTGAAAAAGACAGAGCAAGCTATCTATATCATGTAAAACAGTTCAGTTTCCTGATAATTGTTTCTAATTGATTATGAATGAGGAAGAGGACATGATATGGAAAGCAGAGTTGAAAGCTATAAATAGGGACACATGAGAAGACAGTTAAGAATTGCTTCTCAATTTTATTCATGTTACTTGGGAAGAGTGGGAAATTGCTGTCTTGCTTTGTTATTCAGAGAGAGGTATGCAGATTTGAATAATTTCCAGATGTTTGAGAGTGATGATCTGAAATTTTGACACTAATGTTAATTTGGGGTACTTCGGAATTTCAGATGAAAACCATCTACTTTTTTTCAGTGGCTCATCAGTGCATTCAAGGAAACTTTCCTGAAGCCAAGAGAATTTTGCCAGATTTGGAACTAGGAGCAAAATCTTATGTTAATTTTACCTTATACTATTACCTTATTTTATTTCTGCTACCCATAATCCGTATGTTTTTCAGGCTACTATACTTTTTAAATACTGATTTCTACATTTGCTTATTGCTTAAGTATGACTATACCTTTTTAAAAATGCTGAGAGTTGCATTGTTCTGGCAGTCTAGATTGAATAACTGAAAATTAAACAGAATATATATTATTTAAATTTCTCTTCTGTTTTTTTCTTAACCTCAATTTTATGCAGATCTTTTGTTTTCGTAATGCTTATGTTATCAATGCAGAATAATTCTTTTAGCCTTTAATTCCTTATATTGATTTTGTTTATACAGAAAAAAGTAATTTCACTTTCCACTTGAGAAATTTAAGTTTGCACTGAATATATATGGAAAAAGCTAGAAATATACCATCCACCGTAAATGTTCTCTTTAGGAAAAAGAAAATACAGACTTGTACATGTCTGGGTAGTTACACTGGTTAGTTATTTATTAGAATTGTTCTAAATTATGATTTAAAATCAATTCATATAATCTATATAAACAAATTGAATGACCAACAAAGTTTACTAATGGTCAATACAAAGTTGAGATTAATATTGATAGATCTGAATTTTCTCACTAAAAAATGTGAATCATTCATTGCTGTTAAGTCAAAATCTGCCTTTAAATTGTAGCTGGTAAATACCACATCACCAGAGCACATTTGAACAAGAGAACGATTATCATACTCTACTCACAAGCAACTTTTAGTTTCTTAAGTAGTGTTTTCGTCTGAAGACACAAGACAGCAAATAACTAACTATTGGTTTACAGTTCACCCTTAAGGGTTGCTTATTCTGGAATAGTCCCTCACTAATAAGGTAATTCTAAAGCAAAAGTTTAACTAAGCTTTTCCTGCCTTTATCAGCTCTAGGGGTTACCACTGAAGTGAATGAGTTTTTATATGCCTCTTCTCAAGTACTGTGACCCAAGTTAATGGTTGGCAATACTCATCAATACGTTGAAGGGATCTGTCGGTTGCATTTTTCTTTGGAGTGCAACTCTTGTAATTTATAGCTTGATATATGTGTTAAGGCATCTAGAAAAATGTAGAAAGAATTCACTTGTGGTAACAATGCTCATTTTTTTAACTTGTATTTTGCTCTTTTCTGATTTTCTTTGAGAATCAACTTTCCTCTACAAATAAAGACTCTTCCGAGGGAAACTTTGCTGACAATAAAACTACCTGGAGTAAACAGTGCTTCTAAAAAAAAAATACAGAAGTGCTTGCTTGGACATGCTTCCCATTGTATCCAAAAGAGTAAGTTCAGTTTTGTATGACAGCTTAAGAAAAGACCATTCTTGAATAGTATTGCACTCAACTTGGGAGAAATATAAAAAGATGAAATACTTATTTCAGGACTTTGCTCTAATAAGACTGAGATTTACAGTAAGTGACTGACAGTCCCTTACAGTAAACTGCTCTTGCTGTGCCAGTAAGTTTTCCTTTCTTTCCAATACATTGGTTTTGAACTTGGCTTATATAACTGTTTGACACTTACAATCAAGTTCCCTAGGCCTGTTTAAAGGCTTTGCTGTACCCTTTCCTACAGCTTTGCAAAATCCTGCTCAGTATAGTCTCTTGTTCACAATGGTTGGGTTTTTTTCAGTCTGTGTTTGGTTCCCACACCCATTGATTCTGCTCAGAGTGGGGCAGTTAGTGATGACCACAATGAGCACCCTTCCCTCTACACACCACTTTAGAAGCTTTCTCCTGTTTTCTAACCTCTTCTTTCTACACAGCACATAGTGTAAGAGTATTTTAAAGATGCTTGTGGCCTTGAATGTCTCTGCAATGATGCATATACGGAGATCTAAGGTAAATTTTCTGAAGTGCTCTAAATATGTCTTAGTAGCACTGAGACATCTGAATTTAAATCAAGCCTTTACAATGATACTTAATTTTTATTTAGACTCTGTAGACCTGCATGCCCTCTGGGCAATCCACCCAGAACCTATGCTCAGCCTGTTCCTGAGCTGCGATCCCCCCTCACCCCCCATGCCATCCCCCTCCACAAACTCCCCCAATTATATACTGTGCATGACATCATATGGTATCAAATATCCCCTTGGCTAGTTTGGGTCAGCTGTCCTGGCTGTGCCCCCTCCCAGCTTCTTGTGAAAATTAACGTTATCTCAGTGGAACCCAAGACATGTCTCTTTCCTTATACTGAGACATCTTAATCTACTCCATATGGTGGCAATCGCCATTTAAAACAAAACAAAAGAAAACCAGAAAATCTGATTGCTTGTATGAATTTACTATGTTTGAAAGACCTTGGCTTCCATTGAACTTTGAAGCTGAGAGGCTTAAAACACTAGAAAATACATTGGACTGGGCTAGAGGCTTTTTCCCTCTATTCATAAGAAAAATCAGTATTACTCTCTTCAGAAAAATAGAGCATTCTTCTGTGACTTAGTGATTACAGCACTTAGCTTGAAGGAAGGAAAGAAACATAAATCAAATCTCTTCTCCGAGGACTGCTTGGGCATTTTATTCAATTACTTTTATTTTGTAGTTAGTCTGAAGAAGAGCACAGCACTCACACTTCCACTGTGTGTGTCTTTTTAAACAAAACATGCATTATGTTTATTTTGAGTATTTCTACCATCCTGGTGCTTAGGGTGAAATAGATAGAGAGAATGTCTTCACTGAGAATTTAACTTGAGGTGAAGTGTTAAGAGATCCTCATTCCCAGCAAGCTGATAGGTACTGAGTACATTCAGAAGCAGAGCATTAGTCATGATAACTTAATTGGGGAACACTTAGGCACCTTTGGAGGTAAATGGGTTAAGTGAGAATCCTGTTCTTGAGGGTCTGTGTGGTGCTAAAGGTTTTCTTATTTTTCAGCATTTAAGTCCCAAAGGAATGATTTTTGGAAGATATGAAAGCCCTCAGCTGCCTGTGGTGTATATTTTTTTAATGTATGCCATCAGAGCAAGCATGTTGATTTTCATTAGGTAGATCTGCAAGTCACTCAGTTTCAAAAATTTTACTGAAAAATGGCTACATTCTTTCATGGTACACACAATCAGCACAGTGAAGGGGATAGAGGGCTACTTTCCTTTCATCTGCTGCATAATTGTAGAGATCATTGCTGAAATGACCCTTCAAATCAGAAATAAAAGTTGAGATGTTGGGGAGGAATGGTTTAGGAATAGCATGTTCAACACCCCATAATCTGATAGCTGTGTCATTTACAATTATAGTAATTACTAACACAAAGAAGCCTAAATGCTTTTTCCTCTTTTAGCCAACCACAACTCCACAGAATTGTTCATTCGCTATGAATGCAATTGATAGACTGGTTTAAAAATAAGGATAGTCTGAAATTCCTTCTGAAATGTGAAACTTGAGAATATCTGAACATTCATCCAGCCTGCTTTTCCTTTTCTTTGGAAGATCATGAATAATTTTTTTGGTAAACTAGCTTTCATATTTACCTACTTAGAAAGCAGCAGGATTAAAACTGTCAGGTGATTCCTAATAGGTAATGCTACTAGTTAAAGTAATTGAGAAGCAACATTAGGACTTTGAGAGGCTGGTTCCTGCTCCACAAAAAAATTTAAATTTAATAATTGTTTTTATTTGACTCACCAATTTTGCAGAGAACATTAATAAAATGAGTAATGAACCCAACTTCACTCCCCTCGGTGCTGGAATGCAACTAAACATCAAGATTTACTTTAGTAGACTACTTCTGAACCTGAAAGTATGTATCAAGGAATGATTTGTACCTGTAGAGTCATGCTAATGTGTTGAGAGTATCTTGCATTATTGCAAAGATTATGGTATTAGGGTCTCTAAATGAGCAAACTCTGTAAATGTATATAAAGAGATTAAAGAAATCTGACCAAAAAATCTTTGACAAAACATTTCTAACTTGGAAAATACCACTTTCTCAAAAATAAACTTTGCTCAGAGGTGAATTTGAGTTTTTAAAAAAGTCTTAACATTCTCATGTTTAGGTTTTAATTTATAAGAGAAAGGACAGAAATAGGCTCTTTGAAGAAGCTGGTAACTCTGAGGTATTTGCCTGGGTCATCAAACATCCTTGTTCAAGTCCTTGTCTCAGTCACTGAGCCATTCTTCTCAAGGTCAGCAAAGATAAGGACAGAGAGAGGCATCTTTTTGTCTATTCAAATGCTTGTTAAAAAAAAAAATGTTTAACATTGGAAAAAAAAGTCAAAATTTTAAAAATAATTAAAAAATATTAAAATACAGTTCATTATTTCTGTCCCATTATATCTTATTGTTATTAAAACCACAGGAATTCCATTCAGGCTGGTTGTGGCTTCTGTTAAAAAGAGGAAAAAAAAAAAGTTTTGGGTTATCAGTTTTGGGTTATACCCAGGAATCTTGATCTTTGAGTGACTTAGGGCAAAAGAACACTTTATTTTAAAAGACTCTGAATTTACTTCTCTCTGTAAATTTGGTATCTATTTTCTCTTCCAAAGTTATTATTGTCATTGTATGGTTGCTTCTCTCCTTCATAGTTTAATTTTTTATGTTTAGTTTGAACTGAATATTAAAAACTAGAATTATTTTAACATATAAAGTATACAAATTCCTTTCATCTGTTTCAAGAAGTGTGAAGAGTTTCTCATGCTTTTGGGCAAGACCATGTCGAAGTCCCTTGCCAGATCAAATGGTTGTAGCTATTTTCTGAGATTTTAATACTCCAGTTCTTCCCTAAAAAAATACTAAGCAAAGTGTATGAAAAAGATATAAAAAACTAGAAGAAAAACCCAACAGCATATTATTTAACATTTCTTATTGCAATCTCTTCTCCATACCTTGCCCATGTTGAAACCACACAATACCTGAAAATGGTCTCAGGAATTTGGTCTGTTCAATTTGGGGGGTTTTTTGTTGTTGTTAAAGAGTTGTCAGTGAACAGATGTTTAGTGAATTTCAAATTTACTTAATTGACATTATTTCCTGAATTCTAGTAATATCTCTCACTTATTCTGACAGTATCTTGCAGTGTGCTGATTTATAACATGACTAGCTGATGGATATACAGGGCAGCTACTATACTCTTTATCAAATATGTGTTGGGATTACTGTTTATCAACTTTACATGTTTCTGTACAAATAGTCTCAGTCTTTACAAAACTGACATCCTGCAAATTTTCTCCAATCTTTGCCTAAATGTAGTTGTTTACCTTAAAATTATTGCTTCTAAACTTATTTTATAACTTTATGTTTTAGGCAAAAATTAGGAAATACTCAGGGACAAACTGCAAATTTGTTTCAAAACATCTGGAATAATCTTGATAATTTGGTATTTGTAGTATAAGGCACCTGCAAATTTATTTAAACTGGAAACTGTGGGGATGAAAGATATTGTCCTTATAAATGTCTATACAACATTTAGTATTACTTTGCAGTTGAAAATTATATCTCTAATTTGAATTTTCTAGAATTCTGTAGTATTTGTAATTATAATAAAGTAGTTCTTTCACAGTATCATTCCAATGCAGAAGAGTGTTTGGGCCATAAGATATGAGGGTTTTTATAGCTTAGCAGCTTTGGATATCCTTTAAATTTAACCTCAACTCTGAATTTCTGAGGCTTATAATGTCAGGTTTGGGGATAATTACATTATTTTTACACTATATTTTGTCCTCATTTTCCTGGTATGTCCAGTCTAAACAGTAACTCTAATATTACATACATTTGGGAATGAACACAGTAATGGTTGTAGCTGCCAACTTGTTCAGTAGGTGAGCCTCCACATCCACATTGCTCATCCTTACCAGGTAGCTGACTTTAGATAGTGGTCCTAAATCAATGCCAATAAAGCCCTTGATGGTGCATCTGTATCAAAATCTTATTAGACACAAGAGGCAGTTCAAAAAGTGTTTGTAAGCCTGTGTGCCAACTTTCCACTCCTTCACATCAGAAAAATGTGTTTGTCTCCTGGGATGAATAGTATAGTGATCTAGAGCTAATTAACAAATCAGAAACCCATCATTTGGGGATATTTGGGAGTTATAATGTCCGTCCCCCCGCCCCCCCCAGTGCCCATTGCTCTGACTTCACTGATTCTAACAACACAATTTATTTTGAACTGGTATTTCCAAATCAGAGCAAGCAACAAAAATTTCCTCTTGCTGGGGGTGGTGAGGGAGGTCTCCCATGCAATTTCAGGACACAGGCTTGATTTTGTTAAGCTAGGGTAACTTGAGCTGTCCTTAAACAACAGTGTCCTCTTCTGCTGTAATAAGACTGGAAGTTTATTTTAGCTCTGGTAATAAACAAGGTACAGCAAATACAGTACAAACTATCCCACTCAACTCCTTTCAGCTCCTTGGAGACTGATATCATACTCCCTCTTCCCTGCCATCTACACATAAAATCACCAAGGATCCTTCATGGTTACAGTATGGTTGCCATGAGTTTCTTCTTTTTGTGGAATAAATGTATACTCCACCTTATCAAATGTGTTGACACTTACAATCTCTAACATATTTGTCCTTAAAATTAATTCTTGAAATAGAAATATGGTATTATAATTATTTTACACCTAGATTAAATAGCAACCCCTGTCACACCCAGTGGTAAAGTGCAGAGCTGAGCTAGAATGTCTTGGCAGTGTGATTTGTGTCATGATCCCTGCAACTGCACAGATACCACAATAGCAGTCAGGCCATCAGTATGCAACCTCTACTGATCAGACTTGTACTAGCTACATAAAGATAAAATGTTTGTTCTCCTTTTGCTTGTCTTTTCAGCTATCCAGTTCCATGTTCTTTGATGTAATTTCAGTAAACCCTGTTCACCGATGCAGTGTTTCTGTCTATGTGTATTGCAGGCGGCTCATTCACGGAACTGTGCTGCTTAGCATGACGTTGTACAGCACGCTTACAACAGCAATGATTACCCCAGGTGTCTGCAGTACTGATACACCAACCTCAGTAACATTGCAGGTAAGAAAGCGAGAAAGCAAAGGAAAGGGTTTTTTTCTAACAACGCACAAAAAAAAACATTGTTCCCATAGCTCATCAACACCACACAAATTAAAACCCCTGTTTCCATTATAGCCCCTCAAAGGGAACATGTAATCTTAACGGATGGAAGTCTATAATTCTGCACAGTGGCAAATATGTATGATACTTTCCATATCAAACACCACCTCTGAGGACTAGGAAAGGTTTTTGTAGGGTAATTTTTGTTGTTATCATTTTCGTTCCAAAAATACTTTTGACACAAATTAATGACTTGATACCTGACTTACAGCTGCCTTTTCAAATCTGAACTTTTGTTCTGAGTACTATTGAATTGCATGCCATTATAAATGTGACATACAGCTTGCAATTAGACTGAATAGCATAAAGGATTTGTAAAGAAAGTGGCTACAAGCAGTTGTCAATAGACATCAGAATAGCTCTCCCTCGATGACTACATGCTGAGCACCCACTCATTCTGGGCAGAATGGTTCTCCCAGTCTTCAAAATGCGTTAGAGCTGCATGGTAGTTTTGCCACCTTTCCAGGTTAAATTAGCAACTGGATACTTCAAGGGCAAAGCCAATTTTTTGTTTTCTGTATTAAAAAGCTGAATGACTATTAGCAAATGACATGTAAAAGCAGATAATACAGATAAATGAGGCTGGCCTAAAAATAGCCTATTTTTAATAGGGAAGCAAATGGGGATTTTCTAGTCTGAGGAGTTCAAAGATGACACCTTAAAATAGCTTCCCCTATTAATAATAAAGGGAAGTTGAGACAGTAAATGCTATTAATTTATAATACCTCTCTGCTGAAAGAAACAGAACAGGAGGATCTCTCATTCTCCACCACTTGTTTCAGTTATTCCCATGCATGTGACAGTATCATGATTTGTGAACATGCTGGAAATGTCATAAAGATAAGGTTTCTGATGTGACTGACAAGACACATTTTGTAGGGAATAACCTTGTTAACCTTTAGAAGAGTGATGTATATCAAATACATACATTAAAAAAATAGATATAGATAAGAGATTATGGTGTGCATGAATAAACCAAAATGGGATGTGCAAATTGAGCTGAATTTTGAAGAACAACCTGAATTTTCATCTAAATCTGTACTCAGACCTCAAGCTTTGTAATTTTGGTTGAATGTTTTCTTTCTCTATATCTTAAAAACATTATCCTAAATTTCTGACATCCATATGGAAGTGTAAAGAATGAAAAATTGGTAGATGCTGTACAATATATATGAAATTGAACATCCAGATGTGAAATCAGGAATCTGATTTCCATTTCTTACACTGGCAAGCTACACATCAGAATTATCCCTACTTTTTCAGAGGAAAAAAAAAAAAACCTACATGGAACCTTTCTATTTAAGAAACACCTCATTAAAAACCAGGAATGGAGAAAAAAGGGAAGAAATTACTTCAGCTTTGAGTTCATGCAGTTCTAATAATATTGAAATACAGTGGGTGAAATTCTCCCAGGAAAGTCAGTGACAAATCTCCCCCTGATATTTGGGGCTGAGTTTATCATCAACATATCTGAGTAATATATTACGTACAGTGAACATCCTCAAAGAATTATTCCCTCTTCTTTCTCTCATATTTTGTATGCTTCCTGTACAAATCTAAGATAACATTTATTGACAGTTGTATCTGGGAATACATATTGCTAAAAGGACTTCTTTTTTGTTATTTGCGGGTTTTTTTTAATGAAGATTGACTTTCCACAAACTAATCTGGAGTTCATTAAACCTGAACCTGACAAAAGAGAGGTGATCTTGAAGAGCCAAGCAAAGACTGCCTGAAGCATATTGCAAGACTTTCGCAGATACATTCTCTCTTGCTGTAAGTTGTACCCAGCTAGCCCTGCTGATTCTTGGCTTGCTGTACTTATACTATTGATCACAATTAAATGTATCTAATTCTTTAAAACCAAAATTTTCCTCTGAAGGAGCCTAGCTTGATTGATCTGAGAAGTAACACCTCTAAATGAGAGAACAGATCACAGCAAAGCCTAAATGAGCCCCTGGAGATGGCAGTGTATTTTGCCAGTTTAGAAAAGGATTGTTTTTCTATTACTGTATCTTTTCATGTCTTTGAAGTGAGAAACTAATTTTTGATTCAAAACATAAGATTTTGAGGTGATGCACAAAGTCCATATCAGTATTAGCAAGAAAACCTTTGGGTTCTATGAAAATTAGCCTCCTCAGATATAGTAGTTAAATGTCATATGATCCTTAAAACACAATATGTCAAGTTATAAACAAGGAAAGAAGTATGCAAAGTTTAGCTTTCACAGAAAGTGGATGAAGACAAAGTGAAACAAAACACACTGTATATACTGAAGCAGGTTAGTATGCTCAGCTATATGTTATGCTATCAGTTAGGATTATGTACTGTATAAAATACTTTTGTATATTATCAGAGCGGAATTGGGAACACAGGTGCTCACAGAGAGCTATTATACTAATCACAGTTAATTGTGTGAATTAATCCTCCATCAAAGGCCGAAAGGTGCATTAGTTGTGCAATAACTAAATAACTTAAAGCCATTTCAGCCCTCTCAGTGGGTTATGATGTATCTGTTAAGAAGACTTTTCTGGCTGATTTCTATGTTGTTTGGGGTTTTTTAAATTAATTTCTTAAAAGAAATATGAGACAAACTTGCTGATGTATTTGATGTTTGCCTCAACTTTTAAAAGTACAGGATAAAATGTAAAATTATTTTTATTAACCATGGGATCTGTGATTTGGTTCTTTTTAAATTTCTTTTTAAATATGAATGGGAGGTCAGTATTTTATTGCAAATAGTCACTGTGTCAGGGCACCAGCAAGGTGCCAGCAAAATTTCCACCTTCAAAATATGCTCCAAAAGTGATTTGGGGAACTATAAGCCAATGCATCTGATCTCTATTCATGGTAAAATGGTGCGTTCTATAAGAAGAATAAGATCATTAAGCATTTAGCTAAGTACGGAGTAATTTGTCAGAAAAGAGCCATTGGGGCTTCTGTGAATAGAAACCCTGTCTCACCAACCTCTTTCTGTCCTAGAAGGTTGTCAGTGGGTGCATGGATATCAGGGATTTGGTGGACATAAGACATCCGGATGCTCAAAACACTTTGCTGAGATTCCACATCATATTGTTAAAGAAATGAAGTTGCCATGGGTTTAGAGGCAAAGATTGGATGTTTAATGGTGGCTATTCAGAATGGAAGAATCAACATTAAGATCTTTCAGTGCTCAAGGTTGGACCAGTTTTATTCAGTATCTTCATCAATAGCATGAAGAAGGAAGTGAGTGGGGAAATTTCCAGGTTTGCAGATTGTACTGAGCTCTGCCAGATTTTCAAACGCTGGACTACCAAGTGAATCGTCAGGGTGAAGGAAAGCATATTTGGGGTTTGAATAAAGGAATTCCATTTTTAAGTACTTTCTGACCAGGAGGAGTCTGTCAGCCTCTAATTTTTGTTGTATCTGTATCAGAGGAATTCTTTTTACCTCCTCAGCCATGATAGATTTTCATTAAAAAAATTTGTAACAACATACTGGTATCCCAGCACATTATTACCATGATACCTGAAGATCTCTTCCTTCCTTTTTATTTTTGGTATGTCAAGAAAAAGAGAGGAATTTAGGTAGCTTTAGTGGCAATATATCTGTATCATGATGCCTCAGGCTTACAGGCCTTAAATTCAATTTTTAAATAAATGGGTGTCTGGTTAGAAAACTAAGAAACCATTCTCAGGCTGTCAGGATCCTTCTGTTCCCTCTACTGAAGGCAGAGGGAACATGTGAATGGACAGCAAATGTTCTTAACCCTATGGTAAAAAAAAGAAGAAACAATGGTTAAAACCAGACAGCTGCATGGTTGTTCTTGTTATAGGCTGTTGAATCCAGTAGTGTTACGAATGCAAGGCTGCTGTGGCTCCTTGTTCAGCCATTGTGGCTCCAGGTTCAGCCATTAGTAAGCTGGACTGTGTATTCCTGATAGGTATATCAACACAGGAGGAAAGCAGTACCTCACCAGCATGCACACAAATGTGCAACACTGCCACAAAACAGATAACACAGCTTGATTCTGTTCCTCCTCTCTGCCTGATCAAGATCAGTCTCCTGGTGGAATATATACACATGCATACACATACATATTTTTATATATAGTATCAAAATATTGATTGCTTCAGTAGTTGTGCTCAGACAGTCTATCCAGTAGCTGGCCCCAGATCTTCCTGCTGTCTCCGGCTGCTGACACCCAGACATATGAGCCCCCAAGGTTCACAGCCACACTCCAATTTGGTTGCTGGTGCTTGGGCCTCTTCCTGTTACACAGGCATGGATTTCCTCAGTAGCTGCTCCAGACATATGGTCTTCCCAGTAGCTGACTCTCGCACCCCTGGCTCTCTAGTAGCTGGCTCAGATCACTGGTCCCAATGGCCAACATCTCTTGGATGTTTATTAGTGAAGGGATCAGCGGGACTGAAGGAAATGAACTTCACCATATGGCTCTCGTGGTCCTCACAGCCCTACACTGCTGCTGTGTGATCTTTGGTGTCATCACCAAACCAGCTAAGAGAGGAGGGACCAAGAGAATTCATTAATTACTGCCAGCTACTTTGGCTGACTTCTGAAAACATTTCAAATGTGAGCCTTTGATTCCTTTTAGGATTACTGTGTTTGAAATACAAACCCCAGGAAAGTAGCCATCTGAGATAATGGGTGCTCTTCGAACTTGATGCAGCCTGCTTGTGTGCAGTGGCTCCCAGTGTAAGGATCAGAGACTGGTTTGAAGCCAGGAAGATGACAGTCTTGTTTCTGCCATCTTTCTTTCCTTCATTCATCGTTTTCCTTCTACCTTAATTTTTCCTCTCTTTCAGCTTCCCTTTTTCTTTTCCTTTTTACCACTTTCCTGGTAAGAATCTAGCTTGACTACCAGTCATCACAGGAGTGAATTGTGATTAGAAAGACTACTTCCAGTTGGGTGAATAGTGGAACAGGTCTGAAGAAGTGCAGTGATGCTGCACACTTTGCTAGTCTGTCCACAGGAGTTCTCATTTGTGTTCTTGTTCTCACTTGTGCAAGTTATCATCAGTGCTGGGGGACAGAAATTTGCATTTGCAAGCTTTGCTGCTCTTTCCTCTTTTTGCGTTTTGTCTTGTTCTGCTGTAGTACTGAACATGAACAACAAAACCAGCTCAGAAGCATTTAAACTCATTTTTGCCATTTCCCCCACAAAAAAGTGATAATTAAGACTAGCTAATAAAGCTTGCACAGAAGCCTTTTTCTTTATTTAGCTAAGGGGATTAATGAAAATGTTTAATCTGAAAACTACTGAACTATTTAAGTTTTAAGATTTTTTTTTTTATTTGTGTTGAGAAGGTTATTGATTTTAATATAGCTGTTATATGGAGGGAAATTTAGATACAACTCTACCCAAAAAAACATAAACTGTATTTTTATCAATAATGAGGATTTATTAGCATCTTATCCCTATTGAGCCAAAGAAATGTCCTTATTAGTATAACAATCTTCAGATGCTATATGTATGCAAAACACTTTTACCTTAAATGTCCTATTACATGTGTATGTAAACTTTTGTTATAGCTAAAAAACTTAAAACCAAAATCTAAAAAAACCCCACCCCACTCAACCTTTAATTTCATCTCTGATCTTTAAAACATGTAAAGAGAAAATGGCATTGCCTCTGGAGTAAAGTCAGAGGGAAAAATCTGTTATTTAGAAAACCTGATACAAGGATTGATTTCTTATCTCCCTTTGCAAGCTCAGTGGCGGCTTTAGCAGCTTTAATCTGAACAACAGATTGTCTAGTTTGGAGGATGCTGTTTGAAAGCTTAAATCTCTGTTTAAAGTCAACATATAGAAGGGGTCCTTTAGATGAGCTGTCCTGCAGAATACCATCCGAACGCATAAGATTACCAGACAGGCAATAAGGTCTTAGGCCTACTTTTATCTCTTTTTCTGTGTTTCTTCATGCAAACACAAAGACAGCTATCAATTGTTACAATAGACATGCTGTGAATTCTGAAGCTGTTTCTTGAAATGGTTACCAAAATGATACTTTTCTTGAAATGATTACTCAAAGTCATGACAGAATTTGTATCACAGTTAGGTTCATCTTCTGCATACATTTACAAGCTTATTCTTCTAAAGGAAAGAAGTAAACATTCACTCTTGTAACAGTAAAAAAACATGCCCATTTTTGTACCGCTGCTCTCTGTTCCTAAATGCTTGGCAATTCAAAATTGCAAAGAAAAGTTCTCTAGTGCATACAGAGCCAAAGGAACTCATTGCTATGAGTTGTGAAAGCCACAATCTTGGCAGTTAGGGCAGGGCTAAGATAGTTTTTTTGGCTAAGAACGTCCACAAACATTGAAATAGAAGGAAGAAGACCTTAGAAAGAATGTAAACACTTGGATTTTGAGCCCTGCTTACACATCTGGGTAATGAAACGCTTGACTGGAAATGAGCTATTTACTTATTGCCTTCTACAAGGTTTCTCACACCTTGCTCTGAAATACCTAATATGGAAAGTCACAGTTACATTATGTTGTGAAGTAGATAGATCAGCAATCTGGTCAAGTATGACCAAGAAAACGATGTTCCTCTTGGTTTTAGTAATGATTTGTGTGAACTGGAGATCAGTTTGCATTCTCAAAGCTTGCTTTTGAAGGCTCTGATATCATACTAAGGAGATTGAGCTTTTCTTTCACAGGGAATTTATTTTTACGTTTTCTGATGGTATCAAAACCTAGGACTTAATATGCGTAAGGCAACGGCATTTGAACTGTTGACAAATCAGAGGATTTATAGCAAAAATTATTCTGTGGCATTTCTCACTGTAGTGAAATATGGTGTGAGGACTGACCATTTTATCAATATGTCATTTAGGTATCTAATACCTCTATGAGGAATTCGGTATTGCATCCTTTTTTGGAAGTGAATACAGTGAAGTACAACATGCTAGACCTTGTGAACAGACATAGAAGTTGCTGGGAGCTTTCCTTCCCTTTTCCAAACTCATACCAGTGCTAGGGATAATCACACTCTGTGTGTGTGTGCATGCACACATGCTCATTCTTGTGTATGTGCATGGATGTGTCTAAACCCTATTTTAAATGCAAATACCTTAAAAGTAGACACACCTGCATTAAACAGTCAAAGCAAGGGCAGGATTAAAAGCTATGGCTAGCAGTGTTGTGTGTCTAGTTGTTACAGTAGTTAGAGACAATGTGTAGCAGATAGATGTAACAACAGTTTATCCGGTGATAACTGCATCTTCTTTGTCTCTGTCAGAAAACCCCAGTACAAACAAACAAACCAACAACAGGGACAGTGGAGAAGAAAAATGAGAGTGCTGGGGAAGTGAAATAACCATATATGTGTGTCTTTTGACACTTCATTTTTATATGACCCAAGGCTGACAGATCCAGATTATAAGTATCACTTTTCTTATAAAAGCTGGTCTGCACAAAAATGATATCCTACCCAGAGGAAAACACGTACTTAGTGCAAAATCAGTGTACTGTATGGCTTGGCCCCTCTGTACAATAAAGTTTGCTGCTACACAAAGCTTCAGGTGGTTTTAATTTCAGACTGAAATTCTGATCTCTTCCAGACTCTCTGAGCAACAGAGAAGAACCTTGTGGTTTTATCTTTACTACTGCAATAATCAAAATTGTTCCCTTCCTCTGATACTGGGCAGTGCACCCAGTTGGGATCGAATGACCGTATCAGAAATGTATGCTGTGTTGAGGAGATGGAGATTTTCTAACCCTCTGGAGGTACTTGGGCTTCTGACTTCCAGGTAAGGGAAAATTAACCAAGTAGGAAAATTTAACAATAAACAGAATGATCATATGCCGATTAATGCAGCACTTAAGTTTGCTCAGGACAGTATCGTTCTTTGGTTCACTGACTGTGCTTTTGGTTCTGTTCCTGTGTCAAAGTGAAGATATAGTTGCAACTCTTGTGATGACCTTGAGCTGAATGTGCCAGCCCCGCCTTCTTGGCTGAGGTTTTCTATTTCTCAGGACAAAGAAAAGAATATTTCATTCTCTGTAGCAGATTCAGTCAGTTTCTGGTAACCGCTGATCAGTCAAATACTTAACACTTACATAGCACTCCATATCTTCAAACTACTGTACAGATATAAAGTGACTAATGGGAGATAAACTGGACTGAAATATGCTTCTAGATTATGATACCATGTAAATATGTGCAGTCCCACCTGTTACCTATCTTTTTGAAGTAGATAGGATGAAACTTTGAAGTCAGTGCACCACACTTTGAATAAATTCTGTTGTGAAGTTCCACCACCACTTCTTACGCTGGGAGCTGATTGTTTGTTGGAAGGCTTTCCTGATGCTGGAGGTAGTCTTTCCTATGATGTAACAGCAGATGTCAGGGGACAGAATCTGTGTCAGCAGTTGCATTTACTCCAAAACCTTGGGAGGTATTTTGTGTTAAGTGACCTACCTGTGAAAATATTAAATGTGTGGATGAAATGGTTGAGCAAATTTGGTTTAACAAGCCCTTGCTCATCTGGGTAAGCACAAGCTGCACCAGCTTTGCAATCTCAGTTCCATGTTGTACCTTTAGAAAAAAATACCTCATCAAAAGCTTTACTTGAGGAAAAGCTGTATACACTCACCTCCACCTTATTAAAAAAAAATGATTTAATAATATAAAACTGACTATCGACTGTTATTTCCCTCTGGATGCAATTTCCTAAGAATACTTGTGTCTCAGGTTTCTATGTGAACTATTAGCAGTTTGACATGTTTGCATACATGTCTTTTTTATGTTTAGTGGGAATGATGGAAACGAAGATTCTGAAAGATCAGATTCTGAAGCATGTTATCTTATTTACCATTATTAAATTACTAGAATCCATTTCAAATTTATAAAAGAACCATGAGAAAAAAGTATATGGGCAGTGTGTTGTCTTCCACACCCCAAAGCAGCAAGAGATTTTGGAATGCTTTGTCAGAGCATGCCAGGCTTTCAGATCAGACGTTTGTCAAATCTTGTTTCTGTGTATGGGTGGCATTTCTGCAAATGAAGAGCTTGATTGTTCTTTGAAGATGTGACTCTGCATCAGGGTGTGGTGCAGAATATCACTCCTGCCAGGTGCTTCACAGGATATTTAGTATGACTCAGCCTGTCACAGAGCTTCTCAGTAGGTAGTGGATGCAGTGTACACACTGTTCCTTCTGACTATCATAAAGATTGCTGGCATGAAAAGATGGAAGATGTCATCACTTTGCCTCTTCTGGTGACACCGTTGGGAGTGGCTGGCACCTGCAGTCTTGCCAAAGAACAAGTACTTCTGATCAGGCTCTTAGCTGGTTTGTCCCTTTAGTTTGTTTTTCACAAAAGATAATTTCAGTCAGGTTTGGGTGGGGTTTTTTTTTGCTTCATGCTAACACTACAGAAAGAAGTTCTGGATCACAGTACAAATCGTCTTTTAAAAAAAATTTCTCTCCTTCACATATCCACAATATTTTGTAGGTGCATGAACAACTGGGAAGCTAACCTTGAGAAACAGAGGGATTACATTTCCTTAGAGATGTCTAGGTCACGTGATTTAACTGCTGAGAGACATGTATATGCAAATTGAGAGAGTGGGTTGAAGGAGATGAGTATCTTCCATATAAATGGATTTCTGAGGTTTCTTCTCTTGGTTCTCTTTTTCTTAGATTTCAATCTTTTGAAATGTAAAGTAAAACTGGATAGAGTCCAAATTTCCTTCACCATTACCTTCATTGACTTTGGATTGTAGGCTCCATAACTGAACTGGTTTTGAAGGTTCATTCAACTCTATCCTGTATTATGTTTGGCACTGACAATTCATCAACTCAGTTCCTCACTTCCATCATCCACAGAACAGCTCTCTGGTTTCTTGTGATTACTGAGACATATGAACTTGGATCTTTCAGCTATAACACATGAGCAGAATATAAATGTTCTTTATATATTCATGTCTATTTTAAGGACTTATATTACCATCACTATCAAATCATAGGTAAGTAAAATAAATTAGAGCTGATCTTTGTCTACATGTATTGTTAACATAATGAAAGAATGCAGCTGCAGTAAATCAGCCCAAAAGTCAGTCTAGGTATCCTGTCTCCAATGGTGACCAAAGACAGATACTTAAGGCAGACAGTGTGAATGGGCCAAACATAATGACACTGCACTACTCTCTCCACTCTCTGACTCTCTCTAGTCATCTGCAGCTCAGAGACTTCCTGAGACAAAATTTTTTAGTTTAAGGGCCCTCTTGCACTTTTTTCCTACTATTTTTTTTCCAAATAAATGTTTCCACATAAACATTTGGCTTTCAGAATGTCCTGTAGCAAGGACCTCCACAGCTCAGCTCTATCTTGTATCATTTCTATGTACCACGATTTACCACATTGTTAGTAATACCGTAAAAGAGACCAAGAGTTTCCAATTACTCTGAATTTTGGATGCTTCCTTTGCTGGAAGCTTGCAGTGTCTTGAAGAGAACCTGAATTTCTCCTGCAGGTATGTGCTTACTCTTTATTCAGTTTAGAGAGGATATTCAAAATCACTAGTCACTTTTGCAAGCCTTTGGCTGGGGACTTGAAATTATCCTCCTTCTCAGAGCAAAAAAAGCAGCATCTGTCTTGATGATAAAACACAAGCTCACATTTGCAAGGATAAAGAAATGAAGATCATTGGAGGCACTTCCTCACTGCCTGTGTTAGAAGACAGCATCACAGAGCTTAAGGAGAGGTATCATGCCCATTAGATCAAGCCTTGTTACCAGCATCTGAGTTAGAATGCTCTTTGCAGCTTTTTGAAACTTCTAAATTGTTTTATTCACTGCACAGTTAAATGACCAGTTTAATAAAGTTTTTTGTTCTTTGAGCATGTCTCTCTTGCTTATGCTCTTCCACTTTGCAGGCACATCTCAAGGCAGCCAAATGATATCATACTCATTTATGCAGTGGAAAGGAAAAACTTTCATAAAATGGAAACACAATCATGGTACATTCACAGATAAATTTAGTAGCAACCTTGCATCCAGTACTTGCAGGGAGTGGACTGATTCTTAAAGCCCCAGAAGCCAATGCTTAAAAAAAAATTTTAAAAACCAGTGAATGTTTCTTTAATCAATAAATACGGGATGGAGGGGATGGCAGGGGGAAGTGTAGAATAAGATTTTACACTCTTAGTTTTACCTCTAATTTCAGGGAAGGATGATTATAAGACATTGCCTGAAAAATAAAATTTTCCCTAAGGCAGGAGGTATAGAGCTGGTCCCTCCTACTCAGTACTGCTTATTAGTGCCCTGTGCATTTTACCATTGACTTTACTTATTGAGTTTGGTAAAAAGCCAAGCTCTAGTGGAGTTAGAGCTTTCTATAACTGTATGTACACTGCATGGCACACTAGCCAGGGAAATGACACCAGTACAGTTGTTTATTCAGAGAATTTTCTTGATGACAGAAAGAAACCAAAGGCAATGTTAGAAATGCCATCACTTATGATGCGTTGCTAACATGCTATAGTTTTGTATATGTAGAGAACATCTGTACTTAAAATTTTTTGTCGCATTATTTTGCTATTCAAATTATCAAAAAATAAAGCCCAAATATATTCATTAACCCAAATAGCAGGATGTTTTTTCTGGCACGTCTAGGGTACACTTGCAGCCCTGTGAGATATCATGGCTAGGAATCAGGAAATCGAGCTAGAATCAAGAAACAGCCACCAAAGAAGGAGGTATGTCATTTTCCAGCATTGCACATGGCTGCAACCATTCTGAAGAGACAACTTTTTGATGTAGACAGTGGAGGTGAAGACACAACCTCCCTGGTAGGCTTAATTTTTCCTAGAAACTTCCTGCTAAATTCTGACTGTCAGGGAAGTGCACAGAAAAGGACATTCCTTTAAAACCATGTGCCAAATCAGATGATTTTGAGATTAGACATTAAGGTGTCAGAGGGGATTTGTACTACCTTACTTAATCCCCTGTATGGACTAGGCAGAGTAGATATGACTCCTCCCACCTCTCCTTCACCAGAGAAGATGCCCTTTCAGTTATAGCATCCCTCAGCCTTTGACTCTCACAGTATTATCATTGATTTTCATGTTACATAGCAGGGTAGCTATAGAGTTTCAGAGGTTAGGATGTATACCAATATATGTGAAGCTCACTTTCTAACCAATAATTATAATAAAATGTGATCGATTAAAGCCAGACTTTGTTCATAATTACACCTTTGAAAGCCAAATTGATTTAGAATTGTTGAATTGGATTGTAATTGTTTAATAAAAGCAGAATTTAAGCTGTTCCCTGAGAGTCTACAACAGAATGCTGTAAGCAACTGAAGAAAGAAATGCCTCAAACATTCATTAACACAGAAAACCTCAAGGACAAGTTGTGGCCTTTGGATTAGTCTGAGGAATGTCACCCAAGGAAGTGGGAGTGTATTGAAGGATGCACCCCCCACTCCCTTGCAGTTGCATTGTCAAACTCCTTAGATAAGCCTCAGAAGGGGAGGCATGGACTGAGCGGAAAACAGGTTGTTTTCCCTCAAGTACAAGTATGCTAAGCCCAATACTTTGTGGCTCTATTGTGCAAGCCAGACACCATGCTTGCCTTGCTAATGACTAATAGTCCTTCACAACTGAAGTGGTAACAAGAACTGATAAGAGCTGATCATTTCTGGGGTGACTGATAAGATCTCTGGGAACAGAGGAAAAACCAAAGCTGGGCAACAACCACCGACTCAACTGGAACCCATGTTCCACCTTTTTCCTTGTCTCTTGTGGAAATGAATTTGTGGAATACCTGCCCCTCCTCATCTAGTATGCTAATCAGTTAATAAGATGAACTTAAAAAGGCAACAGAAACTTTGCTGTGTGTGCAGCCACCACCCAGGATTACCGGACCTGAGAAAACGCTGGATCCAGGGGTGGTGATCCAGATTCCATTCCATTCCATTCCATTCCATTCCATTCCATTCCATTCCATTCCATTCCATTCCTTCTTATAGATTTATAAGAGATCACATTGCTTATTATCCTTTTCCAAGTTTAAATTGTTCTCTACCCAAGTAAAACATTTTAATGGGTCGTTTGGTGTCGTTTCACCTTAATTTAACCCAAGGGGTTCACAGAACCATTGCGATTCTCTGGGCTTCCAGTCTGGGTCGTGACAAATGCCCAACAGAATATTTATCAGATACAGCTAGAGCATATCTTGCCCTTTTGCATCTTGGTTTAAAAGGCTGTAGTTGTATATAAATGTGGAGAGCAAACATGGGCTTATGCAAAGAAATAAGATAAGAACAAAACAAGAGTCTACAATTAATTTGATACTTTCTACAGAACGCACTACTGATAAAACTTCAAAACTGCATTGTACATGAAATTTAGTGATGACTTATGTGGGGATGTATGCACTGTTAGGAATAGACAACTCTTCATTTTAAGCATCGAATGTGATTACTTTTTTTTACTGCCTGTAATAATTTTTAGCTTTCTTGACACTGTAGAACAACTAACAATGGACAACTATGTAGGATATGGTATGCTTTCCATACATAAAAGTGCAATCTGATCAGCAGGCTAAATCTGTAAATAATCAAACTTTTCATGTTTTATTCTTTTTTGTTTTAATGTAACAGAGAACAAAGTTTGTCTCTGGGGTGGGAAGAACCTTCTACATCATACAGGTTTCAAATGGAAAACTGCTTTTTGTTAATTTCTTCCTACTCTTTTTCTTTCCTAGGACATGGTTCACCATATGGTCTCCATGAGATCTTAAACTTATTACTAGTTGTTTTAGTCAGAATTTCTTGTATAAAATCTATGTAAGCATTACTTAAAGTATATTTTCAGTGAGTAGATTCTACAGATCCATCTGCCAATTGACCAGCCAAAGCAATAGCTAGTGTGTCTGACCGTGAGCTTTGCAGTGTGCGGGGATGGGGAGGCTTCACTTGTCTTATCACAAGGAGGAGTGAATATATTACTCTTTTTCAACTGAAAAATTTGAGAACCCAGTGTCCTTTTTACTGACAGTATTTGTTATCTTTCTTATCTTTCTGTACTTTCTTTTAGTCCTTGCCATTTTCTAATCTTCATACAGTCACACAGTGTTTTCTTTAGACGCCCTCAAAGGACTGAAAAAAATCACCAACGGAAAGCACATAAGCCTTGCTAATGTTGTCTGTGTGCTAGAACTAAAGGAATTCCTTAATCATTATTTTTTAAGTTTCTTCTCTCTGTCTAATTACTTTTAAAATACTTAAACTGCCAACCAAAACTCATCTGTCTATTCTTTTAAACAGTTCTTCCATACTTGCTCTCCTGGCCCAGTTGCACCCATCAGTGACATGATAGCCTTTACTACTTAGAGGGCTTTTTTGTTTTCAGTTGATATCTTCATTCCAGTACATTTGCTAGCTCAGCCTTCCCTGTTTCTACCAGACTAATAACATGAATTTCATGAGATCAAAGTCTGTCTTATTTGAAAATGCAACAGAACATAAAATGTGAAGGGAATTGCAGAAATATGTGACATGTTATAAATATCTAACTTAAAAGATGACTTGTGAAAGGCCACGCTGTTCTCTACAGAGATCCTCACATGCTAGAAAGTGTAGTGAACTGTACAGTTCTGTTTACCTGACAAATATCTTCCACATAGAGTTGAGACAGTGCAATAAAATTAGGATAGTAAAATTGTTAAAAATGAAATGCACTTCTATTTCTCATTTACAGTCAAGTCACCACTGGCAGATGCTAAAATCTCAGGAGAATTTCACAAATCCACAGGATGCCTCACCAGCACTTAGTTTACTGTTTGAATGTGATTTAGCTGAAAGGTACAGCTAGACAAATAGCTCCCTACTGGCTTTCTATATGAAAAGAATCAAAGACTGTAAGTTGTTCTTACTTCTAAAGCAAATTATAATCTGTGCTCATCCAGCTCAAAATTCAACTTTTACAAAAACCATCTTAAAGTCTCAAGGGAGACCTAATAATCTACAGCTACTTAGAAGTTTTAAAATGGGTGGCTGTCAATCATTAGCATCATGCAGGGAGGGAAGAACAAAACAGCAAAAAGGGTGTTGAGGTTAAATATAAAAGGAAATCAGTTTCATACCTTAAGGAGAATCCAGGTTGCAAGATGAGCTGTTAAGGGGAAATTTGAAGTCCTGCGTGTTGTGACCTATTGCTAAGGACTAGACTCAACAACAGTCATTTACAAATTGTTTATATTGCAGTAGTGTCTCTGAGTGTGTAAACCTGGAACAAACTTTTAAGAAGTCACAGTCTCTGTTGTAGAGTACTCATTACCTGAAGAGAGAATAAATAAAATTGGCCCAAAGAAGAAAGCTACAATATATTCCAATGCAACCTGGCAAATAAATAAGGAACACCTTAGTTCTATTCACTTAATTATTTATTGCCAAATAGGTTGTTTGTCAAGGTTAAAAAAATATAACTAGAAGGAACTGGAAACCTGGATGAAAATTACCATTTTGAAACTATGCAAAGAAAGAGTCATACAAGGATTTTTAAATGTTTTTATTTTAAGTTGCTTTTTTCCTAGATAAATTCTCAGAGATTTTGGTAGCAACCATAAAAAAACTAGGGAAGAGGAGTGCCTGAATGTCCTGCCTCTCTGTAGCCACTACCAGAGGCCACACGTCAGGAACCTGGTAATCTACAGTTCAGATCCTTTGCAAAATGGATCTGATCTAGATGAGCTCCTCTTTCTTAGGAGAGTACCGTTAAAGACTGGAATATTTAATTCATTGTGATACAGTCGTCTCACTTCTCTGCTCTCAGAGCTTTCAGCATGTGTAAATAACTACATATTGTAGCAAACCCTGGAAACAGCTGTCCTCTAATATCTGAACAATGAAGTTGTTTTTCTTAGGCCTAAAGTGATTTCTCTTGCATTGAGTCACATAGCCAAAAAATCAATTAATTGTGTCCTTTAATCAAGACTAATTTATGGATTGCTAAAATCAGATTTGATGCAACACTCAAAAGTTTGCAAGATTATTCACTGGAAAAAGCCTTCTAGGCCTAATTAATTACCTGACTACAAGATAGCATAGTTTCCAGGCATGTGAAGGGTAGGATTTTTAACTCAGATCTGCTTCTAGACCTTACCCTGTTATTGGCTTTAGCAAATAAACTGATGTATGTAAGCATGAATAGCATAAGCACCATGTAATACTAGTTGAGTTCATAAGTATTTACCATAGTTCTAATGTTTCTGAAGATATTAAATGTTTGCTCAGATACAAATGTGAGGGGGAAAACAAATAGAATTAAATATTTTTCTATTGTACCTGTGGCCCTGACCAACACTGAAATTCAAGAGAGCAATGGATATTACATCTGGGGCTTAACAAATTGTTAGGTAGTTAAAAGAGCACATTAAATAAGTTTTGACTTACAACAAATTAATTCTAAACAAATCATATGTTAGCTGTTGAATTTTCTGGAAAGGCTGGGATCAAAATAATTTTATCATTCTTTGTATAGCTGGAAAAATACGGGACTTTCTTTTATCATAGCATTGCATATATTCAAATATTGTCTGCTAGTAAGGACAAGCAGTAACTAAGTAATAACATTTTTCTGCTTGACTTGGTGCCTGTATAGAGCATATTTCACTCTTCAGTTACTTGTTGAACTAGGCGAGAAGGGAAAGGGAAAAACTAATTTCCATATTATCTGCACATGCTTGACACAGAGGTCTTTGGAGCAATTGCGTAATTAGAAGATAGGATGATATGAAAGGGATTAATTTTTTTTTAATATGCAGTCTCCTTCGAATATGTTTTCTTCTAAATAGCCATGTGAATATTAAAGTAACAACTTTATATTTGTAATAGGTTACCTAGAATAAATAAAAAAATAATCCTTGTAAAATAGGCTAATTTGGAGCTATCATGATAATTTATTTATAACATATTCCCTCTCTCCCCATTAAGGCCCTCTCAGCATTATACAATTATAAACTGTATTAAAAAAATCATCAAATATGTACCATAACAGACAAACAAAATAAAATCAGACCTGAGCTGCATTGTAAAAAGGGGGTTTGAAAATGCTACAGGTGGCAGCTGATGGCACCACAGAAAGCCAGGTCTTTCAAGTAAGTCGAACTGTTAGCCATTTTGTTTCAAAATATCCACATTTTTATTTGACGGCCTGTAGTTAGTTCGATGATCAAAGTGTACATATTGTTTTGCTTCAGCTTGTTTTATTGAACTTAAAAGCTCAAGTTTAGAGCTGTAGGTGCCATTACACTTCTGAGCACTTACCTTTATGATTTCTTCTCTTTCTCTCTTGATAGCAATGAGGAGTCATTGCCACAAATGTGGTACTATCTCCTGTGTTTCACTTCTGATTTATTTTTCTAGTGGATATACTGTTGGCAAAAGGTGTTGGATGGGAAGCTGGGAAGAGAGCAGTCTGTTTTTGTGTTGAGCTCATAAAGCAGTGGCCCCGTGACACCTTCTGTCATACATGATGGTTCTGATTTTAAAGGACTTTCTTCAGGGCAAATTGACAGGATAATCTGTGTCCTTTAGTCATTGTTTTTATATATGCCTAGACTGCCAACTCAGAGATTTTCAAAAGAGCCCAATAGCTGTATCAGTTCAGAGGGGAGGGATTCACTGCTTTTTGTGGGGCAGGTACTTCCCTCAGAGAACTAGATCAAAGCCCAGCAGCTCTTTTGAACAAGATCTGATTGACTGGTGCTGTTTGAAGACATTTTTGCCCCTTTGGCAGAAGTGACCACTCTTGCAGCTCTGGTGACTAAAAGGTCTGTATGAACATTTCCAGTTTGCTTCAGAAGACCAAAAAGATTCTTGGGATGTCAATGCATAAGCTTCAAGTACTGACAGATAGTTAAGGGTGACACTGCATAGCAGATATACACCAAAGAGCACATCTGTTCCTTTCAAAAGCAGGACAACTAACTCTGAACCAATCTAGGCAACTTCTGTGTATATGTATTCTCCATGTATCACGATTCATGTCACAAATGCAACACATGAAAAGGTGGAAATTATTTTTGTACTGTATTTTTTCAAAAGAAATCCTTAAAGGATTATTCATCAGCTTTCAAATGTTAAAAGAAACAGTGTATACTTTTTGTATTTTTCTCTGAAAGAGAGAAAATGTTCTGTTAAGAGTCAGTTTTGATCCGACAGGTTACATCAAAATTTCATTCTTTTCCTTTTCTAAAGAAAATTGTTTTGACCAGCTATATTATCCAGCCTTCTTTCACTGTTTTATCATTGCTGCTACACCATGTTTTCCTCTTTTATCATTTTTTCAGTTAGAGCTCCATCACAAAATCTGTATTAGGCTACAGCCACTCTGGTTTCAACCATAATTTGTTGACAAAACAGCTTATGCTGAATACTTACACATTTTCCCATCAGAAATGGCTGTTTCACCGACTAGGAGTCTTTCTCGGGGAAGATGTTGATTTTTTAACTAAATTTTCCTTTAGAAAAACTAAAAAGAAAACATGTTTTCCATTTCAAAATTACTTCTGTTTAAAAAATATTTTTTATTGTCTTATGATACAAACCAGAAGAGCTGACATTGGAATAAATTATCTGAAATTAACCCTTCTTGTGAGGGAAATTTAAGGTTTTTGTATTGTTGCTCAGAACAAAACAAGTCTTCAAGTGACTGTTAAAAGTTCCCATGGCACAGAAATTTCCTATTTCAGGTAAGAGCAGCAAGAGAAAGTCCATAATTTACTTCATATTTCAGTAAATTACAATACATGATAGCTCAAATTTTAAAACGGTATTTGATGATCAGGGTGGTTTTTTTCCCTGTATGACCCTGTAACAGTCAATGTAATTAACTTATCTGCTATGTCTTTCTTGACTCTTGTTACAGTAAAGCAAATGAATTGATTTTTCTTCCTATTCCATTTTGAGAGAAAACCTGTTTTTCTAACATTTTATATCAGTGAGAGCTCAGGAGAGTTGCAGTGGTTCAGTAGTTCTTAATGATATCTATTTGTTTTGCTCTAGTTTTCCAGATCAAGATATTCGCAGAACAGCAGTCCAACAAATAGAAAATATGTCAAATGATGAATTGTTAGAATACCTCCCACAGCTGGTTCAGGTAAGGAAGAAATTGATAGCTAAGGAAGTCTTCTGTCCAGATCAATAACTTCATTAAATAATTTTGATTCTTTCAGTTTGATTGATACATTGTAAGAGGAATAAATAAGAAAGGCTGGTCGGCTGATGCAATGATTGAATTAACAATAGGTCTGAGGTATAAGAGTGTTTTCCACTGTTTTGGCATGCCAATTAAACTTTTCTGTATACTCCAAGAATGTATTTACAAATAACAAACTAAAATAAAAAATGCATCTGAACAAGAACAATTTGACTATGACCACCAAACCAGGGGCTGGTGGTGGCAGGGCTTTGTTGCAGTGAAGGAAGCAAATGGTGTTGCAACAAGTCACAGATGTATACAGGGAAAATGGTCAGCACAGAGTAGTCAGGCCAATTTGGGTGTAGAATTGTCTCTTTATAGATGTACACTGCATTTCACTGGAAATTAATGTTTTACAAGTTATGGGCCTACTGCTTCCAAAGCAATCACTTTGTGGTTGTGTAGGTCCTGTGTTGCAGTTAAGGGGGAAGCTTTGAAAGCTTTATTCCCTTACTTGGAAACACTGTGCACGTGGATTTCTTACTATTCCACATTTCAGAGTTCCTCAGTGGGTTTTTGTGTGTTTTTAAATATATATTTGTATAAATGCATGCACATAGAAACACATACCTAGATAGATATATATGTATACATATATGAATACGGATTACACCTGCATAAATTTACAGCATTGACACAGTAGGACACTTACGTGACCTTCCACCTTCCACATCTTTTGTTTCACAAACAAGTTTATTTAGCAAACCAGATAATCAGATAAAAAATTAAATATAGCATTGAAAGTTTTAAGCAGGGAAAGAAAAGCTACATATTTACATGTATGTTAACACAGCCAGAATCAGGATGATATCTGCCTGTCTTGCAGATGGTGGCAGGCACTTGTGTTCTGAAGTTTCTTTGCTCATTGCATTGCTAGGGCATTCTCCATGTCAGACTGCTTCTTTCAAACTAAACGCTGGGTCATTTCTGATTAATATTTTTATAAAGGAAAGACAACCAAGCCAGCATACAAGTGATTCTTATTATTAATTTGTATGTTAAGGTGCTCAAGTTTGAGTGGAGTCTTGAAAGCCCTCTAGTGAAACTCCTGCTGAATTGTTCTCTTCAGAGCATCCAAGTAGCCCATCAACTTTACTGGTAAGATCGTTTGCCATTACTACCATAGCCATTTTCTGTTACAGTGAACTTTATCCATGATTCTATTGGTGTCAAACTCTCTTTTTGTTTAAAATCAACAGAAAACCCTAGTTTTTTTCCTCCTCCTTTATTCCCCTTTCAGTACTGGGTATGGGTAAATTGTATAAAAGACCTACTTATCTCTGCCTTCATCCTGCCCCTCGCAGGAAGGAGGGGGGGAAGTTCTGTTCACTTAAGGTCCCATTTGTATTTTTCTACATTTTTCTGGTTTGAGCCAAAAATAGTCTTCCTCAAAATTTGCAAGCTCCAAGCAACACTGGCTTGCTTATAAAGGATCCTGCTTTTGTAAGTCTCTGACCTCTCCTGAAGTTGTCAGACTTCTCATGTATGTCAGTGTATCTCTTACCCCTTTGCATACCAGTCTGACTTGTGATGGTAAAGTTTCTGATAGTTCCTTTTTGTGATTATACAGATGTAACAGTCCTGATAGTAACTGCTATTCACCATCTATCTCTACAATATAGGGACTATTGTAATTGTATTATCGCATGCGGTAGTTATTCTGTTTGCTGTGCTGTTACTTCAAGGCTCTCTGAATAGGAATGTGGCTTTCTGTCATCTGAACAACTGCCCTGTGATCTGAAAATCGAACTGTTATGTTTTGAGTTTTTTATGTTTTGTAATGATGGATGCACTAAGCTTTCATTTACAGTTCAACTGGTTCAGACCCCTTAAAGCAAAAGCTTTCCTCCCTGAAAAGGAAAGACAACAACTTGAAATGTAATCATCTGGTTGATGAAGTGTGAGGTCGGAAAGAGCATAGATCATACTTTCATACCTGCATGATCTCTGGAAGTGTTAGTGGGGATAAAACAGAATTATGAATGTGTTTGCTTCACTGAAATGAGTAGGATAACAATAACATGCCTAATGAGAATATCTGTCAAATAAAGAGGAATCATGTTTAGCAAGCCATTTTTCTGACAGCATCTGAAATATGCCTGAGATGTTTTCTACTATCTTATATTAAACTTACAGAATCACAGAACCACAGAATTGTCTAGGTTGGAAAAGACCTTGAAGATCATCCAGTCCAACCATCAACCCAACATTAACAGTTCCCAACTACACCATATCCCTCAGCGCTAAGTCGATCCAACTCTTAAACATCTCCAGGGTTGGGGACTCCACCACCTCCCTGGGCAGCCCATTCCAATGCCTAACAACCCCTTCTGGAAAGAAATACTTCCTAATATGAAGTCTAAACCTTCCCTGGCACAACTTGAGGCCATTACCTCTTGTTCTATCACTCATTACTTGGTTAAAGAGACTCATCCCCAGCTCTCTGCAACCTCCTTTCAGGTAGTTGTAGAGGGCGATGAGGTCTCCCCTCAGCCTCCTCTTCTCCAGACTAAACAACCCCAGTTCCCTCAGCCGCTCCTCGTACGACATGTGCTCCAGACCCTGCACCAGCTTCGTTGCCCTTCTCTGGACACGTTCGAGTAATTCAATGTCCTTTTTGTAGTGAGGGGCCCAAAACTGAACACAGTAATCGAGTTGCGGCCTCACCAGTGCCAAGTACAGTGGCAAGATCACTTCCCTGTCCCTGCTGGCCACGCTATTTCTGGTACAAGCCAGGATGTCATTGGCCTTCTTGGCCACCTGGGCACACTGCTGGCTCATGTTCAGCCGGCTGTCAATCAACACCCCCAGGTCCCTCTCTGACTGGCAGCTCTCCAGCCACTCCTCCCCAAGCCTGTAGCGCTGCTGGGGGTTGTTGTGGCCCAAGTGCAGCACCCAGCATTTGGCCTTATTGAAACTCCTCCAGTTGGCCTTAGCCCATCGCTCCAGCCTGTCCAGATCTCTCTGCAGAGCCTCCCTACCCTCGAGCAGATCAACACTCCCACCCAACTTGGTGTCATCTGCAAACTTACTGAGGGTGCACTCGATCCCCTCGTCCAGATCATCAATAAAGATGTGAAACAGGAGTGGCCCCAAAACCGAGCCCTGGGGGACACCACTTGTGACCGGCCGCCAACCGGATTTAACTCCGTTCACCACAACTCTCTGGGCCCGGCCATCCAGCCAGTTTTTTACCCAGCAAAGTGTGTGCCCATCCAAGCCATGAGCAGCCAGTTTCGCCAGGAGAATGCTCTGGGAAATGGTGTCAAAGGCCTTGCTAAAGTCAAGGTAAACAACATCCACAGCCTTTCCCTCATCCAATAAGCAGGTCACCCTGTCGTAGAAGGAGATCAGGTTTGTCAAGCAGGACCTGCCTTTCATAAACCCATGCTGACTGGGCCTGATCATCTGGTTGTCCTGCATGTGTTGTATGATGGTACTCAGGATGAGCTGCTCCATCACCTTCCCGGGCACTGAAGTCAAGCTGACAGGCCTGTAATTTCCTGGATCACCCTTCCGACCCTTTTTGTATGTGGGCGTCACATTGGCCAGTTTCCAATCTGTCAGGACCTCCCCAGTCAGCCAGGACTGCTGGTAAATGATGGAAAGCGGCTTGGCGAGCACCCCAGCCAGCTCCTTCAGCACCCTCGGGTGTATCCCATCTGGTCCCATACACTTGTGTGTGTCTATGTGATGCAGTAGGTCACTGACTATCTCCTCCTGGATTGTGGGGGGGTTGTTCTCCCAGTCTCTGTCTTCTGGCTGAGGAGGCTGGATTCCCTCAGTACAACTAGTCTTGTTATTAAAGACTGAGGCAAAGAAGGCATTAAGCACCTCAGCCTTTTCTTCATCACTCGTTGCCATGTTTCCTCCTGTGTCTAGCAGGGGATGGAGGCTCTCCCTGGTCTTTCTTTTGCTGCTCACATACTTATAGAAATATTTCTTGTTGTCCTTGATTGGTGAAGCCAGATTAATTTCCAGCTGGGCTTTAGACCTCCTGATTTCCGCCCTGCATAGCCTCACAATGTCTTTGTGATCACTGTGAGTGGCTAGCCCCTTCTTCCAAAGGCCATAAACTCTCATTTTCTCCCTGAGTTGTAGCCAAAGCTCCCTGTTTAGCCAGGGTGGTCTTCTCTGGCACCGGCTTCTCTTACAGCACCTGGGGACTGCCTGCTCCTGAGCCATAAACACTTCCTTCTTAAAGAGCGTCCAGCCTTCCTGGACCCCTATACCCTTCAGGATCGTCTCCCAAGGGATCCTGTCAAGCAGGTGCCTAAACAAGACAAAGTCAGCCCTTTGGAAATCCAGGATGTCAGTTCTGTTTCCCCCTCTCCTGGCCTCCCTAAGCTTAGTTAAACTGGATATAAAATGTCAAATCTAGAGTTCTTAAATATGCCCAGAGTGTTGGTAGTTTTCCTGTGCAATTACAAATGATTTCTAGAGTTCAATGGACAGTGGGAACATCATCGGTTTGCCTGTGTTTTCTTTAACTCCTCTCTTCTTCTCTGAAAAAAACTAAGGATCTGCAGTCTTCTTCCTCTTTACTTGCAGTGTAGACCTGTGTGGATCCCCAATTTTTTCCCAAATTTTGCTCGAGCTGTCTAACATTATAATCTTGGTTAATACAAAGCAGATATTCCATCCTGAATAATAGATATCCTAATCTGGCACAGTACAATTTAATGTGACAAAATAAATTTATTTTATATATAGCTTAATATGTAGCATAACTATACATACCCACAGTGAAGAAAATATTTCTCAATGTTCACTGTATTCACTGCCTTTCAGCTGATAGTAGCTCTGTTCATACTGGGTACCTCTTTTATTAGGCTTTTTGTTCAAATATTTCAATCTAAACTGAGAACTTAAATGGCACACATCTCTTAAAATTTTGCTTCTTATATTCATCACACTACACACATTCTTTTTCTTTGGTTACTCTGCTCCACCATGCTCTTCAGTAATAAACTGTTTTCTGCCTAACATTTCAATTTATGTAATTATTCATATTCCTGTTCCAGTATTTTAAAAGGCAGTTTCTCAAGTCATAAATACTATTTACAAACATTTAACAGTAATTTCATAGTTTTTATTAATAAAGCCTTAATAATAAAGGCTTTCCTTTACTCCACAATTTGAATTTCTGTCCTTATAAAAGTAATGGAAAACATAAGTTTTCTTCCACTTATCTCTAAAGATATTTTAAAAATAAGTTCAATGACTTGATAATGTGGGGAACACATGTGTGCATGTACACTCACATAACTTCTTCTAAGAAATGGGATTAGGTAACATTTTATTCTCAAGTGTTGCATTCTGTTTCATTACCAAATTAGGAATCAAAAAGCAAGGACTGGTAAAAACACACTTTAGTAACAAGATTATATTTATTTTTAATTGTAATGCATGACATTACCATTCCATTATTAAATAATACACCATTATGCATAGTGTACCTGCCCAAAATGAAACTTGAAAAAGAAGACTCTAATGTAATTCAGAAAACTGGTGTTGTCATTCCAGAACCATGGGGGAAAAGTCAACTGATTTTAACTTCCCTGTTTTACAACAGTATTGTAAATCTAGAAACTAGTTACCAGAAATGGTGGTGACTGCCAACACTAACTTATTTTAATGACAAATATAATCTATAATATTATTTCAGTTATTTAGAATTGACCTAATTTCCCTGCACACCAGAGATAAGCAGCTACACAACAATGATGTACCAGCTCATCATCTTTTTAATATTAATGTTGGATAATAAATTGTTAACTCCTTTCCATCAAGCAGTGATAAGTTTGTCTGATGATTTTATTTAAAAATTATGGGACAGTAATTGGCAAGGGTGGACAGAACAGGTAGAATATTCATTCTTGGGACACGTCTTTAGCCGTTGTAAATCAGGATAGATTTGGTCTGTTCTTTGCTTGTATCTGCTGCAGATTTGTCCCATTTAATTCTGCTATTTAGTGTGAAAAGGTAATTGATCGTACACCCTGTGTTTGTTTTTTTCTTATCATGTGTGACTTTTCCTCTCTCTAAATTCTTGTGGAACTTGAGCCATTTACATCCATCAGTGTTTCAACTGCTCGCTGGTACTTTTGAATGCACTCCCCTTCTCAAGGAAACTAAGATTGCTCATGCATACAGTGCCAGCACAGGACCCATGTACCACTTAAATCCCATTTTAGTCTTATTTCAAGAGTTCCTAATATCCATGAGGCATAGTGAACATTTATCCTGCCCCACGATCTTCTAGAAATTCACTCTGATTCTAGTCTTTCCCCTTCTGAGTTCCTGGAAGGGAAAAAGGCTGGAGCAAGTTTTCCTATTCCCTGGAGCTACAGTGAGAAGTTACTAAACTGGTTCTTGCAAAGCAGAAAAGTTGCTCGAGGGGAAAGAAACCTGCTGAGCCCCTCTGGGCCCTTCTGCTTGATGAAAATCTCTGTTTATCTCCTTGCTGCTGTGTTTCACGCACAGGTTGGTGGTTTTGTCAGTTTTTGTGCTAGAGTTTTAATCTACCCCTCTGTCTTTGGCAACCTGCCAACCTGTTTCCCACTTGCTTGAGTGTTTTTGGCTTTTAGCTGCTTTCACAGGTGGCAGCTGCACTGTACAATGGAAACAGCTGGCTGGGGCAGCAGGTGCCTGGGAGTATGTCTCACAGATGGTTGCCTTCCACAGGAGGATTGAATAACAGGGAGAAGTACAGTGTCCTCTAGGATCTGTGGCAGCTGCTTGAAGGTGGTGCTAAGAAACAGGTTTCATTGTCATGGAAGAGCACAAGTGTTTGTAAATTTTGGCAGAGCATGAGAATCTGGTATACTTAGCTCAAGAAAAGAAAAAGTCAGGTGAAATCTTTGCTGAAGGCAAAATGTCCTTTTAGCTTGTTTTCGAAGTCACTAAAACTTTATAGAATTTACCTAGTTTACTGTATTTCTCAAGTACATTTTGACTCTTTTCCAGTCCACATTTTATAGATAAGTAAGAATGTGAGATTAAAAAGGAACTCTTAATGAAATCCAGCACACTGAAAACGATTTGAATTAGAATATTGATTTCAAGGCTAGAACATAATATTTTATTTTAATTTCTTTTTCTATATAAAAAAGAACTGTAAGAAGCAAAAAGAACATAAGCAATGTATAAAAGTTTAAAAAGACCCCAGTTAAATAATCTGCTATTGGGAGGTTTGTCCCTCAATATTTTGTTTTCCAAAATTGTTACCACTTTGTTTCATTCAGCAGCATTTCACTCCAGCATTGAAACCGTAGATTATTGCTTCATATTTTCTGAAAGGAAAAATATTTTTCATTGTCAAAACTGGTCTACATTACCCATAATTTACTTGAAGACTTCAAAAGAAGGAGTAAATCAAGCAGATATTCATCTGTCCAACACTCTTAATTATCTGAACATTAAACAGGCGGCCATCCTCCAGCTCTTTCTCTTGCCATATTTTGATGTCTTTCTCCCACAGTCAGAAGTTATCAAGTCTGCTAATTATTAACGAACTTCCTAAATAGCTGTGTAGAGCAGGCTGAAAAACCCAACCCATTAAAATGAAATTAATGTAAATACAAAAGTCATCTATTTTGATTCATGTTAGTTCAGTCCTTCTTAATGATCAGCATCTAAAGATCACTTAATCATATATGTAACTTTAAACCTGTGAATAACCAGTCCCAGTATATGTTTGATCAGTTGTTTTGCTACTCTGCATTAGGATTTGAGTTCAAGTCTGGAGTTGTTCAATCTTACAAACCTTCTGAGAGTAACATGTCATTCAACCAAGTGATTATTATAAATTTCATCTGAATTCGGAGTACTTGATGTGATCATCACTGTGTTTTGGACTGCAGAGAACCTCAACCATAGAGTGGATTCACATCTAGGGATTTTAGTTCTGAACTCATAATTCTTACTTATGAAATAATTTGGAGACCTTTCTTTCTCTTAGTTACTTCTGTGTGTAGTAAATAACACCATTAGAACACTGTTTTTGTGAGATAATGATTTAACCATCTACTGTGCTAAGTGCTTCATTATTAGCCATGCAGGACTTGGATTATTGCATTGGAAAACAGATAATTATTTTGTTTCCTAATTTACAGACTTTCAATTTTCTCAGACTCCAGTTTTAGAAAAAGATGGTGTCAAATGAAACAAAGATTTTGTTGTGAAGAAGCACAAAATAGTAAGATAATTATGTTGGTTTTGACTTCCAGTATTTACAGATTGAGTGGGCAAATGGTACATTTAAATCAACAAAACCACATCTTACATTTAATTCAACACATTCTAGATTTTAAGAAAAAACTACTATTTTAGACTAATTTTTTTTTCTGGCTCTAAAGAAAGAGGAGTGAACTGGCTGTCACTGCAGCTGGAATTGATAAAAGGAGGTACTAGCTACCCTTGGTCTGTCAATACTGTTCAATAAAAGAGGACTGGGAGAGCAAAACCAAGTGCTAGACCTTTGGTCTGCCATAATTTTTAACTGCTGCCTTTCTCTCTGGCCCTGTTTTGGACTGCTTTCTCCAAGGTAGCACTGGAACATGGTTTCAGAATAGTTCACTCCAGGAACCACCCCTAAAAGACAAGATGGGCAAAAGTGCCCTAGCTTTGACACACTCTACCCATACTTGCATGCTCGTGTGAACCATCTGACACCTATAACACTGACCTTCAGTCTCTTTTAATCTCTCTACCGTTTGTGGACTATAACATAAACATCACTATTTCTGAAACTATGGGCTCAAATGCACGCACAGAGAATTATATCTTGTGACCACAGGGTGTAGCACACAGGGAGCAGGGAGACCCAAAGCCTGGTGGTGGGTAGTGAAGATTCAGTCTGTGTGCTGCAGAGGGAACTCACCCTACTATGTCTGTACCATTTGGCTTCAGGTTCAGGGAGTGCTCCATGAGGCTTGCTCTTAATCTTGTAAATGTACCTTAAAGCACAGACACATTGACTGAGATAATCAAAAGGCCTGGTTCACATGCTAGAAATGATACTTTCAGGAAAAGCTAGTCATATTTGCAGGTGTTCTACCTGCAAGTAGGAATATTTGTAAAGTTGCTGTCTATACTGTTTCATGTACAAAGGAGAGAATTCTGAATCCATGCCTCTTTGCAGTTTATGAGACTCTTTCCATTGACTTTAGTGGCCTTTTAATCACACAGTTATTCTCTGGGACTAAGAATGAGATATGTTCTGCTAGAACTAATTTCACTCATTTAATTTAAATGGCACTTTCCACATGACATTTATTTGCCAAAGAGCAAAGATATTGGAAGTACTATGATTTCTCTTTATAAATTGAAATATTCTGACTAAAATAATAAATATTTTTAACTTTTAAACTTCTAACTAAAAGGATAATAAAAATAAATTCCAAATAATTAAAAATCAAATTGCAAACACTATTGGGAAAAGTTAACAAAGAATGTAGACATGTTATTTTAACATTTTAAATATAAAGAGGTTGTTAGTTTTCCCACTCCCTTAAAAATTACCCTTTTAAAAAGAGGAATCTATTTAAAAAATAATAAAGCAATCAAAGTTATACCTTTTTGTAATTTAGTGATATGATATAATCTGGTGAATCCTTGACAAAGGACATAAATAATATAGTTGTGCATGTCTGGTTTTATTTATTTTAATTATTCTTAGTAGAATGAATGTGTTCTTGAATGTTTAGTAATCTAGGAATGCTACGTGTTTTTCCAAATTGGGTGCAAGCATGAAAAGGAAGAGGTAAGGCACCCTTGTGATCATATATCAAGGTGACAATGGAGTGAAGCATGATCGTTCACATCATTAATTGTAGTTGTGCAGGCAAGTATTCAGCCGCAGCTAAATAAGTCACTGAACATAGAGATAACTCTGTGCATGTGTCCCCTTCGGAACAGAGGAAATTCCATGCCAAAAATCATGGTTGAGGAGGATTAACATTGTCAAGTGCAACATAAATCTGTAAATGCTAAAGTTATCAGTGCATGTTACTATAATGAAAAAACACACCACGCTGTGTACAAGTGAACCTACTTAGAGTCAGAAAGATAAACTAAAAAAGGCGAAAGATTTAAAAAAAAAAAAACAAAAACAACAACAAAAAAAAAAAACAGAGCAACGGGCCTTAATTCATTTAGCTGCTTCATGATTTATAAGGTAGAACTAAGGAAAATGTTTTTCAGTGCATTGTTTTTCTAAACACTGCTTGTCTGATTTATTTTTGCTTTGGCTCCTTTTACATTTAAAAATGTTGAAGCTGACAAATCTAATTTTTCAGTTATGCTGGAAAACTCCCTACTAGCTTCAAGTCATATCTATCATAACTTCTCCAATAATGTAACTGAATATGAAAGATGGGTGTTGTCTTTTGGATATCCTTGTAGAAAGGAGTGAACAGATGACTTTGGTGGTCTGTTACTATGTCTCTGATGCTGGGATGTGATGGACTATAATGACCCACTTGTGGAGTTGAACAGAACTGAGGAAGTCGAGTGGGTGTTGCTGAGGAAGGGATTCAGAGAAGGGCTCTGTGCAGATGTCACACTAGGCTTTCATCTGTGCTTTTCATCTTTTTTCCATTAACAGTGTTTTATTGTTGCTTCCTTCAAAAATTCATCTTTCCTGACTGATACCTCACATAATCTTTGCTTGTCCCAGAGGAACATTTGGGGATGTAAACCAGAGTAGTAAATCAGGAAAGCTTTTGACAAAACATTTGTCTAGTTCTGTCACTTCAAATGGATAATTTTCAATCATGAATTTGATGGGTGTGGAGGGGTTGTTTTGTTTTTTATATTGTGGAAGACTCCTGGAAAATAATGACTGACAGTAATCCATGAAGCTATGTCTTTACACTGAAATTTGCTTTAGGTATTCATTGTGTAGGCCGATATATGAAGAGTGACCAACTTTAATAATCTGAAATGTCCAAATCATAAATAATAACAGTAGATGCAATTTAAAGATGGTGCAAATTTCCCAAATCAGATTTTGGGATGATTTTAGAGAGTGAAATCCTCAGTTGGAAAGCAAACAGCATGGAGAATCTCCTGTGATTCTCAGCTGAGCAGCTGGTGTGGTGTTTCACTGGTGAAATGTTGCATTCTGCAGCCAAGAGCAACCCTGAAGTTGAGAGGGGTCCTCTAGCTGGCTTCTCCTCTGCTCCAAAGTTGTGATGCTACTTCATTCTGACTGCTGAGGTGAAATACTAGGAGAGGGTGCTTCACTTTAAATTTGTTAGATATAATATCTAAAAAGTGTATTTTTTCACATTTCATGCTTGCACTTTCACTTTTTACCTTTTGTGAATACATGGAAACTATTTCATTATGATCTCCTTTGTATAAAGCTTTTGTCTATAAATGGCAATTATTGTACACAAAAAGAATCTGCAGATGTTTCAAAATTGCATCAGATTATGTAAAGCATTTTATAACTCTTGCTCTGTTGCTGGTCTTTTTCTCTTTACAGCTTAGCAAGCTTCTGTGTTTTAACTATAGCTGTTTGAACCAGTTTTTGGAAAAATTTGTCTTGAGCTACCCTAGAGAGTTGGTTTCAATCCATTTTTCTTTGAACGTGTGTCACAAAGTTCTTACTGCATGGCTTGAATAAATGCAGTGCAGACTCTCAGTTTCTTGGTTTGATATGTTGGGAGTCCTCATTCATAGTTATCATGCAATTGATCACAGCCTTGTCTGACAGGTTTGAGTTTTATCGGTTGCATCTTTAAGGAAAAGTATGAATAAACAGAGAGGCTTCAAGTGGATACAGGACATTCAGTGTAATGAATTATTGGTCATCTTAATGTTGCTTCAGTTGTATGTTTCTGTGGTTAATATTTCTAGGTTTAATCATCATTCTCCACCAGAATGAAAGCTGGGCCTTGGACCTTTGTCTAAATGAAACAGAAAAAGGAGAATCATGAATTAGACTTTGTTGAATATGTTCCATTAGTACATGATTTAACAGAAAATTACTTTGTGACTAATAGGAATTTTTCCGAGAAAATAAGTCCCTAATGTAAAACTGAATATAATTATTAACAGTTTTTTTTAAAAAACCTAAGTAACTAAATAAATAGAATAAAAAGCAATATTTCTAGGGAGGAGAGGGGGAGGATTGATAAAAGGTCCTGCCAGGTCAACAGTACAGAATTGTTATAATTCAGTATTCTTAGGTATTTGCAGATGATGAGTATTTCAGGATTAAATTCATAAAACCCTTGCTGTTTGAAAATATTTCCTTAAGCATTAATTGCTTTCTGAATGCTCACCCATATTAAATGGTATATTAGTCTGTAATCATAATGTTGTCATTTGGACGGGGACCAAATTAAAAATAAACTGAGAGAGGAAAGAAAGAATTGTCAAATGCGTTGTCTTTGCATGGCTCTTTTGCTTGAACAACACTGCTAACATGCTGTAATAACCTCCTTTTAAGCAAGAGAATTATGCAACGGAACATGTCTCACATCATCTCATTCAGTGTTCTCCTGGGAAAGAGCCCACTTGGTTGAAACTGATGTATGTTGGACCCTTGAATTAAATAACAGAAAGTGACCAGTGAATCTAACAGAATTAAGATTCCTTCCAAACCTAAAGCCTATAAAATTCTACCCAGTAGTTCATACAAGCGGTTGACATCTCAGTCAAAAGACAGACAGCTGAGTTGTTCTTTAGCTTTTGCTGTGGTGTCTATCAAATACACAGAATACTGTTTGGTAAAGTTCATGACATTATTTCTTTGTTTCAGAAAGAAAATACAGCTACAGGAATTGACTTTTATCTCTGAAAGGCCATTATTCCTATATAAAGTTATTCAGAGATATGTTATCACAATATTATATTGATAGTGGGTGGCTGAAAGATTAAAGTAGTTAGGAATTTCTCACTGAATTTTTTTTGTAAAGTGTTTATCAAAATCAAAGCTTTTTACAGAAACATTGAGCTTAGATGCAAACATTCAGATGGCATGTGAAGTGCCGGATGAAGTTGAAAAAAAAGTCTTAATACTTATGCTAGTCACTGGAGGTGTGAAAGTAGTCTTGTGGCTGAGGTAACCCAGTGAGTGCCACATTGAGCTGTTTTGAATTATTTACCTCCCTCCCCCATATAGTGTTGAAAATTATCCCATTCAATCTAAAGAAAGTCGCCAGCGGTTTTTCAACTCAACTCAGAGGAGATGCAATGTATATTTTAAGACAATCCCTAATACGAATGTTGTTATATCAGGTACATCTCCCTCTCTTGTTGTTCCTCTGAATTGCCCAATCCTAAACCATTAACATCTTGTCTTACTACTTAGCTTGAAAACACACCATCTTTTAAACATAATGATTTATGGAATACCATTGGCATCTCACCTGTGCAGTATATCACCTGGCTGCTGTTTAGCGATGGCTTTTACTTGACAGAAAACCCATTTGCTTATGTTAAAAAAAAAAAAAAAAGGTGTTATTAAGTGGATGGTGGGGCTTAAGACCAGATAAATTGCTGGCAGCATGTATAGAGGAAATTATTTGGTTGTAAATTTGATCAAAGCTTCAGTGCTGGAGAAGCTACTGTTTTTCATTTGTTTTTCTTTCTTTCAAAGAGCTAATACAAATAACCTCTACTGAAAATTTTAAAAGGTGAATATGAATTTGTTTCTATTCATACTGTGTGTCTACTCAGTTCAGGGTTTTAGTAGACAGTAGCAAAATAGCATGGTGGGTGTTGGTCTCATGAGAAAATACATTAGAGGACTGAATTTCCAAGGTGTGGTTGAGCCATGCTGTCCCAGTCCAATGTCGGGGGAGGTTTCGATATGATCCCAAGGGTGAGATTAAGACACAAACGAGGTCAAATGCCATACACCCAAAACAGTTTTTATTATTAAAAGTGAAGAGTGGTAGCGATAGTACAGCATAGAAGGAAAAGACAGAAATCAAGCAAGCATGAAGGATAGTCACAAGAATAGTCACCACCATGGATCCAGCCATGTCCCGTTGGTCCTCAGTCTTCAGTTCTTCAGTGGTGGGTGCACACGGAGCAAAGTTTTCTGTTGCCTTTTAAGTTCATTTTATCAGCTGATTAACATGCTAGACAAGGAGGGACAGGTATTCCACAAACTCATTTCCATGAGAGATGAAGAAAAAGGTGGAGCATGGGTTCTGCACATGCACAGTGGGGTGCACCACCCCTTGTCCAATTGAGTCCGTGGTCATACTCACCCTGCCTACCTTTGGTTTTTCCTCTGTTCTCACAGGTTTTTGCTGACTTCATGCTTCTTGAGCAATCATTGGCTTCTGGGACAGAAATGTTCACCACTTATCAGTTCTTGTCACCTCTTCAGTGGTGAAGGTACGAAGTCATTGGCAAGGCATGCATGGTGTCTGGCTTACACAATAGAGCCACAAAGTATGGAGCTTACACAATGGAGCCAGTGATTAGCGGTACTTATGCTTGAGGGGAAACATTTGGTTTAACTCAGTCCAGTTTACCCCCTTTGAGGCTTATCTAAGGAGTTTGTCAATACAACTGCAAGGGAGTGTGAGGGAGCATCCTTTGATACACTCCTGCTTCCTTGGGTGACATTCTACTACATTGGACTACTGGATGAGGGAATAGCTGTAGATATTATCTACCTGGATTTTCGACAAGCATTCGACACAGTTCCCCACAGAATTCTCATAGAAAAACTGACTGCCCATGGCCTGGATGAGTGAACAGTCTGCTGGATCAAGTACTGGCTGGATGGACCATCCCAGAGAGAGGTGGTCAATTTTAAGATGTTTTAGGAGATAGCTTTTAGAGATTGCCTGGCCCGAACTAACAAAAGGATTTCTCTACTGCTGACTGTTTTAGCTTCCCTTATAAGGATCTAGATAAACCATAGTGAATGAGCAAGTAAATGAACCGTCTTGTTAGTAAAATGAAGAATAGTAACTCCTCCTCATTAAAAGGGGAGAGTACTAAAATAGGTATTATAATAATGTAACATAGTAACAAAAATGAAATAGTCACTTGAATAAAGAAGCATTAGCAAATACACAAGTGGATGATCTTTTTGAAGCAGCACCATCCCTCTCTCACAAACTGAGATTTCCTTTCTCATCTCATCTAATAAATAGCTTGGAAAGTTCAAATCCTTAGACATAAAGGGAGGCTCTTAAGTATTCCAGTGTAAACAACAAAGCAGCCCTCAACATATTTCTCAGTAAAATCCCGTTTTATGCTTCCTACTCTTCATTTTTCTAGCTTGTGTAGCAGGGCTTATATCCAAGTGGATTTTTAAAAAAATATCTTTTTCCCTTATATAAGTGCTCGATTTTCATGTTCAGCTTCCCCCAGCAATTGTTCACAGTCTGTCATCCAGTGAAAATAAAGTAACTGTTCCCCCAGGGCCTCCTTCCGGTCCATTCCCAGACCAGTGCTTTCTCACGTGTATGCAGTGGTCTTCTTATATTTACAGATATACGTACACTGTTACACATGCTTTCCTGCATGCAGTCTTTATATGGTGTTTCATGTTTGGAAACTGAAAGCTTTCTTCAAGATTCACTTGGAAATGGGTAGAGGATGTAATGTGCAAAGCAGCATGCTTCTAGCAGTTGAAAGGGTTGAATCTGGGAATTCCATCCACCTAGCTCTGCAAACATTTCTCTCTCTTCTGCTTCAAGATCCCAATTCTTCTCCCAGGCTCAGAAGTTTGAGCAATCTTCACTGGTTTGGGAAAGGAATTGCCACAACATTGCCAGTATCTGCACAGAAGTGTGGAACTGTGTTTGAAGTGATGCAAAAGAGGCTTTAGGCAGGCTAAGAGGTGAACAGTAGTCACCAAGGGAACTGAGGATAGCAAAATAAAATATCTTTATAGGAGGAAGGATGCAGAAAAGCAAGAGGAAAGCAGACATAAGTTCTGCAGTAAGTAATATAGTTCTGCTGTGTTCTCTGAGAAATAAGAGAGTTAATTTTTCCCAGCTGTGAAGTTTAGATTCAGGTGAAGACCTCCTGAGAGAACTGGGAAATCTAGAACCACCTCCACAAAAAAGCATTATTCCCACTTATAACCTGTGCTGTTACTCTCCCCTCTCTATAGAGTGTAATTTTGATTTGATTGCCTATATTGCTACATGTTCCTCTGGAGACCCTTGTGCCTAGATGTGCAACAACTCTGTGCTTCTATCTCAGTCTAAGTTACTGATTCTAGAAAACAAACAGCCATCAACTTCCCTTTCAGAGGAGCCACTGGAGACTCTTGATCATTTCAAACAAATCCTGACTCTGATTGATCTGTCCTCCTTTGCCTGACATAGCTTTTCTGAGAACCTGGAAGACTGTAGGCCACGTAGTGGTAAGTAAATAGCTGTTCATTCAGAGAAAGAAGCTCTTACATTTTTTGCACTGTCAACACGCAAGCCAATGTTGTCTGGGCAGTGGCAAAGGCAAAACCCTAATCTCTGCTATTCTGTACCCAAGGGTAGTTCTGGCTCATGTGGTTTAGAATGTGTAAAGAATAATGTGGAGTCTTTGTTCATACCCTAAAACGGATCACAAAAATTTTCAAGTCTTTGCTGCTTCTGTGATAGTTGGGCCCCAGCTGGAAGTGCTTGCCAGAAATTGCCTTTCAATTGCTGTGCACTTGATGGGACTGAAGGCAGACTAGAGTGACATTCACAACTTAGAAATGCAGTTCTTTGCCAGCTTATTCATGTTACCATTTCTAAAAAGTTATGAGGGTCAAGAGAATTTTAAGTCTTCCTAAGGTGAATCATCATATCCTTGAAAGCCTGCCAGTCATTAAGTCATATCTTTTGAAACCACCTTGTGTTCTGGGGACTTATCATCATATGGTCAAATTGCACCTCTGTTCCTTCCCCCGTCTCAGGAACTCTCCCAAACTGCTGCTGAGGCCAAGCCCTCTGAACGACCTGAGCCAATACCAGAGCTAGCTCTGCTTTGAATAGGGAGCTGACCACGGGGCCTCCTGAGGTCCCCCCTGTCACATGTTTCTGTAAGTTACAAATGAACTCTGTAACTGTCTTGGCTTGTTTACTGATTCAGTTTCCACAGTCCTTCAGTTCTTGAGTCATCAGGGTGGTCACAGAATCACAGAATCATCTAGGTTGGAAAAGACCTTGAAGATCACCTAGTCCAACCATTAACCTAACACTGACCGTTCTCAACTACACCATAGCCCTCAGCGCTATGTCAGCCCGACTCTTAAACACCTCCAGGGATGGGGACTCCACCACTGCCCTGGGCAGCCCATTCCAATGCCTGACTACCCGTTCTGTAAAGAAATGCTTCCTAATATCCAGTCTAAACCTTCCCTGGCACAACTTGAGGCCATTCCCTCTTGTCTTACCACTCATTACTTGGTTAAAGAGGCTCATCCCCAGCTCTCTGCAACCTCCTTTCAGGTAGTTGTAGAGGGCGATGAGGTCTCCCCTCAGCCTCCTCTTTTCCAGACTAAACAACCCCAGTTCCCTCAGCCGCTCCTCGTACGACATGTGCTCCAGACCCTTCACCAGCTTCGTTGCCCTTCTCTGGACACGGTCGAGTAATTCAATGTCCTTTTTGTAGTGAGGGGCCCAAAACTGAACACAGGAATCGAGGTGTGGCCTCACCAGTGCCGAGTACAGGGGCAAGATCCCTTCCCTGTCCCTGCTGGCCACGTTATTGCTGATACAAGCCAGGATGCCATTGGCCTTCTTGGCCACCTTAGATAACATCTTGCAGAAAGTGTGCTCTCATCTTAGGAAGGATTGAAAATGGTGTGAGTGTTTCCTAAATAAGCAGTTTGGTAATAGGAGTAACATCTGTTAGATGGAGACTCATCAGTAACTTTCTGTAGTGTTCCACACAGGTCATGTTACAGCTGAAAGCTAGTATCATGGTGAAATGTCTGTCATCCCAGACAGACAAGAATTGTTAAATGATATGTTCAGCCCCAAGGAATTCCACTTGCCATCAGCAGTGACAATGTTGGGCCACTGCAAACACTCCATTGCACAAACGTTAATACTATTTTTTACCCAGAAGTGTAATGAAGTATACTTTCTCCTACATCTTGTCAGTTCCTTGATATATAAGTATTGACATTCGATTGTAGCCAGTGAGGGATTTTATCTTTTACGTTAGAATAAGAGCAAATGGCATAACAGTAGGAATGTTCACCTTTTTCTGAAGAAACCAAACCTGAAGGCAAGCTGAACAAGCCCAAAATTATTTAGAAAAAAAAAAAAAAGAAAAAAAAAAACAACCTAGAGGGGCTAAATTCAACACTGCTTAAATGAAGAGTTGTTTCTTATACTTTTATTCATTTGTTTCAGTCAGAAGTTTTACAAATATATAATGGAAAATATGAAGAAAAATTGCTAAAATGAAAACCTTTAAGAGTAATTACCCGATTGTTCCGTTCTGCCCACATCACCAGTCACATGCTGGGTTTAAAAGTTCTGCAACTAGGCAGAAAACATAGAATTTGATGATGATATTATCTGAAAAATAGCTGTATAAAAAGCCATAAGTGACAGCAAATGCTCTTTGGAATAAGAAACCAGTAGTTTTCAATTAGTATTAAATGAGAAATCATGTTATGTCAGCTGATATTAAATGGGTATAAATGTCTGGATCAGTACAAAATTATCTGATGTCTGGAAAAAAATTTAATTTACTGAATTGATATTAATCAGGCTCATTAGCTTTAGTGTGACAGCTGCCATCTTGGCTAATACAGAACGGATTGAATAGGGATTTCCAGAGCTAAATCCATGGGCGTGGATTAACTTAAAGAACAGTCGCTCATTGTGAGCGCTGTAACACATTATACATTTCTAACTGAGGGAAGATCTTGTTTGTACATCAGCAGGGGAAGTGGGGTTCTGTCTGGGAAATAAGGCATGAGCACTGGGCACGGAGGAGGTCAGACAGTAAACAAGATTTCAATGCTTTTTGGAGTTTGGCATAATGATAGCTGATAAACTTTGCTTACCTGGCCCAGCTAATTTCTGCTTTGACCTGTAGTATATCCTGTTGAATCTGGTATTAGAAGTCAGTATTTATTCTACTTAACCTTCTCCACAATGTCATTCCATTGTGTGTGATGATTTCTATCAGGAGAAGCATTTTTATTAATTAAACTTTTGTAACAGACACTTCTTAGCCAGCTACTGAGTGACTTGCATAACCCACAGATCTCATGTATGTGTTTTTGTTGATAGGGCAGTTTGTTGAAATGAATTTAAGCAGCCAGCATGGCAAATATTCTTGCAATTGTCAGTGGTTTGTTCTGTGTGTCACTCAGAAGTACATTGCTTGGTCACGGTATGAAAATGGAAAGTCACTTAAATAACGGCCCATTTTAATATAATTTTTTCCATCAATTTAAAGCTGACACATGCAGTCTTCAGCTGTGTTGCCCTGCTTTATCATCAAGAGTTTTTTAAACAGCAATTTAAAGGAGGTTTAAACAGTAATTTGCCTGGCTCTGCAAGGCTCACCCATGGCTGCTACCCCATGAGTATTCCCACTGCTTTGCTGGTAGAAATAATATGGCAATTATCCATATTAATTTTTGGCACATACAGGTTTTTTCTCACTCATCAGAGTACACATTGAAGGAGAAATGTGGTTGATTCAGAGGTATTCAAGCAATAAAAAGTAAGTGAGCATGTGTACAATGGGAGAAGGAAGTAAAGTTATGATTTCTGCCTCTCAGTCTGCTATCCAGCTGCACTCTCACATGGACTGAGCATAAGGACAGCACTCCTGAGTGCAAGAAAAGTACCTACAGCAGAGCCATTGAGTGTCAAAGCCCCAGTATCATTTTGTGTCAGATGGCTGATCTATATTTATTCTGCCAATGCAGTAACTGCCCCTGAAGAGCATGCTTCACTCTTCACCTTACTCGAGACCTATGGAAAGATGACATCTGCTTACTGCAATAATACTTCCACAAGTGTGATTGTGAATCTTGGAACTAGAGCTGAGCTTTTCATCACAATAACTAAATCTTAATTCTGCTTTTCTCATGAGCAAAAAAATGCCCAGGGCTGCTATTTTCTCCCATATGATTGAAAAATGCTGGCTATACAAGTACCACATGGGAAGGCGGTGACAATGTTATTAAACAGACCTATTTCCATGGCATTTACCTCTGTGGTATAAGAGCAGCTTACAAACAAATACATCAACCTATGAGAAAGTAAATAATCCTTTCCTCTTTTGAAAAGGAAAAAAAAAGCATAGAAAAAAAAATAATTTTGCCAAGGTCACCCAGCAAGTAAAATCAGGAATTCAAGATGGATTTTCATTATATCTGCCTTAAATTCTTCTGGCATTAAAATCTATTAATTTTAACCCCAAGACTATACAGTTTGATCTGAAGAGAGTCATGTGAGATTTCCTTGATAAAAGCTTAAGAAGTAATACCTTCTTGGTTAGGGGTTCATTAAAAGGGAATTTAGCTTATTCAAAAGTTTATTCAGATCTGGTCCCACAGTTGAATGTGTCTCAACAGAGCTAAGATGGACTTGTAAACCTAGATGAAACTTCATGTCTACTACCCAGCAATGAAAGAACAACAAGCTGTCTGAAATGAGAGATTAATTTCAGCAAGTCTCTGCAAACTAAGCCGACCTAATTTCACATAGGTCTATGCCTCACTTTCCTACTGTGCGTGCCCTACAGCTCTTCTGTTTTCCACGGTAACTAGGCCAGCTGTTGACTAGGAAGGTACCCTTGGGCCAACTAAAAAAGCAAAGTTTTCTCTTACTAATATCTTACAGCAAGCTTTCCCTGGTACGTGAGCTTAACTTCAAATTCCCACTTCTGTGTTTACAAAGCCAATACTTGGTGGCAATAAAGCAGTGAAATGGAAGGAACATCTGAACCAGACCAGTATTTAAAAAAGAGAGATCTAAGGATATTTCTTTCTCTGCTCTGCTCTCTTCTCTTACCCTTGCAAAAGATACTTTGCTATATATAAGGGGGAGTGAAAAATTAATAGACACCAAGAAAAGAGGAAGAAAAATAAAAGCAGGGATGAAGAAAGAAAACAGGCCTAGAAAGAGGGGCTATGAAGATAACAGAAACACTCTTTACGATGTAAATACTTGTTCGTCTGTCCTGCCACTGACAGAAATGAGCTGACCTCTGCTTTAATTAAATGAAAACATAGTAGGTATCATCTTGTTTGAAGAAGACTGCAGAGTAGCCTTATGCTTAAGGAGAGCTGCAATCTGAAAAGATTTCTCTCTTAGGAGAATCAGAATCATGAAAAGATGAAAAAGTGTTATTGGGACTCTGGAGACTCCCCTACTGAAAAGTCTGATTCTCTCTCTTCTGTTTCCTGAAAACAAATGAGTTTTACTAGTTATTTTTGGTGTGTAAAGGACTGTATGTCTTTATAATGCCACTTTATTTGAGCTGTGGAGGTTGTCTCAGAGTTACTCTTTTGACAAAGTCACACACACACACATGCACAGAGGTAACAAGTTACTGTGTCTGACTATCTGATTCATGCATCCTTTGTGGTTGTGCAGCATTGAGATGCTACATGGCAAATTGCCATAAAAAGAAAACTTGACATCTTTCAGAAAGCATACTATGTCAGAGATGAGAGGACTACTGAAAACAATCTTTTGCAATCTTGTAATTACACTCAGGTACCGTCATTGCTGAAACACCTAAAGCTGAAGGCTCTTTATACCTTCCTATTCCTGTGTAGGCAGTGATCTGAAAAAAGTTCCCTTTGCTAGATATTGGGAAAAGAAGATAAGCAGGGTCACTAGCTAGAGCAGAGATGTCCAGATGCAAGTAAAGATCCAGAAGAGACTGTGACACATCAGGAGGTCATGTGGGATCAGGATCCTAGTTCTTCTTGTACCTGTATTACCTGTGCTTAAAACACAATGGATCTACAGACAGGTTCTTCCAGAGTTTTAGAAGTGATGATGCCTTAAAAGAGAAGTTAACTCCACATGTATTTGGAATGTATCAAACCTCATTCATCCTTCCTCTACTGCTGACATCTGAGCACCTTGTCTGTAAAGATCTGACTCTACTTGAAAGGCAACCGCTTTGACTGTAGACATTTTTAAACAAAGCAAATTCTGGTAACTGAGTGCAGAGCAAATAGGGAAATTAACAGCCTGTCTCAAGATCTACAGCTCTGCAGAATAAATTCTTCTGAATGACATATTTGCAAAACAATGGCACTCTCTCACCCTATTCCTTCTCTTCCCATGCCCAGAGTGAGTCAAGAATGGTAATCCGAATACTCTAGGCTTATAAAGTACAGATCTGGCTCAGAATGTATGAATAAAATCTGGAACTGCTCCTAAAATGAGTAGCCAAATGCCATAATGACCTTACAGAGAGACAATTTTAGTTTTCTTCCTGAAGCTACTTCTGTATTAGTATGCTAAGAAAGTAAAAAAAAAAAAAATAACCCATGCACACACACACACACACACACACACAAACAAATAAAAAACCAGACAAGTATATACAGCACTGGATTGCCCAGTGGATGCAGAATCATACAGAATTAGTTCTGTGTCATACATTTTGTTTTATAGTGTTATGAGGGATTTTTTGTTCCAGCTGTGAAGCTAATGGGAAGCTACAGAAGTTATCCAAAGCCATTTTGGTAGACATGAACTACCCAAACAATAGGCAGATGAAGAAAAATATCTTCAGATTCTCCTCAGTGTATTGCTGTCATAACTGTGGCCTAGATTCAGATACTGTACAAAGCTTAGCAGCTCCACTGGCTCTAGTGGACTTCTTGAACCTGGATTAATTTTGAGGTTTATTTATATGGTTTGAAAGTAGAGTAGCTTAGTCACCTCCTGTATCCTATTAATTGCTGGCATATTTGGACATCATCCCATTAAAGCCATTGGGTCTGCTTATTTTAGTGGTGATTATCCCATCTAATCCCATTCATTGCAAGCTTCCAACGCAGTTACCCACTGGGAAGAATACAACAATTTCTGTTATGTCTGGAATGAATGGTGCATTTCAGTTTCTGTGCCACAAATTTACTCTAAGCTATTACAGAGATAGATGGTTGGTAGCTTTCAGGCTTGCTGATTCTGATGTAAGTAAGATACTGCATGAAATTCTGACAACAATATGGCATTTGTTCTGAGGAGAAAATCTGCAGTTTTGAAACAAGCGCAGACAGGGATGTACCTAGTCACATGAATCAAGCACTGACAAAGATGGAACCAGACTTTTCAAAATTAATGCCGGACCTGAATGCCATGTTTTGCATTGAATGCAATATAATATTGCTCCATTAATAATCTTCATGCAGATATTAAATGCAACATATTTGTTAAGCAGCTTTTTTTAAAATTTTATGCGGAATACAGTTTATGGAGAACAAAGTTAATTCTCTTTACATGAGGCAGTGATACTTTTTCTATTAGTAGTTGAGAACTGTTAGACCTATAGTTGCAAGCCTGAGCTTAAGTCACTCTTGGTATTAATGACACTTCAGGGTGAAAGCATTGCATTTCTGTAGCTTTGGACTGATGCTTTATTGGGGTGGGATCTTTGGCAGACTGTGAAACCTCACTCACAGATTCTGAAGTTATCTAAGGTCAGGACTGTTGTGTACAGATGTGGTTGGAAACAACCACTAGTTTTGTTATGTTCTGCTACAGGTATTTTTTGTGTTCATGATAATGTGTTAGTAAATTTGGTTCTCTGCTGCTTGCAGACCCCACTCAATGAAGAAGAGCAGACTAGAAAGAGACCTATGTTGCTAACAATTCATTTTATTATCTGGAGCAGAAAGAGACAGACACTGTTAGCACTTCTTTTTACTAGATTATTCTTGTAGCACTTACATTGATGTTAACATGTTCATTCAACAAATTGGAGAAGACATCTTCTGAGGATGATTGTTTCTTACCTTAGACCAGGTAGCATCTACTATCTGGTAGTGATAGGGGTACCTGTGCACCATTATACTCTCCTGTTAATTCTTGATACAGTTCATTTTCAAAGTAAATGCTCTTTCTTCTCCAGACAAAACCAATTTTGTCTGGGGGTTATTTTCTTAATACAGAAGTGTGTGCAACTAACTACAATATGTATCAAATAAAACATTTTTCTGCTAGGCAACCTTCACAGGGTTTGGCAAGTTACTTGCATAGCATAGCATAGCCTTTGTTTTCACAGAGCTGCTCATTTTTTGTGAGTCAGCAGGACATGCATTCCACAGTTAAAACATTCAGCAGGAGTGGGGGAACTGGGTTGATTGAATCTACTGGATCAAGTGATTTGTCTGGATGCAAATTGTGTTGCCTTGTTCATAAAGATCTTTGAGAGAAGATTAGCAAATAATGACAACTTTGACTCCAATAGAAGTGTTTCTCAAGACTAACCAGCATATTTTATGTCTGAAACAATTTTATGTTGTCTAAGGGAGACCAACATGTTAGACATCTGTTCTAAGTTGTGCTATAAGAAAAGAATCAGAAGAACAAAAGCAAATGTATCACAAGGCCTCTTAAAACAAAATTTCACTTTAAGCAGAGGTATTTTCCGTTCAAGGGTAATGCTTTGAAAAATGAGTCTCTAAAAGCAGCTCTGTTCTCTGAGAAGCAGCTGGCTGCAGGTTTCTTATGAGAGGTGTGAAGAGCCAAAAGTGGACAGGTGCTGCAAGCTACTGAACAGCTGCTTCTCTTCCATCCTAGAGACTTACTTGGTTAGAAAAGTTCAGAGAAAATATTGTACCATGTTTCACTCAGTCTACTCAAGAAATGTAAACTTTCATTCTCTTCTTTTTCTAGAATAGAAAGAAGAGAAGAAAGATCAGCAGCTGAGGCATAGTTCTGCCAGCCCTCTTGTGCCTCTCCCTTTCTGCTGACTTTGTACTTGGTCAAAGAAAGGGAGAGTGAAGGGGGGTTCAGTCTTGGTTCTGCCAGTCAAGTAGATGGCCTCGCACTGTGTTTCTGCAAAACTATGGAAAATGCTCAGTACTACACTTGGGAGAACTGCTATGTCCCTTCCATTTTTGTTGTACATTAACTTTTGTGCCTAATTGACTTTGCTCCCCATTCTCCCCTGTTGTTGAAAAATTGTGGTTTTTTCAACTGCTTCTCAGTTGTTCATTTGTTTTTACATCTGTGGCTTTCTTCATTTCCATGCCCCAGTAGGTCTACACAGAAGGGTGCTGTTGTTTTCTGTGTTTTCCTTTCTAACTTGTAGTACATAAATCACACCCTTCTAGAATCTAGGGTTAGTTTAAAAAGGGAGGTATTATCCTGTATCTATTTTTTAAAGGAGTTTGTCAGTGATAGCCTACGTGTTTCTCTTGAATAACAAAGGACCACGAGAACAGAGACACTTTAATGCTTTCCAACAAAGTTAATGAAATTAAATTCATTCCATTTAATAACATTTTAATCAATTTTTTAATTACATTTTTAATCATTTTTTAAGATGAAATTCAATAAATGAAGGTTTATCTCACTGGAGCTGTGAAGGAAGCTGGGAACAGAGATTACATTGCAACAAGTGCAACTGTTCCTTTCTGTTCACTGAAGCAATAGCTGCCATCCTACAGACACATTCCTGGGAGCTTCAGCAAGTTCAGTCATCCATCCTAGGTACTGGCAAAGAGATCAGAAAAGCCACGGTGATATTTGCCATCTTGGCACTCAGCTGCCTTGGAGTTTGGCTGTGCCTAAAGGGACCATGCCTGAGCGGACCTGCTAGCAAGTGAAAAATATAAGTTCTGCAGACTTGGCTGTACTCTGCAGAGGAGTAAGGGGAATTGCCGGCATAGGGGGTGGAGGACAACAGGTACTTGTTAGAATCTGTAATTCATTGGAATTCACAGTGTTTGTGCAGTCCTTGCTATGTTGATATCTCTGTCAAACGGATTATTCCCATTATCACTGTCAGGGAAGTAAAAGACTTATCCAATGTAGTCTTGGTGAGATAAAGAAAAAGCTAAGAAAGGTTTTACTTGCAGCTGAGTAATTAACAGCAGCAGTTGCCCACTCATCATCCTGGCACATCACAGGCTAGATGGAGGTATTAATCTTCAGCTGCACATTTTTGTCATCTCTCACATCCTTGTGTCTGCAGGTAACTTGCAGTGGGACTTAAGAAGCAGCAAAGCCCAAATGCAACCCCACTGGCAAACCACCCCCGTTACTTATCCTCCCGTTAAAGAATGGGAACAGTAAAATGTTTTCTTCAAGGAGTCAAAAATAAAATCAGTCAGGTGTGTGCTATAGCTCCATGACACAATAAAGCACAAAGAACAGCTTAGGAGTGTTGCAGGATGTCTAATGAAAATCAAGACAGATGGCAACCTCATACATGGAAGCTGTGCAGTAGTAGAGAAGTGTGTTTGTGTGCTTGTCTTTGATACAAAGGGCTGTGGAGAATCATTTTAAAACAATTATTGCTATAATGTGCAGCAGTCTTGTACTAATGTTCTCTTCTGTAACTTGTCCTCCCTCCAGCTTTGTGAAACAGAAAACAAGCATTAAATATACCTTCACAACAAAAAGCACATTGACTTCCTTGGTCAAATTTACCAAAGGTTGACCAACGACAGTATGTACCTCGGTATGTACCATAAGGCACCTCATTTTCATGGTGTGTCTCTGAAGTCAAAACAACTTAAGCAAAGAGAATGCAGTGTGTGTGTGCTGGTAGGCACAGCTTTTGTGTAATAAATACCAGACATGTAAATGAATTAACTAGAGTTACTACTCTGGCTTTGATACCACATGTAAATAACCCAGTCAAACTGTACCTTGCTCTTTCATAGCAGGCAGGGGTTAAACCTGCAATAAGATACTGGAGATCCTGGCCTTTTTGGGGGTTTCTTTTGCTACAGTGTGGTTTAACAGGCTACCTGCCAGCTAATCTGTCCTGTCAGGCACTACTCTCTGATTCACCCTGCTCCCCTTTCTGAGGGAAAGAAGGAACAGATGTTCAAGCAGCAGAGTTGTCTGAGCACCCTCACTCTTTTGCTTGTCTGCCAAATCCAACTCAGACAGCAGACTCTGCTGCAAGGCCTTTAGAGCACCAGCTTCCCTCTCTCCCCACACTACAGAAAGAGAATGAGGCCAACTCACCTGTGTTGGTACCAAGATCCATCCAATCTCATTGCTTTCCTTCCTTTTTTCCCCTCTTTTTTTTTTTTTTTTTCTTCCCTTTTAATTTATTTTTCCTTTTCTCCATAGCTGCTGGTTTTAGCCTTGTTTCTCCTTCTTGGACACAGCAGCCAACTCAGCCTGATCCATCCCACCTTCCCTTCTGCCCTGTGGCAAAAGTCTCTCCAGCACACTTGCATTTCTGTCCCTGGAAAACACAGACACACTCTTCTGCAGGTGCGAGTGTCAGAAAATGGGATTGGAGCCACATTGCGGGCATGTATGGGTCTATGCGGAAAGGAAGGGAAGCAGCTGCTTGCAGAAGTCAGGGGTGTCTTTCAGGGCACCCCAGAATCTGACTCGGATCCTCTGACTGCTGCTAAGCAGAGGCAGTCTAACTTGCTTCATTGCTAAATTTCAGGTCAGCATCCTTCTGTTTCCAGCCCTGTTGTGCTATTTCACAAAAGTGACCTTGGGACAGTGAATTCCCCTGTCCTTGCTGAGAATGAGGGCATTTGTCCCAAATCAGAGAACCCTGAAGAGTGAGGAAGTCTCCCTGTTGTTAGGAGCAAGATGCTCTGTCTAGGCCTGGCATAAAGCCAGGCTTTTATATTGAGTTCTGTCTTGCAGAATCATGTGAAAATTGTCAGAAAAAAAAAAACCACCCTTCACATACTTCCTTACTGGCAGCCTTGAGTTTTAAATCATTCCAATTTTGTCTTCCTCTGTCACAGCTAGGCATCCTGTTCTAACTTGAAAATTTCATTAGAGTCTTGAACATTTCTCCATCCTGCAGCCTCAGAAGTTGCAGACTTTCCTATTTCCTCTGAGTTCTCGCAATGGCAGGGTGACGATGAGCACGCCAGGGAACTGGGAAGACAGAATTACAACAGCATATTTGTTCAGTTGTTGAATAAACATTTCAGCAAAGCCTACAATGAGTCATCACATTAAAAGCTGTTCTTTGTATCCTCCTTGAGACTGCTTTTATAAAATGAATATAAAAGTCAGACCCAGTTAATCCAAATAATTTTGCAAATTAAGGTCTACAGGCTTTTAAAAGCATACCTACCCCAGTGGGGCAGCAGAAGACAGTTGCGTTGCCTGTACCTCAGTTGCTAGATGCATTTTGAGTGCAGAGCCCTGAGTCCCTCATGGGGAAGCACATGCACTGACAAAAGCTGACATGTGGGTTTGGACTGTGGAGAGTGTGCTGGGCTGCAGCTGGCATGGAAATGGATTTTACCAGTGAGATCATGATGACTTTCTCAACTTTCCTCACAGACTGGGCTCAAGAAGTACATGTGAGAGGATTCAGACTCTATACATCCTCTGTCCTCATATACGCCTTATGCATAAGGTATCTTAATCTGGCCCATAATCCTTTCTCAGGTTAAAAAGAAATCTTTATACTGTATGTGTATATAAACTTGTTTTCTGTGAACACTCAGACATAAGAATAATCAAAAAATGGATCTTCTAAGTTGATCTGCCTTATGCAGGGAGTAGCTCTGTTTAAAATAGGAAAACATTTTGGTTTTGATATTTTGCTTCCTGTATGTGAGATCCTAAGCCTTTCATTTTAGAGAAATAAAAGTTGGTTTAATGTTCTGTATATCTGAGAGGATTAAAGGGACATCTCAAACATGAAAAGGTAGCCTTCCTGGATGCCCTAAATATGTATCATTAAAAATGGAGTAGGTGAATGAATATGGCTTAGATGCTCAGCAGCCGATTCCAATGCAAGTCTAAGTGCAGACAGAAGATTCTGCACCCACATAACCTGGCCAATTCAAAATAGATACCACTGTGATGTCATCTTTTGTTAGGTGGACTTGCACTTGTCTTTGCAGGGCAGAAGTAAACAAATTCATTCTGCCTGTGCTCCAAAAGAAATACAAGCTGTTTAGCTGGACTGAGACTGAGCTGGGCTCTGCTTGGTAGACTAAAATTCCTGCCCATATGACAGTTTGGACCATGCTAGTCATGCTTTTGTTTAAAAAATAATCACCAAGCCTGTTCCTGACTTGCTGTTGAAGTGAACAGAGTATGTTTTTGTTTTAAATCACCTTATTTGCCTACAACTAAGCTAAAAGGCCACAGCAGGGTGTGATTTAGTACCCTAAGCATAGTCTATTTTAGGCAGTGTAGGGCATCTGAGACATCTGCATGGATGTGGCACACATGAGATACTGCCTCTAGCGGACCCATGCCCTTCCAAGGCAGCATCTGGAGGCCAAATGGGATTTCTTAGGATATCTAAAATGGCACAAGGTATCTGTATTTAAGCAAATGAATCCCATCCTGTGGAATCTTGGACTCTACTCTGCTTGAAATCTGGAAGAATTAGTTTATCCGCCACTATATATGCATGTGCTCTCAGCATTCTTCAGTTAGTGGAGGGTTCAGGATAAGAATACAGCTACCTCTGTAGCAGGGGTTTGCCTTCCACCAGGCACTGCAATAACAATTTGTATTTCTTTCTGATTCAAAAAGTAATTATTTGTTTTTACTAGTCTACAGAAAGAAATGTTATTTCAATCTCATCCAGAGAGTGCTGATGGTAAACTTCTCATATCTCTTCCCTTTCATGTCTAGGCATTTCTGATAGAAACACCACACATTCTTTTAAGATTTTTGGTACTCATAAACCCTTAGATGTTCAGAGGTTTTGTGTAACTGGAAAGGCTTTTTAGAAACCAGTAGGTGATATTATTCTGCATTGAATTATATCGGAAAAGAGGACCTAGAAGGATCATTGCCTTATGAAAGATGACAAGAATCCCTCATCACCAAAAGATGCATGAGCTGCGGTAGCAATATTGTAATGCCTTATATAAGATTTGAAGGAGTTGAAGTGTCTATAGGAATTATGATTTTTTTACCTTTAAATATCAGTGCTTGATATATATCTTGTTCCTGCTTTTTGTTATGTGACACATTCATATGTGATGTGCCTTGAAAGTCAACAGCTTTTTTGATTTCTGTCCTATGAAAATCAGCGTTAGTTGTTAGGTTTGAGTAACCTCATCAGGTGAGGGAAACTGCTTTAAGGTTCAGACATTTATAAGGAATTTAAGGTTTGAGATGTTCTTAAGGATGAAGTTGTGGGGAGGAAAGTTCAGACAAAAGGAAAGAGCAGTTCATCAGTCATTCAGGCAAAGGGAAATCCCAGGCAATGGGCAGGATGTCAGTAGAAATATAAAGCTGGTGATTCTATCTACACTTATAAAAATAAATCAAATGTGTACAAAACCTCTGGCCCACATAAGGAAAAAATTTCTCAGTGATCAGTTCAATTAACTAAAAAAACCCCTAAACTCCACAGTTTTCCTGGCCTAAATGAATGTGTAATTAGAGAAGAGTGCATGGTGAACATAAATAAATAAAGTATGGTTTTGGTTTTATTTCTGACTTTTGTATTGGTAATAACTCCAGTTCCAAAGCTAATACAAACTTCAGTAGAACTAAGAGCTGAGTTTTTGCTCTAGACCAACACTTACCATTAAAGAAAGGAATAAAGTAGGCTCATTTCACTCTTCTTAGCAGTATGGTCAATTTTAGAAATGTCTCCTCAACTTAAAATGGTGAAAGTTTCTAGAACTGATGATATGTCCGAGATTAAAGTGGTCTTTAAATGCCCCTCCTAGCTGAAAGATGTGCTTGGTGGTGTAAGTGTATTGACAGGAGAAAAAAAAATAGATTTAGGGATATATATTTAAGACTGGACTTCAGAAAATATGACTCATTTTCACTTTTTAAACTTTTCTTGCAGAAATAAGAAGCAATACAGGCACTGCACTATGTATGACAATAAGAAATGGCAGGTTCCTATTGATTCAACACACTCAGAATCTCATTAGTTATCAAATGGGACTTGAGTACTGCCAACAAATAAACAATAATTTTTTTCATTCTCTGCTGCCCAAAGTCACCAAATACAGATTAGTCTGGAGTCCATTTATTGTTCCTGCTAGAGGTGATATAAAATAAAAATCAGTTTTAGATACACAGATGTTTTTTCCCCCTCCTTCCTTCGGGCTGTTGAAGAATGCACGGAGTGAAGTTAATTTCAAAATCTGGTGTCAGAAACTACTGGCTGCTCTCCAATTCTGTGCTGGAAAAACCCTGAACAATGAGTTGTCTAAGGAGGGGAAACTTATCTGAATTCTGGAAGATGTTGCTAAAAAATTAAAAGCTGCAAGTGACCCAAAAAGAAGGGTTTGTTAAAAAATATCTCCCCTTCCGTCTAAGGTTCTTCAGGTAATTTAATTTTTTTCTAAGGTGACACTTCTTTCCTATAATGCTGTTTATATAAATAAACCCAAGATTTGACTAAAATTTGTAAAATTTTGTGCTGTTCTGAAAACAAGTAAAACATACATATCTAATGGGACAACTCTCATCATTACTCTTGAGGTCAGAGGATCTTATAAGCCATTTAAATTTCTTCATCAATGGTTTCTCAACCAAACTTGGAGGTGGTCAGAAATAGTGGAAACAAAGCTGATTAACATTTTACTGAAAGGAATGCTCACATTCAGCACCTAATCCCAAAATATTTGACTCTTGTAGAGCTGCAGTGTTTCTTGAAAACCTTGCTAACAGTTGTCCTTGTCAGGCTGAACATCCTCATTTCTTAGCAAAGCCAATCAGAGTGGACTGTACTTAGTACCTCTAATAGAGCATTCGGCAATTAATACTGCATGCATATCGTCAGAGATGCATTCCTGGCAGTAGAAGGCTCCAGGCATCTCTTCCAATGGGTGCAGCTTTTATATTGCATAGGTGCGTTTCCACTGCAAAACTGTTAATTTTCCAAAACAGCTGTTGTTACCTACCTGATATGTAAAACTGCTTCTTGCTGAGATCTCAGCAAGACAGACCAGAAAGCCAAATAAAAATACACCTGCCACTTCTGGTTATCATGAAAGTTATCATGAATTCTTTTTGCCTTGTTAAGGATTCAAAGATTTGCAAAGGATTTTTCCAAAAACTCTCCTTGTTGCTACTGAGGGCAGCAAAGCAAACATGGAAGTAAAATGACAAAAATATTTGCAAAGAGAAAAATCCATGCAACAAAAAGAAATAGCAGTGATACATTATACATTACTGATGCATAATTCAGATTTTTAGGGATTAATCTCAAGGCTGTGATACTGAGAAACTCAGCCTTGCAGTTAACACACCTACAGTTAGGCAAGGGAGATCACAGTGTTGAGGCAACAAGCAACAGATTGTGAAGTTGTCCAGCAAGGCAAAAAAGACATGAGGTGCAGTAGAGCAGGTGCAAGGCTAATCAGACTCTAATGAAGGGTATTGAATCTGAACCTACATGACAACATGAACTGGTAGCGCATCTAGGCAGAAAAAACATGAATCTGGAGTAAAATCACAGTTTTTATTTTTAATAACTGCACCTCAGTGTGACCTCATTAGCTGTCATAAGGTCACATGGATGCTACTAGCTACAGAAATTGTACTGCTTGTTTAAAATGTAGAAAGACAGTCAATGGCTTAAAAGCTGCTGTTAGGTCCTTTCAGGTTGCCATAATGATTCACATGTTGCAGGAGGTGTTAAAGGTGGAGCTCAACAGGCTTCAGCAGTTCTTCCAGGAGGTGAAGGTTTGTCAGCTTCCTCTGAATCCTCACTTGTTGTCCAAAGCATAGAGGCAGACGTAAGTCTAGCTCATGCAGTGGATTATGTTTTTAAATTTTTTTTTTTTTTTTTAGTATAAATGGGGAGAGGCAATGAATAGCTGCATTGAGTGGGAAATAATTTTACTGGTATTAAGCATGAGTCATATAGTAAACTGACATCTAGCCTAATCACCTTTAAGCTGGGGACCTTAGTTGCAGGCAGGGGTGAAGGGGACTGGTGAGGTGGGTGTTGCATGCGTGTCTCACCTTGCACACCAGCTACAGCAGAGATTTCAAACTCCGAGCATCCTGCTCCCAAATTAGCTGCCCTGCCATGGTGTTGGTATTGTCAAGGTCACCTGGCTTCCCTGAAGCTGAGACATGGTTACCATCCTGCCCAGGTAGCTCTTGGTGGCAGTTTTTTTCTCATCTAAGACTCTCCCCTGTCATGTATGGGAGCAGCTAAAGGTCTAGAGCTAGCTTTCTTTTTGCTGAGGTGACACTATGTACGTGCTGAGAATTGCTAAAATATTAAGTACTCACAGTAACTTGCCCATGTCTATGAACCCTATTAAAAATGGCTCAAGAATAAAGGAAACAACAATGCTCTTTAGTGTTACTTGACTTGACTTTGACCACAGTACTAAGACTCAGTTATTCATTGTTTAGAAATATTTTCATAAACAATATTATGGCAGGAATAAGCTGTTCTATCTCTCAAGAAGGAAAAGGTATCCAGCAGCAAGAGAAAACAAACCTGAACACCCATATCTATTACCAGTTATAGCTGCCTAATTGCAGCAATTTGTGCTCTGCTTTTTTTCTCTGGCTCATTATCCACAGTGGACCAGCTTCTACAAGGTGCTGATCCCTTCAATTGCCTTTGACCTGTGATTCTCCAAGTCATTGCTATTCAGCCTTGATCTGGCTGAGAACAGAGGTCTTCCAGCACCCCACAGGCTTAGGCCAATTGTGCATGATCTAAGTCAGAAGAATTTGAAGCCTGCTGCTTTTCACTGCTTTTAAGCTTTTTGGAAATAATGACTAATGGGAAGGTAGCTCACCATACACTTGTGCTATTTATACTGCACCAGCTTGGCTGGACAGATACAAAATGTTTAAATATAGGTATCTAAAGAGAGGCCTTTTTTTTAAATTTTTCTTATATCATTACAGGCCATTATCTTGCTATAAATATATGCAGCTTCTTGATTGAACTGTATGTCAGTATAATCATGCAAATCAGAATTTTTAAGTGCTTATAATTACCTAAATTTAACTAACTTTGGTGTCATCTATTGATTTTACTAGTAGCAAGCACTGCTCCCAGGTCTATCAATAATGCATTAACTCACAGTAAACTTTCAAGCACTTATTGAGACATTTCAACTCAATTCAATTGGCAAACTTCCATGGGGGTCAGGATTTCACCATCAATAATAGCTATTGCATGTCGCAGAGGTATGATTTGGCTAAGACAATATTTACATGCTTGTACCATGCTTTGAGATGTTTAGATGAAAAGCAAGAGACAGCTGTGTCTAGTAGTGTTTTTGTTCAAATTAGCCTCCATTACACTGCACCTAGTAAGGACGGCAGTAGATCCTGTGGGGCGCTCATTATTTCTAGAAACCAGGCCATTAATTTATCTTTGTCTTTGGTTGTGGTTTTGATTGTTTTTTTCTCCCCACTTTTCTTAATAATGATAATAATACCACCCTAACTCACAGAGGATTTGCAGTGCTTGGCTCATTAATGCTTTTTGAAGCCCTTTGAGGTCTTCGGGTGGAAGGAGCTGTAGGGCATGAGAAGTCAGAATTTATGTTTAATTAAGATAAATTCCATACAAATAGATTATGATTTTCAGAGTTTCCTGAATCCCTAGCCAGAGTGAGGTCACCAAAGAAATTAGCAGGTTCTTTGCTTCCATAAAGAATATATGATTCAGCATTTTTTTTTTTCCAGAAAATGATGGGACCAAAAGCTTTTCAGTGCTTTACAGATTCTCATTAGATCAGTCTTATGTACTTCATCCACTCAGTCACAGCCAAAGTTTATTGTTAATAGGCCTGGTTGAAAATGAAAAACAATGAGTGTAGAAAATATTATCCATCCATATAATCTGATTATTGAGTAAAACAAATTGTATGGGAGAAGGAATTTCTCATTTTCCTGACACAATTAAACAGTCAATAACATCAGGAATTATTTATTTTTGTTATCAGTGCTACTGAGCACTATTTAAAGATGGCACCTTTTTCAGAGATATTGTATTAGCTCGGTGTTTTGTATGTGACACTTGTTTTTCTCTCTCATCTTTTTTTCCCTGAAGTCATGTTCGTATTTTATGTCCAATGTTCTTCCATTAAAAATCTCCTTCATCAATGCAAATGCTCCAAGTAGAAACATCAGTGTTATTTTTAATGTATGTTCTTCCTCTGATCCTCAGTTCCTTTTGTATGGGAAATGTTGATTTGAAAGTCACTTAATTTATGTTTTAAACCTTGAGCTTCAGGATGTTTGATTTGGCTTTGCTGTTCACTTTTCCCAATTATTTTTGACACTAGAACTTTTAATGGAAGATGCTGAGGCAATGCACTGAAGTACCAGTGTTTTGATCGGTAGAGAATCAAACGACTTGCAATTTTTTTTTCTTAGTGGAGACAACCAGGCTAAAATATTAAGTTTATATTTTAAACCTAGTTTATTTACCACACTGAAGTCTCAGAGAAGAGATAGTTCAGAATGACTGAATCCATTAACCTTGTCCGTATGTCTTTAACAAATCAAAATACTGGAGTGTTAGAGACTGCATTTGCTACATAGAATTCTGGCCCTATTAGCCAGCACAGGGGAATGGCCTGAGGAAGATGGAGGTGAAGGGGACAGCAGAGGAACTCTGTCTTATTGGAGTTACTTGGAGGAACTGACTCTGAAAATAAACTATGGTTTATTTTCCTGTTGTCACCTAGAAAAGCTTCAGAGTTTAGGACAGTGCTGTGTCCATCCACAAAAAACAATACATTCAATTTAAAGTTACTTCTCTTTCAAAAGCAAAAGTCTTCCATAACAGTGGATACTGTTTTTAGAAATGAACACTGAAGTTCATAAAATGTCTGATGGATACAAAATGGTCAGTGCTGCCAAAGAGATTATTCCTAGATCTTTTCCAGTATCATTTTCCAAACCAGAAGTCTAAAATATTGATAAAAATAAATTAAAAAAAAAAGATTTCTAGGCTGTCTTGAATTAAATTGACCTTTAGAGCAGCTGCGATTCTCAAGAATGGAAGTATGCTTTCCAGGCATGTTAGGAGGAGGCTGGCAATGTTAAGTTTTTCTGAACATTTAGAAATCTGATTCTTATGCTATTTCATCTGAGAATCAATGTTAAATAGACAGGTTCCTACTTACTTGAGCAACTTGGGCAAATTGCCTGCTCATGGGGCATTTAAACATTTGTGCTGGTTCTGCCTAGACAGTATTTTGCCTGCCCAATAATGTTCAACAAACAACAACTGTTGAAACCTGGATTTCTTGTGGAAGTATTATAGCTGACATCACCTTCTCCTGTCAGCAAACCATTGTGTTATAGTATCTTTTACTTGTATTATAGTTCCACTGTTTATTTATGATGGATAATGCATACATAAAATGATAAGCACAGATATCATACTAAATTGTCTACTGACTGTATATGTGAGGGAAGGAGTGCAGGTAAGTGGAGAGAATAAGATTTTTCATAAGTTTAGGTACTAAGAAGACATGATTGGAGTCAAGATTACTTTTAAAAGAAAGAAAAATAAATTTGATTTTTTTTTTTTTTAAAGATGAGTTTATGTCTCCTCAGGTACTCATTTCATAGCAGTAAATGTTTGTAGATTGGAATACTTATATAAAAAGAATCTCATAAAAGAATAAAACACTTAAAAATACCGTAAAAGTCACATGTGTTTTAGATGGGGTGGAGAGGGGGAAATAAAAATAAGAAGGGCTTTTGTTTTCACAGGCTATTTACTCAGCCATGGTTGAAAATAATCTCTTCATTACTTCTTGTGGCTACAATTAAAGCCCCATTTCACTAAGATTATTGTTTGACTCACTCCATGGGGAGAACAGTCAACACTGCATCACTGTTTGAAACTGAATATGAATCATGTCACAGACAAAATATAAATTCATTATAAAATTCCCATTCAGCCTGCTGCAAATACCAAGTTGTGAAGCTTAATGTTAGACAAATGCTGTCATTTGTGAAAAGGGATCTAGCATTAGGTAGACTTTAAAATGTATCTAAATTAAGATCCTACTTTTGGACTAAATTTTCACAGTTTAATAATTCCATAGGAATAATAAGCAGAAAGGCTGCAGTTAATCAGTGAGTATTTGTTACCATTTCAATGGCTGCCAAAACTATTTCTGCATATGTGTGCCATCTACTCTGTCCTTTTCCAACACGAAAAGATAAACAGCAACTTTGAAGAAAAACAAAGCTATTTTGGTGGGGGAGAAAGTCCAAATGAAATAGAAGTTATTTCTGTCTGGTATTGAAGGGGAAACTTCAATTTCTTGTGCAATTTTCACAGGTAGGCAATGATCTATGTCAAGACATGCTGGTTCTGCAAATTATTTGATTGATGGACAGCATTTGGCTCCAAGAGGGACTGGATATGCAAATGATCATTTATAAGTGTTTATCTACAGGAAAAGGCCAAGGTCAGTTTTAGATTATAAAAGTTACCTGTATTACATTATTCATATTTCATGTAAACAGCAGTATATAAAAATCCTCCCTTTAACTTTCATTTTCATGGGTGTCTTATTTATCTTCCCCCTTAAAGAAAAAAAAAATGCTCAGAATTTCAGTCACTCAAGCCCCGAATTGAGTACTGCCTACTCCTGAATGTTCATTTTATTTATTCATTCTGCCTCTCCAGGTGAAGTACAGTCAAACTCCTTGAATTTTGTAGCAACTTAGGCTAGAATTTTCTAAAAACCTCAACATCATCAGCTTGCACCAGATTCTTAGAAGTAACTTCACACATCAAAAAGAGGGCTTTGGAGAAAATTGTCCATAGCTACTAAACTTTTAACCCAGTGCGATCCTGCATAGATGCTTAAACCTAGACGCATGTGGCTGCAGAAAGTACCTGCAGACAAGTGATGGCAGCTTCACAGTGTTGATTTTGAAATATTACTGTTGCGATTTATGCTGCTTAAGGTAGGCCTGACTCATCTGAAAGCTTTATTTCTCTCTTTTATGATTGTTATAGCAGAGCTGTAGCAGGGATACCAATTGCTTGCTAAAGAAATTTACTGACAGCAACAAGTTTACTATTTTTTACTGACTCTCCAAATCTTTTACTGAAAATAATCCTTTCATAAATAGAAGACTGATGTATCCAGATTACTTGCTGTATAAAAACTATTAAAATAAAAAGAAATTAAAAATCATTACTTTCTGAGCCACAAAGAGAAAATGAGAGAGGCTGAATGATCTGAAGGAACTAGGAGAAAGTATAGATGAGTTCATGCACATGGTGGGTGGTTAAGGTGACCTGAGAAAGACTCTTCCCTTCTTTGTAGAGATGGGAGTCGAAGCTTGAAGGCTTCTGCTTCAAAGGCAAATCTTACAAGAATACTATTTCTGAATGTAATACTATAGTCTCTCATATATACTAAGTCTTAATTTGATTTTTGTGAAGAAAGATCCAGGGATCGTCTGCAAATAATACTCTCTGCCTGACAGTCTTTTCCTTTCAGCACCATAGCAGCAGAAAGCCTCTTGGTGTCTGACAGATTTTCCACACAGCATCTTTCCTTATGAACTACAGAAGTGTTGGTATAGTTGATTTACAGTTAATGATTAAGGATAAAAGGATCAAGTGACATGCCTGTGGTCATACAGGACATGTGCTTAAGTAGACTTGGGTACCCAGGTCTTTCAAGTCTTAGGCTAATGACTTGCTCCATGGGCCACCTTTTCCACACAAAGGACATGGGAGATGATAATTTCATAGTCATGGGAACATGGAAATCACTTTTCACAGAAATGTGAAAAGCAGATAAAGCACTGGTAGAATGCCACTTTCCAGGCATGGTATAGTAGAGGAACCTGTCACCAAGTTAAATTGTTAGAAGTCCTTCCTGTAATACAGAGTTGCAGGATGACATGCCAGGGGACCACACATGGGGACAGGGACAGGAGGCTGGCAAGCCAGGTCTCAGTTCCAAAAAAGGAATTAAGTGCATGCAGTATAGACAGAAGATTCAAGTGAAGCATTGCAAAATGCTTGGCTTCTCTCTGCACTTCAAAGTCCCAGTTTATGTCATATTGGATCAGACTAATTTCTGCACTATCTACTATCCTTTCTCCCAGCTGCAATCAGCATCACATACTGCAGACAAATTTGTGTAGCATTCTAGACAATAAACACATATGAAATAACTTTATATTTCATAGTAAATATCTGATTCTATTTTTTATAGATTTTTACTGTTTTTTTACGTATTCTACCCACTTTGTATCTCATTAAATTGTTTGTCTTGTTGGTACCTTGAGGCAGTTATGTCCACAATATTGTTACTGGTGTTTTTATTTCTCATTCACAGAACTGCCACTTTTTACTAAGTGTCCTTTGTTTTTTGTTTCCAAAAAGAAAGAAAAAAACAATCCTGATCTACATTTTCTATTGCATTCAAGTCATGGTTTAACCCCAGCCAGCAGCTAAGCACCACACAGCTGCTCGCTCATTCCACTCCCCCAGTAGGATGGGGGAAAGAGAATCGGAAGGGTGAAAGTGAGAAAACTTGTGGGTTGAGATAAAAACAGTTTAATAGGTAAAGCAAAAGCTGCACACACAAGCAAAGCAAAACAAGGAATTCATTCACCACTTCCCATCAACAGACAGATGTTCAGCCATCCCCAGGAAAGCAGGGCTCCATCACACATAAAGGTTACTTGGGAAGACAAATGCCACCACTCTGAACATCACCCCCTCCTTCCTTCTTCTTCCCCCAGCTTTATATGCTGAGCATGACACCATACGGTATGGAATATCCCTTTGGTCAGTTGGGGTCAGCTGTCCCAGCTGTGTCCCCTCCCAACCTCTTGTGCACCCCGAGCCTACTCACTGGTGGGGTGGGGTGAGAAGCAGAAAAGGCCTTGACTCTGTGTAAGCACTGCTCAACAATAACTAAAACATCCCTGAATTATCAACACTGTTTTCAGCACAAATCCAAAACATAGCTGCATCTAGCTACTATCGGTAAAATTAACTTTATCCCAGCTGAAACCAGCACAATTCATTATATTATAAACTTTTAAGCATGTATTTTTTCTGCATGGAATGATCCAACAATAGGCAATATGCACTGACGTTCTTCATATATTTTTAAAGTTGAAGGTTTTTCAGGCGAACTCTTTTTTATCTGATTAGGATTGGTACAGATGGTGCCAGATGCTACCACACTAGCGAAGATCCACAGGGAGTCTGGACTGATAGAACCATTGAAAGAAAACACAATTAAAAAATGGTTCCATCATCACCATCCTCTGGAATCAAGTTACCAAGAGGTAACATTATAATGAAGCTTATTATGCATTTCATGTTTTACCATGGGAAAAAAGAAACCAAATGGCAGTAAGGCGCAAAAACAAATGACTCAGACACAAGACAAACAAGTCACATGCATAGAAGCCAGGGAATTGACTTAAATATCAGTCTCTTTCTAAGGAGATATTACTTTGGATCAGATGTATTGTAATACATTTTCTATAAAAATGTGTCAGAGATGTTTTGAAATTTAGTAATAAAGAGAAGCTGAAGTAGAAATTAAGTATTGAACTCAAAACCATTTATTTTTAGGTCAACTCTCTAAATACATATTTTATATAAACCATGAAAAGTCTCAGTGGATTTCCTGTATTTGGAAATGACCATGTCAATACCCAGAGTTTTAGAAAGCTGTTTTATCAAAACTAGTTAGTCATATGACACATAAGATCACGCTTTTCATATCATAGTGTGGGATCCCATGTAATGTATCTGCTTTTATGAAATGAGACGTTATGCATGAGCCAAAAATTTGGAAATTTTATTTATAGAAGCAGAGCTTTCCCAAGGAACACTTTCTATTAATTCTTTGTTGGCTGAGCATGTTCTGAGGCCCATGAAAAACCTTTTAATGTTTGTGTTACCAAGACAATTTTTAGAACATTACTCTGTGCTTACAGTAGATAAGTAACCAACATTTTATATTTAAAGGGGAGTTTTGAGTGTTTACCACTCTGAAAATGAAGTCCTTTTCTAACAGTTCATTAGTAGACGTATAGCATAAATATGTTTGATAAACTTTAGGAATTTTGTAATTATTCTATAGGCATTTGCTCATCCACATTTTCAGTAAGAACACTTAAATTCATAGTATATCCCATTGATTCAATTAAACAAGAACAATCTGTATAGAATGAATTTTTTTTTAACAAGTTTTTATGTTTACAGTGTTATGGTAGAAGTGCAGCCAACATTTCAACTGAAAAGTGACATACTATTAGTTATTGATTAAAAACCTGATTTCTTAATGTGGAATATTCTAAAACCAATTTCTACACATTTTCTTTCAATTTTTAAAACATATAACATGCAATTGGATCTGATTGCATAGTGCATGCATAAAATTACTACTATGCATTCACTTTGCACTTTGTGGTGTATGAACCTTTCTCTTTTTTTACTCCTTAATAATCTTTTACTCATACAATACTGTATTTAAGGTGCTCAAAAAACTAATGCAGAATAAGGTTTAATATCCTCATTTTACAGTTGGGTGAACAAAATCATAAAAAGCTTAGGTGTTTTATCCAAGGTTATCAAAGTGAATAGGTAGTACAGTTAGACATAAAATTCAGCCAACTCTTGTACTGTGCATTAAGTCTTCCACAGTCCTGTCATCCGTATCAGCCATTGCAGGTGGCACCCTGCATCTACAGGGAAACCCTGAATACCTAAATAATTATTTACCTTGGCTAATGTAGTTTTTGTCCAAAAACATAAAGATCACAGATTAAGAATGTTTTGGTTTCTATATAAATTAATTACATTGTGATTTAGATTCATGGGAAGGTAAGGAACTTCTGAATAATTTTCTGCATTTTCAGTTCTTAAACTCTAGTAGGTAAGATTAAAAAAAGACAAAAGCTATTCCTTATGCTTTGGGGTAGAAGAGTGATCATCATTTGAATCAGGATTAACTCTCCCCTGAAAGGGGACACTTAATATATGTGTTGTGAAAGAGGTTGGGTAGATTCTTCTACTGGAAGTCACAGTTTTTAAATACTTCCCACTGAAGTTAGCAGAAAACTTGAAATACATCTATGGGTGTCTGGTGAGCAGATCATTAGCTTGTAGATTTTTCTACATCTGCCATGGGCACATTTTTGTCAAAGAGCAATGCCACAATGTAATATTGTAGAGATAGATCTGACTGAGCCAGTCTACTCATGTGGAGCAGACTAACCATGAAAGTATACATCTCCGCCATGTAAAAGAGCATCAGAGGAGTGGGTTGTATTAAACGTGACTGCTAGACTGGTTTTTGGTTTAATCACTGTCTTGAGGGTCTCTGCACAACACTAGGTTTGATCCCATAGTCTATTCAGATTTGCAGATTCTAATTCTATGAGCAGAAAACAATTTAGCCTTTCTTTGTTTCAGTTCATTTCTGTAAAATGGGGTTTGCTTCTTTGGGTTGGTATACTGTGTCTTGATTGCTTGGGATTTGAGAAAGGCAATTGAGTTCTGGAGAAAAAAGACCCATGTAGGCACAGAACAGTACAGTGGGTACAAAATAAGCTACTTTCTTTACAAAGCAAATGGTTAAATTTGTGGATTTCCAATTAATTTCCAAGCAATTGTTTTTACAATATACATGGAGGGTATTGAACAGAAATGTCAGCTTCCTGCCCAGAAGCTTGCTTTTCTTAGATACATTTCACCTTAGAAGTTTTCCTTAGAATTCCAAGTATCTGTAAAACACAAGTGGAAAACCTCATGCAGAAAATTGTTCTTGCATTGTCATTTTGAAATTTGTATATTACTTGAGTACCATTCCTACAAACACCTGTCTGTTAAAATTTTAGCAATATGCATAGCATTTGCAGAACTACAATTTTTGATTTTCTTGTTAGCATCACAAACAAATATATCTGTATATTTCCAGTAAGTGCTTTTGTTTCATTAACTAGGCAATAAGGAATTTCTTTTATTCATGCGCTGGCTGGTATGTGGTTACCTTCATTCCGGGAGTCTGATTGACACAGTGACAATGTAATGCTGACAAATGCTGGACACATGTTCTACATAGATTTTGGAAGATTTTTAGGTCACACACAGACATTTGGAAGCATAAGAAGGTTAGTATCTATAGTAACGCACATAGTAAGCTTTAGAGTAATGTTCTGAAATTTCACAGCCTTTTCAACTCCCATGGAAAAAATACAAATGAGATTGTGCTTTTTTTCCTGAGTTTTCCAAAACAACATCTTTTTGTTGTTCACAAAACTCTCAAAAATATAAGAATAACTGGAAAAGAAATTAAAAGTAGATGTTGGAGATCCCCTTTCAGTCTAAAAAAAAAAAAAAATCTTGTTTGGTCAGAGATTTCAATGATACAATCCGTTAGTGACCACAATAGTAGACTTGACTATGCCAAAAGAATTCTGATTTCCATTCTAGTTTTTTTTCTAACAGACCACTGTACCTATAATCCAAAATCACCACTTTCTTCCCATATTTAGAGAAGAAACCAAATTTTCCAAACAGACATGGAGAAGAATTATATTATGCCTCTGTGGGTAAAATTACAAACTTTTTCATTACCTTTCGAAGCTTGACATCTAACCAGACTGAGCTCAGGGGTTGTTTCGCAAATATCTGATTTTACCTAAACACGACTGTGATTTTTCCGTGTTTGTATCTATCTGTGATGTAACTATCCCGTGATAAAGATAAATAAAATAGTGTGATCATGAATTCTAGTTCCTAATTTGAACATATGGAGGAATGAATTGGAATAGAATAAGAATAGATAGGACAATGGCAGTATGTGCAAAACACAAAGAAGCTGTTATAGCAGAGTAGACAATGGATAAATGATCCCTAATACTGATGAGTAGTGTGTGTGTGTCTTTCCTCCATGTTTCCTAATAATTTCCAGAACTAGTCCCAGAATTATGTTTGAACTAATTGTTCCCTTCTTTTTTCTTTTTTCCTTTTTTTTAAGATGGCCTTTGACCATTCTAGTCTATCTCAGTGTGAGTGTGTTAGACAGAAATAACAGCGTAAGAGTATTGATATGAGGGAAGCTGATGGGGATAATAAGTACTTCTAAACCAGGTAGTCAAAAGATTTAGTTGCAGTGCTGAGAATTATCATCAATCATTCAAGATATGCTCCCTTAATCCTACTTATTTGCTGTGGAAAGCAGAACAGAGTAATAAAAAAAGATACTCATGTATGCTCAGAGTCAGGTGCTGCATCCCTCACTCCAGCAAACCTCCTTTTGGAGCCCAACAGGAATTTCCTCGAGCAGTAATTTTACATGAACAAAGAATTATCTAGTTTGAGTGAACAACGGGACAAAGCAAATATATAGGGGACATAACAACCAAATTTAAACAGAAATCATGTAATAGCATTAGTAAAAATAGATGTTAATTTTATTACTTTACAACTCAGTCATACTACACCTTCTTATTGAGTCTAAAATGACTTAAAATATTGTCACTTCAATAAACAGCAACCATTTTTTTCCTGTTTCTTCTTGCAGTATATTGCTTTTAAACTATAGAATAAACAATACATTTTAGGACCTCCATTCATGGAGTGCCTTCATGGTTCCTTAGTAGAACTAGCACTCACACTTAACAGCAGGTTGTGAACATCATGGGATAATGGTTGTCTTCCTCACACCTACATGCAATTGAGCAGATACAGTATTAATGACTATAGTTCTCATAAACTGTATGCACCTTCATGAAATGTAACATATTATTTCTAACACAGGAACACAGGGATATCCCATTTCTACATCCCATAAATTTCAGGCTCTTTCAAAATTTGAAACCCTCAGCGCTATTTGTATCTACTAATTCCCACAAGGCAAATCCTGAAATAGGTTTAGCTCCTGGTTTCTTTAACAGCTCTTTATATTAGATTTTCATTTGACTTCTTATTAGATTTTTGTCTGAGTTCTTAGCACCCCCAAAAATATCATACTCTTATAATAATATTGATAAAACAGCAGCACAGTGCTTTCAAATCTTTAGAATTATTAGTGCTGACGCTGGGGTAGATGCTATACGTATACTTGTGAAGTTATATAGGTGGCTTTAAAGAATGAAAAGCATCTGATACAAGTCCTTATACATGCAACTGGTCTTTACACAAATTACACAAACTTCTTTTTTTTTTGTTTTTCTGTAAAATGAAATCTATGCAAGTGAATGAAGGCTTATAGAAAAGGAGTCCCTATCTGAACTGTTTATAATGGTCATCCCTTTCAGAATTTAGGAAGCTGCTTGCCACAGCTGTCCATTTTCTGTTCTCAGAGAGGGCTTTTAGTCATTACCAAACTCTTATTCCTCATAAAGCTTCATGAGGATAGGTCCTCTGCAGTATTCTGCATCTGGAGTATTTCTTCTGATGTAAATAAAGTGAAAGGCATACATGGCAGCTTTGAGAATCGCATGCTGTCAGGCATGGGCTGCAGTTCTTTCTATCAAATTCAATATGAGTCTTCAGAGAACCCTTTGAAGCTGATACGATTCATGCAGTCATGCTCACTTTTGCATTCATGATTGTATAACACCCCAACAAGGGATGAGTTAAGTTTTCTAATTTCTACCTTCATCTTTAAATGATGTCCAATAAGTCTGCTCAGTTTTGAGTCTGAGGCATGAATCGGTAGCTCAGCTCTTACAGATTTCAGAGGGAAGAGGAATCAATAACTTTGTCTTTTCCAGTTCCATGTACCTTCACAGTGCAGCAAATATGTTAAATAGTACTAATAACCTGTCCATATTTGGGTCTAGGAACTAATGTTTCAGAAGAAGTGTTGGAGGGAGACATATGATGTATCTAACCAATAGCATAATAACAGCTTGGCAGAAGGAATTATTCCCAAAGTCCCACAGGGAACTTTCCTACTGAACCATGAGATTTCTTTTTTTTTTTTTTTTTTTTTTCCCTGTAAATCATACTGGATGACACATTTTGTTAGTGGTAATAAAATACTCCTTCTTTCAATCTCTAATCCGGTCGCTACATTTGACCCTACATTCCCCTAAAGCAGTGAATTCTGCAGGTACACTTCAAACTGTATGAAAAAATGTTACTCGTTTCATATATATATTTCATATAACCGTCCTATTCTTTATCTTCTGAGTATTCTGTGGCAATCATTTTAGACCCATTTAGTTAAATAGGTGTAATATCATCCAGGTAATCATATGGGACTATGTCAGTCATCAAATGGTACGGAAGAAGGTGTCTGGCTCATGGTTGTACGTGCCATGCTTTCTTTGCTTTTGTTTTCTTCTTTCAGTTCTGACCAGTTCCTTTTGAACATTTCTTCTTTGGTGAATTAAGCAATAAGAGATTTATTTAAATTCTATACTAACCTAACTAATCCTAACTTCAGCAGTCTCATCCTCTCCTCTACCAGTCACTTCCAACACTGTCATCTATATTTTTTCAGTCAATGTCATGTAGTCTGAAACCTGATGGCAAGATATGGAGTAGTACAGCTCATGGCACACTGCAAATTCACCTTTTGATAACCTAGGTGTCCGTTCTTCTTTTTAAATACCTAGTCATCCTGTTTATTTACAACACTCACTGGCTTTTCTCATCTCTGATCTGAATCACAAAGACCCTCTTGTCTCTTTGCCAAACTAATTCCATGTCTTGGTGTGGTTTTCCCAGAATTTAAATCTGCTAAGCTGGTTTTCTTCTACAAAGTTAATTACTAGAGGCAGCCTAGCTATTCCATTGGGAAATTCCATTTTTTTGAAGGAAGTTTCAAAAACATGGGAAAATTATCTTCCCACACATCCTTCTTACGTCAGTGTTTTCCTATACTGAAAAACACTTAAGAAAGCCTGAGCATGTAGAAAAAGTAGAAGTACCTCCTTTTATTTTAAAAGTAACACATTTCATTTTTAGTGTAAATAACCTAAAATGAGTGCTACTGTCTCACTGGAAGTGTTTATTTGCAAAAAAAAAAAGCATTATTTTCAGGTATTTCTTTCTAAAACAGAAAAGTTGGCATACAGACAGGGAAAAATAAGTTCTATTTCCCTTCTTTGACTACATTGTATCTGCATTTGTTCCACCTTTTTCCTAAAAATAGGAAAAAGTGGGGAAGAAAGAACATAGGAATTTGAGAATTTCACATTTATTGCCTTTTAAAAATTTTATTTAGCATACTCATCAAACAAAGAGTCTAAAACTTGTAAGTAAAAACTTAAAGTATAATCACTGTTGATTTTTTGAATTTGTGCATGAACCTGCATTACCTGCTGAAAGATTCCATTAGGAATTTTCAATATGCCTCTTTATCAATTCATTTTTTACAGTTTAAATTTATTTTTCTGACATGATCGGTCTGGAGTTATTAGTTCATGTGAACTGGTAACTCCTAATTCTTTGCCACCCTCCACTTTCAACACTTCCTGTAGGCCACCCTCCAAAAATCTCCAACTGAAATCCTGGAAAGATTAAATTTCATGACTTAAAGCACCTTAATAGCCCCAATGATCTTTATAAGAATATACAGATGTTTAAAGATAGTCATGCACATAAGTCTTTGCATAAAGACTGAAAGGTGAAATATGGATAAAGACCTAAAGGTGAAACAATGTCACCTCCAAGGTAACAGGGCCTAAAGGGGTCTGAATTTATGAGGCAAGAAGTCCATCACTTCTGAAAGTCAAGTGTTCTAATTGCCCTGAATTAAACACCAAAAGCACGAATCGAGTCTGAGAACATATGAGCAGCACAAGTTGCAGTTGTGAGTTTCAGATGCACTTCTGTTATCTTTGTCTGCCTTGAAGAATAGGTGTTTATTGTTGCTGTTTTGGTGATTTCTCTAATTATCAAGCCTGGATAGTAGTTACCATTGGTCATTTATTTTCACTAACAGCCTCTTGTGGAGGGCATTCAATTAAAGCTTTCTGAAACAGGAGTAAATTATGTTCACTGTCCACTTTGTATCCTTAATTTTTTTGTTTATCCTTTTCAAAGTACCCAGACAGTTAAGGGACGCATGGATTTAATCCTATCCAGTTTTATTCACCCAAGTGTGGTGTTCTGCTGAATTGAGTTCCCTAGAACCCAGTTCTCATCTGCCACAACTCTCAGTATCCTCCTTGGCTTTTCATTCAGTTCAAGCATGGCATAAACTGCTTTCCTGTCTTCAGGAACAGACACGTTCTTGAAGGAGTTATCATGTATTCTTGTTAATAATCACCTGGGCTAGAGAAATTAATGCCTTCAGAGACACCAGTGGCATTTCCTCTGCTTTGGGAGATATACTACACGTGAGTTATTTAAGTGACTCCCTATCAACTTCCTGCTTCAGAGATTTCTTCATAGCCTCTTCTCTTCCCTCCTTTTCTTTCTATTAGTCACCCTGTGATTTCTTGTAGAATGTGACTCCAGAGGGAGTAAGTTTAACAATAAAACAGAACTAAAAGGGGAAAAAGACTGCTCACTGGCCATTTTGTTTATATTATTTTAAAATTATAACTGTATACAGAGGCATATATTTTCTCCTTCCTTCTCCCATCAGAAACATTTTATTGTATCATCTCTTTCACCAAAAGCTTTCTATACCTACCTTTGTATGTTCAGGGGGAGATGTTCTCACACACAGTCAAGTATGCGTCAAGCACTTTTAAACTAATCTCTTTTGTTTGGTCTTGGTACCTTTTTCCACTTGTTCTGCACACTACAACTTTGTCCTTTATCCTTAACTGGAAAGCATACTGATGTATTTAATTCGTGTGGGATTTGATCCCCTGCCCTAAGGAATTTCTTTGAAATTCTATTTCTTAATCACTGGTTTATTTCTCTATTTTGCCTGGTGATACACAAATCTCCTGCAACCATCTATTACTGTGTTTTCCAAATAGCCGTTTCATACTGAATCACAGAATCATCTAGGTTGGAAAAGACCTTGGAGATCATCTAGTCCAACCATTAACCTAACACTGACCGTTCTCAACTACACCATATCCCTCAGTGCTATGTCAACCTGACTCTTAAACACCTCCAGGGATGGGGACTCCACCACTGCCCTGGGCAGCCCATTCCAATGCCTAACAACCCATTCTGGAAAGAAATAATTCCTAATACCCAGTCTAAACCTTCCCTGGTGCAACTTGAGGCCGTTACCTCTTGTCCTATCGCTTATTACTCTGTTAAAAAGACTCATCCCCGATTCTCTGCAATCTCCTGTCAGGTAGTTGTAGAGGGTGATGAGGTCTCCCCTCAGCCTCCTCTTTTCCAGAGTAAACAACCCCAGTTCCCTCAGCCGCTCCTCGTACGACATGTGCTCCAGACCCTTCACCAGCTTCGTTGTTCTTCTTTGGACACGCTCGAGTAATTCAATGTCCTTTTTGTAGTGAGGGGCCCAAAACTGAACACAGGAACCGAGGTGTGGCCTCACCAGTGCCGAGTACAGGGGTAAGATCCCTTCCCTGTCCCTGCTGGCCACGCTATTGCTGATACAAGCCAGGATACCATTGGCCTTCTTGGCCACCTGGGCACACTGCTGGCTCATGTTCAGCCGGCTGTCAATCAACACCCCCAGGTCCCTCTCTGACTGGCAGCTCTCCAGCCACTCCTCCCCAAGCCTGTAGCGCTGCTGGGGGTTGTTGTGGCCCAAGTGCAGCACCCGGCATTTGGCCTTATTGAAACTCCTACAGTTGGCCTT